>NC_066581.1:143043566-143665249 GCF_024323335.1 Lathyrus oleraceus | reverse complement strand
TTTTTAAAAGCGCCCTCTAAGGGTAACCTTAGAGGGCGCTTTCACTAAAGCGCCCTCTATTGTTGTCCCTCCATTTCCTCATTATTTTTTTTTGACTTCACTTTAGAGGGCGCTTTGTTACAAAAGCGCCCTCTAAAGGGGGCATAAGAGGACGCTTCTAAAAGCGCTCTCTAAGGCTTTCCAAAAGCGCCTTATAAACTGGAAATGTACATGGACATAGAGAGCGCTTTTTCAAAAGCGCCCTCTAAGGTTACCCTTAGAGGGCGCTTTCAATAAAGCGTCCTCTATTGGTGTCCCTCCATTTCCTCATTATTTTTTCGCTTCACTTTAGAGTGCGCTTTGTTACAAAAGCGCCCTCTAAAGTGCGCTGTCTATTCCAATAGTATGCTCCTTATTTTTTCTCTTCACTTTAGAGTGCGCTTTTGTAATAAAGCGCCCTCTAAGGGGCGCTGTCTATTCCAGTTTTTGGCGTAGTGCTTCAATGGAGGTCTGGATTCAATTGATCTTGCTCTTGCTCGTGCTTGATCTCACTCCAAATTCTTGCAGAAGAAGGATTAAATGCTCAAAAGGTTGTGGATCCCTGGAGTTTTGAATTTCAAAAAGTGGAAATTCAAACTCAAAATCAAGTGAATTTCTCAGGATTATCCTTTTCAATGTGAGGGTTAGAGGTAGGGGATCAAAGCTGGCGCGAATGTGTCTGAAATGCTGAGCATATGAGGCTCTATTTATAGTTGAAACCATTGCTTTTTGCACACTTGAAATCCACTTTCCAAATTTGGTATTGATGATGCATGGGTGCATGGGCGCACATAGGCCCATAAAATCATTGCCCTAAGTCCACAAATGAGTGTGAGATAGTCTGAATTCAACTTGGATTGCAAGGCAAGTGTGTGTGAAGATTTGAAGTTTGATCCTTGCCAAGTGATGACACCACGTTCATGCCATGCGCAGCCTATGCATTCCTTGTCCAAAATGAATGAATTTGAGCTCTTTGGAAAGCTGGGATCAAGAGGAATAACTTTCATGTTCAACACTTTTCCATTTGGAGTTTGTATCATGAAAAAATTTGAGGTGGAAGTTTGGAAATTTTTGACATATCAAAATTTTTCTAAGTGTCAACCAATATATCTCAATGTTCCACCTTGCTTAACTTTTTATATGAGCATAAAATGAGAAAAGTGTCTGCATAAAAGTTATAGATCTTTCAAAGACCTTAAAAATGGTAACAAATTTCATGTCATTTGGATTTGAAATGATAGAGTTATGAATTTTTGAAGTTTGGAAAAATCACTTAATCAATGGTATAGGTCAAAAGTGACCTATAATGTAACCTCATATCACATGCTCAAAAAAGTTGAATTAGCTCCCACTCAAAACATCAAAGTTGAATTAGACACATTGAATTTTATTTTTCAACTTGGAAATATTTTATCTCATAAAAATTGAGCAAGTTATGGCCTTGGGAAGTTGACTTTCAAATTAGGGTTTAGACAAAATGACCTATAATGTTTCAACATAGAAAATGATTTTCCAAGAAAAAATAGAACTAGGTCCCAACATAAAAGTTGTTTAGAATGTCATTTAGAGTAAGTTTTCTCTTGGAATAATTTTCATATGGTGAAAATTGTAGGAGATAGGGTCTAGGGAGCCCCAGTTTTGATTAGATGAATTCATCTGGCCAACCTCCATCAACCAACTTGCTAACTTCCAATTCTCTTGACTTTTTAGGATCATGGTAGATCATATATGCATAAGATGATGAATTTGGAAGTTTCACTTGAGAAATTTGATCAATTGGTGAGATAGCTTGTTGGAGAAGTTACTTAAGATACCCAGTCAAACTAGGGTTTCCAAGGAAAATCACCCTCAAACCCTTGAAGAAAACTTGACCAATATAACATGTAGAGATAATTGGGACTCATATATGATGCTCATAACCATTCTTGGATCAATTCTTGGTTGTTCTCTTTGTTCATGAGGGTCTCAAACCCTAGATGTGAACTTGATAGATCAATGGGATCATGCCCTTCCTACAAAAGAGTTAGGCAAATACAAAGACATATTTTTTGATACTTTGGTTAGTAAAAATGATAAAATACAAGTATGATACAATCACATAGTGCTTGGTGATCTCTCCCAAAACAAAACCAATGAAAGAGGGGTAAGGAGGATGCCAAAGTATGATCCCATGCTAATGCCTATGATGAAGTTACATGAGGGATCTTAGGGTAAAAATTGGGGTCTTACACCTGCCACTCAATTTGTGCCTGCTATGCCTGCCGGATTCCCGTGGGGAGTGCCGCCGAACTTTGTGCCCGAAGGATTTGCGCCTACATTTGCTTCCATGTCGGCATCTAGCCTGGTCATGTCTTACCGCCACCAGTTATTCACACTCTGCCTCGTGTTGAGGACACCATCTACCATTCCGAGTTGTCTGAGGGTCCGTATGTTTATGAAAAGATGGACGAGATGAAAGACCAATTCCTTGAGCTACGAAAAGAGTTGAAGACCTTGAGGGGAAAATATTTGTTTGGTAAGAATGCTACTGAGCTCTGCCTAGTGCCCAACGTCAAGATCTCGATGAAGTTCAAAGTCCCTAACTTTGAAAAGTATAAGGGAAACACCTACCCACTTAGCCATCTTGTCATGTATGCCAGGAAAATATCGACACAAACTGTCAGTTACTGATTCATTACTTTCAAGATAGTCTGACTGGTGTCGCTCTGAGGTGGTACATGGGTTTGGATAGTGCGAATGTCTGCATGTTCAATGATTTAGGTGAGGCTTTCATGAAGAAGTACAAATACAATATGGACATGGCACCAGATAGGGACCAGTTGAGGTCGATGTCTCAAAATGACAATGATATGTTTAAAGAATATGCCCAAAGATGGAGAGAAAACTTGCTGCTCATATCAACCCGCCATTGGAAGAAAAAGAGATGACAAAGATTTTCCTCAAGAACCTGAGCTCGTTTTAATATGAGAAAATGATTGCTAGTTCCCCCAGTGACTTTACCGAAATGGTAAATATGGAGATGAGATTAGAAAAGGGTGTTCGCGAGGGACGTTTGTCTAATGAAGAGGTATCGTCGAGCAAGAAGTATGGTAACAGTTTCACTAGGAAGAAGGAAGGTGAGACCAATGCAGTGTCAATTGGGAGGAATAGGAGGCCTCATGTCAGAAGAAGTCCACAACCCCGTCAACACCCTCATCAAGTGTCATTTGTTATTCCAGTGTTTTCCAACAATCAATCAATGCCAGTTCAACAACAACATCAATAACAACCATGACAAATAACAAACAACTACAACAACAATAACACCAACAATAATCAACAAGAACAGAATTTTGAGAGAAAGAAGGTCTCTTTCGACCCCATTCCTATGTCCTATGCTGAATTGTACCCATCTTTGGTTCTCAAGAACTTTCTTCAACTGAGAAATCCACCGCAAATTCCAAAACCACTTCCGTGGTGGTATAAGCCAAAGCTGCATTGTGCCTTTCACCAAGGGGCTCCTTTCCATGATATTAAGAACTGATACCCATTTAAATATGAGGTCCAAAAGCTTGTAAAGAGTGGGATGGTGTCCTTTGAGGACTGTGCGCCGAATGTTAAAGCAAACCCATTGCCTGCTCATGGTAATCCCTTTGTTAATATGGTAGACGGATGTCCAGGAAGTTTTCGAGTATTTGATGTGCGACGTATTCGTCGATCTTTGGTTGAGATGCATAAGATCCTGTGCACCATCAGTGATTGTGAGCATGACCATGCCAGTTGTACAATCTGCAGTGTGAACCCCTGTGGGTGTTCGGTTGTCAAGAGAGATATCCAGAGGTTGATGGATGAGAATGTGATCCAGATTCAAAAATCTAGGGATATAAATGATGTCAATGTAATAGTGCCAGTGTTCAAGACCTCTGAGCGGGTGGTAATTCAGTTTGATAGCAGCAGTAGTAACAACAGCAACAGATCGGTATCGCCGTTGGTAATATCGTTAGCGGGTCCAGTCCCATATGCATCCGATAGATTTGTTCCGTATCAGTATAATGCGACAATCGTAGAGAATGGTCAAGAGGTTCCATTACCTACGACTAATTCTGTTGTGAATATTGTCGATATAGCAAAGGTGACCCGTAGTGGTTGTGTTTTTGGTCCTATTTTCCCAAAGGATATAGAGGATGTCAGTAAGAAGGTGGAAGTTCCTGTAGTAGATCCAGTTAGTGCTCCAAAGTGTCAGTCTCGTGAATCCAACAGTTTGAAGCCTAATGATGATGATGGGGTGCTTCGTTTGATTAAGAAGAGTGAATTCAATATGGTGGAGTAGCTGCTTCAAACTCCCTCCTAAATTTTAGTGTTGTCTCTGCTTATGAATTCTGAAGCGTACAGAGAAGCATTGCTAAAAGTATTAGAGCAAGATTATGTGGAACATGATGTGACAGTAGATCAGTTTGACCATATTGTGGCTAATATCACTTCCTGTAACAATTTGAGCTTTTGTGACGAAGAACTTCCCGAGGAAGGCAGAAATCACAATCTGGCATTGCATATATCGATGAATTGTAAGGAGGATGCATTGTCAAATGTGTTGGTCGATACCGGCTCTTCCTTGAATGCACTCCCGAAGTCAACTCTGTCAAGGTTAACGTATTAAGACGCTCCGATAAGATATATTGGCGTGATCGTCAAAGCTTTTGATAGTTCTCGCAAGACTGTTATTGGTGAGGTGGACCTTCTAGTGAAGATAAGTCCGAGTGATTTCCAAATTACTTTCCAAGTAATGTATATCCACCCGGCCTATAGCTGCTTGTTAGGAAGACAATAGATACATGAAGCAGGAGCTGTTTGAGCGTTGTATTCGCAAGTGCACGAATCAAGTCAGAGTAATATAAAAGAATATCGATCCCACAGAGACCAAATCGTCAATCTATCGATTACTATTGTTACGATGTTTATCTAAGGCGGTACAAATGGGATATTGATGTCACAAAATAATAATAAATAAAGAAAATAATAAATCAAGTGCAGATAATGACAGGCTCGAATGTATTTCACGTCAGTTAAACGATGTTTCGATTGTCTAAATAGAACTACTTATGGGGCAATATTTTCTACTCTTGAAAAGAATCCATTTAACAGGAACTGTCGCTTTCGCGTATTCAGAATCGAGTTTACCCTTAAATTAAGGCCTTTTATTGTCACTTATAAAAGGTGCACAGAACGCTAAAGTAGTAAACTTACTTTTAAGAAATAAGACTTGTAAACTTAGTTGAAAAGTGATTTTGATTTGGAAAGTTTACCCAAGGAGTTTCTTGATTTTAAATCTATCTACGCGTCCGAAAATAGTTTCAAAAATTATTTTTCCTTAAAGTGATAAAAAATATAACTAAGCCAGGGTGCTTTCGCACTCCTTGAGTAGTTAAAACTAACCAAGTTTGTTTCAGAAAACTCGAATTAAAAATCAAAACAGCCTTTAAAGCATTTCTACAAATTCAATATGTGAAACATCTCTTTAACCGCGATCCTTACATTCTAACCTTTGAAAGATTTAGCCAGACATGGTAATACAAACAAATACAACGATGTTGAACATGATGAAAAGTTGTTTAGAATGTAAGGTGTAAAGAACAAGTAAAGCGTGTAAAATAATTAAAACGAGCAATAAAGATAATGGCGATAAATTAAATAAAGTAAAGACAATGACAAGAAATTAAATAAAGTAAAGCATGACAAGAAATTAAATAAAATAAAGCGTGGCAAGAAATTAAATAAAGTAAAGCATGACAAGTAAGACAAATAAAAGCGATTAAATTAGAACCTGCTCCAAACGGAGGCTTTAAATCTGGTACAAGGAAAATAAACCTTTGACTCTGAAGATAAAAACGACATCAAATCAAAGTGCTCCAACTCAATCTCACTAAGGTGCGATAACCCCTCGATGTGACGGATTACCGCTTTTACAGTTGATAATATAGTCTTAGTGTTGTAAACTAAGTTGGATGATATGGAAATGAACTAGAATGACCTATTTATAGAGGAATTCAGAAGCACGCAAAGACCATGATTCCCTTCAACTTCTCCTTAGTGGGAACATGAAATGCAAAGGTGGCTCCCGCCACCCCTTCATGACGCCCTCCATGTGTGTGAATGGGAAAGTTCATGGGATCGTGGAGGTTACCTTCTGGTTGAGGGCTGATGTGTCATGGCTTCTCCTATAGCGGCCGCCATGCATAACTCCATGTGTACAATATTTACCAAAAAACCCTAATTTTTGGTCTTTTTTCTTCGTTTCTTCTAAAAAGGTTCCTAAAGAGTTAAATATTTGAAAACAACATAAAAGAGAGCATAACACAAGCAAAATGGTAATAAAGACCTAATAAACATGTGAAATCCGAGTCAAAAACGCGGTGTGATTCAGTGTGATCAAATTCTCCCACACTTAAACCTTTGCTTGTCCTCAAGCAAAACTATTTATAGCTTATGCAAGAAAAACAGTATCAACCGGAATTAATTCAAGGAAAAAATGCTTATCAGTTTGTTCAAGGAATGTATCGATAGGTACTAACAAATCGAACTAAGGATATTGTAGTGACATTTCCCGCAAATGCGGTCATAGGCTTCATTCCTATACAAATCAATCCACATCACCCCACCATACCTAGGCCTTCTTTTCATCTTCTTCAAGTCCTTTTCATTCAGGTGCAATCACATTAAGCCTGTTATCCGTACATACTCATAGTAAGGTGACCGGTTAGTGATTATGATCTTAAGCATGGGGCTCTGGTACATAAGTTGGTGTAACCCCTTTATTTAACCCAATTTGTAGTTGTGGGGGATTGGATTGTAATCCACCCTACCATGTTCAGCACCAGATACCTCTGAACCAACCGACAATAGGCATATCATTATATATATCTTTTTATTTTTCTTCTGCATGTTTCGTAAATGTCTTTATTTTGCTGGGTTAAATGACCGTGTGAGAGTCACCTAGCCCGGATTTTCTTACAACTAGAGAACAAAGCAGGAATTTTTGTGATCATTCACTTATTTTCATCGGTCCCCTACGTAGAGCACGCTTAAGTCAGAGCTGACTGCAAGGATAAACTACTTAAAGACTTATTTGGAACAAAAATTAGGGCCACAACATATGGGGTATCGGGATCGACTCTTATAATCATGAAGCCTACGATGTTAAGACAATATCGATTTTTAGAAAAAGTTTTCCCGAGTCTTTTACATCCCATCATAAATCTGTCTCATAGCCTAAATAATCAAGATGCATTGTTGTCTTTGCTCACCAAAAAAAATTTTTGGTAAGGTTAAAGAAATGGGAGAAATACGGATACACTACACAGATGACTCGTCAAACACATGTTATTTTATTGAAAAGAAAAGGCAAACAACTAAAACGCACAAAACATACTAAAAATAAAGGAAAGCGATAAAAAGCGATAAAAATCTCGTCCCACACTTAAACCGAACATTGTCCTCAATGTTTCGATATGAGATAGGGTAGGAGTAACCTGGAAGAGACAGAGAGAGAACTGTGGGTGATCACCGGTACCGTCACCGCCCTGGTCAGGATGCTTGGTTCGACGACGCCTGCCACCAGTACTAAGTCCTTCCTGCAGTTGCCTAGAGCGACCTAAGAGAGACCCTTGGTTGGCCTCGATAAGTGCGAAGTGACGCTCAGTATCCTATCGCTGGCGATGCTACTCATTAATGATCACAAGTAAGGACTCAGTGATAGTCCGATGTGCTTTCTCACTACGCTGTTGGGAGGCTACCATAAAACTCATATTATCTGTCAATTGATGGTTTATGGTATTCAGAAGGGTGTCACCCCTTTCCTCTCGAGCCAGGTGCTCGCGCGATATCTCCTCAGTGATGTAAAAACTGGGAGCAGTACCTACAAAATGGTCAGAAGAAGAAGGTGCAATGTGTGCAGGGGATGCAGTAGGAATATCATGAGCAGGTGACTGGTCGCGCCAGTGATACTTATCATCGGTCCCTTGCCCATCGTCCATAGGAACATTAGGTGGCAAAGGACCGATAAAAGGTGGAGCATCGAGATCATACGTCCAGTTCCTTGCATGTTGCACGTATGTACGCTGAGAGCAAGGTAAAATAACATTGGGTATAGCTACACCATGGATCATGAGGTTATAACCACCTGCTTGCCGCACCTTGCATAATTTCATATCCTTCAAAAAATTTAAGTTAATGGTGCGGTGAGGGAGTGGTTCTAAGGTGGCTAACTCAGCGTTGAGATTTAATGCTCTAGCAATAGAAGTAATTAAACCACCAAAAGAAATGGTTCCTCCCTTTTTAAGAATGGCGGAAATATGTGCAAGCATAAAAGGAACATGATTGATCCTTCGATTAGTGAGGCAATTCTCAAAGTCAAACCCACATACCGAGAAATCATCCATGAATACTTTCATAATTCCGTCGAGATAATCTGCGAAGATAGACATCATACAACATTGGAAAGTAGATGGCGCATTGTAGAGTCCAAACGACATTCGTCTGTGAGCTAATGTTCTGTAAGGACAGGTGAAGGTTGTTTTCTCTTGATCCTCGGGGTGTATGGGTATTTGGAAAAATCCATAATATCTATCCAGATAATAAAAGTAAGAGTGTCTGGCAAGACGCTCAAGCATTTGATCTATGAATGGAAGGGGGAAATGGTCTTTCCTAGTTGCCTTATTGAGTTTCCTATAGTCTATGCACATACGCAATCCACCTTCTATACATTTGGCCACATGTTCTCCCTCCTTGTTCTGCACGACTGTGATGCCTCCCTTTTTGGGTACCACATGTACAGGACTTACCCATTTACTATCGGAGATCTGATAGATTATACCAGCTTCTAGCAGTTTAAGGACTTCTTTCTTTACCACCTCACTCATTACAGGGTTGATTCTTCTCTGATGTTCTTTGGAAGGTTTTGAATCTTCCTCTAGAGAGATCCTGTGCATACACACGGATGGGCTTATACCTTTCAAATCAGAGATGTTGTATCCTAAGGCAGAGGGGTATCTTCGTAAAACATTCAAGAGTTGGTTTGTCTCGTCTTGGTTTAAGGTGGCACTAACTATTACTGGGCGATTCATTTCTTTATCCAAAAACTCGTATCTTAGGTTCTTGGGCAATTCCTAAGTTCTTGAGCTCGTTTTTGGGAATTTGGTGAAAGGTCAGGAGTAAGGGCCAAACATTCGTTAGTGTGAGGTTCCGTTTCCTTTAGCTCGTCATCCTTTTCATTCGAGTTTGAAAATGGTTCGATCACAGGTTCTTCTTGATCAAATTCCCTTATGCATTCATCTATGATATCGATCGCGTAACATGCGTCTCCTATGATTGGTGCCTCAAGAACTTTGAAAGAATAAACTCTATCTTTTCATACCCTTCTTCGAAAGTTAATTTTCCTCTTTTAACATCTGTTATAGCTCCGGCTGTTGATAAAAATGGTCTACCTAAAAGGATAGGGATATCTACATCTTCCTTGATATCCATGACCACAAAGCCTGTTGGGATATAAAGTAGACCGATCCTAACTAGGATGTCTTCTAAAATGCCTACAGGATACTTAATAGACCTATCGGCTAATTGGAGGGACATCTTAGTTGGTTGTAATTCTCCTAAGTTTAACCTTTTACACACAGCTAAGGGCATTAAACTCATACTAGCGCTTAAGTCTAGGAAATCCTTATCGAGCACATGACTCCCTAGAATGCAAGGTATAGAAAAACTACCAGGGTCTTTCTCCTTCTTAGCAAGTTTATTCTCGGAAGTAAAGTTGCATTCCAAGGGTTTGGGATCGTCAAGCCTACGCTTGTTGGTTAAGATGTCTTAGAGAAATTTGGCGTAAGATGGAATTTGGGTGATGGCTTCGGTGAAAGGAATCTCTACATGAAGCTTCTCTATTACTTTTATAAACTTTTGGTATTGGTTATTGATTTTGGTTTGTTTAAGTCTTTGTGGATATGGGATTGGTGGTTTGTACGGGGGTGGTGGTTTGTAAGTTTTATGCTTGACTTCTCCTTCTTGGTCGGTTTGTTTTTCGGGTTCCACCGGTTCCTCTCCTTGGTTGGTAGGTATATTTTCTTTAGAAGCTTTGGACTCGCTCATTGCTGGGTTACGAGGCCCTTCGTAAGCGGTCCCACTTCGTAATGCGATAGTGTTATCTTGCCCTCGAGGGTTGAGTTGAGGTTGTCCAGGGAATTGTCCTCCAGGTGCAGTTTGTGGGGCTTGGATTTATGCTACCTATGAGATCTGGGTTTCAAGCATCTTGTTGTGAGTGATTATCTGATCAACCTTAGTCCCTAATTGCGTTTTCAGTTTGTTTACGTGAATTTTTTGGTTTAGGAATTCTTTATTTTGTTGAGTCTGGCCTGATATAAAGCTCTCCATGATCTTCTCAAGGTTAGGCTTCTAGGGCACATCTTGCATAGATTGATTTGGTTTTTGGGCTTGATAACCTTGTGGTCTTTGAGGTGCATAATTTTGGATAGGGTTCTGGTTTTTATAGGAAAAATTCGGGTGATTTTTCCATCCAGGGTTGTAAGTATTAGAAAATGGGTTACCTTGGGCGTAGTTCACTTGGTCGGTGTTCAGGTCGTTCAAAAGGTTACACTCCGCCGATTCGTGTCCTTTAGATCCACAAAGTTCACACTCTGTGTGGACTACCGCTGCGGTGTTAGAGTTTGTAGAAATATGTTCGACCTTAAGGGCTAGAGCGTCCATTTTCGCCTGCATCATGTCCATAGAGCTTATCCCATGTATTCCACCTTGGGTCTCCTTTTTCTCTACTGATGCTCGTTCAGTTCCCCATTAGTAATGGTTTTGGGCCATATCTTCAATTAGGTCACAAGCTTCAGGGTAAGGTTTGTTCATCAACGCGCCACCAGCGGCAGCATCGATGCTCATCTTTGTGTTATAACGGAGTCCACTGTAGAAGGTTTGAACGATCAGCCATTGTTCTAGGCCATGGTGTGGACAGACTCTTAACATCTCTTTATATCTCTCCCAAGCTTAAAAAAGTGATTCTCCTTGGTTTTGAGTAAATCTAGTTATTTGGTTTCGAAGAACAGCAATCTTACTTGGGGGGAAATATCTAGCGAGGAATACTCTCCTAAGCACTTCCCAGGTAGTTATTGAATTGGCTGGAAGTGAATCTAACCATGAACGTGCTCTATCCCTGAGGGAGAAAGGAAATAATCTTAAATGAATCGCATCGGGTGAAGCACCGTTGAATTTAAAGGTGTTGGCCAGTTCCATAAAGACTTTTAAATATTGATTTGGGTCCTCAATAGCGAGACCCACGAATTGGTTCTGTTGCACTAATTGTAGTAAAGATGGTTTTAGTTCGAAATTGTTTGCAGGAATGAGGGGGTTTACTATACTAGAACAAGGTTCCTCGTCAGAGGGTTGGGAAAATTCCTTAAGAGGTCTCTGGTCGCGATCCTCGGCCATAGCTTTCTTAATTCGGACGAGTAAGAGGCGTGTACGAGTGTAACGTTCGGGTTCCGCTAAAGGATCTACTAAATTTTCGGTACTACGGGTTCTTCGCATTTACTGGCTAATAATGCCTTAGTCTAGACGGTGTAACAACAGGGTACGAAATTTGACGAAGTTGGTCCCCGGCAACGGCGCCAAAAACTTGATCGCTGTATTCGCAAGTGCAAGAATCGCGTCAGAGTAATATAAAAGAATATCGATCCCACAAAGACCAAATCGTCAATCTATCGATTACTATTGTTACTATGTTTGTCGAAGGCGGTACAAATGAGATATTGATGTCACAAAATAACAGTAAATAAAGAAAATAATAAATACAGTGCAGATAAAGACAAGCTTGAATGTATTTCACGTCAGTTAAACGATGTTTCGATTGTCTAAATAGAACTACTTATGGGGCAATATTTTCTACTCTTGAAAAGAACCCATTTAACAGGAATTGTCGCTTTCGCGTATTCAGAACCGAGTTTACCCTTAAATTAAGGCCTTTTATTGTCACTTATAAAAGGTGCGCAGAACGCTAAAGTAGTAAACTTATTTTTAAGAAATAAGACTCGTAAGCTTAGTTGAAAAGTGATTTTAATTTGGAAAGTTTACCCAAGGAGTTTCCTGATTTTAAATCTATCAACGCGTCCGTAAACAGTTTCAAAAATCATTTTTCCTTAAATTGATAAAAAAGTTAACTAAGCCAGGGTGCTTTCGCACTCCTTGAGTAGTTAAAACTAACCAAGTTTGTTTCAGAAAACTCGAATTAAAAATCAAAACAGCCTTTAAAGCATTTCTACAGATTCAATATGTGAAACATCTCTTTAACCGCGATCCTTACATTCTAACCTTTGAAAGATTTAGCCAGACATGGTAATACAAACAAATACAACGATGTTGAACATGATGAAAAATTGTTTAGAATGTAAGGCGTAAAGAACAAGTAAAGCGTGTAAAATAATTAAAACGAGCAATAAAGATAATGGCGAGAAATTAAATAAACTAAAGACAATGACAAGAAACAAGCATGACAAGAAATTAAATAAAGTAAAGCGTGGCAAGAAATTAAATAAAGTAAGGCATGACAAGTAAAATAAATAAAAGCGATTAAATTAGAACCTGCTCCAAACGGAGGCTTTAAATCTGGTACAAGGAAAATAAACCTTTGACTCTAAAGATAAAGACGACAGCAAAATCAAAGTGCTCCAACTCAATCTCACTAAGGTGCGATAACCCCTCGATGTGACGGATTACCGCTTTTACAGATGATAATATAGTCTTAGTGTTGTAAACTAAGTTGGATGATTTGGAAATGAACTAGAACGACCTATTTATAGAGGAATTCAGCAGCATGCAAAGACCATGATGCCCTTCAACTTCTCCTTAGTGGGAACATGAAATGCAAAGGTGGCGCCCGCCATGTGTGTGGATGTGAAAGTTCATGGGATTGTGGCGGTTACCTCCTGGTTGAGGGCTGATGTGTCATGGCTTCTCCTATAGTGGCTACCATGCATAACGCCATGTGTACAATATTTGTCGAAAAACCCCTAATTTTTGGGTCTTTTTGCTTCGTTTCTTCTAAAAAGGTCCCGAAAGAGCTAAATATCTGAAAACAACATAAAAGAGAGCATAACACAAGCAAAATGGTAATAAAGACCTAATAAACATGTGAAGTCCGAGCCAAAAACGCGGTGTGATTCAGTGTGATCATTGTTACGTCAACTCTGCATCAGGAATTGAAATTTGTGAAGAATGGTAAGCTCGTCATTGTGGGTGGAGAGAAAGCTTTATTGGTAAGCCATCTGTCCTCTTTCTCATATGTTGAAGCTGAGGATGAGATTGGAACTCCATTCCAAGCTCTATCTATTGCAGAAGAAAAGAGAGTTGGGGCACCTATGTCCTCTTTTAAAGACGCGCAGAAAGTTGTTGAAGATGATAGTTCTGATCAGTGGGGTCGGATGGTAGAGGTCGCCGAGAACAAGAATCGTGTTGGTTTGGGTTTTCAGCAAGGGTCATCTGTTGAAGATGTGCAACCCAGTTTCCGTAGCGGAGGGTTCATTCATGGTAATGAACAACACTTAGCTGCAGTGATTGAGGGGGATGAAGATGAATACTGCACCAATCTTGTGACGCATGGAAAAGCTTGGAACAATTGGATCGCTGTCGAAATTCCTGTTATTATACATCGCTCTAAGTAATTGCTTTATTGTTTTTTGAAAATCCTTCTCCTAAGCCTAAGGAAGAAGTGAACATTGTTTGGCATCTTTCAATTTGATCATTAATAAAATGAAATTCTATTCATCCACATTTATGATGTTTTACTTTTACTTTTTGATTTTCTGAAAAATGGTAATCACAAAAAACATAAATAAGTAATTAATAATTGTCCATCTGCATAATATCTGGTCACATTTCACTTCTCTAAAATCAAAATATCAAATCATTATGCAGGTTGGTTTCTAAACCCATTGAATACAATGATCCCACTCCTTCTCCAAACTTTGAATTCCCTGTGTTTGAGGCTGAGGAAGAAAGTGATGAAGAAGTGTCTGGTGAATTGTCTCGTCTACTTGAGCACGAGGAAAAAACCATTCAGCCGTTCGAAGAGCAGATTGAGTTAGTCAACTTGGGTTCCAAAAATTATGTGAAGGAAGTCAAGATTGGGTCTCAACTGTGCCCAGAGGTTAAAAAGGGGTTGATTGATCTTCATCGACAGTATTCAGATGTGTTTGCTTGGTCCTATCAAGACATGCCTAGCTTGGATTCTGAGATTGTGGAACATAGATTATCGTTGAAGCAGAATACCTGCCAGTCAAGCAGAAGTTGAGGAGAACCCATCCTGATATGGCAGTAAAGATTAAAGAAGAAGTGCAAAAGCAGATTGATGCCAGTTTGCTTGTTACAGTTGAGTATCCGCAGTGGGTGGCCAATATTGTTCCTGTTCCTAAGAAGGATGGAAAAGTCCGTATGTGTGTCGATTATAGAGATTTAAATAAATCCAGTCCGAAAGATGATTTCCCTCTGCCACACATTGATATGTTGGTAGACAATACAACTAAATTCAAAGTCTTTTCGTTTATGGACGGATTTTTCGGTTATAATCAGATTAAAATGGCACCTGAAGATATGGAGAAGACCACTTCATTACACCCTGGGGAATATTCTGTTATAGAGTGATGCCTTTCGGTCTAAGGAATACTGGTGCAACTTACCAAAGAGTAATGACCATTTTTTTCATGATATGATGCACAAAGAGATCGAAGTCTATGTTGATGATATGATTGCTAAATATAGTGCTAAAGAAGAACATGTTGAGCATTTGTTGAAGTTGTTCCAACGTTTGAGGAAGTACAAACTCCGCTTGAATCCCAATAAGTTTACTTTTGGTGTTCGTTCTGGTAAGTTGTTGGGCTTTATTGTCAGCGAGAAGGGTATTGAAGTTGATCATGCCAAGGTCAAAGAAATACAAGAGATGCATGCGCCAAAAACTGAGAAGCAAGTCAAAGGTTTTCTCGACCGCTTGAATTATATCTCCAGATTCATATCGCATATGACTGCCACATGTGCGCCTATATTCAAGCTTATTCAGAAAGATATATCTTGTGATTGGACTGAATATTTCCAGAAAGCTTTTGACAGTATCAAGGAGTATCTACTTGAGCCTCCGATTCTGTCTCCGCCTGTTGAAGGAAGACCGTTGATCATGTAATTGACTGTACTCGATGAAAGTATGGGTTGTGTTCTAGGTCAGCAAGATGAAACTGGAAAGAAAGAATATGATATTTACTATATAAGTAAGAAGTTCACCGACTGTGAGACTCGGTATTCTATGCTTGAAAAGACTTATTGCGCATTGGCTTCGGCTGCTAAGCGTTTGGGTCAATATATGTTGAATCATACTACTTGGTTGATATCCAAAATGGATCCAATCAAGTATATTTTTGAGAAGCATGCTTTAACTGGGAGGATTTCCCGTTGGCAGACGTTGTTATCAGAGTATGATATTGAATACCGATCTCAAAAAACGATTAAGGGTAATGTCTTCGCTGACCATTTGGCTCACCAACCTATTGAAGATTATCAGTCAGTGCAGTATGATTTTCCTGATGAAGAGATCTTGTACTTGAAGATGAAATATTGTGATGAACCATTACTTGACGAAGGGCTAGAACCTGCTTACCATTGGGGCATGGTATTTGATGGAGCTGTTAATCAGTATGGTAATGGCATTGGGGCAGTGATTATTACTCCTCAAGGCACTCATTTTCTGTTTACAGCTAGATTGACTTTCAAGTGTACAAATAATATGGATGAGTATTAAGCTTGCATTATGGGGCTTGAAGAGGCCATTGATCTCAGAATCAAGTATTTAAACGTCTATGGAGATTCAGCTTTGGTCGTGAATCAGATCAAAGGTGAATGGGTGACAAGTCAACCCGGTTTGATACCATATAGAGATTATGTGAGGAGGATTTTAACTTTCTTTACAAAGGTTGAGTTTCATCATATCCCTCGAGATGAAAACCGGATGGCAGATGCTCTGGCAACATTGGCTTCAATGGTCATGGTGAAGTATTGGAATGAAGTTCCTAATCTGACTGTGATGCGTCTTAATAGGCAAGCGCATGTGTTAGCTGGTAACTTCTACCTGAATGGTGATGTGCTTTATAAGAGAAATTTTGATATGATGCTGCTCAGATGCATGGATAGACACGAAGTAGACCTGTTGATGAATGAAGTCCATGAAGGTTCCTTTGGTACTCATTCCAATGGACATGCTATGGCAAATAAGATGTTGCTGTAGCGGTGTATTCGTCCCTATATGATTTATCGATTAAACCATAAGCAAAGCATACAATGAATTTTTGAGTCGCCACCGCACTTTTATTTATCCAAAGGACTGGCTAAAAAGCGAACAAAAGCCTAAGAAGTTTTACACGTAGAAAACTAATAAAAAGAGCAGAGATTCTGGGTAAGGGGTAAATTACGCAATGGGAAGGTGTTAGGCACCCACTACGTCCTAGGTACTCCTAGGGAGCCCTTTTCACACTTGTTGTACTAAATTGTTATTTGTTATGACATAAATATTGTGCAAACATGATTGGGATGATGAGAAAAGAATATACAATTTTTATTGGGTTTGAACGGATGAACCCGCTGCCTACGTACCTTCCATCAAAGGTACGGATCAAAACGCCGTAGTTCGGCTAAAAGATTTCCAAAAGTTGGTGGATTCAATTTTAAACAATAGCACTGAGGCTTTTCATTATCAATGGGAGAAAACTCGACCAAGACCAACATCCACCATGCGAGGATAGCTTCGACGTACTAGAGGGGTTAGCCCTGTTTTCAGTACGGAAGTCTTACTGTCGACTCACTAAAGATAAGGTGAGGTTTACATCAACCACAATGATAATTGAAACCTATGGCTAATGCATGAAAAGATTAACAAAGTACAAAGCCAAAACAAGTGAATGAGTGAAGTTAATTGATTGTGATTATGAAAATGGGGTCAAAGTATGATTAAGATTGATTTGAAAGAAGTATTATGAAAATGGAGTTTGAAAAAGGTCAAGGACTTGAGGTCCAGGTTTTTGGTTTGGAAACATGAAAATGTTTGCACAATATCTATGTCAAGTTTGAAATCAAAGTGTGAAAAGGTTTAGGACATAATGAGGATGAATGGATGGAGATGGATTGTAAAACTTCTTAGAAGGTTCACCTCTTGAAATCATATAGGAGATGATTCAAGTGTGTCCTTTGGAATAGACAATGGATAATAACAAACAAACAAGAAAGTCAACAAAAGCGGATATCGGATGCCAATCACTGGGCTTATACCAATCTCCTAAAATAGAACTGGATATCAGATGCCACTCAATGGTCTTACACTAATCTCCTCAAACAGAGAAATAAAAGGTGGATACCGGCTACCAATAGATGTATTTACACCAGTCTCCTAAAACAGAAATGGATATCAGATGCCACTCAATGGACTTATACTAATCTCCTAAAACAAAATGAAACTTGGATACCGGATGCCAATCTGTCTGGATTTATACCAATATCCAACATATGATCATAGGAAAGCAAATGCCAACTTGCAGGGACTTACAATGGATCCTCACATACAAGAACAAAAGCAACAATATGATCATAGGAAAGCAAATGCCAACTTACAGGGACTTATAATTGCAACCTCACATAAACAAAGAAAAACAAAACATGGATGTCGGATGCCAATCTGTCTGGGCTTACTCTAACCTCCACAGTATGGTCCTAGGAGTACAAATGCCAACTTGCAGGGACTTACAGTTGTATCCTCACATACAATCGAACAATGCAACATGATCACAGGAAAGCAAATGCCAACTTACAGGGACTTATAATTGCTTCCTCACAATCAAACAAACAAAACAACAGAAGATATGAGTGACCAATGAGGTCTTACGCTCTATCCTTCCATATCATAGGAACAAAGGCCAAAGAAATGGACTTACAATTGTCCTCAATGGGCAATCAACAATGACAATATCACAAAGACAAATGAGATGATTGTGCATTAATGAGCAATTAATGATGATGATAAATGCATGAAGCATACAAGCAAACATGTGCATATGAAGTAATCAATCAATCAATGAGAATCAAACAGCACACTCTATAACCAAACAAGGAGGCTCATACAAGAGGGTTAAGCATTGAAGCCAACTGGAATAGGGTCAAAAGTTGCTCTTAACCTTGCCATTGAGAGGCTAAGGTGAAGCAGATGAAAGGAGATGAGGGGTGTGCCTCATTGCTCTTATCCCTGATCAGGGAGAGCATTTGAATATCAGAAGGTGTGGGAGCTCAGAAAGATGGAGCTCTTTCCACATTAGACTCTATAGATCTTGGGTTTTGATCTCAATGCTACAACCATGTAATGGGAGCAAGGAGAAGACTCACTGAATAGTAGGGGATAGGTTGCTTATCCCTTTGATCTACCAATTGCCTTACTTGAAGGACTTTTCCTGCTTGGGACAAAATATAAACACACACAAGCATTGCCTCTTAAGGAGGACTTCAGACAGTTTGCCCGGCCAAATAACAGGCCGGGTCTCCAGACTACATGAAGAAAAAGGGATTATACCTCAAAGCAAATTGCTAAATAGCAAAGCAAAGCAAGTTCAAAGAACTAAGCAACTAATGGTACCTGAAATAGTCAAACAAATCAGTACACAGTTCAACAGTCAAAGCAAAAGGAAACAGAAGTCAACAGTCAAACAGATAGACAAATGTGCAAAGCACAAGGCACAAGGCTTATGAGCCAAGCAACCTACAAAACAAAGAGGTTAGCACATGATAAACAATCAAGCTCAAACAAATTGGATTGTTCTCTTTGAAGCATTTGTGCTTAACCTGAAACAATGAGCTCAAACATAAGCAACAGGACCACTAGGACAAGCCTAGGGTCAAAATGAGATGAGAAAGTCAAAACAGCAAGGGAAAGTCAACCAAAATCAAGTTTAAACAATCAAGAAGCAAACTCAATTGGTCCCACATTCATATCATTCATCATCATGATTTTATAGACAAAAGAAGTCAAAGCATGGCAAATGAGGGCTTATAGAAGTCAACAGCAAGACTTAGCTCAAAACCAATCATAAACAATTCCAAAAATCATCAAATAATTCATGATCAATCACAATCCATAACATGACATGCATATAAAATTTCAGCTCATTTGGATCATGGGAAGATGGTCAATTAAAATCAGGAAGTCCAAACAATTTCAATCATGCCCAAAGAAGTCAAATATACATGTATCAACTTCAAAAAATCATAACTAAATGAAAAAAAATGAGAAATGGATGGGATCAACACCAATGCAAAGCTCAAGATGTCTAGTATGCACATGTAAAATTTCATGATCATCCAATAAGATATGAGAATTTCCCAAATGAAATGGCAAGATGTATCACACAAAGTCAACAATTGACTAGGCCGAGAAGAAAAATCTCAAACAAATAGGAAATGGCATAATTAATTCCAGGAAAATTCACACACAAACTAGACATATGAGAGAAGATTCATGCAAAATTTCACATCAATTGGAGGTCAGGAAGCATGTCAACAAAAATCATGAAATGGCATATCATTGGTGGGACACAAATTGTCACACCCTACTTCAAAAATTCATATCTTAACAACCACATATGATAAATTCAAAAACTCTACATCAAAACAAACATGAATGAGTGTAGATTAACCACAAAATATTTCAGGTGCATTGGATACATCATCACAATTTCACAATGGTTTTGGCAAAAGGTATCAAATATGCATACATGTCAAGAACTCTAATTCCATTAAAAATCCAGCCATCCAAAAAATCAATAAAAATCATGATAAAATAGTAGAGATTCATGTGAACATGATGCAAAAATTTTCATGAAATTTGGAATTGAAATGCTCGAGTTATGATTTTTAGAAGTTGAGTAACAATTTGGAATAACATGAACAACATAACATGATTTAGTGAGTCAAACAAGTTGACCAGGGGCAATTTTGTGAATATGCATAACACTTATCAAAACGCAGCGCATCAGCCAAGCAAACCAAATGTCCTGATTGGTCGGTTCTCAATGGAACAGTAACATACACACAGGCCAAACGCGTTTTGGAAAAAACCTAGGGCTTGCTACAGTATCCATACATGTTCATCTTCTCCAAGAATCGTGGAAAATGAAATCGCCCAGAACATGAAATTAAGCATGGCAATCAACACAACAAACATCCAGCATCATAAATCCATCAACCAATGGCATTGAAACACACTGAATAACATGCATCGAGCAAAATCAACATTGAACACCAAACTTCATTTCCAGATATTTCACTCAATACTCACTCATTTTTCATGATTCAAGTTGCATAACAATCAGCATGTAAGGATCTATTAGAAACGTAGCATAGATTAGAGAAAAAGGAGAGTCGAAATCTTACTTGGTTTTGAAGAAAAGTGTGAAGCAGTGGTTGTTTTGGAGATGCAGGCTCAAACAGACCCTCTTTATGGTGTGGAATGATGGATACTTGAGGTAGGTTAGCTCAGCAAGGCTGGAAATCTTTCAAATCTCGATTTGCCATTGTCGTGGCTGCTTGTAGCAGCAGCATGAAATGATTGTTACAGCAAGGAAACAGGGCTCCAAAACAGCTCAAGATTGTTGGTAGATGATGAAAATGCAAAGGGTTCCTCGTGTGCTTTGGAGATTTTGGCCAGAAAATGCAATATGTGAAAAATGCAATTTTAGAGAGAATGAGAGTTTTTGATCTGTTAGGGGCTGCAGCTAGGGTTTATTTTGCAGAAAATCTCTTATAATTTGACTGTTTAGCATTAGTTAATGAAGGTACTAATCAAAGTTAACTTAAATGAAGCCAATTTGCATTTTTTGCTAATTTGAACCAATGTGCACATGGAGGTATATGGTCTGCACGAATTGGGCCTTGAGCATGTTTCAAATACCATCTAAAACAGATCCCAAATGGCCAAATGTGTCAAAATTGCTTAATTCAAAAAGTCAACTTTGGTCCACACTTGAATTTAAAGAAGTCAAGTCCAAAAATGGCATTTTGCATGGTGAGGTTTTGGTGCATGAAATTTACATTTTTGGAAAGAGGAGGTAAAATGTGGTTTGTAGGAAAAAACCCCATCAAATTTGGCCTTGTGGTTCATGAGATATGGCCTCTTGAAGTTCATGAAATTGTGAAAATGAATTGATCATATCTTGACAACCATACATGGGATTTGAGAGTTCTTGGACTTTTTGGAAATGAGAGAACAAGATATTCAACTTTCATGTTGGGCAAAAATTCATTTGGAGCTTGTATCATGATGCAAGTTGAGGATCAAGAAGTTTCCATTTTTGGCAGTTGAAATTACAGGTCCACTTTCTATTTTGGGAAATTTCTTGTCTGACTTTATTTTCTTCCATGATGGTATTTGACATGATATTTGAAGCTTGTATAAGCATGAATGAACTCCTTCAAATCAATTCCATCCATCAAATCACTGATTAAATCCACAGTTGACCAAGTTTGACTTTTTCTAGGGTTTTGGATGACTGAAGCATTTCTGATGAATTCCAAACCCTAATTCCTTGAGAACTTGATTTCAAATGATGTCTCAAGTCATATGAACTTTTGATTATTGATCATGGTGCCCAAATTCTGCAAGAATGGCCACCATCCACTGCAATGACTGATTTTGACTGATTTTGACCTAATTGGCTGATGATTGCTTCAGCTGCAAGTAACAAGGTTAAACTGACAATATTTTTGTACTTTTGGTTGATAAACATATGAAAAGCAAAGATATACAAATGCAAAACATGCTTGGTGATCAGGAATCACACTCACAAGGCAACCTGCCCACTAGGAGGGAAGCTAGGGCATGCAATGATCCTTGAGGCCATGATATGATATGTTATGGGCCATGAGGGATCTTAGGGCCCAAAATTGGGGTCTTACAGATGCCCCTATTTAAGGTCATTCTAGCCGGAGAAGTGAAGTTTAGAAATCTTCATCTCGACGCGGTAGAATGGGCTTAAATAACAGTAATGAGACAAATTTTGGTCCCTAAGAGACCTCATGATGCAAATGTATGCATGCAAAAGACACAAATTCTGTGGGGAATATGATTCACACAGAAGAAAAGACGATCCATCAGAGTAACACACTCACCAGGAACAGAGACTCTGACAAGACTCTAGTTGGGGATAGACAAAACTGACACAGCGTGAACAAGACACGACTCTGATTAGGAAATAACAGAAAACAGACTGGAAACCTCACTGGGGAGTGAAGGACTCACACTGAGAAAAAGAATTCCAAAATAAATCCGTTGGAGAAACACAAGCTGACTCCTGGGGAGGAGCAAAAGGAAAACTTCACTGAGGAAGCACCAAAGAAAATGAGATGTTACCAGGCATAAGGGTAACAGAAAATCGGGAAGGAACACCAAGGATACCGGGTTGTAGGTATGTAACAGGTGACCGAGCAAAGACGTGAATTGGTGTGTGTTCCAAAACACTCATCATCCTGAAGAGAGCTAGAAAAGCAAACTTGTTTATAGGATGTATATTTGATTCTGTAAAGAATGCAAATCTTACTCAGTTGGGGAAACAAACAAAGTGTTCGACAAAAGAGTGCATGAGATATATTATCTATAGCCGTCAAAACGTAGATAATGTACTCGCATGGAAGGTTATCCTGAACCGGGTTGTAGGTTGTTTATAGGATAAGATCCGAAGACGTGAATTGGTTTGTGTTCCAAGACACTCATCACCCTGAAGAAAGCTAGAATAGCAGACTTGTTTATAGGATGGCCGAAAAAACGTGAATTGGTGTGTGTTCCAAAACACTCATCACCCTGAAGAAAGCTAGAACAGCAGACTTGTTTATAGGATGGACAAAAAAACGTGAATTGGTGTGTGTTCCAAAACACTCATCACCCTGAAGAAAGCTAGAACAGCAGACTTGTTTATAGGATGGACAAAAAACGTGAATTGGTGTGTGTTCCAAAACACTCATCACCCTGAAGAAAGCTAGAACAGCAGACTTGTTTATAGGATGGATATTTGATTCTGTAAAGAATGCAAATCTTACAAAAGGAAGATTATCCTGAACCGGGTTGTAGGTTGTTTATAGGATAAAAATCCGAAGACGTGAATTGGTTTGTGTTCCAAGACACTCATCATCCTGAAGAAAGCTAGAACAGCAGACTTGTTTATAGGATGGATATTCGATTCCACAAGGAATACGAATCTTGCTCAGCTGGGGAAAATCAACAAAGGATTCCAACTAAAGAGCGCATGAGACATATCATTCATTACCGGCAAACCGTGAATAATATACTCGAATGGAAAATTATCCTGAACCGGGTTGTAGGTTGTTTATAGGATAAGATCCGAAAAGAAAGGCATTGGGATACCAAACTAGGTATATAATGATGACCAGTTAAAGGGAGCAACAGACATTACCAACAAAAGGGTAAATGAAAGAAGACTCGCTGGGATGCATTGATGAAAATCAATGATCCGGGGAACACAATCACTGACAAAAAGGTGAAAGGACCCGCTGGGGATAAAATTGCTAGCATACGGCAATTATCCACAAAGGACTTGCTGGGGATATAAGTGCTGATCTGAGCAACTTATCCAAGCAAAGGAAAATCAACATCAAGAACTAGATGAAGATAACCACAAGGGGGAATTGTCATCGGTTGGGATGAACAACAAAGTTAACTCTGCAAGTGGAGAAAACAGGGTTTATAACTACCGGTTTGTAGGTAGAAAAAACCGCAAAGATAGGACTTATGACTGCTGGTTTGTAGGCAGAAGGCCAAAAGGGTGGAGGTGACCACAAAATTAAGGTTTACATCTACCGAATACGGGGTAGAAGACCAACAACTCCGCGTGGGGATAGAACAAATCACAAATCCGCACGGGAAACCAAAATAGGGTTTATAACAAACCACAAACTGCTGAAGAGCAGGAAAATAGGATTTACAACTACCGGGTAGTAGGTAGAAAACCAAAACTCTGGCTGGAGAATAAAAGGTGTATAACCACAAATTCTGTCGAGAAAGCCAGGAAAAAAAAAGGACTTATAACTACTGGTATGCGGGTAGAGGCCCAAAACTACTCCGCTGGGGAACAACCCACTGGGAAGCACAAGATATTTGACAAATAGCCAATTCGGGAATGATCCGAAAAGACGGACTGAATCAAGACATGTCCTAATGAGGATGTAACTCAAATAGGAAAGTCCATCCCAATATATGTGTTGGGAGGAAACAGAAGAAACCGTCATCCACGAGGATATATCTCAGTGGGGAACTGCAGAAGGAAAGACAGACACATTTTCTGCTTATGGGCTGACTCTATATGGAGAGATTTTAAACACCCGACATCTGCTTGGGGAGATCCGTAAAGAGATCTATATCACCATAGCAGGAGACACGACAAACAAAAGATATATGGCAAGAAATGCAACATGAATATCTGAATGTTTATGAATATGCATGAATATGCGCGATTTATGTTTGATGAATGCTGACAAAACAGACAATTCTAACACAAACAGGTTCAGGAACAAACGTCTGGTATTATACTTCCAGGGGAAAAACCAGCTGGAGAGCCAATCTGCGGAGATCTATATGCTGTAAAGCAAAGATCTGCGAGTACTGCTGAAAAAGCAGCGGATCAGAGATATCAGGACACAACCCAATCAGGGTACAGAAAGTCACAACGGGCAAAACAGCCACCAAGACGAATCTGTAGGAGAACAAGAGAAAACCCAAGATATCTGCAGGGGATCCCAGTGTTAACTGAGAAACAAAAGGTGCATAAGCACAAGCACGAACTGCTGTAGAAGCAACTCCACATAACTCCTCTGGGGAACAACCCACTGAGGGAGAATGATATCATCCAAATAGAATCTAACTGCATAAGCAACTCTATTGGGGAAAACTGCCGGCTACTCTCTTGGGGAACAAACCACTGAGGGAGGACAGATCAAACAAGTAGATTCTGCAACGAACCACTCCACTTGGAGAGAATACACATAGCAAACTGATCACAACAAGTAGATTCTGCAATATAAGCCACTCTACTGGGGATCACAGAACAGTTAGGAAATCAATCCATTCACTGGATGCTAGAGCCATCATCCGACCATACCGGGGATTGAAAGAGTATTCAACAGGCGAAACTGCCACAACAAACACTCTGCAGACTAAGCTGAGGAAAAGATGGTTGAAATACTGGGATATCAACCCAAATCAAACAACGAGTAGGAAAATAAATCCTGCTCTGCTGAAGAGAAAAACTCTGATGGAGAGATAGCAACAATTCCGCAGACGACTTCGCCGGGGAAAAGGTAAAGTACCGGGTATCAAACCGCTGACTTACCGAGTCTTCAAAAAGAAAGCGATCGTGCTGAGGAAACAGACGATTCCGCTGGCAACTGCACTGGGAAGAGTGACAACAACTCTGCTCGCAAATCCGATGGGGATATCAATAACAGCTCTACTCATGACTGCGCTGAGGAGACAAATAAAGTCTGGGGCAGGCGACCCACTGGAGAAAGTGACGGGGCACCAAGATGACAAACCATCAACCGCTGAAACTTCACAATAAAACACCCATGCTGGGGAGAACTGCTGCTGGAGAAAACGAAGTCTTCAACAACACTCTGCTTGCGACTATACTGGGGAACAACCCCACCAACAACTTTGTTTGAGGAACAACCCCAACAAAGATCTGAAGAAAGAAGATACAACCAAACCAGGAATATGAACAAATGTCTTACCTGTTGGAAATCATGCCACCCTCGGGAGAGCACTGAGATATTCTTGAGTATCCTTTCAATATTGTGAATGTTCACTTTGTTTAGAACAATATATTTTTGAAAAATTTGATTTGTTTAAAACAATGACATTTTATCAATTAAAACATGCAAAACATTTGTTGAATTGAAACAAATAAGAGTGCAAATAATTGGATAAAAAGCTCAAATTTATTTGATGGAATGGTAGTCTGCAAATGGCAAGACTCCATAGATCTGTACAAATCTGAAATCAGTGACATATATTGGAAGAGGGCTACATTGAACATAATGATCCTTTCTCTACCAATTTGAATCTCGATGTATCCGAAGCTTCGGTTGACGACGAATCGAGAATCTTCTGACGAAATGACGACTGATAAACAGAAAGTCTTGTCAGGATGCAGTTACTTGCCAAATCCCTAATTTTTGCCTAGATTGCCCCAGGGTGAGGTACTCAATCTAGCGGGATGCAAATATTCTCTTTTTTTTTTTTTTTTTTTTTAAGTCTCTAATTTTTGCCTGAATTACCCTTGCGGGTTCTCCACCGAGACGCTCATTTTTGCCTAAGCCGCCCTTTCGGGTTTTCAACTTAGCGAGCTATTCTGTTTTTTTTCATTTGTTTTTTTTTTCATTTGTTTTTTTTCATTTGCATATACTTTTTTTTCTAGGCAAAGTATCTCTTGACTGCATCTGAATTCACAGGACGAGTGAAATCCTCCCCATCCATTGTTGTAAGCATCAAAGCACCGCCTGAAAAGGCTCTCTTAACAACATATGGACCCTCGTAGTTTGGAGTCCACTTGCCCCTGGAATCGGGCGCGAAAGACAAAACTTTCTTGAGCACGAGGTCACCTTCTCGGAACACACGAGGCTTGACCTTCTTATCAAATGCTTTCTTCATTCTCTGCTGATATAGCTGACCATGGCACATGGCAGTCAATCGCTTCTCTTCAATCAAATTCAGTTGGTCATAACGACTCTGAATCCATTCAGCATTAGTCAACTAGGGACTTGAGGGTATACTCTTTCTTTTTTCTTTTGAAAAATATTGAAAAAGAATTTCCTGATTTTTGATTTTTTCTTATTTTTCACCCTCTTTCTTCTTTCTTTTTTTTTTGATTGATTTTTTTTTGATTTTTTTTTTTTTAATGCCCCAGTTTGACTGTTTTGCTGATTCTTATGATACAGCTGAATGAGCTCCTTTGGTGCTCAAGAAGGCGGGTAATCTCATCAGGAATCCCCTTCAACATCATCTTCCTCCGCCTCAGATACAAGGACTTCAAGATTGGGAGATGGCATTGGATCATTATGTTCAATGGGTTTAGAAGTCCCTGCATAATGATTCTGGATAATGAAAAGCTTTTGAATTTTAAACAAGCAAATCATTGATGCAGATGAAAAAGCTGTTCTATTGTTTTTCAAGGTTTTTTGTGATCACTGATTTCATGCAAAAGCAAAAAGTGAAAACAAATGGAAAAACAAATGTTTGACAATGCATTAATTGAATGAAAACATCATTGTATTAAATGCTGCCAACAATGTCATCACTTCTCCTTTTGGCATGGGAGAAGGGTTTCAAACAAAGTGAACAAATCACGCTGATTTATGAATGACCGTAGGAACATCCACAGCGACCCAATTGTGGCAGACACCACCAGGAATGATGAAATTGTTCAAATCTTCTGCATCTTCTTCAATGATAGCAGCAACTTCCTCTTCAGGTTGATCATCATGGATGAATCCTCCACTTGTGAACAGACCTTGCTCATTAAGTGCCCCAGAACAGCAGCCAATGCCAGCCCGGGATTGGTTAACCAGGAATAAATCCATCAAAAGCACATAGTCTGGCAAAAATCTCTCTGAATTCACAATTCTCTTGCTCAGGACGATCCATCAATCTGGCAGAGATGGCTCTGGTATGATACCGGCAAAGTGCGTCTTCAAAATAAATGAAGATCGCAGGGTCAGACCACAGGACGGGAGACCGGAACAAAACACCTGCTTATGCAAATGATGCATGAAGTGTTTATGCATATGCTTGTTTTTTATTTCGAAGAAACCCGAGGGTTTTATTTGCAAACTTTGAAATATTTAAGCATTTTGATCATACATGAGAATATCTCATCAGATATATCAGGTGAAAAAATTTTCCCGGTTTTTTCATGTTTTGAAATTTTTTGCAAATAAACTCCTTTGAGTTCCTTGAAAATTTTCTTTTTTCTGATGATATGGATGCAGATGAATGTATGAATGCATGAATGCAACAATCACACTCAAGGATCAAGCAAGACACACCAAACAAAGGTCGTGGGAAAGCTCATTGTATCCCTAATATCAATCATCCATTTTGGTGGATTTAGGTTTTCACCTTATCGACACCCAAGTTCCATTGATATTAACGGTACATGAACCGGCTCTAACATCCTTAATATCAACCAGCCGCTTTGGTGGATTTTAGGTTTTACACCTGATCCGGGATCCATTGATATTAACAATGTTTGAACGACTCAACCACGAATCACGGGTTTGTTGAGAGTCACGAGCATGGAGTCTCGGTTAAGAACCACCCAAAGGGAGTGTACTAGGGTTTAAACCTGCCAGACATGTTCTACCAGAGGTTCCCATAATCATCGTTCCATCTTTCGAATATTATCGGAGGAACGAATACTCGTATTCCAAGAATATTCTCAAGAGAAACTCTTATGAGTGTAGTATCGCGTAACAATCGCATCAGAACTTACATCTGAACGACCTCCGCACTACGGTCCTAAAAATAGGCCAGGATGGGTTTGGTAATCTAAGGTCCTTGGCTTCTGCGGCACATGATTGAAAGAATAATGCCTAACCACAAATAACTTGTGTGACATTATTAGTTCAACATGACCTCCACCAAGTGAATGGACTCGCAAGTCAACTGGCTAAGGAATACTCCACACCAGTCAACAAGACTATGCCATTCTCCTATCCTAGAGTGCACTCGAGTTCGGGTACGGAACTCATCTCACAGATCACCAAAGCAAACAGCAATTGTATATCAAGCAATTCAAACATTACAATCAATACAGTGATCCCAAATTGTACAAAAATATGTCAAATAACAAATAATAATACAGCACAACAAGGGTGAAAAGTAGGCAATACCACCAAGGATCGATTTGCTTTCCCCAGCAGAGTCGCCACTTTTCTGTAGCGGTGTATTCGTCGCTATATGATTTATCGATTAAACCATAAGCAAAGCATACAATGAATTTTCGAGTCGCCACCGCACTTTTATTTATCCAAAGGACTGGCTAAAAAGCGAACAAAAGCCTAAGAAGTTTTACACGTAGAAAACTAATAAAAAGATCAGAGATTCTGGGTAAGGGGTAAATTACGCAATGGGAAGGTGTTAGGCACCCACTACGTCCTAGGTACTCCTAGGGAGCCCTTTTCACACTTGTTGTACTAAATTGTTATTTGTTATGACATAAATATTGTACAAACATGATTGGGATGATGAGAAAAGAATATACAATTTTTATTGGGTTTGAACGGATGAACCCGCTGCCTACGTACCTTCCATCAAAGGTAAGGATCAAAACGCCGTAGTTCGGCTAAAAGATTTCCAAAAGTTGGTGGATTCAATTTTAAACAATAGCACTGAGGCTTTTCATTATCAATGGGAGAAAACTCGACCAAGACCAACATCCACCACGTGAGGATAGCTTCGACGTACTAGAGGGGTTAGCCCTGTTTTTAGTACGGAAGTCTTACTGTCGACTCACTAAAGATAAGGTGAGGTTTACATCAACCACAA
This sequence comes from Lathyrus oleraceus, assembly GCF_024323335.1. Classification (NCBI taxonomy): domain Eukaryota; kingdom Viridiplantae; phylum Streptophyta; class Magnoliopsida; order Fabales; family Fabaceae; genus Lathyrus; species Lathyrus oleraceus. Next base: position 143,635,581 of record NC_066581.1, on the reverse strand, counting down.
TGATAATTGAAACCTATGGCTAATGCATGAAAAGATTAACAAAGGACAAAGCCAAAACAAGTGAATGAGTGAAGTTAATTGATTGTGATTATGAAAATGGGGTCAAAGTATGATTAAGATTGATTTGAAAGAAGTATTATGAAAATGGAGTTTGAAAAAGGTCAAGGACTTGAGGTCCAGGTTTTTGGTTTGGAAACATGAAAATGTTTGCACAATATCTATGTCAAGTTTGAAATCAAAGTGTGAAAAGGTTTAGGACATAATGAGGATGAATGGATGGAGATGGATTGTAAAACTTCTTAGAAGGTTCACCTCTTGAAATCATATAGGAGATGATTCAAGTGTGTCCTTTGGAATAGACAATGGATAATAACAAACAAACAAGAAAGTCAACAAAAGCGGATATCAGATGCCAATCACTGGGCTTATACCAATCTCCTAAAATAGAACTGGATATCAGATGCCACTCAATGGTCTTACACTAATCTCCTCAAACAGAGAAATAAAAGGTGGATACCGGCTACCAATAGATGGATTTACACCAGTCTCCTAAAACAGAAATGGATATCAGATGCCACTCAATGGACTTATACTAATCTCCTAAAACAAAATGAAACTTGGATACCGGATGCCAATCTGTCTGGATTTATACCAATATCCAACATATGATCATAGGAAAGCAAATGCCAACTTGCAGAGACTTACAATGGATCCTCACATACAAGAACAAAAGCAACAATATGATCATAGGAAAGCAAATGCCAACTTAAAGGGACTTATAATGGCAACCTCACATAAACAAAGAAAAACAAAACATGGATGTCGGATGCCAATCTGTCTGGGCTTACTCTAACCTCCACAGTATGGTCCTAGGAGTACAAATGCCAACTTGCAGGGACTTACAGTTGTATCCTCACATACAATCGAACAATGCAACATGATCACAGGAAAGCAAATGCCAACTTACAGGGACTTATAATTGCTTCCTCACAATCAAACAAAACAACAGAAGATATGAGTGACCAATGAGGTCTTACGCTCTATCCTTCCATATCATAGGAACAAAGGCCAAAGAAATGGACTTACAATTGTCCTCAATGGGCAATCAACAATGACAATATCACAAAGACAAATGAGATGATTGTGCATTAATGAGCAATTAATGATGATGATAAATGCATGAAGCATACAAGCAAACATGTGCATATGAAGTAATCAATCAATCAATGAGAATCAAACAGCACACTCTATAACCAAACAAGGAGGCTCATACAAGAGGGTTAGGCATTGAAGCCAACTGGAATAGGGTCAAAAGTTGCTCTTAACCTTGCCATTGAGAGGCTAAGGTGAAGCAGATGAAAGGAGATGAGGGGTGTGCCTCATTGCTCTTATCCCTGATCAGGGAGAGCATTTGAATATCAGAAGGTGTGGGAGCTCAGAAAGATGGAGCTCTTTCCACATTAGACTCTATAGATCTTGGGTTTTGATCTCAATGCTACAACCATGTAATGGGAGCAAGGAGAAGACTCACTGAATAGTAGGGGATAGGTTGCTTATCCCTTTGATCTACCAATTGCCTTACTTGAAGGACTTTTCCTGCTTGGGACAAAATATAAACACACACAAGCATTGCCTCTTAAGGAGGACTTCAGACAGTTTGCCCGGCCAAATAACAGGCCGGGTCTCCAGACTACATGAAGAAAAAGGGATTATACCTCAAAGCAAATTGCTAAATAGCAAAGCAAAGCAAGTTCAAAGAACTAAGCAACTAATGGTACCTGAAATAGTCAAACAAATCAGTACACAGTTCAACAGTCAAAGCAAAAGGAAACAGAAGTCAACAGTCAAATAGATAGACAAATGTGCAAAGCACAAGGCACAAGGCTTATGAGCCAAGCAACCTACAAAACAAAGAGGTTAGCACATGATAAACAATCAAGCTCAAACAAATTGGATTGTTCTCTTTGAAGCATTTGTGCTTAACCTGAAACAATGAGCTCAAACATAAGCAACAGGACCACTAGGACAAGCCTAGGGTCAAAATGAGATGAGAAAGTCAAAACAGCAAGGGAAAGTCAACCAAAATCAAGTTTAAACAATCAAGAAGCAAACTCAATTGGTCCCACATTCATATCATTCATCATCATGATTTTATAGACAAAAGAAGTCAAAGCATGGCAAATGAGGGCTTATAGAAGTCAACAGCAAGACTTAGCTCAAAACCAATCATAAACAATTCCAAAAATCATCAAATAATTCATGATCAATCACAATCCATAACATGACATGCATATAAAATTTCAGCTCATTTGGATCATGGGAAGATGGTCAATTAAAATCAGGAAGTCCAAACAATTTCAATCATGCCCAAAGAAGTCAAATATACATGTATCAACTTCAAAATATCATAACTAAATGAAAAAAAATTAGAAATGGATGGGATCAACACCAATGCAAAGCTCAAGATGTCTAGTATGCACATGTAAAATTTCATGATCATCCAATAAGATATGAGAATTTCCCAAATGAAATGGCAAGATGTATCACACAAAGTCAACAATTGACTAGGCCGAGAAGAAAAATCTCAAACAAATAGGAAATGGCATAATTAATTCCAGGAAAATTCACACACAAACTAGACATATGAGAGAAGATTCATGCAAAATTTCACATCAATTGGAGGTCAGGAAGCATGTCAACAAAAATCATGAAATGGCATATCATTGGTGGGACACAAATTGTCACACCCTACTTCAAAAATTCATATCTTAACAACCACATATGATAAATTCAAAAACTCTACATCAAAACAAACATGAATGAGTGTAGATTAACCACAAAAAATTTCAGGGGCATTGGATACATCATCACAATTTCACAATGGTTTTGGCAAAAGGTATCAAATATGCATACATGTCAAGAACTCTAATGCCATTAAAAATCCAGCCATCCAAAAAATCAATAAAAATCATGATAAAATAGTAGAGATTCATGTGAACATGATGCAAAAATTTTCATGAAATTTGGAATTGAAATGCTCGAGTTATGATTTTTAGAAGTTGAGTAACAATTTGGAATAACATGAACAACATAACATGATTTAGTGAGTCAAACAAGTTGACCAGTGGCAATTTTGTGAATATGCATAACACTTATCAAAACGCAGCGCATCAGCCAAGCAAACCAAATGTCCTGATTGGTCGGTTCTCAATGGAACAGTAACATACACACAGGCCAAACGCGTTCTGGAAAAAACCTAGGGCTTGCTACAGTATCCATACATGTTCATCTTCTCCAAGAATCGTGGAAAATGAAATCGCCCAGAACATGAAATTAAGCATGGCAATCAACACAACAAACATCCAGCATCATAAATCCATCAACCAATGGCATTGAAACACACTGAATAACATGCATCGAGCAAAATCAACATTGAACACCAAACTTCATTTCCAGATATTTCACTCAATACTCACTCATTTTTCATGATTCAAGTTGCATAACAATCAGCATGTAAGGATCTATTAGAAACGTAGCATAGATTAGAGAAAAAGGAGAGTCGAAATCTTACTTGGTTTTGAAGAAAAGTGTGAAGCAGTGGTTGTTTTGGAGATGCAAGCTCAAACAGACCCTCTTTATGGTGTGGAATGATGGATACTTGAGGTAGGTTAGCTCAGCAAGGATGGAAATCTTTCAAATCTCGATTTGCCATTGTCGTGGCTGCTTGTAGCAGCAGCATGAAATGATTGTTACAGCAAGGAAACAGGGCTCCAAAACAGCTCAAGATTGTTGGTAGATGATGAAAATGCAAAGGGTTCCTCGTGTGCTTTGGAGATTTTGGCCAGAAAATGCAATATGTGAAAAATGCAATTTTAGAGAGAATGAGAGTTTTTGATCTGTTAGGGGCTGCAGCTAGGGTTTATTTTGCAGAAAATCTCTTATATATTGACTGTTTAGCATTAGTTAATGAAGGTACTAATCAAAGTTAACTTAAATGAAGCCAATTTGCATTTTTTGCTAATTTGAACCAATGTGCACATGGAGGTATATGGTCTGCACGAATTGGGCCTTGAGCATGTTTCAAATACCATCTAAAACAGATCCCAAATGGCCAAATGTGTCAAAATTGCTTAATTCAAAAAGTCAACTTTGGTCCACACTTGAATTTAAAGAAGTCAAGTCCAAAAATGGCATTTTGCATGGTGAGGTTTTGGTGCATGAAATTTACATTTTTGGAAAGAGGAGGTAAAATGTGGTTTGTAGGAAAAAACCCCATCAAATTTGGCCTTGTGGTTCATGAGATATGGCCTCTTGAAGTTCATGAAATTGTGAAAATGAATTGATCATATCTTGACAACCATACATGGGATTTGAGAGTTCTTGGACTTTTTGGAAATGAGAGAACAAGATCTTCAACTTTCATGTTGGGCAAAAATTCATTTGGAGCTTGTATCATGATGCAAGTTGAGGATCAAGAAGTTTCCATTTTTGGCAGTTGAAATTACAGGTCCACTTTCTATTTTGGGAAATTTCTTGTCTGACTTTATTTTCTTCCATGATGGTATTTGACATGATATATGAAGCTTGTATAAGCATGAATGAACTCCTTCAAATCAATTCCATCCATCAAATCACTGATTAAATCCACAGTTGACCAAGTTTGACTTTTTCTAGGGTTTTGGATGACTGAAGCATTTCTGATGAATTCCAAACCCTAATTCCTTGAGAACTTGATTTCAAATGATGTCTCAAGTCATATGAACTTTTGATTATTGATCATGGTGCCCAAATTCTGCAAGAATGGCCACCATCCACTGCAATGACTGATTTTGACTGATTTTGACCTAATTGGCTGATGATTGCTTCAGCTGCAAGTAACAAGGTTAAACTGAAAATATTTTTGTACTTTTGGTTGATAAACATATGAAAAGCAAAGATATACAAATGCAAAACATGCTTGGTGATCAGGAATCACACTCACAAGGCAACCTGCCCACTAGGAGGGAAGCTAGGGCATGCAATGATCCTTGAGGCCATGATATGATATGTTATGGGCCATGAGGGATCTTAGGGCCCAAAATTGGGGTCTTACAGTTGCGAGCAGGTTACTATTGGCTGACAATGGAATCTGACTGTTACATGTTTGTGAAGAAATGCCACAAGTGTCAAATCTATGTAGATAAGATTCATGTTCCTCTGACACTGTTGAACGTCATTTCCTCTCCATGGCCCTTCTCCATGTGGGGAAATGATATGATTGGCATGATTGATCCCAAAGCGTCGAATGGACATCGTATCATTTTGATGGCTATTGACTACTTCACAAAGTGGGTTGAAGCGACATCGTATGCGAATGTTGTTGGTGTAAACCCTAGAGGCCAATACTTTTGGTACTTGTATTGAATTATTTATTAATAATAAAAGGCTTTTTCTTTATTATGTTTGTTTAATAAAGTCCCTAGAATAGCTAGTCCGTTTAATGTATCAAGTGTGACTTAATCATGAGATCCCATTAAACATAAGGACACTATTCTTAAAGTATTCGTAGTCGAGCTTTGTTGTGAAGTGGGATAACATTAAAGCATCAAGACTATTATGTATATAGACTGATGATCACATCTCATGGATCATGGATAAGGAGTTATCAAGTCTTAAACATAAGTATGAATTTTGAGAGTAATATTTATACTGGATTGACCCGCTATGAGAATACTATATAAAATGTTATTCTAAGTGTCATAAGTTATTATCATGGTGATAAAGGTGTATACCACCCTTTAACCTGAAACCACTATGTACCCTAGATGTAGAGTCGAGTGCCTTATTGCTGATCAAACATTATTCGTAACTGGATGACCATAAAGACAGTTGATGGGTACTCCACGAAGCATGCTGAGGGACATGAGTGACCTAGATGGAATTTGCCCATCCTGCGTAACAGGATAAATGTCTACGGGCCCAATATTGAACTGGACAAGGATGACACGGTTTATGCCTTGTGTTCAATATAGACATAAGGGAAAAAGGGTAATTGTACACATAAGTATTATCACAAAAGGATTTGTCAGATCACATGACATTTTCGTGTCTTGGGTAGCAATGATGTGTTGCTAGATAGTGCTCACTATTTATTATGTTAAATACGTGATTTAATATAATTACCAATGCCGCGAAAACCTACAGGGTCTCACACAAAAGGACGGATTGATGAGAGATAGAGTAACTAAGGAACGCCGTAAGGTACGGTGCACTTAAGTGAATTTAGAACATCGTAAGGTACGGTGTACTTAAGTAGAATATGAAATATGGTAAGGTACCACGCGCTTAGTGATTTTGGCATATTATAAGATATGAGCCACATACACTTAAGTGGGTTTTTTAGCTTGCAGCCCACACAAGTGGTTCTATAAATAGAACCTTTGTGCAGAAGCATTAGTGCAGTTGTAATTTTGTTTCTCTCTCTCTCTCTCACTCAAAGCCTTCATTCGTAGCAGCTAGCACTGAGATTCAAGGAATCTGTTCGTGTGGACTGAGTAGAGGCGTTGTCACCATTCAACGTTCGTGATCGCTCCGTAGATCTGCATCAAAGATTTCAATCGCCACAAGAGGTAACGATTCTATCACTGATCATGCCCATTCGTAAGGATCACTAAAGGGGTTTTTTTTTAATTCCACTGCATTTTGGATCGCTGCTCTCCTACAAATGTAACAAAGCAACTTGTTGTAAGGTTTATCAAGAACCAGATTATATGGCGATATGGTGTGCCAAGTAAGATCATTATTAATAATGGTTCGAACTTGAATAATAACATGGTGGAAGCTCTTTGCAAAGAATTCAAGATTGCACACTATAATTCTTCTCCCTACAGACCTAAGATGAATGGGGTTGTTGAAGCTGCAAACAAGAACATCAAGAAGATCATTCAGAAAATGGTTGTGACGTACAAAGATTGGCATGAGATGGTCCCCTTTGCTTTACATGGGTATCAGACATCCATCCGCACTTCAACAGAGCCAACCCCTTTCTCACTTGTTTATGGCATGGAAGTTGTGCTCCACGTAGAGGTTGAGATCCCGTCATTGCATGTGTTGATGGAAGCCAAGTTGACTGAGGCTGAATGGTGTCAGACCAGGTATGATCAGCTGAATTTGATTAAAGAGAAGAGGTTGACTGCCATGTGTCATGGTCAGTTGTATCAACAAAGAATGAAGAAAGCATTTGATAAGAAGGTCAGGCCTCATGAGTTTAGAGAATGTGACCTTGTGCTCAAGAAGACTCTATCTTTCAAACCAAAATCTAGGGGAAAATGGACTCCTAATTATGAAGGTCCATATGTTCTTAAGAGAGCCTTTTCAGGTGGTGCTTTGATTCTTACAACTATGGATGGTGAAGAGTTCACGCGTCACGTGAATGCCGATGCAGTCAAGAAATACTTCTCCTAAAAAGAAAAGAACAGCTCGCTAAGTTGAGATGAATGATTCTCTCCAGCAAATGCTTCCCTCCTGTGAGGATTGGTTGAGAATTATACCGATGATTCAGACCAGCGACATTTGTATCCTTTGTGATCGTTTTGTCAACATAATCATCACATATACATATACATATACATTCATAAAATGCATTATTGCATCATAATGCACTTTGTAATTCATTATTTCTCTGATCCTCTGCTATGGTGGTATACTTTTTCCCCATGCAGATTTGGTATGTCTGTCCTCTTTCAATTGTAGAGTGTCAGCCCCTTAAGCAGAAAGAATTTAACCTTTCTCATTCCCCACTTAGTTATTTCCTCGTGGATGATTATTATTTTAGTTTCCTGCCCAATTGATTATCTGGATGGAATCGCTCCCCTTGAGTTATATCCTCATTGGGTTGAGTCTTTGATTGACCGTTTCCTTCTATATCTTACCTAGATAGATGTTTTTGGTCCCCTGAGAGTGTATTACCCAGTGACTGGTAATATTCTACTCAATTTGAGTATTTTTCTTTTGCACAATACCCAGAAAAAGTAACCTATTTTCCCCAGCGGATTCGTTTTCACGTTTCCCAGGAAGTCTATCCTTGATATGTTCATCCTAACCGATGATAGGTATTTTTTCCCCCGCAGTTGAGTCTATCCTTGATATGTTCATCCTAACCGATGACGGATATTCTCTTTTTGGTATTCTACCCAGTAAAAAGGTAGTTGTAATCCCTATTTCTTTCCCCAGAAAGTTAATCCTTGATATGTTCATCCTAATCGATGACGAACTTCCTCTTCTTTGAGGTCTTCTGCCTAGTAACCGGTAGTTGTAAATACTACTTCCCCTTGGAGGTAATCCTTGATGTGTTCTTCCTGACCGATGACAGATATTCTCTTTTCGGTATTCTATCCAATATCCGATAGATATAATTCCTACTTTTTTCAGACAGTTTATCCTTGATGTGTTCATCTTAACTGGTGACGGATATCCTTCCTAATGTCCCCAGGTGAGTCTATCCTTGATATGATCATCTTAACCAATGACAAATATTCTTCCCCTTTGAGTTTATCCTTGATATGTTCATTTTAATTATTGACGGATATTCTCTTTCTTTGCGGTCTTATGCCCAGTAAACGATAGTTGTAAACCCTATTTGGCTCTTCCCCATCAGGTTATTCTTACCCAATAACTAGTAATGAATACATCTCTGGGTTGCCCCTCAGCGAGTCTTCCTTGATATGTTTACCCTAACCTGTAACGAATGTCCTCTCTGACAGACTATGTTATCTCCTTACCCAGTAACCGGTAGTGGATAATATACTTCTGTTACTCTTGAGTTGAAGATCATTTCTTCCCCAGTTGAGTCTGAGTGTGTATTTCCTCTTTGGGATTGTTGTTTCCTTCTTGGGTCGAGTACTTCAGCTTTGTTCTGATCTACCCGTTTTCCCTGCAGATGTTCCTTTTATTCCCCAACTGAGTCTTTCCACTGATTTATTTTCGTGGAATCCCTCGAGTCCCCCAGCAGTTCTAAAGTCGTAGCCTGGCCTACGCACAGACTTTTATCCCCTAGAGTCTCTGTCTCCCTAGTGAGTTTTCCTTACGAAATGCGTTATACTCCTGCGGACTTTGGTCTCTCCAGATTCTTTTCCTTTGTGGCAATATTTCCCCACATAGATTATTTTAACATTAAATCATATGCATCATGAGGTCTCTTAGGGACCAAAATTTATTTCTATATGTTGTTATTTAAGTCCATTCTATTGAGTCGATATGAAGATTTTAACCTTCATCTCCTCAGCTAGAACTTCCTTAAATTGGGGCGGCTATAAGACCCCAATTTTAACCCTAAGATCCCTCATGATATTCTCAACATATGCATTAGCATTGGGATCACACCTTGGCATCCTCCTTACCCCTCATTCATTGGGTTTGCATTGGGAGAGATCACCAAGCATATTTGATTGTATCATACTTTGTTTTTCTTTATTCACTAACCAAAATACCAAAAATATGTCAATATGTAGTTTGTTGCTTTTGTAGGTAGTGTGTATGCCCACATATGCTCTATCAAGCTCATATCCAGGGTTTAAGACCCTCAATGCAAGGAGCTCAATCAATAAGTGGTTTACTATGTCTCTAAGTATCATATATGAATACCAATGTTATTTTGATCAAGAAATCATCAAGAGTTTGGAGTTGGTTTGCTTTGGAAACCCTAATTCATCTGGGTTTCTTATGTGACTTCTTCAACAAGTTTCTTCACCAATTGATCAAATATTTCAAGGGATACTTCACATCTCATAATCTTATGCATATATGATCCTCCATAAGTCCCAAAAGTCAAGATATTGTCAAGCTAGCAAGTTGGTTCATGGTGGTTGACCAGGAGAATTCAACTAGTCTAAAGTGGGGTTCCCTAGACCCTATCTCCTACAGTTTTTGTCATGTGAAAATGATTCCAAGAGAAACGTTACTCTAAATGACATTACAAACAACTTTCATGTTGAGGTCAAGATGTCTACTTCAACTTTGATGTTTGGAGGAAGTGCAAATTCAACTTACAAATACATGTGATAAAAGGAAACATGATAGGTCATTTTAGGCCAATACCATTAAACAAGTGATTTTTCTCAACTCCTAAAATGCATAACTCCTTCATGTTAAATCCAATCGAGGTCAAATTTGGGACCAATTTGGAGGAATTTGAGAGAGATACAATTTTTATGAAGGAACGTTTTTCATTTGAGGTCCATAGAAAAAGTTACTCAAGGTGGAAGAAGTGAACATATGGCTTGATACTTAGAATTTTTTTGGATATGTTTGATTTTCCAAACTTCCACCTCAATATTCATCATGATCAAAGCTTCAAATGAAAAAGTGTTCAACATGAAATTTGTTCCTCTTGATCTAGCCTTTCTAAAAAGTCCAAATTCATCTCATTTGGACACAGTATGAATGACTTGAGCATGGCTTAAAGTTGAAGGACCATTTGGAAGATTTGAAGTTCCACTTTTCATACACGATTGCATGGCCTTTCCACATGATGTCAACATTTCTTACACATAATTTTGGACCTAAGTGCATCATTTGATGGGCCTATCACATGCCCATACAAGCATGCAAGTGAGATTTCCAACTTTGGCTAAAAATGGAAGTGTGCAATCATCAATCTCCTTGGCTATAAATAGAAGTCCTCTTGCACAGAATTAAGGACCCTGGCGCGCAAGCTTTGAATCAGAAACCCTAAACCCTCACATTCAAAGGATAAGCTTGAAGATTTTCTTTGAAAATAGTGTTTGAATCTCACACTGTTTTTGAGATTGAAACTTAAAGAGTCCTTCCTTATTTTTGATCCATTTCCACTCCATCAAGCATCTGAAGCAAGGCCAAGCATAATTGAAAGCAAGATCCACTACTAGAAAAATAGTTATTAGCGCCGGCCACTTTCAGACGCTAAAGGTGAAAAAACAGACACTAATATGTGGTTAGCGTCGGTTTAGCGTCGGTGTCGGGCCTTGAATAAAAGTTGCGAAGCTACTGTGTAACGTCGGCTAAAGATACACCGAGGCTACGTAGCCTCGGTGAAACGGAGGCTAACGCGGACACTAATGGGACCGACGCTATATTGTTTCAAAACCATGAAAAGTCAATATTATGTTTAGCGTTGCCCTGTCCGACTCTAAAGTCAACAAAAAAAGTCAACATTTTTTGTATGCATCGATCGACTGGCATTGAGGTCAATTTATAAAACTCAAGAAAAAAACAGATAGCGTCCGTGTCACCGACCCTAAAGTCAACATAGAAAAGTCTATAATAATATTTAGCCTTGCATACACCGACTCTAAAGTCAACAAAAAAGGACAATAAAGATATTTAGAGTCGGGTTGCAACATGACAACCTCACTCGAACAAATTTTTTCAATCCACTCCATCAACCGAACAATATCATATTTATGGTAAAACATTTGGAAACAATCTTAAACATTCGTGAAAGAAACTACAAAAGTTCTACCCACATTAACTTTCAAAAAACATACACAAAAAGTAATCACATCCGAGATTAATTCGTTCTACTAAAAGTATAAGATCAATCTTCATCTAATGATTGATCATCCAAATCGTCATCATAATGATGAGAATGTGATACAAAAGTTGAAGTGTCAAATTTCTTCATCATAAATTCCTTCCAAGCATTCATCTCCCTCTCCATCCTTTGTGCAGTCTCGGTAGTAGCTTTTGCAGCCTCGGTAGCAGCTCGCATTGCTTCGTTAGCCTCTTGTAATTGGGTCGTTGCAGCCTCGGCAATTTGTTCAGCTCTAATTCTAGCTGCTCTTTCAGCTTCTAATGACATCCCAAACATAGAGTGTTGAGGAGTTTGAGATTGTTGGGTAAAACTTTTTGATCCACGTTTTAGATTAATAGCTAAATCTGCAGCGCCATAAACCCGACCACGGTTACGGCCCCCAGCAGCCTCTGTCCATAGCTGATTTACACGCTCTCCATCTAACACTTGAACAACCTCTCCATTCCCTTCTTCAGTTGGCTGAAGTTCTGCATCAAACTTCTCTTTAAAAATCTTCTACATAATAGAAAAAGTAAGGAATACTTAACAGCAAGATAACACAAGCAATTGTATCATTCTTATACAGCTATGCCAATGAAACTCAAAATGGTTATGCCAATGACTCACTCACTCATAGGGTGGTTTGATTTATTCACATGTAAACAAAGGTACAAATTTGATATCTATCTAAGAAAAGAATCAATAATAATAATAGTATTTGTGCGCTGTCTCATGCATTGTCACTATAGGAATCGACACATCCACGTTGTGCTCAGAAATCTAATGGGACTGATCATTATTTTGCCTGCGTAACAGCAATCTGCAAGCATGTTGAGATGAAGCACAAAGTTCATAGTGTAATCATATGTTTCCCCTGAAAGAAGATATACAATAACTCAAAAGCATAAAAAAAACAGCACAGCAGGAAGAACTTGACTATTTAACCATTTAACCAGCTAGTGACCATTTAACCATTATTGCAGACAGAATCTTCAAAGAACTTTCATTTTCAAACTGATATCAAATTACAGCACAGCAGGAAGTAGGAAAAACAGATATCAAACAGCATTCTGCCATCTTCTCTCTGAATTTTTCGAAGCTAAGTCCTCTAACACCTGCCTATAATTAGGCCTTGAAGGCCTCGTCAATAAAAATCACCCTGATACCCTCTTTCTATCCGAAGCTAAGTCCTCTAACACCTCTTTTCAGAAAATTTTCCATAAATTTGATAATCATGTGGCTCACTATTTAGTTTTTTACTGCACTATTACTAGTGATGCTAAGGCTTGAGTGCTTGTTTTAATGTATATTGAAGCTAATAAACAATTCATTTATGCATATATCATTTCTAATGATAGCAGTCCTGACTGTAGAATTACAGCTTTCTATGGTCACTCTAAGCATGTTGATAAACATAGGACTTGTGCTATTATATCTAACTTACATTAGACTATAAAAATGGATAACTAGATCCTTTTTGGAGAGTTTAATTTGAATAAGTCTGCTTCTGAAAAACAAGGGGTAAACATATATATTTTAAAACTACTAATATGTTTAACGATACTATAATTAATATCAACCTCCAAATAAGGTGGAGTCAGAGAGCTAAAAGCTCTTGGTTGATGGAAGGAGATAGAAACTCCAAATACTTCTATCAAAAATCCAGTCAAAGAAAGAGAAGAAACTTTATTCGAAAAATTCAGAGAGAAGATGAGAAACTTTATTCGAAAAATACTTCTACATGTATCGTTGCTGCAACAAATGAATCATTACTATAGCATGGATAAGTAGAGAAAATCACATATAGAGAAAATAATAAATTCTGTTGTGTTTCAAATAACATTTAAAGCATGCAGCAACTGTATTTTCTATTAAAGCATGCAGCAACTGTATTTTCTATTAACATTTATGGATAAGGAATACATAACAGCTACATAATATGTTTCAAGCATGGATGCAAATATTGATGCAGTAAAATTTACGAGAACTTACATAAGTAGATGCAGCACGACTGTCAACCCATTCACCATTTTTCCTCTTGTGTGTTTTTAAAAATAACTCATCGGGACGCAGATCCCGTTGAAGTTCACGTGACTACAAATAATCAAATAATCCAATAATCAATACAGAATACGAGTAAAACTGTCAAGATATAAAGAATCTTCATAATAATAATAATTTGTTAGGATTTTATTACTTACAAGTTAAAGTGCAACATCAATATGAGCCTTACGGCCTGTGGTGTGGACTGCTCCGCCTCTTGCGGAAGCTCGATTGGTCTTGTTTTGAGAAGACACAGCCAAAAACTCGGTCTTTTTCCAATAAGTTTGAAGTTCAACCCAAGCATCATCACCAATCCATGAAGGTCGAGTCCCTTTTCTCGTCGCCTTCCCCAACATGTCGTTTAATCGTTTTCTTCCTTTTTTTTTCAAATGCGCTATAGACAAATGCATGATCGAAAGGATCCCACGAAACCTTCTCCTAAAAATAATTAAAATCACATAATTAATATTAATAACCAATTAGTTACTTTTTTCAATATAATTTGATCAACTTAAGTGACAAAAGTCAATAAATACTTACTCCAAACAACTTAAACCAATCAGCTTTCGTATCAGGATCGAGTGCAGACCAATGATGTATAGGTTTATAAAATTGTTTGTGTATCGCATAATTAATGGCACCAACAACTTCTTTGGCAGGAACTAGCCTACAAAATACAATAATAAAACTACTAAATTATTAAGAATCATATGGATAGTAATATTCTCAACTTTCTTAACAGGTTATATATATTTTAGACAAAATACAATAATAAAACTACTAAATTATTAAATTATGAGAATATATATGACTTACCCAGTACCAGATGGTTTTATAATAACTTTCCCATTCTCATCTATTGTTGGCACAAGAGGGGTAATAGTTTCTTGACTCACCGCCTCATCCTCATCAGCATCCACATCTTCCTCCTCTGCCAAATTTGAAGGGCTAGCCATTGTTTGAAGGTTTATACTTTGAGGGCCAGCCATTGTTTGATGGCTTAAAGTTGGAGTAGGCATAAAACTGATTTTCTCAGAGGTAGTGGCATGAACAGGTACTACAGTTGGAGCTGGTGTTGGCATCGACGATGCAGCCTGCACAGACGATGCTGCCTGAGCTGGTGTTGGCATCGACGATGCAGCCTGCACGGACGATGCTGCCTGAGCTGGTGTTGGCATCAACGATGCAACCTGCACACACGATTTTTTAGAAGCTGATGTTAGCATTGATGATGCAACCTGCACGGACGATGCTGCCTGAGCTGGTGTTGGCATCGACGATGCAGCCTGCACAGATGATTTTTTCGAAGCTGATGTCGGCATCGACGATGCAACCTGCACGGACGGTGCTGCCTGAGCTGGTGTTGGTGCCGATGATGCATCCTGCATAGACAATGTTGTTTGAGCAGGTTTCCTAACGATATGCTTCTTGTTAATTATGCGATTTCGTTCTTCTTGAAGTTTTCCTGGTGCTAATACCTTAGCTTTTCCACCTCTTTTAGTCATTTGTTGTCATAAAAATAAAAGGATTAGTCAGTCTCACACTCTTAACATTATCATAACATTATCAAATGCAGTTTCTGATAAAATTAAAAGTAAAAGAAAAGAAACAATGTTGTTTCTGATAACAAGCAGTAAACTCATGTAATCATATGGATCTATTAACAAGCTTTGTGGGATAAGAGTTAGTTTTTCTTTATTACTAGCAGCAGACCGTCGGCAGTAAAAGACTAAAAGCAATATAAAGAACAGTAAAACTAGAAAGAGAAACTAGAAAGAAAAGAAAATTTAGTTCTGCTTCACCCTTTTGTTTCTATTTGAACCCTCATTCACGTCACATCACGCTTATCTTCATCAATGCCCTCTATCTGCTTCACTAGTAGAGCAATCAAAAATCTCTTCAAACACATCTAATTGTGACATGTCACGCAAACAAGATATTGCTTCAATTTCTACATTGGGTAGCGCCGGTAACATCCCATCAGATTGATAAGGTACTTCATCCTCTATGTTGTCAATCTCTACGCGACCCCTTGGTTTTGTGGTGATTGCCGCACACCATCCACGCATATCTCTACACATTTCTGGATATGGGACATAATACACTTGTCTTGCACTTTGCGCAAGGATGAAAGGATCATAAGGACAATAACGTTTATCCATCTTAATATCCACAGTTTTATATTGTGGGTGAACCTTTGTGCCCGTATTCCTTGTTGGATCAAACCATTCACAATAAAAAACTGGAATCTTATGCTTCAGACCAAAGTAATCTAGCTCAAAGATATGTTTGATTATTCCATAAAAATCAGTATTTCCTCCTTCTGCAAGACCTTTCACGTGCACACCACAATTGCTAGTTTTTCTACCTTTGCTCCATTCTTCAGTATGAAACTTGTACCCATTGATAAAATACATGTTCCATGATATGGCCATTGATGCAGGACTGCGAGACAAGGCAATTATATCTTGGTTAGTAACTCCATTTGTCTCCTCATTTACATATTTCTTCAGCCATATGGGAAACTCTATATGTATGCGCCCAGATGAATCTTCTATATCTAGAGAGTGGTTCTCTAAGAATATGCTGAAATGAATCACACGATTCATAAGTAAATATCTATTATGATATGCATCAATAATTTGATTGAATATATTATGATGCACACTTACTCAAGATATGGTTTAACCTCATCACAATTTATCAAGACATGCACATGTGAAGACTTCCATTCCTTATCAGATAGAAAATATTTTCGTGACTTCCCACTTGGTCGGCCGCCACTTTGTAGAATGGACATTGTAGGTAGAATGTCATCATTGTCTAAATGAGGTTTGTTACTAAGATTTATGGTTGGCAACAAACGGAAAGAGTTGAAATAATGAGAGCAAAAGTAATTTGTCTCGCGATGTATATAATCACTGCATATGGAACCTTCAACTCTAGCCTTATTTGTCACTGCCCTCTTTGAGACTCCCATAAATCTGCACATTCAATCATTCCACGTTTATTAATTTATGATAAACATGCAATAACTTAATAAAATCAACCACAACAATTACCTTTCGAATGGATACATCCATCGGTACTGTACTGACCACCTAGAATTGCTTCTTTGGCAAGATGGATTGGAAGATGCTCCATTGAGTCAAAGAAACCTGGTGGAAAAATCCTTTCCAACTTGCATATGATAATTGGAATATTCTCATCCAACTTAATTAAGTCGTCCATCCTCAATGTATTGCAACAAAGATCTTTAAAGAATCGACTTAGCTCAGTTAATGGTTTCCAAACCAAATCTGGCAATGAATGGAATGCAATTGGGAGTAAACATTCCATGAAAACATGACAATCATGGCTCTTCATCCCATGCACCGTACCCTTTTCTACATTGGCACACCTACTGAGGTTTGAAGCATAGCCATCTGGCATTCTCAATTCCTTAAGCCATTTACAAACCAACTTGGCTTCAGATTTGGTTAGAGTGTAACTAGCCTTTGGTTTACCATTCTTTCCGTTTTCTAAGGGTTGGAGCTCCAAGTCCCCACGAAAGCATAATTTAGCCAAGTCTTCTCTTGCCTTTTCATTATCCTTTGTTTTGTCCTTAACATTCATGACAGTATTAAATATATTATCGAAGACGTTTTTTTCTATGTGCATCACATCGAGGTTATGCCTTAACAAGTTATCCTTCCAATATGGGAGATCCCAAAAATACTTCGCTTTTTCCAATTGTGATCCACTCCATACCCTTCGAATTCTTTCCATTTCGCCTCCCATCCAATTTCAGTAACTTTTGGAAAATTACTTATTACCGCCCATATATCTTTCCCTGTGGAAATGGGAGGTGGCTCATTGGTCACAACCCTATTTTTTAGGAAACTTCTTTTACTCCTTCTGAAGGAGTGATTAGATGGCAAGAAACGATGATGACAGTCAAACCAGGAATTCTTATGGCCACTTTTCAAGGTGAAAGCATCAGTGTGTTCCATACAATGAAGGCATGCCAATTTACCTTGTGTTCCCCATCCAGATAACATACCATAGGCTGGAAAATCATTAATTGTCCACATCAAGCAGGCTTTCATGATGAAGTTTTGTTTTGTAGATATATCATAGGTCAATATTCCATTGGACCACAATCGATGTAGATCATCAATCAATGGTTGCAAGTAGACATCTATCTTTAATTTAGGGTTTTTAGGTCCGGGTATGAGGCATGCCAAAAACAAGTATGGTTTGGTCATGCACATTTCAGGGGGGAGATTATACAGAGTAACTATTATTGGCCAACATGAGTATGGAGAAGCAGACGCTTGAATGTAAGGAGTAAAACCATCTGAACACAGACCCAACCTTACATTTCTGGATTCCCTAGAAAAGTCAGGATATACACTATCAAAATGTTTCCATGCTTTTCCATCTGACGGGTGGCGAAGGATGTTGGAACTATTTTTGTTCATGTGATGCCATCTCATTTCACTTGCCGACTCAGTTGATGCATACAATCTTTGTAATCTGGGAATGATTGGGAAGTAGAACATTCTCTTCACTGGGATATCTTTGTACTTTCCCATGCCAGTCTTGCGAGGAATGAACCTAGGAGCATTACAAAATTTGCACTCTGATAGATTGCTATCATCCTTGTAATATAACATACAACCATTCTTACAACAATCAATCTTCTCAACCTTTAGCCCTAACTTAGATACCAACTGTGTTGCTTGGTAATAGTTCTCGGGCAAGCATTTTTAAACTGGACATACACTTTTAAGCATTTGTGCAACAAAATCTAAACCTTTTTGTGGTACATGCCAATTAGACCTAATTTCAAGAAGTTGAGTAGATATTGATAATATTGATTGGGTAGCTCCCTCATAAATGGGCTTGTTGAAAGATATCAACTTGTCATAAAATCGTTTGGCATCTTCGTTGGGAAACTCATCCTCCGTATATTCCTCAACTTCTATGTTATCATTCACGTGAGAGAATACTCCATAAGGCCTAAAAGCATCATACACCATCTGATTCATTGCCTCAATTTGGTCATCATGATGCACATGCTCACTACTATTTGAATCATTCCTTGTATTAACATTGAGCTCTACTTCTCCATGTTGAGTCCAAATCCAATAGTCTGGTTGAAATCCATCTCGATACAAGTGAAGTCTAACATTAGTTGGTGTTCTTATCTTGAGACACTTGCAATTTATACACGGACACCTTATCCCTCCCTCAGATTTACAAATAGGTTGTTTCAAAGCCCTCTTTACGAAGTCTTTAACCCCGCGAACATACTCTTCTTTCAATTCGTTTCTATTGGAATATACTCTATCGTACATCCAAGTACGATCCATTTTCTATAAGGCAAACAATTAACTCGTCAACCACCGAAAATTAAAACATATATTAGACAAAAATGAATGGCTGATAACTTCCTAATGGGTATTAGGAGAAAATCAGATAACTTCCTAATGGGTATTAGGAGAGAATAGAATACATGCATTCCAAGGGATTTTTATTTTATTTTCAGTGGTTCAAAAATTAAACATGACGAACATAGCAAATTTTAATACTATTGTACATTATTATTTCAGACCGTAAACAAAATTGCTGTACAGATTTATAAATCTATTAAACTGCTGTATATTTTAACAAATCCAATAAGCTATTGTACTCACTTCCTGAAATCTTAATTGTAGATGCATCAGTTGTCCGGGGCCCTATTAATGACACAGTTGAATATTGATCTCCACTGTATAAAGAGAAACAACTTAGATGATGTTAATAAATCCAATAAGCTATTGTACTCACTTCTCTATTTTGTTAAAGTTACTAGTGATATACTATTTCCACGTTAAGAAAATTTTGTGTAAACTTTAAGTTGTTCATCTGTTAAACAATCACATTTGAAGCCATTTTATATACCGAAAAGGGGATAAAATCTTATGAACGAAAGTATAACCGGGACAGATTATGAATATTTATTTCATTTATGATAGGAGTTGCAATCAACCTTATCTTGCTGATGCCAAGAAGAAAGTTGAGGAAATAAAATTTTATTGCAAGTTTTACATAACGTGGATGAATATTTTCTAAGTTAAAATGGCTAAGTTAAATTCAAATTTAGAGTTCAATTTGACACCACACATATGTTCATAACAGGAGTATCATAGAAACTATACAACTTTCACAAACACAGCTTTCACTACTGATGCAAACAGTTAATAAATTTGAGTCCAGAAAAAACATTTCCTTCAAAATAAATTATAACCCCAACCTTGAGAAATACTAACTGATGCAAACACTAACTATTGCAAACACTAACTGTTCAGTCTGGTTCCAAATTAACATAGGGATGACTAACCTTGAGAAAGAGTTGTCTTTGCAAAATCCCGGATGATATAGTGCTTCGGTTCCAAATTAACTTGCATTCAACAACTGCTTACTGCCTCAACTAAGTAAGATGAGCATTCTTGAAAACCTACATTCAGAAAACCAATTAGCAAATAATTTGATTTTTGTAGTTTCAGACTTAAAGGAGACTTTAAACATATTTGGAAACAATACTAAACTTGCAAAGAAAAGTTGATTCCAGCATCCACAAAGCCGATAGTTCTGGAAAACCTACATTCAGAAAACATAAAACATATGACTATCTCATACTCATTAAACCAAAACTCCATGGAAATCACTTGAGATGAATATGCATTACCTTTGATGATTCAGAAACCCTTTAACGAGGGATTTTGAATTAGGGAATTAGGGATTCTTCAATGGATTCACGGATTAGGGATTCACGAATCGGTTCACGAAATAGGGAAAAAAGGGATTCACGAATTAGCATGGAATTAGGGTTTTCGTTTTGTGAAATGAAATGGAGGGAGAGTGAAAAATGACGAGGGAAAAGGAAAGAGGGAAATAAGCTGTCGCGTAATTTTTGGTCCGAAATAGAAAATTCCATAGAGTCCGCCAAGCGGACTCTAATTAATAAATAAAATACTTAAACCTTAAATATATATATATATATATATATATATATATATATATATATATATTATAGATAAATCAATGGAAAATGTATATGTTATAAGAATAGAGTCGGCTCAACGGACTCTAAGTAAATAAATACTAATTAAAAAATAATGCTACTAGATAGAATCGGTCTCACCGACTCTAAATAAATTAATCAAACATTCTTCAAAGATAACATAACAAGTAGTGTCGGTTTTGCCGACACTGATAAAAAAATAACTTGTCTTAAAAGAAGTACCTAGATAGAGTCCGTTAGTGTAGGCTTAGCCGACACTAATAGTGTCCGTGTCGGTGGCCGACTCTAAATTAGGAGGCTAAAATGACTTATTCTAGTAGTGATCGTGTCAATCTGAACCTGCATTGAAGGTGATTTTCAGAATTTTTCATCTCTTTGATTCTCACTCAATTCTCCATTATTCTTGTTGATTATTCGTTGTCTGAAGTCCTACCAATGTTGGCAACAAGATTGAGTTGCTTAGAGATCGAATCGAAGCAACTCAGATCATGATCCTCAAATTTCAACTCCCTGTACCTTTCTATATACTTGGAGTTAGACAAAATTAAGGCTAGATTCAAGCTCCTGAGCATTTTTCTTTAATTTCATGTCCTCTTTTTTCATTTTGGTGATGGTTGAGGGTGGACCAGTCTGGTGAGGTCCACCGGAGCAGAAGACCGGAGCTCTGGCTCTGGCGGTGTGTTGACACGCTTTTGAACCACATGATCCTTTTAATTTGTTTTAATTTGAGGCGTCCAAAGTGATTATCACGCGTGTGGGACATTTGACTTGGTGTATGGGGGAACGCACACTCAGGTCCACTTGATTTGCCACCTCAATTAATGAGGGAGATCAAGTGGTCCACGTTTTTTTGTAATTTCTGATTTTCCTTTTAATTACCTAATTTTCATTAATACATATTAATTTTAATACTGATCCAAAAAATATGGGACATTCACCAAAAAATTTCAAATATTTTTCTCTTTCATTTTCTGAATTAAAATTATTTTTTGGATCAATATTAATATTTTTCATGATTTAATTGTTTTTATGCATATTTTTAATTGTTTAAAAATACTTTTAAGTCTCCAAAAATTATGAAATTTTTTCTCCAAGGTCCTTTGACATTGTTTGACCTATGATAAATCTCTTGGCCATTTATTTGGTGTCTTGAAGAGGTTTTAGGTTTTTGACCAACCATAATTTAATTTAATGCATTTTTTAATTGATTTTTAATTGTTTAATTGTGAGTAAATTGTGTTGAGCTATTTTTATTGACTTGTTGAGTTTGACTATTATTGTTGGGTCTTGGTCAAGGTTGATTTGACTTTGATAGATTAAAATAATTGGATTTAAGGGATTGGTGGAATGTACATTCCATCTCCCAAAATGAATGAATGATTTTAATTTGATAAAATCATTCCCTTGTCCAATTTGTGTTTGTCTCATTTCCCCTCCCTCTTCATCTTCAATCCCCTTCTATCCCATTCATTCCATTGACCTATGATATCTCTATATCCTAAGACTAATTGGTTTATAACCCAATACAAGTATGGATGAGATTAGGTCCACCCTTTTGCCACTTTCTTTTAAGTGTGGTATGTTTTAGGAGTATGGTTCATTATATCATATCTCTATTATGCATTAACACTAAAATTTCTATTGCCCAACCTCAGATAGTTATGACTTCTACATAAGTCCAATTCTGATTGCTTAACATAGCGCTAAATTTTGACCCAAAAGCATAGCATTCTAGTAAGTGGGATTGTAAGTCTCCCCCCTTTCATGGTATTGTGTGTAATCTTAGCCTTTTTTCCTTCCTTTGGAAGATGTCTTGGTTCAAGGATCCATGCTTGTGAATAGAGGGTTGAGTGTTCTCCAAAGAATGACTTAAACAAATGAAAAGTAAAAATAATACTAACTTCTAATCAACTAACATTTGACTAACTTTTAATTTCAAGTCATTTACTTTATGCACTTTAAATTCAAGTCATTTATCATTTGCCATTATTCATACCATTTAACTTGTTTATCTTAATGTCATTTTCACTTTGCTCATTGGAGCCATATATTGTGATTGTATATACTTGTTTGTGTATTTGTGGTCTTTTGACCGTAATGTACATAATAACAACAAAAACCCCTAAAAATGTTTATGTGGACTGTTGGTTTTGATCTGAGACTTGGACTTAGAATTAGGAAACATTCCCTATGCAAAAGGAATTGGCCAATGCCAACTTTTCTGAAACCAAGTCATTGTGAATTGAGCCTTCATCTGATGCAAGTATTGAGATCCCTTTTGAGTTCATATTCTACATGGTCTTGATGAAGTTGTTACTTTGAACCTGTGTCTAATGCCTTATTCTGAGCCATTCAAGGAGTATGTCATCTGATGCATGGGAGATTATAAAGAAGACTATGGAGTTGCTTGCTTGGATGTGGCTATCTTTATTTGATGCCTTGCTCTTCATCTTGCTATGTGTGTATTGTTATTGCTTGATTCCAAAGTCAAAGGGAAAATTGGGTTTCTATATGACATTCTTGTCTATTGGATTGCATCCTATTGGTCAGATCTTTTCAACTCTTACCTTTTAAATTTTTGTTTAGGATTAGACTCTTCATCTCCTCCCATTTCTTACATTTTAAATCTCTCCCCCCTTTCAAAATCTTCTTTGCTTGCGATTTTTAAACTTAGACTCTTTATTGCAAACTAGAAACTTTGGCCTTATGCCATTGCATTTTAAACTTTTTTCTTAATCAAATTTGTAAATTAATCTAACCATATTGACTTAAAATTTCAAAATACAAAAAGAAGTAACACCCATTCAAACTCTTTTAGGCATTTGGTGCCTCTTTTAAACTCAAATTTTGTTAAAAGCAACTCATTCACTTTGAAATTGTTACCACGAACTACGAGGTTTTAATCCCTCATTTTTATGTTGGTACGTAGGCACAAGTCCGAAGGTATTGTCAAACACAAAAATATAATTAGTGAATTCTTTTCTCATCCCCACACTCTATTTATTGCAAACTTCTTTTTAAACCAAAACACATGTACACACAAAAAAGGGCTCCCTAGGAGTACCTAGGACTCGGTGCCAACACCTTCCCTTTGTGTAACCATCCCCCTTACCTGTAATCTCTGGCATCTTATTAGTTTTGATTTGAAAACTTCTTATTTTTGGGTTTTGTTCGTACTTTTCCCTTTTCCCTTGGAAACAATAAAAGCGCGGTGGCGACTCTGGTTTTATTGACGTTAAGTTTATCCATAGCTTGATGGTCATGAATTTACCGCTACACTTGCCAAGGCCAAATGCAACCTGCAACAGACAACCAACAATACAACAAGCACCAAGTATGAACCAACATTGCATAGCACATGAACCCAACCAACTGAACTCATGACTGCTACAACCAAGTCACCAAAATGAGACATGCCTCAAGGTCTGCAACAAGCCAAGTGGAGTCACCAACACAGGACCATCATTGAGACAGGAATTTAGAAGCAAATGATATGGTGACTGTGTCCTGCAGAAGCCAAAGTCAGCATGAGCTTTGCACACAAAAACCATGATAAGCCACTCATCTTCTAAACTGAAAAGACATCAGACATGGCATTGCAAGATCATAGCCAAACTTGCTGCAGCAAAAGAAACAAGCAAACATTGAACCAAAGCATCATATTCATCCTTTCAAAATACAAACCAAAACACACTTACAACTCAGCAGGTTATTTTTGATCTAAGGAAGTCACCTCCTAATTCCAATATAATATGATACTTGCTATAGCCAGTTGGTGTATCAAAAACATCACATTCATCATTTCAAGCCAAACCAAGGTCACTTAAGTTTGACTCGCAACATGAACATCATGTCATTAAAAACCATTTCAACTTAACCTCAATCTCCTTCTAACCTGCAACAGCCAGTTAAGTTTCAACTCGCTCATTAACCAACTAAAACCAACCTAACTAACTGAATTTATCAATCCCTAACCAACTGAGTTTTCTATTAACTCAGTGAGTCACACTTAACTAACTCCTAACCTCATTCCAAGGCTAAGATTTTCCAAACCTAAACTCTATTTAAACAATTCACCTCTCTCATTTTCATCACCCTTGGAAAGCTGCATGAATTTGTGCACATTCTCTCTGCAATCTCTTCCCTCACCCTACTCAGAGCTCTATTCTCTCTTAGAAGCCATTGAAGCTTCACATTGAAGCTTCAATTTTTCTTTAGCTAAGCCACGACATTCATACTTTTCACTGTGCCAGTTCAGAAGAAGAAGAAAGAGACGTAAAGAGAGGAAGAAGAAAGAATCCAGTTTAGAAAGCTTGCCAGCGAATCTTCTGATCATCTTCTCCGGCGTGTCATTTCTATTTCAGCGAAATTTTCTTGCTTTGAGCTCTCCAAGTTGTAGTATCTGAAGTAGGAGTAGAAGCCCCATAGTTGTAGCGTTTGGTTTGTGCCATACACCATTTAATTAAACTTATAGATGTTAGGGTTCCTCCATTTAGAGGTGCGATTCGGAAAACACAAGGAGTGCTTCCCCATTTTAGTTCCATATTCATGTTTAGCCTGGCTTTGTGCTTCGATTGAGATAGAGATTTTGACCATAAGCCAACACCGACGTCGGCGACGGAAGTCGGCGCGGTAAACCAAGGTGAGGGACGGTGAGGATTGAGCGCACGTATGGAGTGTATTTGAAACTCTGTTGACTTGGACAAGTCAACAGAGATGTGAGGACTTAGGCTCATTTTCCTCGAGGCTAATTGATCTTTACTTACCATACACCATGCCTTACTAATACACCTCCAAAGGATTTAGAAAGGAAATGGAATTGGGCTTCATCAGGACCACTGGGAGTTTTTCTGATTTACCATACAATTCCAAGCGCACCCCCCTGTTTTGAACGCTTGGATGTTGTTTGGGCTCAGGAAGCCCATTCTTATTATTGCTGCGCACACCCCCATTTTTTGGACATTCGTTGGTTGTACCAAAAACAGCAGTGGGCTCTTCTTGCAACCCAATAACTATTTTACCATTCACACATCCTTTTCCATTTTAATTGTTTTCTTTTATTTCCTTTTTTTGTTTTTTTACATTTTAATTAGGTTAATCAGCATATTATTAGGTCAATTAGGTTAATCTTTGAAATTAGTTTAAATCTTGATCATTAGGATTTTGCAATTTGATTAGAATTTAAATAGAATTTTAATTAGGACTTTAGTTAGAATTTTTTTAATTAGGAACAATTTAGGCTTGATTAAATTCAGAAATGCATCATTTTTCAACATTAGGTTAGGACCAACTTTAGACCATAAAGTTTGACACATTTTACAATTGACCATTTTGCCCTTATGGGCTTATCTTTGGTATTTTGTGATAGAATGGCATGATCCCTTGAGGATTAGGAGGTGACATAGAATTTAATCATTTCCTTATACTTTTAGGGCTCATACATAGGCCTTTTAATCAATATTTTGACCAATTTGCACATGCTCCCTTAGGACTTCTAACTTAGAATTTTCAATCAATTTCTAATGCATGATCCCTTAGGGTAGTTTCTAACAATTACTAAATTTGATTAGATCCAAACCTAGTTCCCTAAAAACAAAACAAAACCCATGGTTAAATTCATCAAAAGCAATTTTGATTAATTAAATCCTTTGAACTTGTATAATCCCACAGTCTAAATTGAGTGACCAAAAGACCCTTGGTCACTTAATAAGACTTTTCTTCCAAGCCATGGAGCTCAAACCTCAAGACAAGATCTTCAATCAAGGCATCCTCAGTCATACCAAGCAGCGGATTATTCAAGCACATCAAAGGTGGCATCTCAAACACTTGTTAACTAAAAGTTAGAAGAGTGTGGCATGAGCCTTAAGCAATAGAGAAGGAGTGGGACATGAGTATTCCTACCCCCATTCTGAGTATCTTTGGGTATGGGACGTATGACCCAGTGCTCATCATATTCATCACTGTTCATAGACTTTAGCACAATTCTAACCATACGATTAACAAGTCTCTCTCTTCACAAAGCAAAAACAACAAGGACCACGTCAACAACTTATCAATCATGAATCAAGTTGTACGATACGAGCCTTAAGTAATAGAGAAGGAATGAGACTGGAGTATTTCTACCCCCATTTTGAGTATCTTTGGGTATGGGACGTATGACCCAGCGCTCATCGTATTCGCCTCTATTCATATACTTTAGTGCAATTTGAATCGAACGATTGATAAGGTATTCATCTTCAACACAAGAAACAACTACAAAGACTCTTCTCTCTCCATTTGAAAGTTAAGACGAGAATTACATGCCACGAGCCTTAAGTGGTAAAGAAGGAATGAGACTGGAGCTTTCCTACACTCATTATGGATATCTTTGGGTGCGAGACGTTTGGCTCGTTACTTATCGTATCCACCTTTACCCATAGACTTTAGTGGGATTCTCATCCAGTAACTATCAAGTCTATCCATTCTATTCAACTCTCAATCATTTCAATCATCCATTTCTTTTGCCTCCATCACCTTCTTTTCAGCCCTAGTGGGCTGAACTACGAAAGCTCTGATTTCCTTATTGCATTATAAGGATACGTAGGCAGGAGAACCCAGTTTCTTTGCGAGCTACCCTATTTATCAATCAATCATTCTCCATTCATTCAATTTATACCATCTTTTTTAGATCAATCATACTTCTCCTTGGACTCCTTGTCTATCCTTTTAGGACATCCTAATGACAATCCATCTCTTCATCCTAGAGTTGTTTGGGAAAATAACCTCAAACACCTAATTCAATCTTTCTTTTTGGCTTTCCCTTATAGTGGCGGCCCGCTGGTCCACGTATTGATAAATGCCTACCTTGCTCTACGATTTAGAGTTTATCCTTCTCTTGGATCCAAAATACTATCCTTATTTGATCTCGAATTGTTGATTCCCCAGCAAGTGATATATTACTCCTTGCATTCCAGTACTACAATCCTCCCTTGATGAAGTGTTTGTCTTGTGAGCCCCCGTTGCTTAGACAAAGGTCTCTCTCTATTCTCGTAGCTCCAAACTATGATTGCTCTGATTTTCTCATTGCACAATGAGAATACGTAGGCACGAGGATGCGAAGCCTTGGCGAGCATACTTCTAATTATTCCTCCTTCGCCTTCGGGCATCATTCATATCTTTCACTTTTCATTACCTACCTTCGATCATAAAATGTTCACCCAGTGACATAGTGTCTCTTTTCCATCGAAATACACTTTCTTTGAAATTCTATACATACCCTTTTAGGACACCTAATTGTAGATGTTTTTGATTGGCTGCATTTTGTGTTAAAACACTTACTGTACTTAGATGTTTTGACTGATGTCATGACATGCTTAAGTAGTATGCTGCAGGATTAGCTAATACGGGATTTACTGGATGTCAAACTGAATGTTATGACATTCATCCCTGACAGCAGATGCTAACGTATAGGCTAGTTAGTTTTTCTGGTATAGTTCAGTATTTATTTCAGGCTGTTGTTTCAGGAAACTAGCAGCTGAGCTAGAATTAAGAGACCTAGCATATAGCCTATGTTCTGGACGTCAAACTGAATGTTATGACATTCATTCCTGACAGCATATGCTAAAGTGTAGGCTAGTTAGTTTTTCTGTTTCAGTATTTATCTCAGGCTGTTTTTCAGGAATCTAACAGCTGTGCTAAAATCCAGGAAACTAATAGATGTGCTAAAATCAAAAAACCTAACATATAGCCTATTTGTTAGCACCCTAGTGTGTGGAAATTAGGTTAACTTGCTTGACCTTGTTTTTAGAAAATTCAAGTACAAGGCCCAAGTGCTGCATTATAAAAGGATGGCAATCCTACTTTCAGCAACTCAAGGGTTTGAAGTGTGAAGAATTAAATACATCATTGTATTTCCTTGCTGTACTTTTATTATGTGTTGTATTAGGTTTTACTTGTGAGCCAAGCAATTATCACCTAGATGATTGCTTTGGACTAGGGTGTCTATTGAGTTGTAATTGTTGTGTCACTCTAAGCTTTTAAGCGTGAGTGTTGTGTTTCTTGATTAAAGCTTTTAAGCCAATCAAGAGTTGTTTGAAGTATAAATTCACCACTGACTTTAAAATTATTAAAGGTTGTAATCACTACTATGATTGAGGGGGAGTGAGTAGGAACTCAGGTCTTAGTTTAGATTGAAATTGCATTGGGTAGGTCTTAAGTGATAGGATTAAACAGTTGGTTTAAGTCCTGAATTAATACCTCTTATAGTGGATTTCCTCCCAGGCTTGGTAGCCCCCAGACGTAGGTGTGTTTGTCACCGAGCCGGGTAAACAATTCTCTGTGTCTTTTACTGCCTGTTACATTTACTTTCTGCATACATTACCTGTCTACGCAAAGTTGGATGTCATAACATCCAGTGTGACATCGATAGTCTGTTACTAGAATTTCAATTGGCATCAGAGCAGGCACCCTGCCTGTTGATTTCTAGGTGAGATCTAGGGACCTTACTTTCTAGTACCATGGAAAAGGATGTAGGATTCTCAAATAGACCACCCATGCTGGATGGTTCTAACTATGATGACTGGAAACCTCGTATGATAGCCTTCTTGAGGTCTCTGGATAGCAAGGTCTGGAGAGCTGTCAACAAAGGATGGGAACATCCAACGAAGACAGGTAAAGATGGAAGCATTATGCAAATTCTTGAAGAAGAGTGGGACAAAGAGCAAGAAGCATCAACCCTTGGAAACTCTAAGGCTTTGAATGCACTGTTCAATGGGTTAAATAAGAACATTTTCAGACTGGTGCATCAGTGTGAACTGGCTAAAGAGGTTTGGGATACTCTCAAAACAACTCATGAAGGGACCTCCAAGGTAAGGATGTCAAAACTCCAAATGCTGACTACCAAGTTCGAAAATCTGAGGATGAAAGAGGATGAGACTATTCATGACTTCCACATGAATATTCTTGAAATTGCCAACACTTCTGGAGGATTAGGAGAGAAAATGTATGAAGAAAAACTTGTAAGAAAGATTCTCAGATCATTGCCTAAGAGGTTTGTCATGAAGGTTACTGCTATAGAAGAGGCTCAAGATATCTGCAATATGAAGGTTGATGAGCTTATTGGATCTCTCCAAACTTTTGAAATGGGCTTGTGTGAGAATGTTGAAAAGAAAAACAAAAGCATAGCTTTTGTATCAAATACTGAATAGGATTCATAAGAAGGAAATATTGGAGGTGATGAAAGCATATCAGAAGCCATAGCCATGCTTGGAAGACAGTTCAACAAGTTCATAAAGAAGGTTGATCAAAAAGGTAGGCCAAATGTTAGGAACACTTCATCTGCCATCAGTCGAAGATCAAAATCTGAAGAAAAGTCCAACCAAGGCAAGGGAATCAAGTGTCATGGATGTGAAGGTTTTGGACACATTGGAGCTGAATGTCCTACCTTTCTCAAGATGCAAAAGAAGGGACTATCTGTCACCTGGTCTGAGGGAGACTCTGAGAGTGAATCTGAAGGAGAATCTGCTAAACATGTCACTGCACTAACTAGTGTTTGTGCCTCTGATGATGACTCAAGTGGAAATGAACCTACATTTGATGAACTTGCTGCTTCATATAAAGAGCTATGTGTCAAAAGTGCATAAGTATGTATACAAGGAGAAAAGCAGAAGAAACTGATCAAGGAGCTGGAAGTTGAGAAGAAGAAGCATCTGACAGTCATAGATGGTCTAAATGGTGAGATAACCTTGCTGACCTCTAAGCTAGATCAAATGACAAAATCCATCAGAATGCTGAATAAAGGAACTGACACTTTGGAAGAGATTCTAAAGGTGGGACAGAAATCAGGAACCATGTCTGGTTTAGGCTTTGTTAAGGAATCCTCAACTGAACTCAAAAGCTCAAAGGCTGAAGTTCAGAAAATCAAGCAGAAGTCACAACCAATGTCACAACATCAGGGAAACAGGAGGTATAACCATCAAAAGAATAAATTTCAAAGATGGATATGCCACTACTGTGGTAGATTTGGTCACATAAAACCCTTATGTTACAGGTTGCATGGTTATCCTAACCAGACCCCTCAAGTCAGACCTAAGCAGAAGGCTTCTAAGCATAATGCCCACATCAAAAAACAACAATGGGTTGCTAAATTAGCTCACACATCTCTAAGGGCATCTACCAAAGAAGACTAGTATTTTGATAGTGGTTGCTCAAGACATATGACTGGGATGGAGAACTTATTGGTGGATATACAACCTCATACTACCAGTTATGTGACCTTTGGTGATGGAGCTAAAGGAAAAATCAAAGGTGTTGGTAAGCTGGACAGTCCTGGAGTTCCAGAACTGAATAATGTGTTGTTAGTAAAAGGACTAACTGCTAATCTCATCAGCATAAGCCAGCTATGTGATCAAGGCTTCAATGTACAGTTCACCAAGGAAGAATGTGTTGTGAAGAATGGAGAAAATAAGAAAGTTATGAGAGGATCCAGATCTAAAGATAACTGCTATCTACGGGAACCTGAAGTCTCAAACTACTCCTCAATGTGCTTCTTAGCCAAGGAAGAAGAAGAAGTGAAGTTGTGGCATAGAACACTTGAACATCTACATTTAAGAGGAATGAAGAAGATCATATCCAAGGAAGCAGTTAGAGGAATCCCAAAGCTGCTTATGGATGAAGGAAAAGTCTGTGGAGAATGTCAGGTTGACAAGCTAACCAAGATGCCACATCCTAAGCTTGGACATCCTACAACATCCAAAACTCTGGAACTTTTGCACATGGACTTAATGGGACCTATGCAGATTGAAAGTCATGAGTTGTCCTCACCTATTATTCCTCAACAAAATGGTGTAGTTGAAAGGAAGAAACAAAATTGTGTATCATTATCCACTGCAGAAGCTGAGTACATAACATCTGGCAGCAGTTGTTCCCAACTGGTATGGATGAAACAGATGCTGACTGAGTACAATGTCACTCAGAATGTCATGACATTGGATGCTACTCAGTTTGAAATTTTAAGGGGCAAAGTGGGAATGTGTCTTTCTGAGGAATTATAACAACTAATGATGTTAGGTATTTACTGTTTAACATTTCAAATTATTAAACATTTGAGAGTATGCTCTGATTGGTCAACAAATAATAGCTATTACTCTTGCAACAAGCGTTACCTCTTCCATCGTTTCAACTTTTAGTCACGCAAGCATTCTCTCAAAGAAACTTTCCATTTCGCCTGTAAGATACTCATCATGTCTCAAAAATCCAACTCATCTTCCTCCAAGAACATGTCTGATTCCTCTAGCTCTGAACCAAGCAACCCTAATAGAAAAGATCTTGTTGCTGACTCTGCGAATACCTCACATGCAAGAAGACCTAAAGAAACTGTATCAGGCTACTCCTCAGCCATCGCTCTTGAGGAACGAACCAGAGAAGGTTCCAGATATGTTCACAATGCCATTGCCACTATGGTGACTGGAATATTGTCTGGTAATCATAAGGTCCTTGGGGTTTACATTCCCTTAAACACTATTGAACCTGATAGTGTTGCTTATTAAGAAAATATTGAGTCTTTAGGAAAGAATATCTCTGATGATGTTGAGCAAACTGATGCTCATAAGGAGTCAAATGTTGACAAACCCTTAGATAATGTGGCTGGTGAGGAAGTTCATGTTACTCATGATGTCAGTAACAACCCTAACTGTGAGGCTGAAACAGTAGACCTGGAGGAATTTTCTGATAATGAGTTGTTGTCCTCAGTCCTCCCTAGCATAGCCAAAAGGGTTAGGACTAGAAGAGAAAAGAAAACAGTGGCTCAAAGGTCCCCCAGAAAGAAGATTGATGTTCCAACCTCTTCCAATACAAAGGTGGCAGTCGAGAGTTCCCTCAAGAGGAAAGTTCATGGTCCAACAAAATCTTGGAGCAAAGGGGTGCCCAAGAAAAAGTAGACCAAGTCTGTTGTTGTTGAGTCTGACTCAGATGTTCCATGTGATGTCCCTGACACTCTGTCAAAGAAGAAGTCAACCACTAGCAAGCTTGCAGCTAGTGTCCCTGAGGTACCAATTGACAACATATCTTTTCATTTCCCTTCAAGTGTAAACAGGTGGAAATATGTTTATCAGAAGAGGTTGGCTTTGGAAAGGGAATTAGCTCAGAATGTCCTAGACTGTAAGGATATTATGGACCTTATTCAAGAGGTTGGTTTAATGAAGACTGTGACTCAGTTCTCAAAGTGCTATGAGATGTTGGTAAAGGTATTTATTGTCAATGTGTCTGAAGAATGTACTGATGGGAAGTCTAAGGAATTCAGGAAAGTGTATGTGCGAGGCAAGTGTGTAAATTTCTCTCCTTCAGTGATCAACAAGTATTTGGGAAGGCCTGATGTAGCTCAACCTGAGCTTGAGGTGACTGACAACAAAATCTGTCAAGTCATCACTGCTAATCAAGTCAGAAAGTGGCCTCTCAAAGGTAAGTTGGTGGCCAGCAAATTGAGTGTCAAGTATGTAATGCTGCACAAGATTGGAGCTGCTAACTGGGTGCCCACCAATCATAAATCTACAGTTGCTGTAATGCATGGAAAGTTTATATATGTTGTTGGAACCAAAGCCAATTTTGACTATGGATCCTATATTTTTTATCAAACTTTGAAGCATGCAGGAAGCTTCAGTGTGAAGGGGCATATAGCCTTTCCCTCTCTCATCTGTGGTATTGTGTTGAATCAGTTTCCAAATATCTTAACAGAGAATGATTCTGTGAAGAAAAGAGACAGCCCTATGTCCTTCAATCATAAGCTGTTCCTAGGTACCCATGTCCCTGACATTGTCATGACAACAGGTGAGACATCACGTGTAAGCAATCCACCAGGTAAAGCTGCTGTCATTGCAATGCTCAAAGAAACTTGCAGGGAGTTAGAGGCAAGGAAGCTGAACTTGGAAAAATTGATTAGCACTTTGGAGATGACTGAAGGTGATGTGCTTGGTGAAGCTGCTGCTACTGCTGTAGATGGAGCTGAAAGGCAAGGTGAAGAGGGAGAAGCAGATGCCAGTCTTGATGATGGCACAGATGATGATGCTGACTCTGAGTCAGATGACTAGAACAATTCCTATGTTTCTCAAATTTGCTTGTAATTTTATTTTTGTTAGTATGTAATATTATGTGTTGCTTTGGCAACATTTTTGACAAAAAGGGGGAGTAACACCTGTACCCCAGGACAACATATTTGTTTGAAGTTGAAGGTCCTCTAAACAAGAGGTTATGTTGCTGTTTGCTATCTATGTGTGTTGCTTCTATTTGAAGTTTAACTTCTATGTGTGCTGAGTGTATTAACTAATTCGATTCTCTGCTTGGATGTGTGCTTTCCGCTGCTGTGAACTCTGTTGTGATGCCAAGGTATTTTAGCCAAAAATTTGCCAAAGGGGGAGTTTGAAGATGTTTTTGGTTGGCTGCATTTTGTGTTAAAACACTTACTATACTTAGATGTCTTGACTGATGTCATGACATGCTTAAGTAGTATGCTATAGGATTAGCTAATACAGGATTTACTGGATGTCAAACTGAATGTTATGACATTCATCCCTGACAGTAGATGTTAACGTATAGGCTAGTTAGTTTTTCTGGTATAGTTCAGTATTTATTTCAGGCTGTTGTTTAAGGAAACTAACAGTTGAGCTAGAATTAAGAGACCTAGCATATAGCCTATGTTCTGGACGTCAAACTGAATCTTATGACATTCATTCCTGACAGCATATGCTAAAGTGTAGGCTAGTTAGTTTTTTTGTTTCAGTATTTATCTCAGGCTATTTTTCAGGAATCTAACAACTGTGCTAAAATCCAGGAAACTAACAGATGTGCTAAAATCAAGAGACCTAACATATAGCCTATTTGTTAGCACCCTAATGTGTGGAAATTAGTTTAACTTGCTTGACCTTGTTTTTAGGAAATTTAAGTACAAGGCCCAAGTGCTGCATTATAAAAGGATGGCAATCCTACTTTCAGCAACTCAGGGGTTTGAAGTGTGAAGGATTAAATACATCATTGTATTTCCTTGTTGTACTTTTATTGTGTCTTGTATTAGGTTTTACTTCTGAGCCAAGCAATTATCACCTAGATGATTGCATTGGACTAGGGTGTCTATTGAGTTGTAATTGTTGTGTCACTCTAAGCTTTTAAGCGTGAGTGATGTGTTTCTTGATTAAAGCTTTTAAGCACAATCAAGAGTTGTTTAAAGTATAACTTCACCATTGACTTTAAAATTATTAAAGGTTGTAATCACTGCTGTGATTGAGGGGGAGTGAGTAGGAACTCAGGTCTTAGTTTAGATTGAAATTGCACTGGGTAGGTCTTAAGTGATAGGATTAAACAGTTGGTTTAAGTCCTGAATTAATACCTCTTATAGTGGATTTCCTCCCTGGCTTGGTAGCCCCCAGACGTAGGTATGTTTGTCACCGAACTGGGTAAACAATTCTTTGTGTCTTTTACTGCCTGTTACATTTACTTTCTGCATACATTACCTGTCTGCGCAGAATTGGATGTCATAACATCCAGTGTGACATCGATAGTCTGTTACTAGAATTTCACTAATGTCGTCATCTTTCTACCTAGAGTTGTTTGGGCAAATAACCCCAAACACTTAATTCCTTCCTTTTTAGCTAACACCCTATAGCGGTTAAAATTTGTTTCCCTCTATGGTCGAAATCCCATTTCTCTTATTGATTCCAATACACTTTCACCTTTCAGTTTCAAACAATACTTCTTTAGTCACTTATTTTTAAATACCCAATTCTGTGACTTTGATCGCTTTATTCCATTCACTCCACGTGATATACCTATTCTTTGAACCAAATACACTATACCTTTGTGCTCCATCTTGTACCTCCTTGTGAACCAAGAGTTGTTTGGGCAAACAACCCCAAACACCTAATTCATTCCTTTTCAGTTGTTCCAATACAGTGATACAAGCGTCGTAGGCCCTCACTTGTTGGTTCATACCTGTTTACTCTGGGGTACATATTTCACCCCTTGTTGGAGTTCAAACAACATTATCCTTTGGTTCAGACCATACTTCTATCACACTTTTTTCCACCTCCCACTTCTAGTTCCTTGAGCTACGAAGCTCTGAATTCCTCATTGCACTATGATGATACGTAGGCATGAGGGCTCTAATCCTCACCGAGCACTTTATCTATTTCTCTTCTTTCTCATTCTTTTGCGAGTAATCTTTAGATAACATATATTCGAGCGAGAACAATCAAAACGGTTCCCATGAAGTACCATAGATGTTTGGGGTGCTAATACCTTCCCCTTGCATAACCGACTTCCTTACGCAGTATATCTCTTTTCCCCGGGTTTTATCGATATTTTCCCTTCCCTTTGGGGATAAATAAAGTTCGATGGCGACTCTGTTGTATATTCGAGCGTGCGATACGTTCGGGCATATTTCCGCTAGCTTCAACTATGAGATTTGATTTGTGATTGTCTGTTTTACTGAACTTTATTTCACGTAGATTATTTTAATGCGTTCATTTTACTTTTTCGCGGATTTTCCGCGTTCATTTTTTATTCATTTAAATTATTTTTATTTTATTTTTAATTCAAAATATTAAAAAAATATAGAGATAAATAAATAATCAATTTGATTTTTATTTATTTTATTAAAAAAATATTTGTAAGTTTATTTCATCTCATTTTGAACTCTTTTGATCATTCAAAATATCTAAGAGTATTTTTGCCGAAATGAAATTTGAAAGCCCTAAATTCCTACTATACATATTAACTTGTGAGGGCCAATGGACAAGCTAACAACGGTGCCCCCATTTACGTATCCTCTTCTCTCTCTCAATTTTAAATCAAAAATAGAAACAAGAGGAAAAGGTTTGGAAAAAAAAGTGAACACTTTCTTCAATAATCACCTTTTAAGCCTTCATCTCCCTTGGCTCCCTCACACCATACACATACTCCAACTTCATGTAACTTCCTCCAATCATATCTTATTATTCAATATACAAAACACATATGTCATTGTTCGTGACCCACACACCACCTTCATAACCTGCTGCTAAACACCACCTCACTTCCATAAACTCAAACCATAACACTACATGTTTATTATTCATCATCTCTCACTATAACACCATATCATCTTCTCCGCTTCCCATATCATCTTAAACTAAACTCCCCTTTTCTTTATTTTCCCCCATTTCAAACAACACCACTTCTCCTTCCAACAAACTAAATCCGGTCACCCAACCTACACGACTAAACCTCCTCACCACTTCGTTCCACACCAAACCACACCATAACCTTCAAACCTCCATTGTCTCAACTCTGACCGCCCTCACCCTTCGATCTAAATCGTCGGAATATGCACAAGACTCCCTGCTCCGATCTCCTTCACCAACGACTTCCACTTCATCAACCATAACAAGTCGTATGCCACCACACAACCAAAATGATATAATTTTTAATTTCATAATGTTATTGTATTTTTTGTGTGTGGATATAACGATATAATTATTTGGTATACATCTCGTTGTATATTGTTGCACCGAGCGTTACATGTATTTCATTTCAACTACGATAAACGTCTTTTGCGTTAGCAAGTTACTAGATGGTTTTCTTTTGTTCATGTACGAGATTTTAGGTTATCGTCGCGTTTAACTCAGATCTCTATGAGCTTTTGGTAGTTCAACATAGCTTAAATTCGCGTTTGCTTTTGCCACTTTGCCTTTCGTACGTTGCTTTCTTATGATATAATTTTGTGCGTTTGATTTATTTGTGATGACCAAGCTCAATACTAGCAACTTGTTATTTGATTTGTGTTAGCAGACGACATTTCAATTTTATTTCATTTAAATCAAATTTTAAATATTGCATTGGTAGCTTTGTATTGCACGTCGTTGCGTTACGTGAACTCAATTCGCGTCCTCGCTTTGCATTTAATTTCACATACACATTTACTTTTCGATTCATTTGTAATGAATACACGTTGTTCATGATTGTTGCACATTATTTCCTTGACATTTTGTTGCATCTGTATGTGCGGTATTGCATTTTCATCATCGATTTCAAAACCATTTCCAAAACGAATCAAAATCATTTTCACATTGAAACTTAAAACTTTTTTCATAATAAATAACCGGTTGAAAAATGTTAGGTTGTACGTACTTGTCTCTTCTAATCCCAAATATTTATGTGATGGTTGTAATTGAAGGAGAACGGCGATCCAAAACGCAGTGGAAATTAAAATTTTCTCCTTTAATGATCCTTACGAATGGGCATGATCAATGATAGAATATTTACCTCTTGTGACGATTGAAATCTTTGATGCAGATCTACGGAGTGATCACGAACGTTGAACGACGACAACGCCTCTACTCAGTCCACACGAACAGATTCCTTCAATCTCAGTGCTAGCTGCTATGAATGAAGGCTTTGAGTGAGAGAGAGAGAGAGAGAGAGAGAGAGAGAAAGAGAAAAACGAAAAATGCAACCGCCATTATGCTTCCGCACAAGGGTTCTATTTATAGAACCACTTGTGTGGGCTTCAAGCTAAAAAAGCCAACTTAAGTGTAAGTGGCCCAAATCTTATAATATGCCAAAATCACTTAAGCGTGTGGTACCTTACCATATTTCGTATTCTACTTAAGTATACCGTACCTTACGATGTTTTATAATTCACTTAAGTACACCGTACCTTACGGTGTTCCTTAGTTACTCTATCTCTCATCAATCGCGGCATTGTCAATTATATTAAATCACGTATTTAACATAATAAACAGTGAGCGGTATCTAGCAACACATCACTGCTATCCAAGACACGAAAATGTCATGTGATCTGACAAATCCTTCTGTGATAATACTTATGTGTATAATTACCCTTTTCCCCTTATGTCTATATTGAACACAAGGCATAGACCGCGTCATCCTTGTCCAGTTCAATATTGGGCCCATAGGCATTTATCCTGTTATGCAGGATGGGCGAATTCCATCCAGGTCACTCATGTCCCTTAGCATGCTTCGTGGAGTACCCATCAACTGTCTTTATGGTTATCCAGTTACGGACAATGTTTGATCAGCAATAAAGCACTCGACTCTACATCTAGGGTCCATAGTGGTTTCAGGTCGAAGGGTGGTATACACCATTATCATCATGAGAATAACTTATGACACTTTGCATAACTTTCTATATAGTATTCTCATAGCGGGTCAATCCGGTATAAATATTACTCTTAATATGCATACCTATGTTTAAGACTTGATAACTCCTTATCCATGATCCATGAGATGTGATCATCAGTCTATATACATAATAGTCTTAATGCTTTAATGTTATCCCACTTCACAATAAAGCTCGACGACGGATACTTTAGGAATAGTGTCCTTATGTTTAATGTGATCTCATGATCAAGTCACACTTCATACATTAAACGGACTAGCTATTCTAGGGACTATATCAAACAAACATAATAAAGAAAAAGCCTTTTATTATTAATAAATAATTCGATACAAGTACCAATAGTATTGGCCTCTAGGTCTTACACCAACAATAATTAGCCTATTGTTCGAATATTCTTCATCTGCCTCAAAACACAATAAATAATCAAATCGAGTTTATTCTTTCGTGGAGGATAAAGGTTAGGTTGGATGTACATGTCCCTTGTAATCTCGAGTAATTGTGTGATGGTCGTATTTAGCCTCATGTGTGAGTACTCATCATCCGTTGAAGAAACACAACTTAATTCATAACACAAATTTCATAAGTAACTTGATTGAGAATGGTTGGGTTGGACGTACCTGTCCCTCGTAATCTCGAGTAATTGTGTGATAACCGTAATTAGTCTCCCGCACGAATACTCCTCATTTGTCCAAAAACATTCTAACAATGAAACTTATGTTTTCTCGCCCCATGCGATCGAAAATATTCTCACAAAAGAACATTGTTTCGTCCTTTCTACCGCGATACAAACAAACGCTTAAGCCTCCCATGTGCGAGCATACAAGCAATGTTTAACCGGTAGAACGCGGTCTAACAGGATCCTTTCTACCGTGATACAAATAAATGTTTACGCCTCCCATGCACGAGCATACAAGCAAATTTTTAATGGCTAGAAAATGATCCAAACATTAGTTCATTAAATCAATCAACCAACACTTATTTTCTACCAAAAACTATGTAAGTTTGAGTTCCCCATTGCACATGGGGATACGTAGAAGCGAGATTCAAATTCTCGTCATGCACTACAATAAAAACCCAAAAAATATATTTTGTCTTGCCTAGAACTACGTAGCTTTGAATTCCTCATTGTACCTGATGATACATAGGAGCAAGACCCACAATCTTGTCAAACACCCAAATAAAAACCTTTTTTTGCGACTCTTCCTCTTTCCTTTTACATTTTAATTATTCTAAGAAAACAAATATACATACGCTAACATTCAATCGAAAATCTAACTAAATGGTTTCTGTTGAGTACAATGGATGTGAGGGGTGCTAATACATTCCCCTTGCATAATCGACTCTTGAACCCAAATTTGGTTGCAACGATAATTTTCTTTTTCTTTTAATGGGGTTTTCAATATTTTCCCTTTACTTTTGGAATAAATAAAGTTCAATGGAGACTCTTATTATCATCTCGAGTGTGTAAGCGCTAGAGGTCATTTTTCGCGTCGCGACAATAGGGAGCCTAATTGAAGAAAAGACACGGAGATAGCTTAATCCAACCTATTATAGACCAAGAGATATGGGAGGCTCTCAAGGGCATTGGAGAGAAAAAAAGCTCCAGATGTAGATGGATATAAGTTCTTCAAACCTCTTGGGAGTTTTATTAAAATAGATTTTAGAGCAACTATTAATGAGTTTTTTTGAATGCAATAGACTCCATGCAACTTTCAATTATGCCTTAGTTACATTAATTTCTAAAAATGTTATTGCTACAACGTTGAAGGAAATGAGACATATCACTTGTTGTACCATAATATATAAAATCATCTAAAAAATCTTAACATCAAGATTGAGTAAGGTGATCAATACAGTAGTGAATTAGAGCCAATCACGTACTTGGAAGAGTAATTCTTTACAATATCATCATTGCATATGAACCTCTTAGAGGTTATATCATAAAACATATTTCTCCTAGGTGTTCCATTCAAATGGATATGCAAAAAGCTTATGATACAGTTGAGTGGGCAGGATTGGAAGCCATTATGAGAGAAATGGGTTTCCCACCCTAATTTATCAAGTGGATTATTACCCACACACCACCTTCATAACCTGCTGCTAAACACCACCTCACTTCCATAAACTCAAACCATAACACTACATGTTTATTATTCATCATCTCTCACTATAACACCATATCATCTTCTCCACTTCACACAACCTACACCATATCATCTTCAACTAAACTCCCATTTTCTTTATTTTCCATCATTTCAAACAACATCACTTCTCCTTCCAACAAACTAAATTCGGCCACCCAAGCTACACGACTAAACCTCCTCACCACTTCATTCCACACCAAACAACACCATAACCTTCAAACCTCCATTGTCTCAACTCCGACCGCCCTCACCCTCCAATTTAAATCGTCGGAACATGCGCAAGATTCCCTGCTCCAATCTCCTTCACCAACTACTTCCATTTCATCAACAATAACAAGTCGTATGCCACCACACAACCAAAATGATATAATTTTTAATTTTATAACGTTATTGGATTTTTTGTATGTGGATATAACCATATAACTATTTGGTATACATCTTGTTGTTTATTGTTGCGCCGAGCGTTACATGTATTTCATTTCAACTACGATAAGCGTCTTTTGCGTTAGCAAGTTACTTGATGGTTTTCTTTTGTTCATGTACGAGATTTCAGGTTATCGTCGCGTTTAACTTAGGTCTCTACGAGCTTTTGGTAGTTCAATATAGCATCAATCCGCGTTTTCTTTTACCACTTTGCCTTTTGTACGTTGCTTTCTTATGATATAATTTTGTGCATTTGATTTATTTGCGATGACCATGCTCAATACTAGCAACTTCTTATTCGATTTGTGTTAGTATGCGACATTTCAATTTTATTTCATTTAAATCAAATTTTAAATATTGCGTTGGTAGCTTTGTATTGCACGTCGCTGCGTTACGTGACCTCTATTCGCGTCCTCGCGTTGCATTTAATTTCACATACACATTTACTTTTCGATTCATTTGTAATGAATATGCGTCGTTCATGATTGTTGCACATTGCTGCCTTGACATTTTGTTGCATGTGTACGTACGGTATTGCATTTTCATCATCGATTTCAAAACCATTTCCAAAACAAATCAAAATCATTTTCACATTGAAACTTAAAACTTTTTCACAATAAATAACCGGTTGAAAAATTTTAGGTTGTACATACTTGTCTCTTCTAATCCCAAATATTTATGTGATGTTTGTAATTAGCCTATTGTTCGAATATTCGTCATCTGCCTCAAAACATAATGAATAATCAAATCGAGTTTATTCTTTCGTGGACGATAAAGGTTAGGTTGGATGTACATGTCCCTTGTAATCTCGAGTAATTGTGTGATGGTCGTATTTAGCCTCATGCGTGAGTACTCATCATCCGTTGAAGAAACACAACTTAATTCACAACACAAATTTCATAAGTAACTTGATTGGAAATGGT
Source organism: Lathyrus oleraceus (assembly GCF_024323335.1). Lineage (NCBI taxonomy): Eukaryota > Viridiplantae > Streptophyta > Magnoliopsida > Fabales > Fabaceae > Lathyrus > Lathyrus oleraceus. Next base: position 143,593,328 of record NC_066581.1, on the reverse strand, counting down.
TGGGTTGGATGTACATGTCCCTCGTAATCTCGAGTAATTGTGTGATAACCGTAATTAGTCTCCCGCGCGAATACTCCTCATTTGTCCAAAAACATTCTAACAATGAAACTTATGTTTTCTCGCCCCATGCGATCGAAAATATTCTCACAAAAGAACATTGTTTTGTCCGTTCTACCGCGATACAAACAATTGCTTAAGCCTCTCATGTGCGAGCATACAAGCAATGTTTAACCGGTAGAACGCGATCTAACAGGATCCTTTCTACCTTGATACAAACAAATGTTTACGCCTCCCATGCACGAGCATACAAGCAAATTTTTAATGGCTAGAATATGATCCAAACATTAGTTCATTAAATCAATCAACCAACACTCATTTTCTACCAAAAACTACGTAAGTTTGAGTTCCCCATTGCACATGGGGATACGTAGAAGTGAGATTCAAATTCACGTCAAGCACTATAATAAAAACCCAAAAAATATATTTTGTCTTGCCTAGAACTACGTAGCTTTGAATTCCTCATTGTACTTGATGATACATAGGAGCAAGACCCACAATCTTGTCAAACACCCAAATAAAAACCTTTTTTTGCGACTCTTCCTCTTTCCTTTTACATTTAAATTATTCGAAGAAAACAAATATACATACGCTAACATTCAATCGCAAATCTAACTAAATGGTTTCTGTTGAGTACAATGGATGTGAGGGGTGCTAATACATTCCCCTTGCATAATCGACTCCTGAACCCGAATTTGGTTGCGACGACCATTTTCTTTTTCTTTTAATGGGGTTTTCAATATTTTCCCTTTACTTTTGGAATAAATAAAGTTCAATGGAGACTCTTATTATCATCTCGAGTGTGCAAGCGCTAGAGGTCATTTTTCGCGTCGCGACAATAGGGAGCCTAATTGAAGAAAATACACGGAGATAGCTTAATCCAACCTATTATAGACCAAGAGATATGGGAGGCTCTCAAGGGCATTGGAGAGAAAAAAAGCTCCAGATGTGGATGGATATAAGTTCTTCAAAACTCTTGGGAGTTTTATTAAAATAGATTTTAGAGCAACTATTAATGAGTTTTTTTGAATGCAATAGACTCAATGCAACTTTGAATTGTGCCTTAGTTACACTAATTTCTAAAAATGATGATGCTACAACTTTGAAGGAAATGAGACCTATCACTTGTTGTACCATAATATATAAAATCATCTAAAAAATCTTAACATCAAGATTAAGTAAGGTGATCAATACAGTAGTGAATTAGAGCCAATCACGTACTTGGAAGAGTAATTCTTTACAATATCATCATTGCATATGAACTACTTAGAGGTTATATCATAAAACATATTTCTCCTAGGTGTTCCATTCAAATGGATATGCAAAACGCTTATGATACAGTTGAGTGGGCAACATTGGAAGCCATTTTGAGAGAAATGAGTTTCCCACCCAATTTATGAAGTGGATTATGACCCACACACCACCTTCATAACCTGCTGCTAAACACCACCTCACTTCCATAAACTCAAACCATAACAATACATGTTTATTATTCATCATCTCTCACTATAACACCATATCATCTTCTCCACTTCACACAACCTACACCATATCATCTTCAACTAAACTCCCCTTTTCTTTATTTTCCACCATTTCAAACAACATCACTTCTCCTTCCAACAAACTAAATTCGGCCACCTAAGCTACACGACTACACCTCCTCACCACTTCATTCCATACCAAACAACACCATAACCTTCAAACCTCCATTGTCTCAACTCCGACCGCCCTCACCCTCCAATTTAAATCGTCGGAACATGCACAAGACTCCCTGCTCCAATCTCCTTCACCAACTACTTCCATTTCATCAACCATAACAAGTCGTATGCCACCACACAACCAAAATGATATAATTTTTAATTTTATAACTTTATTGGATTTTTTGTATGTGGATATAACGATATAACTATTTGGTATACATCTTGTTGTTTATTGTTGCGTCGAGCGTTACATGTATTTCATTTCAACTACGATAAGCGTCTTTTGCGTTAGCAAGTTACTTGATGGTTTTCTTTTGTTCATGTACGAGATTTCAGGTTATCGTCGCGTTTAACTTAGGTCTCTACGAGCTTTTGGTAGTTCAATATAGCATCAATCCGCGTTTTCTTTTACCACTTTGCCTTTCGTACGTTGCTTTCTTATGATATAATTTTGTGCATTTGATTTATTTGCGATGACCATGCTCAATACTAGCAACTTGTTATTCGATTTGTGTTAGTACGTGACATTTCAATTTTATTTCATTTAAATCAAATTTTAAATATTGCGTTGGTAGCTTTGTATTGCACGTCGCTGCGTTACGTGAACTCTATTCGCGTCCTCGTGTTGCATTTAATTTCACATACACATTTACTTTTCGGTTCATTTGTAATGAATATGCGTCGTTCATGATTGTTGCACATTGCTGCCTTGACATTTTGTTGCGTGCGTACGTACGGTATTGCATTTTCATCATCGATTTCAAAACCATTTCCAAAACGAATCAAAATCATTTTCACATTGAAACTTAAAACTTTTTCACAATAAATAACCGGTTGAAAAATGTTAGGTTGTACATACTTGTCTCTTCTAATCCCAAATATTTATGTGATGGTTGTAATTAGCCTATTGTTCGAATATTCGTCATCTGCCTCAAAATATAATAAATAATCAAATCGAGTTTATTCTTTCGTGGACGATAAAGGTTAGGTTGGATGTACATGTCCCTTGTAATCTCGAGTAATTGTGTGATGGTCGTATTTAGCCTCATGCGTGAGTACTCATCATCCGTTGAAGAAACACAACTTAATTCACAACACAAATTTCATAAGTAACTTGATTGGAAATGGTTGGGTTGGATGTACATGTCCCTCTTAATCTCGAGTAATTGTGTGATAACCGTAATTAGTCTCCCGCGCGAATACTCCTCATTTGTCCAAAAACATTCTAACAATGAAACTTATATTTTCTCGCCCCATGCGATCGAAAATATTCTCACAAAAGAACATTGTTTTGTCTGTTCTACCGCGATACAAAGCAATGTTTAACCGGTAGAACGCGACCTAACAGGATCCTTTCTACCGTGATACAAACAAATGTTTACGCCTCCCATGCACGAGCATACAAGCAAATTTTTAGTGGCTAGAGTATGATCCAAACATTAGTTCATTAAATCAATCAACCAACACTCATTTTCTACCAAAAACTACGTAAGTTTGAGTTTCCAATTGCACATGGGGATACGTAGAAGCGAGATTCAAATTCTCGTCAAGCACTATAATAAAAACCCAAAAAATATATTTTGTCTTGCCTAGAACTACGTAGCTTTGAATTCCTCATTGTACCTGATGATACATAGGAGCAAGACCCACAATCTTGTCAAACACCCAAATAAAAACCTTTTTTTGCGACTCTTCCTCTTTCCTTTTACATTTAAATTATTTGAAGAAAACAAATATACATACGCTAACATTCAATCGCAAATCTAACTAAATGGTTTCTGTTGAGTACAATGGATGTGAGGGGTTCTAATACATTCCGCTTGTATAATCGACTCCTGAACCCGAATTTGGTTGCGACGACCATTTTCTTTTTCTTTTAATGGGGTTTTCAATATTTTCCCTTTACTTTTGGAATAAATAAAGTTCAATGGAGACTCTTATTATCATCTCGAGTGTGCAAGCGCTAGAGGTCATTTTTCGCGTCGCGACAATAGTGAGCCTAATTGAAGAAAAGACACGGAGATAGCTTAATCCAACCTATTATAGACCAAGAGATATGGGAGGCTCTCAAGGGCATTGGAGAGAGAAAAAGCTCCAGATGTGGATGGATATAAGTTCTTCAAACCTCTTGGGAGTTTTATTAAAATAGATTTTAGAGCAATTATTAATGAGTTTTTTTGAATGCAATAGACTCCATGCAACTTTCAATTGTGCCTTAGTTACACTAATTTCTAAAAATGATATTGCTACAACTTTGAAGGAAATGAGACCTATCACTTGTTGTACCATAATATATAAAATCATCTAAAAAATCTTAACATCAAGATTGAGTAAGGTGATCAATACAGTAGTGAATTAGAGCCAATCACGTACTTGGAAGAGTAATTCTTTACAATATCATCATGGCATATGAACTACTTAGAGGTTATATCATAAAACATATTTCTCCTAGGTGTTCCATTCAAATGGATATGCAAAAAGCTTATGAGACAGTTGAGTGAGCAGCATTGGAAGCCATTATGAGAGAAATGAGTTTCCCACCCAATTTATCAAGTGGATTATGACTTGTGTGGGTATAGTATCCTACAAATATTCTATTAATGGACATCATAGTAATCATCTAAAAGTTAAAAGGGGGTTAAGATAAGGGGACCTCATAACCCCTATCTTATTTTTCTTAATCATGGAATACCTTCACAGATGCTTGAGGAAATTACAATATAATCCAGAGTTCAACTTCCATCCCTAGTGTGAAAAATTGCAGCTAACAAATATTTTCTTTGCAAAGGACCTTATCATGTTCATAAGAGGTGATAAATTATCAATATAAATCATGACGCAGGAATTTCAAAAGTTCTCAGAAGCCACTGGTTTAAGAGCCGGTCCTGCAAAATGCATAATCTATTTTGTAGGTGTGCATGATATTGTTAGGAAAAAAATCTTAGAAGTGACTCACTTTTCAACAGGTATGTCGTATCCTTTTTGTTCGAAGGGTTTATCTTGTCCTTTTTGTTCTAGAACCCTAGAGTCATTTGTCCATCTTTTGTGATTTATGATGTAGTGGTGCTTGTTTAATATAGGATTTTTAGTTTGTTGGGATGGTCTGTAGCTTTACCCAGAGATCCCCTGTTTCTTTTTATTATGTTTTTCCTTATTGGTGCTCCTTCTAGGCTTAGGGGAGAGTATCTTATGATTTGACATGTGATCTGGTCGATCTGGAAATCTCATAATGATATTGTATTCTCATGTAAATTAGTGACTACGAGGATGTGGAAGACACAAGTATCCTTTTGACTTAGAAATGATATGTTTGTATGTATGTCGTGAACTCTTGTACTTTCTAGGAATGCCTCGAGAACTCTATCAGGCATCTGACTCAATAGCGGCTTGAGTGTCTTCGACCTTCTCTTGGTGTATTCTTGTTGGTTCAGTTGAGTTTGTTGCTGGTTTTTTATTGATCCTATGTTGGGAAGCTCTAGCTCGTTCTTTGTCTGGTGCCTTCATTTTTGGTGTTTCTTTTCTAATAGTATTTAGTGGTTGTGTTGTGCAGTTCTGTTCATTCTTGTTTTCTTTTTGTTGAGTTGCTTTGGTACCTCTTGTGCTTCTTCCAGACTTATCATCTCTAATTTGACATTTGTGTCTCTTTACCTTTATTCTAAAAAACATGATCTTTGGTCTTGCATTTTTACAAGTGAAATAATAAAAAATAAATGAACGTGAAAATTGAAGAAGTGATATAATGTGTTTTTTTGCAAAATCTTAAAACACCTAATGAGATAGAAAAAAAAAATCTAAAAATGATTAAGAAATATCACAAATGAAAGAAGATTATGGATATAATAAAATAATTTTATTTAAATTGAAAATCGGCCCAAATCTTTATATTAATAAAAGACATTTTTTTTTAATTCTTTGGATTCTTTTTTATTATGGATAATTTTTTAAATTAGAACCAACCATCCAATTGTTTGAGACGGATAAAAATAATGTATTGAAAAAACATTAAGTACAAAAACTGTATTTTAGATCTGTATAGTAGAAATCATGTACAGAATATACAATTGATTACTCTACAAAACAACATTCTATTTAAAGACAGAAATTTTGTCCAACCAGACTTTCTCTTTGTACCGTTGGTAAAATGAAAGTTTCACAATTTCAATTTAACAAACGTCCCTCTCCAAAATAATGGTCCACTTACGTTTGATTTATTTACTCCATTGTGTTACGGAAGTACAAGAATAGACATTTGATACTGTTCATAAATGAAAGAAGGTGATTTCCATTGAGTTTGTTATTGGATCGTAGACAAAACATTGCATGTATATGTCAAATCATGTGAAAAACATCTCAGTTTTACCTACTTAACTTCCGCTAGCAATCTATTTCTCGGTGAGTATCTTGGAGCATCTATCTTCTTTCTTCTATATTATCTCCGTTTCTGGCCAAACATGGTCGTTGAATTGTCAACACACAATCACTAATATTAGCGCAGCAATAACAGCATGCATGCATGCATGCATTTCTCACGCATTAACTTATCTTCCACGTTTCAACTTTCAGCAATCAGATTTGGTAAAATACACATCGCCTTGATTCAAGCTGTAAAGTGATTCACACTTTTAACCATTGGGTTTTTTGTTTTGTTTAAATTGTTTCATTCTAAAGGATTAACTTTATATAATTGTAACTGCAGCTATTAACTTAGAACAATTTGCACCTAAAAATAGTTAAAATGTTTTTTTAATAGCAAATCAGAACAATATATGTAATCAAGAAGAAAGAATAACATTACACTCGAACAAACCTGGAGCACTCATAGTGCTTTAAACAAATAAATGCTGACTAAATAAAAGACAAAAAAAATAGTCTCCTGACGAATCCAATACACTAAGTGTATGTTTGATTTAGTTTTTGGAAGAGACAAAAATAATTTGAGATGTAAAATTGATTTTGGAATGATCTTGAGGTATTTAGTTCTTCTAAAATATAATTGATTCTGCCTTTAAAATTGATTTTACTTGAAGTTATAATTTGTAATTTTTGAGTTTAAACGTGATTTTTATATTGAAATTTACTCTTCAATTCACTTCTACATTAATTTATCCAAACCTAAATCACTTTATCTTCAATTCACTTTTAGCTAGAATCAATTTATTCAAAATCAATTCTTTTCATGGTACAACCAAACACACGCTAAGCAAAACAAACTACAACAACACACAAGAGCATGCAAATGGACTCACTTTCAAGTCAGACCAATTATCAAATTCACCTAGTGATTAATCAAGAACCTTTCCTGACAACAAAAATGATTTATTATGCATTTTTCAAATAATTTAGATTAGTGTAGGCCATATCAAAATCAAATATAAATGAGTCTTGTATTTCAATCCAACCCCTTGAAAACATCAAAAATCTCTAAAATTGAACACAAGAAAGGCATTCTCACTCACCTAAGAACCTTATACCAGATCAAAGAGACAACCTCACACAAGATAAATAAATTATCCACATATTTGACATGCGCTATACATATAACACATCCACAAACCATTATCAATAGAAACAATTTAGCGCTTATAAAGACTTTTCTATTTGGCTATTTATCTTGAAGCAACTACCACAAAAAATTAAAATTGCAATGTCGGTAACAGTGATATCCTCACACTTTCTCATATGTGTTTTTATGTTTTTTAACATTTTCAATTTATTTTAATTTAATTTATTGCTTTGCATAATTTGTTTGTAATTTGATTTTTTTGTATAGATTATCCCTTGTTTTCCACTTACACTCAACAAATTAGATTAGATCCATTTTAATGTGTTTTTATAATAAATAAGTTGGTAAAAAATCAACATATGTGTGTCTTGAATCATAAGTTAGAAAATTTAAATCAAGGTGTTTTTAATGCATGATTCCAATCAAAAATATAATTGATTTGAATTAAAAATTTATTGGAGATCAGGATTTTAACGTTGTATTTCTGATTCAAATCAAGAGATTCCCTTATTTGAATAAGATGACACCATGACTCGAATTATGATGCTCAACTCTAAAGACTGAGTGTGAGTGGTAGATCCAAGATAAATTAGAGAAGCTAATATTTTTTTTGTGAAATTTTGTTATATGTGTCAAGATAAAGAATCACCTTGTGTATATGATATCTAGAGATAGACTTCTAACAAAGAGAGAAGTGTTCTCTATACTCCATTGGAAACTTCGGTAGAACCGTGTAAAGGTTACTTTGGAATGAATTTGAGAGTTTTCCAATCATTCTTGAGTAAAACAAAGGCTCAAACAAGGAACCAGTGAGATTGAATAAAGATCGTTGAGGAACAAAAACTTGGAGCAGGATCTTTGTGACTAGCAAGATTTTTAGATCAAGATCAAGTGAATATCTTGAAAGATTGGTAGTTTTAATGTTCTGCTACAAAAAAATGGAAACTCGATTTAGACTTATATTGACTAAAGCGATCTGTAAGCTTGTAGTGTTTAGTGTTGTTGATTATCCGTTGTGTTAGAACAAGATTTGGTTCTGCATCTATACCTTGAGTTTTGATGATAACATTGTTGTATTTATGTGAGAATAATTTTGGTACCCTAATGGTTTGTTATTGTGTAGCTTTAACACCCAGTTCTAATTCTGAGTTTATGACGTGTATTGTCATCAGTTTCTGAACATTTATTCTGAATTCCGCTTCTGCACTGATTACTCATGAGAAGTTCTGAAAGATGTAAAGTTGTTGCTGCAATATTCTTTCTACTTTTGTGCTAATTCACTCCTGATAAATTTCTAAAGAGACGATATGTTGTTGTTACAACGTTCTCTCCGTTTCGGCTTCTAAATGTGACTCTGATCATCAATATTCTGAAGAATAGAAAGTTTCTGAAGTTTTGTTACATAGCTGAAAATTATGAAGATCTCAAGGCAGACGTTGAGGTTATCAAGGTTCTGACTGAAGAGTCTGAAGATTTTGAGGATCTCAAGCCAGACTGCTAACGCTGTCAAGGTTCTGTTTGAATATTCTGAAGTTTTTGAATCCAGTTGTATGTTTCTTCATTTCATGTTTCATCAAGTATTCATCAGAAGCCAATGAATTTGAAGATAAGATCAAAGTGAATACGTGATCAAATAGTACATGGTACAAATCAAATATTCCTTCCACTACCTGATATTGTGGGAAAATGACAGTACTATACAACACACTTGTCAATCAAATTATGGGTGAATGACTGTATTATATATCACTCCTTTCACCAAACCAACAATGGGCAACCGCTCTATTGGTATCCTCAGTTTTCCCTCCAACAGTCTCTTTTTTATGCTATATAAAGAGGACTTAGAGACTTGAAGTAAAGACCACTGCAACAATTTTACAAGACTGTTTTCTATGTGAAAAAACTCTAAACTTTGTGCTTACTTTTATTTAAGTGTTTCTATTTCATTTGTGTAAAATTTGTTTGTGTAGAAGCAACTTGTAAACACAAAACCTTTTTCAAACTTGTTGTTTGTGATTCCTTAAGGAGACTAGGGTATAGTCGGATCCTTGAGAAGACAAAAAAAGGTTATTCTTTGTGATTTTTGTAATCTATTGATTATAATGGATTAAGTCCTTGTGTATAAGGAAAAATCACCTTGGCGGGTGGACTTGAGTAGCTTTGAGTTTCAAGCGAACCAAGATAAAAATACTTGTATTTTGTATCTCTTTGTTCTTAGTTTTGTGTGGTGTTCTTGAGTTGGAAAAAAGTTGTTGTTTTTAAAACTCAATTCAAACCCCTCATTTCTTGTGTTTTTCACACCTTCAATTGGCATCAGAGCTCCAGATCTGATTGTGGTAAAGCTTTTATCAACACTTCACTATGCTCAGTACCAATCCAGTTTGTGTGAGAAACCATGACCGCTGCTAACAACAACGGTGTTGCTACTAATAACAATGAGAGAGATCACTACAGTGCTAGAAAGATAGAATCAAAAGTTTATTTCTTAGATATGATATTTATCTATGGAAGCTCATAGTCGATGGCTACGTTCACCTAGTTAATTTTGAAGGAAACAATATAGCAAGAAATGCTATAACAGATCAACAAAAGAAGGATTTCAAAAATCATCATAAGGCTAGAACGATATTGCTTAATGCTATCTCTTATATTGAGTATGAGAAGATAACTAAAAGATATTTTTCTAAGTCTATTTTTGATTCCTTGAGAATGACTCGTGAGGGGAATGCTCAAGTAAAGGAGACAAAGGCTTTGGCCTTAATTTAGAAGTACAAGGCATTCAGAATGGAAGATGATGAAACTGTTGAGACTATGTTCTCAAGATTCCAGATGCTTGTTGCAGGATAGAAAGTTCTTGACAAAGGATACTCTATGACTGACCATGTCAAGAATATAATCAGAAGTCTCCCTAAAAAATGGAGACATATGGTAACTTCTTTGAAGCTGGCAAAGGATCTTAATAGTATTAGTCTTGAAGAACTTGTTAGTTCTTTGAGAAGCCAAGAGATAGAACTCGAGGAAGAAAAACCTCATAAGCGAGGAAATTTGTTGCTTTAAAGTACAAGCCTGGGAAGATAAAAGCTTATCAAATTGAGGAAGAATCATAAATTTTTGATAAATACTCAGAAGATGATGATGAGTTGTCTTTGATTTCCAAAAGGGTCAACAGACTCTGAAGTCATATGCAGAATGGTCAAGGAAAGTTCGGAGGATCTAGGAGGACTGTTGGTCATTCTAATTCTTCGTTTGGACAGAAGAAGCAAGGTTCTGGTAAAGATGTTATCTGCTTTGAGTGCAAGGAGCCAAGCCACTACAAGAATGAGTGTTCTAAGTTGAAAAAGGATAGAAGGCCTAAGAATAAGTTTTCTAAAGGCAAGAAGGAGTTGATGGATACATGGGATGACTCAAAATCCGAAGAAGAAGATTCTGATGAAGAACATGCAAACATTGCATTGATGGCAACTAAAGTTGATCTAGAAGGTTCTGAAGAACTAGAGGACAAGATGTTGTTATAATCAGAATCAGACTCTGATTCTGAAGAGGTATTTTCTGAACTATCTCGTTGCGATTTACAGTCGTGTCTTTCTAAAATACTAGAAAAGTACTAAAGTCTTCAGAGTGGGTACAAGGACCTTAAACAAGTCCAAGTAGTTGATTCTGAAACTCGTGGTGAGCTTGAGAAGGACATTTCTTCCCTAAATGAAAAAATATTTTCTATAGAAGGTAACAACTCTACTTTGAAAAGAAAAAATTCAAAATTGGAGGAAGGAATGGTCTTAGAAGCTTCTGGTACTGATTGTGTCATTAGATATGACAGAGCATTCCAGTATTTTTTAGCTAAAAGCATAGATAGAAGTAAAATGGCTTCCGTGATTTATGGAGTTAGCAGAAATGGCAAAAAAAGGTTTAGGTTGTACATAAAGTATAAAACCTGATGAAAGTCAAAAGGTAAAACTGAAACCTCTCTATGAGCATTTCGTGCCTGCTGGCACTGAGCTTGATTTTTCTGCACAGACACAGAAACTTAAGGATAAGAACTCAGATCTTAAACCTAAGTATCATGCATAAATTTCACTTGATTATCATGTTGCACAAAGACCCAAGGGTGTAAGAAACTATGGGAAAACTAACAAAAGAGGATCCAGAAAGTGGGTACCTAAGGATAAGATCATCTATGCTACAGACATCCTTAGCAGCTCAGTTGAAACACCGGTCATGGTACCTGGGTAGTGGATGCTTACGACATATGACAGGCAGAAGGTCTATGTTCCAAGATTTGGAACTTAAGCCTGTAGGCGTCGTTGGTTTCGGAGGAAACTAGAAAGGGAAATCATTGGCTCTGGAACTGTTGGTAATGGTAAACTTCCTTCTATTATTAATGTTCTTTTGGTCGATGGTTTGATTCATAACTTGTTGTCTATTAGTCAACTTAGTGACAATGGTTATGATATCATTTTTAATCAAAAGTATTATAAGATTGTTAGTCAGAAAGAAGGTACAATCCTTTTTAATGGAAAGAGAAAGAACAACATTTATAAAATCGGACTTTTTAATCGTGAGGATCAAAATGTAAAATGCTTAATGTCTGTTAGTGAGGAGAAATGGGCATGGCACAGATGTTTAGGCCATGTTAGCATGAGAAGGATTTCTCAGCTAAATAAGCTTGGATTAGTCGGAGGCTTACCCAACCTGAAGTTCGCTTCATATGCTCTTTGTGAAGCATGTCAGAAAGGCAAATTTTCTAAAAAATATTTCAAAGTGAAAACTGTTGTTTCTACCTCTAGATCGTTAGAACTTCTGCACATTGATTTGTTTGGGCCTATGAAAACTGCCTCTAACAGTGGTAAGGAGTATGGATTTGTCATCGTTGTTGACTATAGTTGTTGGACATGGGTAAAGTTCTTGAAACACAAGGATAAGTCACATTTTGTATTCTCTACTTTCTGCTCACAAGTGCAAACAGATATGGGTTACAAAATAGTCAGAGTCAGAATGATCAAGATGGCGAATTTAAAAATAAACATTTTGAAAATCGTTTTGATGCAAATGGCATTTCCCATGAGTTCTATTTTCCTAGAACTCCACAACAAAATGGGGTTGTAAAAAGGAAGAATATGACTTTGCAAGAAATGGCCCGCACCAAGGTCCAAGAGACTGATTTAGCTAAGCATTTCTGGGCTGAAGCAGTTAACACGGCTTGTTATATTCATAATAGGATTTCTATTAGACCTATTCTGGGTAAGACTCCCTATGAATTATGGAAGAACAGAAAGCCCAACATTTCTTACTTCCATCCTTTTGGCTGTGAGTGTTTTATGTTGAACACTAAAGAGAATCTTGGTAGTTAGATTCTAAGGAACATAAATGCTTATTGTTAGGATATTCTGAATGCTCAAAAGGCTACAAATTCTTTAACACTAAGACACAAATTGTAGAAGAATCAATTCATTTTAGATTCAATGATAAGTTTGACCCTGAAAAGTCAAAGTTAGTTGAGAAATTTGCAGATATGAAAATTAATTTCTCAAAATATGAAGATAAAAACTCAGAAGGCAAAGCTAAGGATGTTGAAGAAAAAGACTCAAAAGCTACTCAACCAGAAGCCATTGTTGGTCACCCTCATCAGAAGAAGAGTAGATCAAGAACTTCTCATTTTGAAGAATTGATTCTAGGAGATAAAGACGCACCAGTCATAACTCGATCTTCATTCAAACCTTATGAAGAAACTCTTCTGGGTTTGGTATCTCTAATAGAGCGCACATCTATTGATGAAGCTCTTCTAGATAACGAATGGATTTTGTCTATGCAAGAGGAACTGAATCAGTTCACCAGGAACGATCTTTGCAATCTTGTTCAGAAACCAAAGGGTTTCCATGTCATTGGAACCAGATGGGTTTTCAGAAACAAGATCAATGAGAAGGGTGAAGTCATCATAAATAAGGCTTTACTGGTAGCACAATGTTATTATCATCAAGAAGGTATAGACTATACAAAAACCTTTGCTCCAGTTTCCATGTTAGAGTTTATTCGTCTTTTAATTTCGTTTGCAGTAAATCATAACATCATTCTTTATCAGATGGGTGTTAAGAGTGCATTCTTAAATAGGTACATTTATGAAGAAGTGTATGTGCCCCCAACCCCCTAGATTTGAAATTTCTCAAAATCCCGATTTTGTTTTCAAACTGAAAAAGTCATGATATGGTCTGAAACAAGCTCCCAGAGCTTGGTATGATAGACTAAGTAACTTCCTTTTGGAAAATAATTTTACCAGAGGGAAAGTGGACACAACTCTCTTTTACAAAACCTTTAAGAATGATATTCTGGTTGTGCAAATTTATGTTGATGATATTATTTGTAGTTCTGCTATTTCTTCGTCGTGCAAGGATATTGCTAAGTCAATGCATGCAGAATTTGAAATGAGTCTGATGGGAGAACTCAAGTTTTTTATGGGGATTCAAATTGATCAATATTCATAAGGAATGTACATTCAACAGAACAAGTATACAAGGGAACTTTTGTCAAAATGCAAGCCAACGAAAACTTCAATGCATCCTACATGCATTATGAAGAAGGAAGAGGTAAGCAGTAAGGTAAATCAGAAGTTATTAAGAGGTACGATAGGCTCTCTCCTTTATCTAACTGCTTCTAGACCTGATATTTTATTCAGTGTCTGTCTGTGTGCTCTCTTCAATCATATCCTAGGGAAACTCACTTAACTATTGTTAAAAGAATCTTTAGGTATCTGAAAGGTACTACTAACCTTGGTTTGTTTTATAGAAAATCAAGTGAATACAAATTAGTAGGCTATTGCGATGCTGATTATGCTAGAGACATATTAGAAAGGAAAAGTACTTCTGGAAGTTTTCAATTTTTGGGAGACAATCTAATCTCGTGGTCTAGCAAAAGGTAGTCAACAATTACGCTTTCAACAGCCGAAGCTGAGTATATCGCAGCTTTTGGATGCAGTACTCAGATACTCTGGATGAAGAGTCTGTTGGAAGATTATCAGATATTTGAGAGTAACATTCTTATTCTTTGTGATAATACTTATGCTATTTTCTTATCCAAGAATCCTATCTTGCATTCTAGGGTTAAACATATTGAAATTAAACATCATTTTTTACGTGACTATGTTCATAAGGGTATTTTTCACCTAAAATTTATTGATATAGACCATCAATTGGCTGATATCTTTACAAAACTCCTTGTTGAAGATAGATTCGTTTTCATTCTGAAAAACTTATTTATGGACTCCTCTCAAAAATGAAAAGATGAATTTCAGAATGTTAAGCTTCCAAAACTCTTGATTAGATTCTGAGAATTTATTTGTTAACTCTAAGACATGAGCTTTCTAAAGTGAGGAAGTTTCATGAATTAGAAAGATTATGATCATAAGTAATCTTGTTGATTTGTCTTCTTGATTTTGAACAATTGTTGTATTAATTATTTTTCATTTCGTGTGATATCATGTGGTTCTTAGTGGTGACAATTGTCCCACTTTCTGAGCATGCTTGTTGTTGGCGTGACACTTTGGGTTTTATTTTTCTTGTGATTAGGTTAAAACTATTATGTTTCCCTATGACGACATATTCCTTTTGTTGTCATCATTGCAAATTTTTTAAATAAACCCACTTCACTCACATTTTCACACTATGCACACTTTACTCCTACACTTTCAATCTTTCAAACCTTCAAACATGCTCTGTGCAACTGTTGATCATTCTTCATCTTCAATACTCTTCAATGGTTTCTCTTCAACAACAATAATCTCCTAATCACTCCGCTGCTGATGAGAATCATCCCGTTATGGAAGGGATTCCTGAGTAACTCTCAACACTTCTGTTGATGAGCTTATGGTTCTATGTGAAACCATTGTCGACATCAAAAATCTAAAGGATAATGGCTTCGATTTCTATGAGATTTTGGAATTCCAAGGGTGAAAGGGATTCTTCAAAAGATTAATTGGTTCAGTATATCCAGTGCTTGTGAAGCAGTTTTTGTAACACCCTGTTTCTTTATTAGATATTTTATTATATTTTAATTATTTGAATTATGGAATTTGATGATTTATTTTATGGTGGGTGTTAGGCGGATATGTATCCTTGAGTTAGGGGTATAGAGAGATGATAAAAGTAAGTAGAATAATTTAGAATTATTTTGATAATTAAAAATAATATTTTATTTATTTTTATTATATTATTTAGTGAAGATAGAATAATTGGGACAAATATGAAAAATTGAGAAAGGTAGTGGGAGGAAGGAATATGAGATAATTAAGTTTGAGCCGAATTGGTGATTTGGAAAAGTTTACCCTAAAAATAAAAAGTTAAGAAAAACCTAGGTTTATGGAGATTTTCACAGTACGTGACATTTGAGAAAAAGGAGAAAAGAGACAATAGGAAAGGTGATCAAGGGAAGAGAGTGAAGGTTTCAATTCAGAATTTTTGCAAGGAATTCAGGTAAGGGTGGAAACTTGTTCTAATAGTAATTGATATGGTAGAAGGGTAGAATGGAGGAAACTTTAACATCCTTAGGGTTTGGTGTTTTGATTCATAATTTTGTATTTGGATGTTATGATGGTTATTATATGATGATTATATGATGAATTTTATGTCCCTTATGTGCGTGTATTTTTCTATTTTTATAATTGAACATATATTCACCATTGTTGCAATTTTGAAGGTTTTAGGCATAATCTTAAAATTGTGATTAAATCATTTAATTGTGTTAAAACTGTAAATTAACTTTATATAATTAGAGTATTGCATAGGTTGTAATTTTCTGAGCGCTTGGCTTTTTACGGAATCGAAATCGGAGGTCTCGAAGACCTCCAACGATGAAAAACGCAGAAAATTCTGCATTCTGTCAGTCACGATCGCGCTCAGCACGGGAGCCTTTTTTGTGTTTTTCGGTCGAAATCGTTTTGGCCATAACTTTTGATTCGTAAGTCCAAATTGAATTCCATTTGAAGTGTTGGATATACGAAACAGAGTATTGTAACTTTTTTCAAGGATACAATAATTTTAGTGAATATTTCATGGATGTTTTTGGAGTTGAAGAAGATGCTGTGTTTGAAATTTTAGAAAACAACAACTTTTTAGTAATGCCTTCGTGCACGGTTTTTATCATAACTTTCAACTCGTGAATCATTTTGGGTTGGGGTTTAAAGAATTAGAAAGCTGACTCTAGAAGATATGATGTGACGGTGATAAGTGAATTGATTGATTATTATTCCTATGCCTACTGTGTTGGTGAATTTTGTGTTCATACATTCGGTTAAGGAATTATTGACACATCCCGACGATTTTGGTCATAACTTTCATTTCGTAAGTCCAATTTTGATGGCGTTTTAAGTGTTAGAAAGCTAAAGCTTAAACCTATAACATGGTTGTGATTGTTGATATTTTTTAATAATATTCACATGCATACTATGTTAATAAATGTATTGGTTTGTACATTTGGTTGATAAATCGTTGCATTGTTGTAATATCATGGTGTGATAATTATGTTGTTATGTCGATGATGTTAAGATGTTGGAGAATTGCTGCTGTTTGTTGATATTATTCATATGGTAACATGAATTGGTTGTTGAATGATGAATGATGTGATACATAAATGATGAGATGTGCGTGGGGATCCTTGTTGTGTTAATGCATGTTATTTGAGAGTCATGCATCTGGGTGTATGGGCTTCCGTCCAATTTTTGTGAGCCTCGATTCTACGGTGATGGATCGGGTGTGAGTAGATAATTCTTATTATGGTGGATTAGTGAAAGTGTTACCTATGTTGATGGTAACGAGTTTTGGTGAGTCCCGATACCATTGTGATGGATCAAGTGTAAGTAGCTAATTCCTATTATGGGGGATTAGTGAAGCGTTACCTGTGGTGATGGTAGCGATTTTGGTGTGCTCCGGTTCCAAGAGGGAATCGATCCTATGGTGGGGATCATGGAGTGATATGAACATGTGTGTTCATATTTGGTACCACATGCATGTCGAGTCGGTGTTGAGTATATTGCATAAGTGTTGCATTTGTATTGGTTGTTGTTCATGTGTTGTTGGATGGGATGTTGTTGCATATGATGTTAATGATAATTGAGATATGGTTTTGTATGATGTTGGTGATAATTGAGATGTTGTTGTGTATGATGTTGATTATGATTTGGATGTAAGAATGTGATATATCATTATGGATGATTGTGTTGATGTTGTACTTTATTCTTCATTCTATATCCTTACTATTGAAATGTATTTTCACCCCTTCTGTTTGAATGTTGCCTGTACATGGGCATCGTGTAGATACTCAAGATTAGTATTGATGAAGTAAGTGGAATGTAGCTCTTGGATTACTTCTTTATTTTGTCGCTTTTACTAGTGGTACCTTGCTCTGATCATGTAATACCGGGTTGGGTTAAACGCTTATTTTATTCCTTATGTCTGATTATCTTGAAGTCATAATACTAATTTTGTTGTTGAGAATTCTTAAGATGTTGAGTTGATTGATTAGAACTCTCTTATTTTGTTAGTACAATTGAAGTTGAGACTATATGTTATTACTTGCTTTATCTTCCATAATTGTGATGATAATTCCGCTACGATGATACTTTAAAATGGAAGTGAACATGCGGTGACAAGTTATGAATGTCTTATTTTATGAATACATAATACCGATCAGATGAGAAGGATGTCGTGTAAACATCCCAGGTATGATTCAGATAAGTGGGATGTCGTGTAAACATCCTTATTACAAATGTGTGTATTGAAATTTAATGTTAAAACCTGTGTTACGGAGTAGGTCATGTGTGTTATGAATGTGTGACACCCTACGTTGTTTTATTTTATATTTAATTTACGTGATAAATTATGTGCGGGGTTTAGGGTGTTACATTAGTGGTATCAGAGCAGGTCGGTCTGTCCGTCTAGGTTGTTTAATTATGTTTGCTCCCTAGTATGCGACATGTTCGTGAGAACACTGTCGATGCTTGTTTTGTTTTCCATTTGTAGGTTGGGAATGAAACAAGTGGGGGATAAATGTCTTCTTCTCGTGGAAGTTTCAATTGTATAGAGCTTGGACATCATGTTGCTGCCTGCAAGAGTGCAGTGTTGGCTAGTTAACCTGTTTTGAGAATGTTGTGTTTTTCCTGAACCCAAAGAGAGGTCTGATTCGAGGATGGTGTTGGTTAGCAAAATGGTGTGATCCTTGAGGGAATATGGTCATGTGTTCTTGTTGGTCGCTTCTTTGTGAGGGGGAATGCGATGTTTTCGCCAGAGATGAGCCAGTGGGGTGTTAAGTATCCTGACGTGTTCCCTAAGGATGTGTATGATTTTTATTTTGTTGGAACAAGTTGACGTTATTCTGGGAATGAATTGGTTGGAGTTAAACCAAGTGTTTAACAATTGTTTTGTTAACTTGGTGCAGTGTGCCGCTGATTGCAAGAGCTCAGGCGATGTTAAAGATGTGTTGTTCCTAACACCAAAGATGAGATGGATTCAAGATTCCTGTTTGTCGGTCAAGTTGGGAAGTCTTTAGGGAAAACGACCAGGTATTGTTAGTGTTTTTTCTCAAAGAGTAGAGAGAAGTGTGATGACTAGTGTTATGCTAGTGGTGTGTGATTCTTGATGTTTTCCTGAAGATATATGTGACTTTCCTCTAGAGCGTAAATTTGAATTCGATGGAGGTGAAGAGTTGATGTTTGTATAAGATAAGAAAGTGAGAGAGTCTGTGAAGGATATGACACAAGTGTTTGTGATGTTAGCTTCGTTGGAAGCTATAGGAAAGGGTGTAGTTCGGGATCTTCCTGGAGTGTGTGGATTTCCTAAAAGTGTTTCCTTAAGACATCAGTGATTTGCCTCCAAAGTGCAAAGTGGATTTTTCTATAGACTTAGTACCTGGTACTAGTCCGGTGTCGATGACTCCTTATAGGGTGTCTACTTCAGAGTTGGGGAATTGAAGAAGCAACTGGAAGATTTGCTTGAGAAGAAGTTTGTTTAACCAAGTGTTTCTCTGTGGGGTGTGTTAGTGTTGTTAGTGAAGAAGAGGGACGGTAGTATGAGGATATGAGTGATCTGTGAATTATATTATAGGCATTCAAAGAGAATAATTTGTACGCAAAGTTTTTCCAAGTGAGAGTTATGGTTAAAGAAAGTGAGTTTCCTTGGTCATGTGATTCTAGTGGTGGTATAGTTGTAGATCAATCAAAGATAGATGTCGTGTTACTATGGGAGACTCTGAAGTATGCCATTAAGACTAGAAGTTTTTCTTGGATTTACTGGTTACAACAATAAGTTCATTAAAGGTTTTTCAAATTTAGCATTATCGTTAACTCAGTTGACTCAAAAGGGTTAAGCCTAGGTTGGGATGTGCATTGTGAAAAGAGTTTCTAAGAACTCAAGGAGAAGTTGATGTCTGCTCCAATTTTGATTTCAACGAATCCAAGTGAGTCCTTTGCTGTATATTGAGATGCTTCGAAGATGAGTTTGGGAGGTGTGTTGATGCAGAATGGTCAGGTTGTGGCTTATGCTTAGAGACAGTTGAGATTTCATGAAAGGAATTACCCTACACATGAGCTTGAGTTGACAACAATGGTATTCATGTTGAAGATTTAGAGGCACTACCTATTTGGATCCAAATTTGAAGTGTTAAGTGATCAAAAGTGTTTGAAATATTCATTTGATTATAAGAGTCGAATATGAGGAAGAGAAGATGGCTTAAACTTCTGAAGGATTATGATTTTGATTTGAGTTACCATCTGGGTAAAGCTAATGTTGTAGCTGATGCAATGAGTAAAAAGTCTTTATACAGGTCGATGCTTATGAATTGAGAGTTAAAACTGATTGAGCAATTCAAAGATATGAGTTAGTGGATGGAGAAACTCCTAACCCTGTGAAGTTGGGTATGTTAAAGCTGACGAGTGGTATCGTTGGAGAGATCGGAGAAGTCAGAGATCTGATTTGAGTTTGATAGATCGTCTCACATTAATCAACCAAGGTAATGAATGTGATTTTCGAGTTGATGAAAATGGTGTGATGATGTTCAGAGATAAAGTTTGTGTTTCTGATGTACCTGAACTTAAGAGGAGTATTCTTGAGGAGGGTCACATAAATGGATTGAGTATTCATCCTAGTGCTACAAATATGTATCAAGATTTGAAGATGTTTTGGTGGCCAGGAATGAAGAAAGAGGTTGTCGAATTTGTGTATGCTTGTTTGGCCTGCCAGAAGTCAACGATCGAAAATCAGAATTTGTTGGGTCTGATGCAACCATTGAATATTCCAGAGTGGAAATGGGATAGTATTTCCATGGATTATATAACACGTTTGTCGAAGACTTCAAAGGGATGCGATTCAACTTGGGTGATTATGGATAGATTGACCAAATCGGCTCTTTTTGTATCGATGAGGATCAATTATCCTTTGCAGAAGTTGGCTGGATGTATATTGATGAGATTGTGAAGATGCATGGTAATCCTTCAAGTATTGTGTCAGATAGAGATCCAATATTTACATCGAGTTTCTGGGAGAGTCTGCAGACTCTTTTGGGTACTAAGCTGAAGTTGAGTTCTTCTTATCTTACGTAGACAGACGGTCAAATAGAGAGGACTATCCAGTCTTTAGAGGACTTGTTGAGGGCTTGTGTGCTAGAACAAGGAGGTACTTGGGATAATTAGTTATCATTGATTGAGTTTACCTACAACAACGGTTTCTATTCTAGTATCAGAATGGACCATATGAGGCATTGTACGGTAGGAGGTGTATAACTTATTTGTGTTGGTATGAGTCAGGCGAGAGTGTTGTGATCGGGCCTGAGATTGTTCACTTGACGACTGAAAAGATCAAGATGATCCAAGAAATGATGAAAGCGTCACGGAGTCGTCAGAAAAGTTACCATGACAAGAGGAGGAAAGCCCTTGAGTTCCAGGAGGAGATCACGTGTTTTGAGAGTTACGCATGTAACTGGTGTTGGTCGAGCTTTGAAGTCTCGAAAGCTCACGCCACATTTTATTGGTCCGTACCAGATTTTATAGAGGATAAGAGAGGTGTCTTATCGAATAACTTTACCGTCGCCGCTTGCTAATCTTTATGATGTGTTTCATGTGTCTCAGTTGAGGAGATACATTTCGGATCCATCTCATGTAATCCAGGTGGATGATGTCCAGGGGAGAGATAATCTGACTGTTGATGTATCACCCGTGCGGATAGAGGATCAGGAAATGAAGCAGATGCATGATAAAGAGATTGCCTTAGTGAAGATAGTTTGGGGTGGACCAGCTGGTGGGAGCATGACTTGGGAGCGTGAGAAGAAGTGAGGGAGTCGTATTCGACTATGTTTTCCTCATGTAACTTTCGAGGGCAAAAATTTCTTAAGTGGGTGAGAGTTGTAACACCCTATTTTTTTATTAGATATTTTATTATATTTTAATTGTTTAAATTATGGATTTTGATGATTTATTTTATGGTTGGGTGTTAGGAGGATATGTATCCTTGAGTTAGGGGTATAGAGAGATGATAAAAGTAAGTAGGATAATTTAGAATTGTTTTGATAATTAAAAATAATATTTTATTTATTTTTATTATATTAGTTAGTGAAGATAGAATAATCGGGACAAATATGAGAAATTGAGAAAGTTAGTGGGAGGAAGGAATATGAGATAATTAAGTTTGGGCCAAATTAGTTATTTGGAAAACTTTACCCTAAAAATAAAAAGTTAAGAGAAACCTAGGTTTAGGGAGATTTTCACAGTACGTGACATTTGAGAAAAAGGAGCAAAGAGACAATAGAAAAGATGATCAAGGGAAGAGAGTGAAGATTTCAATTCAGAATTTTTATAAGGAATTCAGGTAAGGGTGGGAACTTGTTCCAATAGTAATTGATATGGTAGAAGGGTAGAATGGAGGAAACTTTAACCTCCTTAGGGTTTGGTGTTTTGATTCATAATTTTGAATTTGGATGCTATGATGGTTGTTATATGATGAATTTTGTGTCCCTTATGTGCATGTATTTTTCTATTTTTATGATTGAACATATATCCACCATTGTTGCAATTTCGAAGGTTTTAGGCATAATCTTAAAATTGTGATTAAATGATTTAATTGTGTTAAAACTGTAATTTAACTTTATATAATAAGAGTATTTCATAGGTTCTAATTTTTTGAGGACTTGGCTTTTTACGGAATCGAAATCGGAGGTCTAGAAGACCTCCAACGATGAAAAACGCACAAAATTCTGCATTTTGTCCGTCACGATCGCGCTAAGCACGAGAGCCTTTTTTGTGTTTTTCGTTCGAAATTATTTTAGCCATAAATTTTGATCCGTAACTCCAAATCGATTTCCGTTTGCAGTGTTTGATATATGAAACAGAGTACTGTAATTTTGTTTCAGTGATACAATAATTTTTGTGATTATTTCATGGACGTTTTTGGGGTTGAAGAAGATGAAAATTATGTTGGAAATTTTTGAAAACAACAACTTTTTAGTAATGCTTTCGTGCACGGTTTTGATCATAACTTTCAACCCGCGAATCATTTTGTGTTGGGGTTTAAAGCATTAGAAAGCTGACTCTAAGAGATATAATATGATGGTGATAAGTGAATTGATTGAGTATTATTCCTATGCCTACTGTGTTGGTGAAGTTTTTGTTCATACATTTGGTTAAGGAATTGTTGACCCATCCCGACGATTTTGGTCATAACTTTCATTTCGTAAGTCCGACTTTGATGGCGTTTGAAGTGTTAGAAAGATAAAGCTTAGAACTCTAACATGGTATTGATTGTTGATATGTTTTAATAATATTCACATGCATACCATGTTAATAAATGTAATGATTTATACGTTTGGTTGATGAAGCGTTGCATTGTTGTAATATCATGGTGTGATAATTATGTTGTTATATCGATGATGTTAAGATGTTAACGACTTGTTGTTGTTTGTTAATATTATTCATGTGGTAAAATGAATTGATTGTTGCATGATGAATGATGTGATGCATAAATGATGAGATGTGTGTAGGGATCCTTGTTGTGTTAATGCATGTTATTTGAGAGTCATGCATCTTGGTGTACGGGCTTCGGTTCAATTTTGGTGAGACTCGATTCTATGATGATGGATCGAGTACGAGTAGATAATTCTTATTATGGTGGATTAGTGAAGCGTTACCTATGTTGATGGTAACAAGTTTTGGTGAGCCTCGATCCCATTGTGATGGATCGGGTGCGAGTAGCTAATTCCTATTTTGGGGGATTAGTGAAGCGTTACCTTTGGTGATTGTAGCGATTTTGGTGTGCTCCAATTCCAAGAGAGAATCGATCCTATGATGGGGATCATGGAGTGAGATTTACTTGTGCGTTCATATTTAGTACGACATGCATGTCGAGTCGGTGTTGAGTATATTGCATAAGTGTTGCATTTGTATTGGTTGTTGTTGATGTGTTGTTGGATGAGATGTTGTTGCATATGATGTTAATGATAATTCAGATTTGGTTTTGTATGATGTTAATGATAATTGAGATGTTGTCGTATATGATGTTGATTATGATTTGGATGTAAGAATGTGATATATTGTTGTGCATGATTGTTTAGATGTTGTACTCTATTCTTCATTCTATATCGTTATTATTGAAATGTATTTTTCACCCCTTCTGTTTGAATGTTGCTTTTACATGGGCATCGTGCAGATACTCAAGAGTAGTATTGCTGAAGTAAGTGGAAGGTAGCTCTTGGATTATTTTATTATTTTGTCGCTTTTACTAGTGGTACCTTGCTCTGATCATGTAATATCGGGTTGAGTGAAACGCTTATTTTATTCCTTATGTCTGATTATGTTGAAGTCATAATAATAATTTTGTTATTGAGAATTCTTAAGATGTTGAGTTGATTGATTAGAAGTCTCTTATTTTGTTATTACAATTGAAGTTGAGACTAGATGTTATTACTTGCTTTATCTTCCATAATTGTGATGATAATTCTGCTACGATGATACTTTAAAA
Source organism: Lathyrus oleraceus (assembly GCF_024323335.1). Lineage (NCBI taxonomy): Eukaryota > Viridiplantae > Streptophyta > Magnoliopsida > Fabales > Fabaceae > Lathyrus > Lathyrus oleraceus. The sequence continues at coordinate 143,569,086 of NC_066581.1, read as the reverse complement.
TGGAAGTGAGCATGCGGTGACAAGTTATGAATGTTTTATTTTATGAATATATAATACCAATCAGATAAGAAGGATGTCGTGTAAACAACCCAGGAATGATTCAGATAAGTGAGATGTCGTGTAAACATCCTTATTACAAATGTGTGCATTGAAATTTATTATTGAAACCTGTGTTACGGAGCAGGTCATGTATGTTATGAATGTGTGACACCCTATGTGGTTTTATTTCATATTTAATTTACATGGTAAATTATGTGCGGGGTTTAGGGTGTTGCAATTTTGGATACATGTTTTTGCTACAAATGACACAATAACTTTCTCTGTCATGAACATGAAGATTGTTGTTAGTGAAAAATCGATTCCTGACCTAATTTCTCACAACGGTTGTGGAAAAAGGGTTTACAACGTCAAGACTGATGCAAGGAGAGAGGCTATGGTAGCATCGGTAATTTTCAAAGAAGGAACTAATATGTGAAGACAAGCTTCCAACATGTTTTGATGAAGATAATATATCAATTTCAAATCTCTATCAAAAGAAGAAGGAAAAAGAAGGGTATATCAAGACTTTGTTCAAAACATTCATGGATCAAGTTTTAAGGTATGTGAATTTCTTAACATATACACTCTTAGTGCTCAAAGTTTTTGATAATGCATTATGCCTTTTTAAAACCTTTATTATAACATCATTTTTGGTTTTGGATGAAAAGTTGGTTGATTGCATCTTTTTGGTATTTTTAACTTAGAAATTTTTAAACATTTTTTTCATGCACCAATCGATTGGTGTTTTGATACAATCTGTCATACCCCAAAATTTGCCCATTAATATTTCAAGACATTTTGCAAGGCATTCCGACTCATATATAACACTGATCTTGAAGAAACAAAGGCCCAGCTCACGGATGGCCCAATCCAGAAGATGGCCCAAACTGGCCTGTTCGCTACGCGCTCGCCTAGCGAAGCTGACATACAACAAAAATTTCGGGCTTCATTCTGAGCCCAAAAAAAAAAAAAAAAAAAAAAGAGAAATTTTTTAATTAATTAATTAATTAATTAATTAATTAATTAATTAATTAATTAATTAATTAATTAAATAATTAAAATAAATAAATAAATAAAATATAACAAATTATTTTGGACTTGGGTCTCCCTCATTCCAAGCCCATTACCCACGAAATTAGTCTATAAATACTGAAGTTTCAGTAGGGGAGTGACACTTGGAGTTACACTGGGAGATTCACTGGGAAAAAAAAAAAGAGGAGGAGAACAGAGAAGAACGAATAGAAGTTTTGGCATAGGAACCCTGCCTACCCGGAGAATTCAGAGTAAAGAAACCCTGAAGGCAGCCCATCTGCACCGAAGCCATCGCCGTCCAATTCCCGCTGCCTAACTTATTCCGATACTACAAGTGGTCAATCCCTTCAACCTTGAATTGGCAAACAGGTTTGCGTATCTCTATTGTTTATACTTTCAATTGGCCATATCTACATATATAATGCATCATGATTAAATGTTGATATATAATTTGCTTTCGTATGGGAATTTAAATATGCCTGAATACCCTGAATGTTTGATCATGTTATTCCTGTGATAAAATGCCATAAAATTCAAAGTTCCTAACGTGGGGCTGTTTTCAAATTCAAAATCCGTGGCCGCACGCTAGCACCTCGCTAGGCGAGCCTGGGGCGAGTATTCGCCTGGCCTTCGCTAGGCGAGGCAGAGGCGAACGAGACAGTAGCTGACTTTTCTATTCTGTTTTTTTTTTATGTTTTATCATAACCATGCATTATTCATCCTATCCTATTTATTGTTGTGATATTTCTCCGGTGTAATCTTCGATTGCACCCTGATTTGGTGTTCTGACATGTTTCTTTTTTTTTTGAGTTTCGTAAAGGTTCACATATCCCAGGAAAAGGTTATTGGCTAGGTATTCCACTTTATTTGTGGGATACCCTTGTGGAGTTTCACCCTAAATTAATTTTTAATGTATTAATTTCTAATGTATTAATTTTTAATATATTATTTTTAATAATTTTAATGTGGAGTTTCATCCTAATTATATAATTAATTGTAAAACTTTGCCTTTGATAAAGTGATCTTGGACCTCTCTTTGTTGCCTTACAATTACGATATTACGGTCATGTCCCGCGAACGTGGGGATACCCTTAGCAAAGACCCTTCGGTTAAATCATCATAAAATAAATTATAGTCCCTCGGATGTTGCCTTCGAATATACAACTTTGTCCCTCGATGACCCTCCGATGTTGCCTACGGTTAAAAGATGATAGTCCCTTCGAATGCTAAGGTATCCTCGTAACTGTTGCCTTCAATGACCAATCGATGACCCTACGATGACCCTTTTACATCCAAAGATAAAACTACTTATTTCTCAATAATAAGGACAGTTTTACCCTCATAAGGATAGGAAATACTCATAAAGACCTTGGGTCGGTATAACTCTTAATTGCTGGCTCACAACCTAAAACATTTTTTCACACCTCACACCTTTCAAAATACCTTCAGAAAATCACCACTTGGTATACATTCATACTAGAATCATTACCGAGTTATATTTTTCTAAACAATTTTCAAAACTAAACGAGATAATCACTTTGTATACATTCATACAAGAATCATTATAAAGTTAAATTCTCTTTTCAAAACAATTTTTCTAAACAATTCACAAACACTTTTTTTTTTCAAAAATAATATAAGTGATCGAGCAATTAAGAGCCCATGGATAACCATGGATACAAAGGGTGCTAACACCTTCCCTTTGTATAATGTACCTCCCGAACCCAAAATCTAAATTAAGGTCTTTCCTGTTCTTTTCCACCTTTCCTTATTGGATAAAAGAAAAGTCGGTGGCGACTCTTGCTAACCGCGACATTGCGATAAAAAACACAAAAAGTCCAGTTCACCGTATGACAGAACTGGCGACTCTGCTGGGGACCCTAAATATTTAAAAAGAGAGGTTACCTTAAAAACAAGATCACTTATTCAATTTGTCTGATTTATTTTTAAGGGATTGCTTGGGTATGTTATGCTTGAGTGAAAGATCCTACACCCGGATCTAGTGTACCTTAGGTAAGTAGCAAGAGATCATCGCGACTGTCCGGCGTATACTGGAATGGTCAAAATGATGGCTACGGTTAATGTGGCACTTTGGATGTCCTGATGTTCCTCATGTTAGTTGAGGAAATATTTGGCATTCGCGTGGTGTCATAAAAGCATTAACCAGACCTTTAGAACCCTAATTGACTCATCCTGGCCATTAGAAAGTAGTGAGATAACTGGCTTCGGTTCCGACTGGAGTTGGTTGAGACTCGATACTACACTCTTTGAGATTGGACTTTTGGGAAGCTTCGGTCAACCACTTGGTGTTGCACTGAAGTGGACTTAAGGAAAGGTCAATGATTTGAGATCCTTCTAGAACCCGGTTACTATTCTAAGACAGGTTGAACCAACCAAACTTCAGTGGGGAGGGTATTTACCTATGGAACTCACGCAAGCCTTAAAACCTAGGAATGATTGTTGTGTGACTTGCTTGTGCTTGTTATTTATCTAACAACATGACATCATAACAACATAACATCATAACATCATGGCATTGTACTAACCATTTCAAGGATTTAGGGATTTAACTCTGCTAAAAAAAAAAACAGAAAAAACAAAAACAAAAGCAAAAACAAAAGAGAAAAGAAAAAAAAAAAGCTCTTTTTGTTAGTTTATGCAAAGTTAAATCCCGAAAGTCCTTGAAAACATTTCATACATTGCATTGCATCGCATAACAGGTATTCTAAAGGATCAGTGTTCTCACGATTTTCCTATCAAACAGATTCCAGCAGATTCAAACAGATTGAACAATGGCTCTCGAACAAACTGTCAAAGATCTCCAGGCCCAGAATGCTCAATTCCAGGAAATGATGCTGAGCTTATCTAAGGGGCAGGAAGAACTGAAAGCTCTTTTGATGGAGAAGAAGAAGGACCAGAAACCTGTGGGTTACATCAACCCGGGGAGAAGGCTTAAGGGACAGGTTACAGGAGTCAAGATTAGAATTCCGAAGGATTCAGAAGAAGAGACCGAGAATGATTCGGAAGATGAGAATCCTAATCTCGTCAATTCTGAGGACGACGACGAAGATTATGAACATGAACAGTACTCTCCGAAGGATGATAAGTACAAGTTGCTGGAAGAACGTATGCTAGCTATGGAGGGGCAGAAAGTGCCCGGTCTGGATTTCGAAAACTTGGGTCTGGTCTCTGATGTGGTCATTCCCCGCAAATTCAAGGTTCCCATTTTCACTAAGTATGATGGTGCCTCTTGTCCTCAGATGCATCTAAGGGCTTATGTGAGAAAGATTCAGCCGCACACTACTGATAAGAAACTGTGGATCCATTTCTTCCAAGAGAGTCTGTCTGGCACACAGTTAGAGTGGTATTATCAGCTTGAGAGCTCTAACATCCGCACATGGACTGATTTAGCAACAGCTTTCTACAAGCACTACCAGTATAATTCTGAGTTAGCGCCTACTCGGCTACAGCTACAAAATATGACTATGGGCTCTAAAGAAAGTTTCAAAGAATATGCTCAAAAGTGGAGAGATTTGGCTGGCAGAGTCAAACCCCCTATGACTGATCGAGAGTTAGTGGACATGTTCATGGGTACACTGACTGGCCCATTCTACAGCCATCTACTGGGAAGTTCCTCGTCAGGTTTCACTGAACTTATCTTGACAGGTGAACGGGTTGAAAGCGGCATTCGAAGTGGAAAGATACAGGCAACTACTTCTGCAAGCACCAAAAAGTCCTATCAGGGAAAGAATGAATCAAATGCTGTGTACAGTGAGAGGAAGCATAACAAGAAGAATCGTGACCATACTGTTGGGGCAGTTACAATTGCCGCACCGCCATCTCAGAACTTCCAACACAGACAAGACAGGTCGAGAAGACAGTTTACCAAGATCAATATGACTTTAACCCAAGCACTGCAGAGTATGTTAAAGGCCAATTTGATTACCCTCAGAGGCTCTCCTGCAAATCCCAACACTACTTCTCCTCGTTATAATCCCAACGCCAGGTGTGCCTATCACTCCGATAGCCCCGGGCATGATACGAATGATTGCTGGTTGTTGAAGAACAAGATTCAGGATATGATCGACGCTGGAGAAATTGAATTTGATCCTCCGGCGACCCCCAATGTCATCACAGCACCTATGCCTAATCATGACCAGAATGTTAATGTTGTGGACGACAATTCTCACGTTACTGACGTTGCTGATTTAGCATCTCCTCTCCTGATCGTTAAGAAGAATTTATTGCAAGCTGGTTTATTTCCAGGTTGTGCTGAAGATTGCGATCTCTGTGTACTCCGACCCAATGATTGTTTGAAGTTGAAGAACGGCATTCAACGGCTGATGGATGATCGTACAATTCTATTTGAAAGGGTTCCTAAGGTGGACAACTCTATTGAAGAGGTATCTGTGATTGCTAGGTCCAAAGCTCCAGTGAAGATTACCGCTACTAGAGTGCCTGTGAAGATTACCGCTGAGCCCAAAGTGGCTCCCCTGATTATTGCCGCACCTGGCCCCGTGCCATATTCCTCCAGCAAAGCTATTCCGTGGAACTATGGAGGCGACGTTTACATCCATGGCATAAAGCAAGTTGGTAGTTCTGCTAATCCTAATGATATTGTGGGGACTAGTAAAGTTACTCGAAGTGGAAGGATCTACTCCCCAGAAATCTCACCTCCCGCTCCCGAAATTCGAGGAAAAAGACCAGTCAATCCTCCTCAGTCAGAGACATCGGTCGAAGTTACTTCTGAAGATGTTGCCAAACAGGAAATGGAAGAGATGCTGAAAATCATCCGTAAGAGCGATTTTGATGTAGTGGAACAATTGGGGCATACTCCGTCTAAAATCTCAATGTTGTCCTTGTTATTATCCTCTGAATCCCATGCCAATGCATTGATGAAATTCTTGAAGACCGCTCATGTGCCTCAAGAAACATCCGTCGATCAATTCGAACATTATGTTGCTAATTTGACTGTTGACAATGGCCTAGGCTTTTCCGATGCTGACCTGACGCCAGCAGGAAAGAATCACAATAAAGCTCTGCATATCTCCATCGAGTGTGAGGGGATCACCCTGGCTCACGTGTTGATCGACAACGGCTCTTCCTCGAATGTGCTCCCGAAAGCTGTACTCGATAAATTTGACTACAAAGGCATTGAACTGAAACCTAGTGATGTTGTGGTGCGTGCTTACGATGGTGCGAAGAGTGTTATCTATGGTGAAGTGGTTCTCCCTATCAAGATAGGACCTCAAGTCTTCAACACTACCTTTCACGTGATGGACATTCGTCCCGCCTACTCCTGCTTGTTGGGGCGCCCTTGGATCCATGGGGCAGGTGCGGTAGCTTCGTCGCTTCATCAAAAGCTGAAGTATCCAATAGCAGGCATGGTTGTCACTGTATGTGGAGAAGAAGAGTATATTGTCAGTAGTGTGCAAGCCTTCAAATACGTCGAGATGGATGGTGAATTCTTTGAGACTCCTTCTCAGTCATTTGAAGTAGTTCCTCCACCCATTCCTGTCCTTAAGCCAACTCCCCTTGTGCCCAAGGTTGTTCGTGCTCCCCCTGTCATGATCTCTCTGAAAGATGCTCAAGCCGCGGTTGAAAGTGGTGATCGTATTGGTTGGGGTCGACTGATTAATGTACCGTACAAGTCTGATAAAGCTGGCCTGGGGTTTAACTCTGGAAAGATAGTCAAAAATCAGATTAATGCTGTAGAAGATGCTGATAGCGATTGCGACTTGGATAGCTGGATTTTCCCAACAATTGGTGACGGACTCAACAATTGGAAGGCTGAAGACATTATCCCGATTTCCTTTAGTCAGGAGTAATTGTTATTGTTTATTTTAGAGTTGCAAATTTTAATTTTCTTTTACAATTAAACTTCTTAAGGCATCGTGTCTATGCCCGGGGCACGATAGCTAATTTGTTAAGGGTTTTTTGTCATTTTCATAAGCATATTTATATTCAATAAATCAATGGACGTTTTGCATTCAAATATTGCGCTCTTTGTCTTTCCTATCATCTTTCAAACAAGCTATGTTTTCTTACACACACGCACGTAACGAATTGCAGATCCCTATCCACTCTGGATCCTGTTGATAATAGTTCTACTACTGTTCATTATGACTTTGAAAATCCGATCTACCGAGCCGAAGATGGAAGTGAGGAAGATTGTGAAGTACCTGAAGAACTTGCCAGACTGTTACTGCAAGAAGAAAGGACTATACAGCCGCATGAGGAGTCAGTTGAGACTGTAAATCTGGGTACCGAGGTGGACAAGAAAGAAGTCAAAATAGGAGCAGGCTTGGAAAGCAGTGTCAAAGGAAGATTGATCCAGATGCTACATGACTATGTGGAGATTTTTGCTTAGTCTTACGAAGACATGCCAGGGCTGGATACCGATATAGTGGTGCATCGTTTGCCGATGAAGGAAGATTGTCGTCCTGTTAAGCAAAAGGTTCGTCGCATGCGTCCTGAAATGTCCGAGAAAATCAAAGCCGAGGTGATGAAACAATTCGATGCTGGTTTTCTGGCGGTTACTTCTTATCCTTAATGGGTTGCTAATGTGGTACCAGTGCCAAAGAAGGATGGTAAGGTGCGAATGTGTGTGGATTACAGAGATTTGAATAGAGCGAGTCCCAAGGATGATTTCCCACTGCCACACATTGATGTTCTGGTAGACAACACCGCTCAACACAAGGTATTCTCCTTCATGGATGGATTCTCGGGTTATAACCAGATCAAAATGGCACCTGAGGACATGGAGAAGACTACGTTTGTGACGCAATGGGGCACCTTCTGTTATAAAGTAATGCCGTTTGGTTTAAAGAACGCAGGAGCAACGTACCAGCGTGCTATGGTGGTTTTGTTCCATGACATGATCCATCATGAAATAGAAGTATATGTGGACGATATGATAGCCAGGTCTCATACTGAAGAAGAACATCTCGATCATTTATACAAACTGTTTGAGAGGCTGAAGAAATACAAGTTGAGATTGAACCCGAACAAATGCACCTTTGGAGTAAGATCTGGTAAACTCTTGGGCTTTATTGTCAGTGGTAAAGGTATTGAGGTCGACCCAGCCAAGGTGAGAGCTATTCAAGAGATGCCAGTTCCCCGTACGGATAAAGAAGTCAGAGGTTTCTTGGGACGTTTGAATTACATTGCCCGATTTATTTCCCATTTGACCGCTACTTGCAAACCCATCTTCAAGTTACTGAGAAAAAATCAAGAGATGATATGGAATGATGAATGTCAAGAAGCTTTCGACAAAATCAAGAAGTACCTCCAAGAACCTCCAATTCTGGTGCCACCAGTTGAGGGAAGACCTCTAATCATGTATTTAACCGTTTTAGAAAACTCAATGGGGTGCGTGTTGGGACAACATGACGAGTCCGGTCGAAAAGAGTATGCCATATACTACCTTAGCAAAAAGTTTACCGACTGTGAAACAAGATACTCACTGCTCGAGAAAACTTGCTGTGCTTTGGCCTGGGCTGCTCGCCGACTAAGACAGTATATGTTGAATCACACCACTTTGTTGATTTCTAAGATGGATCCTATCAAATACATATTTGAGAAACCCGCCCTCTCCGGAAGAATAGCAAGATGGCAGATGATTTTAACAGAGTATGATATCCAGTATACCACCCAAAAAGCAATCAAAGGAAGCGTGCTAGCTGATCATTTGGCTCATCAGGCCGTGAATGATTATCAGTCTATGAATTTTGAGTTCCCAGATGAGGATGTCATGCTTGTTACTGATTATGAAGAACCTGGACCAGAGGAAGGACCTGAAGTGGGATCCCGATGGACTATGGTTTTTGATGGATCGTCTAACGCATTGGGCAACGGTATTGGCGTCGTGATCATTTCCCCCAAGGGTGGCCATACGCCTTTCACCGCTAGACTATGTTTTGAGTGCACCAACAATATGGCTGAGTATGAAGCGTGTATTTTGGGACTCAGAGCTGCTATAGACCTAAGAATCAAGTTCTTGAAGGTGTACGGAGACTCAGCCTTGGTAATCAGTCAGGTCAAAGGAGAATGGGACACTAAACATCCGAATCTCATCCCTTATCGAGAACGGGTGTTGACATTAATCCCATACTTTGAAGAGATCACATTCGAACATATTCCACGAGAGGAGAACCAGTTGGCAGACGCATTAGCTACCATGTCATCTATGTTCAGAGTCAGATGGGACAATGAAGCTCCCCGGATTACCATTGAACGACTAGACGAACCAGCATATTGTTATGAACTTAACGCTGATGAAGTAGAAGAGAAGCCTTGGTACCACGAGATAAAAAGATATTTAGAAGCTCAAGAATACCCTGAAGGGACATCCGTCAATGACAGGAAATTTCTGAGGAAGTTCTCCGCTAAATTCTTTTTGAGTAATGGAATATTGTACAAACGTAACCATGATTCGACTTTGCTTCACTGTGTGGATAGAAAGGAATCAGAGAAGATTATGGAAGACATGCACGACGGTATCTTTGGGACTCATTCTAGTGGACATACGATGGCCAAGAAGATTCTGAGATCAGGGTATTATTGGTCTACCATGGAAACTGATTGCCACCATCACTCCAGAACTTGTCATAAGTGCCAGATCTATGCGGATAAAGTACATGTGCCTCCTGCTCCATTAAACGTGTTGACAGCGCCTTGGCCCTTTGCAATGTGGGGCATTGATATGATTGGCGAGATTAAACCTACCGCCTCTAATGGACATCGTTTCATCCTTGTTGCTATTGATTACTTCACAAAGTGGGTGGAGGCAGCCTCATTTGCTTCTGTTACTAAGAATGTGGTGGCACGATTCATCAAGAACAGCCTCATCTGCCGATACGGCGTCCCTGAGAGAATTATCACTGACAATGGCACTAATTTGAACAACAAGATGATTACTGAACTCTGCACGCAGTTCAAAATAAAACACCATAACTCTTCTCCGTACCGGCCAAAGACGAACGGCGCTGTAGAAGCGGCTAATAAGAATATTAAGAAGATTATACAAAAGATGACGGTAACATACAAAGACTGGCATGAGATGTTACCATTTGCTCTTCATGGTTATCGTACTTCGGTACGAACTTCGACAGGGGCAACTCCTTTCTCTTTAGTCTACGGAATGGAAGCCGTTTTACCAGTAGAGGTTCAGATTCCCTCTCTAAGGATCATGAAAGAGGCGGGCTTAGACGAGGACGAATGGATTCAGACTCGACTCGATCAGATACATTTGATTGATGAGAAGAGACTTGCGGCTGTATGTCACGGGCAGATATATCAGAAGCGCATGACCAGGGCATTCAACAAAAGGGTCAAGAGACAAGTGTATCAAATTGGCGACTTGGTAATCAAACGCATCATCCTACCACAAACTGACCCCAGAGGCAAATGGACTCCCACATACGAAGGGCCATTTGTAGTTAAGAAGGTATTCTCAGGTGGAGCCATGATACTCGCTACAATGGATGGTGAAGACTTCCCACATCCCGTGAACGCGGACATAGTTAAAAAATACTACGCATAAAAGAGACCCGCTAGATCGACGTATCTAGGCAAAAGTAAGGGCATCCCGGCGAACCAAAAGGGTTCGGGCAAAAATTAGGGATATATAAAAAAAATGTACACCCGGCAAGTCGAAAACCTGAAAAGGCGGCTTGGGCAAAAAAGGGTATCCTGGTGGACTGAAAACCTGAAAAAGCGGTCCAGGCAAAAATTAGGGATTAAAGCGTATGACTATGTCCCGTTCTCAGTCAACTTTCATCCAAGTTCGAGGGACTGACCAAGCCAATCACTTCTATCTGACAGCAAGGGATGAGATGCTCGAAGACATAATGACAGTAGTAGGCTTAAAATCAATAGGACTTCTTCCACATAGCTTTCTCTTTGTTTTCGACAATTTCCTCTTACTAGGATTTCTGTCTCCTTGTACACAAATTGCCTGTTTATAGGCCTCCTTTCAAAATCAATACAACCCTCTTTCAAAAAAAAGATGCTTTTGTTTTTACTTTTCTGTTTTGGTTGCGTAAATGTCCATTGATTTAATTTGAATTAATATGTGCATTTGAATATGACTGATGTTTACCAAAAATACATGCAATAGCAATTACTACCCGACTTCAGGATCAAGGAAAAGGTCTAATCATGCTTCCAATGAATCCGCTACCAATTCTCTTCCCCAGCAAGCCTTTTTTTTTTTTCCTCAGAAAATGGCAGTATCCCCAGGCACAGCCAGTTACTCCCCAACAGAGGTCGGCGTCACCAGACAGATTGATCATCTCATCCATCCCCAGCCAGGCTCTGTTGAATATTTCCACCATCAGACAGAAATCAAGCATCCCCAGCCGAGAAAGGGTCATCGACACAAATGTCTCAAATCAGTAGATGGGGATTTATTTTCCCCAGTAGAGTCCCCAAGCAGAACTTCTCATACGCATAACTCATTCATTACATCCTTTCACAGCATACGCATGCATACAACATTCACATTTATTTTAGCATAACACGAAACATCTCATGCATCATGACATAGCATGAAGCTAACTTTTTCTTTGCAGGTTAATTATCCTCCTGATATAGTCAAAGTAGAAGGTTCATTCAGACAGACACCTTTATCAATCACATTCAAGATTCAGATACATATTTCAAATACAGTTCATGGGAACATTCATTCTGACAACACTTCGATATCCTCCTAACGATGGCATCTCTAAGCCCATCCCAGACATTTATTGCAAGTACAACATATACAGGTTATCAGATACAGCCTAACGTACGGTTCATTCTGATTCAGCCCAACATATGACTTCTTCAGCAACTCCAATGCGGTCTAACGTACGACCCATTTGGACCTTCAAATCCTCAGATGCTGCCTAGCGTACGGTACATTCAGGGGTGTAGTCTAGCGTACGACTACTTTCTTTTTCAGATGCAGCCTAACGGACGGCTCATTCTACAACTCGGATACGATCTAACGTACGATCCATTCTGAACTTCAAACAACCCCAACGCGGTCTAACGTACGACCCGTTTGGATCTTACAACCCTCAGATGCTACCTAACGTACGGTACATTTCTGAAGTGTAGTCTGGCGTACGACTACCGCTTTCATCATCAGATGCGGCCTAACAGACGACTCATTCTGCGACGGTCTAACGTACGACCCGTTCGGATGTCCATCCCCTCAGATGCTACCTAACATACGGTACATTTCTGAAGTGTAGTCTAACGTACGACTACCCCTTTCATCATCAGATCCTACCTAACATACGGTACATTTCTGAAGTGTAGTCTAACGTACGACTACCCCTTTCGTCATCAGATTCAGCCTAACGTACGGCTCATTCTGCAACTCAGATACGATCTAGCGTATGGTCCATTCTGATCCTTTATCCCCAACAGCATATGACACACTCCGACTCCCCAGCGAAGTCGGCAGCCTAATGGATGACTCATTATACGGTCTAACGTACGACCCAGTGTGGCACCCATGTCTTCAAATTGGCCTAATATACGGCGCGATCTGAAGCTTTCATCAAACCTCCCGGATGGCATCTTTAAGCCCATCTCCATCAAGACCAACTGTCGATTCTCAAGTGCAAATTTTTGGGGCATTCTAGTGTTCAATAATCTTCCACCTCCAGACCACGAATGGCGTATACACCATTCTAACTCTCTCGGTCCAAGAATATTGAACAGGGGCAGCTGTCATACCCCAAAATTTGCCCATTAATATTTCAAGACATTTTGCAAGGCATTCCGACTCATATATAACACTGATCTTGAAGAAACAAAGGCCCAGCTCACGGATGGCCCAATCCAGAAGATGGCCCAAACTGGCCTGTTCGCTACGCGCTCGCCTAGCGAAGCTGACAGACAACAAAAATTTCGGGCTTCATTCTGAGCCAAAAAAAAAAAAAAAAACGAGAAACGAAAAAAAAAAAAAAAAAAAGAGAATTTTTTTATTAATTAATTAATTAATTAATTAATTAATTAATTAATTAATTAATTAATTAATTAAATAATTAAAATAAATAAATAAATAAAATATAACAAATTATTTTGGACTTGGGTCTCCCTCATTCCAAGCCCATTACCCACGAAATTAGTCTATAAATACTGAAGTTTCAGTAGGGGAGTGACACTTGGAGTTACACTGGGAGATTCACTGGGAAAAAAAAAGAGGAGGAGAACAGAGAAGAACGAATAGAAGTTTTGGCATAGGAACCCTGCCTACCCGGAGAATTCAGAGTAAAGAAACCCTGAAGGCATCCCATCTGCACCGAAGCCATCGCCGTCCAATTCCCGCTGCCTAACTTATTCCGATACTACAAGTGGTCAATCCCTTCAACCTTGAATTGGCAAACATGTTTGCGTATCTCTATTGTTTATACTTTCAATTGGCCATATCTACATATATAATGCATCATGATTAAATGTTGATATATAATTTGCTTTCGTATGGGAATTTAAATATGCCTGAATACCCTGAATGTTTGATCATGTTATTCCTGTGATAAAATGCCATAAAATTCAAAGTTCCTAACGTGGGGCTGTTTTCAAATTCAAAATCCGTGGCCGCTCGCTAGCACCTCGCTAGGCGAGCCTGGGGCGAGTATTCGCCTGGCCTTCGCTAGGCGAGGCAGAGGCGAACGAGACAGTAGCTGACTTTTCTATTCTGTTTTTTTATGTTTTATCATAGCCATGCATTATTCATCCTATCCTATTTATTGTTGTGATATTTCTCCGGTGTAATCTTCGATTGCACCCTGATTTGGTGTTCTGACATGTTTCTTTTTTTTTGAGTTTCGTAAAGGTTCACATATCCCAGGAAAAGGTTATTGGCTAGGTATTCCACTTTATTTGTGGGATACCCTTGTGGAGTTTCACCCTAAATTAATTTTTAATGTATTAATTTCTAATGTATTAATTTTTTAATATATTATTTTTAATAATTTTAATGTGGAGTTTCATCCTAATTATATAATTAATTGTAAAACTTTGCCTTTGAATAAGTGATCTTGGACCTCTCTTTGTTGCCTTACGATTACGATATTACGGTCATGTCCCGCGAACGTGGGGATACCCTTAGCAAAGACCCTTCGGTTAAATCATCATAAAATAAATTATAGTCCCTCGGATGTTGCCTTCGAATATACAACTTTGTCCCTCGATGACCCTCCGATGTTGCCTACGGTTAAAAGATGATAGTCCCTTCGAATGCTAAGGTATCCTCGTAACTGTTGCCTTCAATGACCAATCGATGACCCTACGATGACCCTTTTACATCCAAAGAATAAAACTACTTATTTCTCAATAATAAGGACAGTTTTACCCTCATAAGGATAGGAAATACTCATAAAGACCTTGGGTCGGTATAACTCTTAATTGCTGGCTCACAACCTAAAACATTTTTTTCACACCTCACACCTTTCAAAATACCTTCAGAAAATCACCACTTGGTATACATTCATACTAGAATCATTACCGAGTTATATTTTTCTAAACAATTTTCAAAACTAAACGAGATAATCACTTTGTATACATTCATACAAGAATCATTATAAAGTTAAATTCTCTTTTCAAAACAATTTTTCTAAACAATTCACAAACACTTTTTTTTTTTTTTTTTTTTCAAAAATAATATAAGTGATCGAGCAATTAAGAGCCCATGGATAACCATGGATACAAAGGGTGCTAACACCTTCCCTTTGTATAATGTACCTCCCGAACCCAAAATCTAAATTAAGGTCTTTCCTGTTCTTTTCCACCTTTCCTTATTGGATAAAAGAAAAGTCGGTGGCGACTCTTGCTAACCGCGACATTGCGATAAAAAACACAAAAAGTCCAGTTCACCGTATGACACAATCGATTGGATGAGACTTTTTTTTAAAGAATTCATTTTTCTGTTGAGCCAATTGATTGGTATTGTGAAGCATTCGATTGGTCTAAGTTAAGTTTTTCAATTTTTGCCTTATGTCAATCGATTGGTCCTTCCAGTCAATCGATTAATCTAATCAATTGTCACTCTTTACACCATTTCACCATATCTCGTCATGGAAATCTTCACATCATTTCACTAACAATTCTTCAGACTTTCTCTAACCATTTCCATGATGTTTTAAAAGGATGATTTCATCACTATAAATACAATTAAAAATTTAATTTTACATTAACTTATTTTAATCTAATCAAAAATCTCTCAGAGTATGTTTTCAATAGAATTTTATACTAAGATACATTTTGAAATACATTTTCATATCATATTCAACAAAGTATCTTTTAGCACTTAAATGATATTTGTTCTTGAATCTTCATACTTTGAAAGAGAAGAAGATTTTAATCATTTGATTAAATCTTGTACATTATACAAACTTACTTCTTATACAAATTATTATTGTAAATTCCTAAGTATCAAGGATTGTTTGATATTAGGTGTGGTTACTTATCATCCATGATTGTTGGAGATAAGGTTCAAGAAAAGGGAGAATTGTTTTCTTTTCTTGTGAAACAAGTTTCAAGAGGATTATTCTTGATAACTTGGTTAGAGGATTGTTTAGAAAGATATAACTAAAATAAAATGTCTTACATGTTGTAAGGGGACTGGAGTACTCTTGGATTGTAAGGGGAACCAGGATAGTTTCAGGTGTTCTTTATTTTCTGCATTTTATCACATTCTTCCTATAACCTAATCAGAAAAGAAATAATCAATATCCACAAAAATAGGATAAAGTTTTTAAAGTCCTAATTCACTCCCCTCTTAGGCTTATACATAACTTACAATTGGCATCAAAGCGGGTTATTGGAAACTTGCTCCTAAGATCTAGAAGATGGCTTCTGCAAGTATAAATCCTATTTTCAAAGATGGTGGAAGTAGAAATAAACCACCACTATTTTCCAGTGAATATTTTGACTTCTGGGAAATACGCTTTAAGGCATATTTAGAAGCACAGGGAGAAGAAATTTGGGATGTCATTGAAAATGATCCATTTGTTCCCATGAGTGTTGTCAACAATGTAGGAACATTAAAGATTAAGAGTGCATGGGACGATGACGATAAGAAAAAGGTTCTTTATAACAAAAAGGCAATCAATATAATTCAGAGTGCTCTTAGCATGGATGAATATGTGTTTCTCAGTGTGAAACCGCAAAGGAAACTTGGGATACTCTAGTTGAAACACATGAAGGAACCGCTGAAGTTAAAAGCTCAATATTAAATACATTAAGTCAAGAGTACAAGATATTCAGACTGCAGCCCGGAGAATCCATCATCGCATTACAAAAAAGATTTGTACACTTGACATATCATTTGATTTCTCTTGGTAAAACCTTTACTAACGATGATCTTAATCTTAAAGTGCTTAGATCTTTAACCAGTGCATGGAAACCAAAAGTAATGGCAATATTGGAAAAGAAAAGTCTTTTACCATGACTTCCGCATCCTTGTTTGGAAAACTACAAGAACATGAACTTGAACTCAAGAGACTTTAAAAGCATGAGAATCAAGAGAATAAATCAAAAGGCATTGCTTTGAAAGTTGTCTCAGAAGAAGAACAAGAAGATGATACTTCAGAAGAAGATGAAAACTTCATGCTCCTTGTAAAAAGGCTTGGTAAGTTTTTTAGCAATAATGAATAATCCTTGAATTATACAAAAAGAAATAAAATTTTAAGGAAAAATGACACTTTTATGTCAACACCAAATGTGACTTTCTATGTGAAGTTAGCGGAAATATACCTGAACGCATCGCACGCTCGAACATACAACAGAGTCGCCATCGAACTTTATTTATTCCCGAAGGAAAGGGAAAACATTGATAAAATCCGGGGGAAAGAGATACGATGGGTAAGGAAGTCGGTTATGCAAGGGGAAGGTATTAGCACCCCTAACATCCATGGTACTCCATGGGAACCGTTTTAGTTGTTTTCGCCCGAATAGGTGTTATCTAAAGATTACTCACAAAAGAATAGGGAAAGGAAAAGAAATAGATAAAGTGCTCGGTGAGGATTGAGGCCCTCATGCCTACGTATCCTAATAGTGCAATGAGGGATTCAGAGCTTCGTAGTTCAAAGAACTAGTGGTGGGAGATGAAAATAATTTGATAATAGTATGGTTTAAACCAAAGAATCATCTGATTTGAAACTCCAACAAGGGTGAAAAGATGAACCTAAGAGTAAGGTGAAGAAATAAGTGTTTGGGGATGATCCAAACATCTCTTGGTTCACAAGGTGACGTAAGAAGTAGCACAGAGAGGTAGTGTATTTGGCTCAAAGATAACTAGTATATCACATGGAGTGAATGAAGGTAGAATATGAAAGCATCGTGGAGATGAACGGGATGAAGTGACCAAAGTCACAGAAATGAGTATTTGGAAATAAGTGACTTGAGGAAGTATTGTTTGAAATCGAAAGCTGAAAGTGTATTGGAATCCATAAGAGCAATGAGATTTGTACCATAGAGGGAAACAACTTTTTAGCCAAAAAGAAGGAATTAAATGTCTGGGTACGAGCCAAATAACTCTAGGTTGAAATGCGGACTATTCGCTAGGCGTCCTAAAAGGGTGTATATGGAATTCCAAAGAAAACTGTATTTTTGTGTCAAAGAAATAGTGTGTCACTAGGGTGAACGATTTATGATATAAGGTAGATAATGAATCATGAAAGATATGGGAGGCACCCTAGGGAGGAAGAAGGAATAATTAGAAGTATGCTCGTCAAGGATTCGCATCCTCGTGCCTACATATTCTCATTGTGCAATGAGAAAGTCAGAGCAATCGTAGTTCGTGGAACCACGAGAACAAAGAGAGATAAAGGTGATGAAAAGTATAACTTGTACCAACAGAATGGTATCAAGGGGACCCATAACTGGATGGAACTTGGAATCAAATAGTAAACAGGTGTCTTAGCCAAAAACACGATGAATCAAATGTCTGAGTACGATCCAAACAACTCTTGATTCACAAGCTGAACTGTCGTTAAATCGTTCTAAAAGGATGTACAAGGAGTCCAAGGAGAAGTATAGTTGATATCAAAAGGATGGTATTGATTGAATGAGTGAAGAATGATTTATTTATAAATAGATTAGCTCGCAAAGAAACTGGATTCTCCTGCATACGTATCTTTATAGTGCAATAAGGAAATCAGAGCTTGCATAGTTCATCCCATTAGGGCTGAAAACAAGGATGATTAAGGAGGAAAGAATGATAGAATAGTTGTATTAAAGAGGAGAATATACTTGATAGTTATTTGATAATAATCACACTAAAGTCTACGAGTAAAGGTGGATACGATAAGCAACGAGCCAAACGTCTCGCACCCAAAGATATCCAGAATGAATGTAGGAAAGCTCCAGTCTCATTCCTTATTTACTACTTAAGGCTCATGGCATGTAATCCTCATCCTAAATTTAAAGTTGAGAGAGGGGAATCTTTTTTGTTTCTTGTGTTGATGAAGATCTTATCAATCGTTCGATTCGAATTTCACTAAAGTCTATGAATAGAGGTGAATACAATGAGCGTTGAATCATTCGTCTCATACCTAAAGATATTCAGAATAGCGGTAGGAATTCTCTAGTCACATTCCTTCTCCATTTCTTAAGGCTCGTGTCGTACCACTTGAATTATAATTGATAAGTTGTTGATATAGTCCTTGCTTGTTTCATTGCTTTGTGAAGAGAGAGAGAGAGAGAGAGAGACTTGCCAATTGTATGCTTAGAATTGTGCTAAAGTCTATGAATAGAGGTGAATACGATGAGCGTTGGGTCATTCGTCATATACCCAAAGATATTCAGAATGGGGGTAGGAATTCTCCAGTCTCATTCCTTCTCTATTACTTAAGGCTCATGCCACATGATTCTAATTTTGATTTGACAAGCACTTGAAGTTTCCACCTTTGATGTGCTTGTATCATCCACTGCTTGGTATGACTGAGGATCTCTTGATTGAAGATCTTGGCTTGAGGCCTCGATCTCCACAACTTAGAAGAAAAAGTCTTATTAAGTGACCAATGGTCTTTTGGTTATTCAATTTAGACTGTGGGATCATACAAGTTCAAAGGATTTAATTGATCAAATTGCTTTTAATCAATTTGAGTCATGGGTTTGATTTGATTGGGAAACTAGGTTTGAACCTAATCTAATGGTTAGAATTAATCAAACTAATCTAAGGGATCATGTTATAGTTAGTCGTGGTTTGATTAACATTCTAAGCCTAAGGGATCATGCCTTGAAATTTTGATTAAAAGTTCTAAGTCAAAATTCCTAAGGGAGCAAGTCATGTTATATGGTTTAAGATGATAAAATAAACTCCTAAGTGTAAAATGGTCATTTCACAAAATACTCAATTAGGAACAAAAGATTTACTTCTAATTAAAATATAACTAGAATCTAAAAATTGATTAAGTCCTAAAATCTATTTTAACCTAATGTTTATAAATTAGCTAAATTCTAAAGTCAAATAAAATCTAAATATTCCTAATTTCTAATCTAATTAAAACTATATTAATAATCCAAAAACTATACAAAATTTCAATTAATCCCTAGATCCTAACTTAATATAATTAACCCAAAATTCTAATATTTCTAACTAAAACCTAAAGGATTAATCAAGTTTTAAAACTATTCCAATCAATTAAAACCTAATTAATTAGAAATTCATCTAAATTCTAAAAAAAGAATTATTTTTCTAATTAAACCTAATTTGTTCTTATTAAAACCTAAACCTAATTAATTACCAAGATTAAACCTAATTCTAAAAGTTAACTAAGTGTGACTAATGGGGGTACCAATCTGGATTGGGTGTGCAGGAAGAAGCATATATGGACTTCATGAGTGAAGCCCTGCAGGATTTTTTTTATGGGAAACAAACAACTCGTTGGGTTAAAGGGATAAGGCCCAAAGTTTACTCCTTTGTACAGTGGGGTGCAGGATGGAAAAGGAGAGGATTCAAATGCGCGCACGGAGAGGATTCAAACTGGTTGACTCCAGAGGTTGTGAGCGCTCAATTCAAATCTTGGTCGGTGGTAACCGACGGCGGCGGAAGTTCAAAATGAACAAACCAAAACCTAATGGAATCGTCTCACTCTGCAAAATCCCAATCTAGACCCAGCTATTGCCAATTCCTCACAAATCAAGAGAATTGAGAGAAATAAGAGACGAACCCTAGTTCTTAAATCCCAAATTGAACATCAAAGTATAGAGAAACAAAGTCCAAACAATAGGGGTTTGGCTCCTCACATCATGCTCTACATCGTAGCAACAAGAAATAAGCAAGAAGATAACTTTTACCAACCTTCGAAGTGGAGGTGTGCTTCGGCCTTTGGTTAAAACTGAGAAAGATGAATCCCAAGAAAATACAAGAGAAAGTGCAATTATCCACGTACTGCGATTTAAATCTTTGCTTTGTCTGTCTTCTTCCACTTCTTCTTCCTCTTCGAATTTCTTATGAACTATCATGTTATGCCGTGAGAGAGGTTAAAGCTCGAATGATTAGGGCTTCTGATGTTGAAGCTCCAGCAGTCACAAAGGTGATGAGCGTGTGGTGAGGGGTTGGGAAGTCTTGCAGAATGAGAATGAGAATCTGAATTTGTAGGGGATCCAAAGGTGGTAGAATGATTATGATGATGGGTTTAAATAGGGATTAGGCTTGGGTCGGAATAGGTTTGGAGTTGGTTATACTTAGGTTTGCAAGTTGGTTAGATTTAGGTTTAGAAGTTAGTTGGGATTGGTTCACTCAGTTAGCAATTAACTCAGTTAGTTCATTTCTTTTGGACTCAGTTGGTTAGTGACATCACTTTGCCTTTGACTTCCTATTGCAGGTTGCCATCTTGAACTTGCTTTGAATGGTGACCTACTGTAACAGTCTGTTGAATTTCAAGTGTGCTTATTGCTTATGATGAGTTTTTGTTAAATTGTGTTGGTTATGCTATGCATTTTAGCCAAAGGAAATACCTAGCTGAAGAATGAACCAGAACTAGTCTCTTATTTTGAATGGCTTAGTGCAGACCAAAGTGATAATTTGATGCTTGTATTTGATGACGTGCATGATGTTGGTCATGACTGCTGGATCACTAAGCTCACTGCAGGTAGCTTGCAAGCAAATGTTTTCTTCAAGCAATGTAAGGTTGATGCTCATTACTTCAAGTGATTACTGTTGATGATGACCTAGCATGCCAATGCCTTCCATTTTGGTGTATGTGTCTGTCAAAGCTATCCTTATTCTGTTGTTCACCATACTGTTGTTTGCAGGGTTGGGTTAAGCTCTTTAGTTGGATTTAATTCAGTTGGCTATCCAATGCATTTGCAGGATTGTTAAGGTAAATCTGGATTGAAATAGGAATATATTAGTTCACCATTTACACTCACCTGTTGAAGTTCAATGAATATGATGCAGAGTTAATGAATGCAATGGCATCAGACCCAACATTGCCATAGCTCTCAATCCCTTGACCAAACTTAATGCAAATGGACCTCTGCTGGCACAAAGGGAAGATGACAATTATGTAGAATCTAATCCAAGATCTTCTCCAAGAGGTACAAATAGATCTTTTAGTTATAATCGACAATTAGTGGGGAAGTTAATTTGAATGAATGCTATTTAGGGTAATGGTAGAATGGTTTTGTTGGTCATTATTGATATGGGCACAGGTCTGCTATGTTGTCATGTTAATACAAGTTATGATATCAAGATTTCTTGATGGCCTCTTTATTGATTTCTGTTTTGGATGCAATGGATAAAAATGCTATGCCTTATGATCTTTTGCTAATGTTTGCTCACTTTGTTGTAGGATCATTGTTTCACCAAGCTCTTTGCAATTAATAGTGGCCACTTTCAAGTTAGTTTTCACCTTAACATCTCCATTAGTAGAGGAACACTTATGGTTTGCTTATGGTTTTCCTGAATAAAGTCCTGATACAGTATGGTTCATGTATATATTTTATTCACTTGAATTGCTCTATTGTGAGAGTTTACACGGGTGCATTATTTGATTTCTATGAGCTGCAGGGGTTCACATTGGCCAATTGTGCAGCTGCTGCTGAGTGATTATTGAAGGTTTTTACAGTCCCTGTTATGGTTATGTTGAGCAGGACGAATGGTCCTTCAATGTTGCAGGTGGCTCATGATCTACATGCACAAGCCTTTGGTGCTGCAATAGGTCAGTATTTGTCATTTGATATGCATGGCCTGTTATTGCAGAAAGTTGCAGGGTCTTGATTAATTGGTGCATGATGCTGCTACTATCATGAATCTGATGCATTTGGTGCAAATGATGTGGTTGTGATGGATGCTAGACCAAAGGCAATGTAGTTAGGGTTAAAGTGTTTCCACTTGGTCATTAGCTTAATTTTCTTGGATGCTCCAATTGTAACCATGTGAAGTATTATGATGGATCAATGTTGTGATGCATTGATGGTTTGTGTACTGTATAATGCAGGGCTTGATCGGAAAAAAAGCAAGTGTACTATTTTGCCTATTATAGTAATAACGGGTAAATTCCCCGAATGTCGATCTCAAGGACTGCACGTTAATATCGAGTTCAAATTATCATTCAATTAAAGAAAAAGTATGATTTGGGTTTTTAGATTCAAAATTATAAAAATAAAGACAAAGGAAAATAAGGATGAAAATAAGGGTTTGTAGAGTAAGAGGAACAATGCTAGGGAAGATGTATGATTTATCCCTGTAACAACTCTGAGTCACTATTGCATCAACAAATATCAATTACTACCAATTCTCAAGGGTATTTTCTACCAAGTCCTTGATGAGAAAACCTTTAATCAATCTACCCTAATTTCTATGTCCATAGGCAATTAAGGTGAAGTTAAGCTTTATTATATCAAGAACACTCTAGTTTATACAGGGTATCTGTAGCGGTAAATTCATGATCATCAAGCTATGGATAATCAAGACATCAATAAAACCAGAGTCGCCACCTCGCTTTTATTATTTCCATAGGAAAAGGGAAAAGTACGAACAAAACCCAAAATTAAGAAGTTTTCAAATCAAAACCAATAAAATGTCAGAGATTACAGGTAAGGGGGTTGGTTACACAGAGGGAAGGTGTTAGCACCCAAAGTGTCCTAGGTACTCCTAGGGAGCCCTTTTTTGTGTGCATATGTATTTGGTACAAAGTGATGTTTACAAACAAATAGAGTGAGGGGATGAGAAGAGAATTCATTAATTATATTTTTGTTTTTGACAAGACCTTCAGACTTATGCCTACGTACCAACATAAAAATGAGGGATCAAAACCTCGTAGTTCGTGATACAAATTTCAAAGTGGATGCATAGCTTTTAACAAAAATTTAGTTTGAGAGGCACCAAGGCCTAAAAATGGTTTGAATGAGTTAGTTCTTTTTGACTTTTTGAAAGTTTAAGTCAAGTATAGTTAAGTCTATTTATAAGTTTGATTAAGAAAAGAAGTTTAAAAATGCAATGGCATAAGGCCAAAGTTTCTAGTTTGCAAAATGGTCAAAGTTTATAACAAAACTAGTTCAAGCAAAGAAGGATTTTTTAAAAGGAGGGTGAGATTTTGAAATTAAAGAAATGGGGAGGAGATGAAGAGACTAATCCTATGCACAAAATTAAAAGTTAAGAGTTGAAAAGCTCTGACCAATGGGTAGCAATCCAATAGACAAGAATGTCTTATAGAAACCCAAATTCCCTTGGACATTTTGAATCAAGAAACACACAATGCACAATTATATCAATCTTGAAGAGCAAGGCGTCAAATAAAGATAGCCACATCCAAGCTTAGCCACTCCATGATCTTCTTCAAATTAGCCCATGTAGTAGATGAATTCCTCAAGTCACAGGTTCAAAATAACAGTTTCACAATGATCATGTTGCAGATGAACCCAAAGGGATCTTCAAAGATGTATCAGATGAAGTTTCAAATAGCAAGCACTTGGTTACACAAATGTTGGCATTGGCCAAGTCCTTTAGCATAGGGAGGTTGCCTAGATTCTAAGTCCAATTTGTCCAAGATCAAGTCAACAGTCCACACAAAAAGTTTTTTAGGGTTTTTGTTCTTATTATGTACATTAATGGTCAAAGACCACACAAACAAACAAAATATACACAAACAAGATATATCACACAATATGGTCCAAATGGACAAAGTGAAAATTGCACTAACATAAACAATTAGAATGGTATGAATAATGGCAAATGAATAGAACTTAAAAATTAAAGTGCATTAAAATAAAGGAATTGAAATCAAATGTTAGTTGCTAATGAGTTAGAAGTTAGTATTGTCTTGCTTTTGCTTTTCATTTTAAGTCATTCTTTGGAGAACACTCACCCCACTAATCACAAGCATGGATCCTTGAGCCAAGACATCTTCGAAAGGAAGGAAAAAAGGCCAAGTTTCCATACCACACCATGAAAGAGGGGAGACTTACAATCTCACTAACTAGAATGCTATGCCTTTTGTGTCAAAAATTTAGCGTTATGTTAAGCAATCGTAATTGGACTTATGTAGAAGTCACAACTATTTGAGGTCGGGCAATAGAAATTTGGTGTTAATGCATGTTAGAGACATAGTATAATGGACTATGCTCATGAAACATACCACAGACAAAAAGAATATGCAAAAGAGGTAGCCTAATCTCATCCATACTCATGTTGATTTTTCAATCAACTAGCTTTAGGACTTTGAGATATCATAGGCCAAATGAAATGGATGCATAAAGAAGGGGAATTAGATGAAGAGGAAAGGGAATGGATCAAAACTCAAATTGGTCAAAGAAGGACTTTTACCAAATTAATATCATTCATTCATTTTGGGAGATGGAATGTACATTCGATCAATCCCCTAAATCCAATGATATTAACTTAACAAAGTTAAATCAACCTTGACCAAGGCCCAACAACATAAGTCAAACTTACACAAATCATCACAAGAGGTCAACACAATTATTTGGCATTTATTCAAACTAAAAATACTAAAATAAGGCATTTAAATTAAATATGGTTTGCCAAATTCCTAAAACCTCATCAAAATACCAAAGAAATGGTCATGAGATTTATCATAGGTCAAACAAGGTCAAAGGACCTTGGAGAAAAAAATTCAGAATTTTTAAAGACTTAAAAGTATTTTTAAACAATTAAAAATAATCAGAAAATCAATTAAATCATGAAAAATATTAATAATGATCCAAAAAATAATTTTAATTCAGAATATGAAAGAGGAATTTATTTAAAAATTTTGGTGAAACTCTCATATTTTTTGGATCAATGTTAAAATTAATATGAATTAATGAAAATAAAACAACTTAAATGAAATTCAAATAATCAGAAAAAACGTGGACCACTTGATCTCCCTCATTAATGGAGGTGGCAGATCAAGTGTATCAGCGTTCGCGTTCCACAATAAACCTAAGTCAATGCCCTGCAGGGATGGTAATTAAAACCAACGCGTGAGATTAAAACAATTCAAATGAGATCAATGGCTCAGAACCTGTCCAACACACCACCGGCGCTGGACTGTTGGTACATGGTTAGAGTGTCGGGTTTTTGTTATCGTCTCCACAGGGATTGTGAGATATCGCCGCCGTTCGACAGTTGTTTTAATTCTTAACTCGTAGTAACAAGGGGGGGTTTTGGTTTTTGTCACGGTAGCTTGCATAAAAGGTAAGAAATTGCGGTAAAAGTTTTGGTTTTAAGATTTGAGAAATATTTTCAAAGTTAGGGTTCGACGATCACTTTGCATGCATATGTTCGATCAACAAGACTCATAAACTCCTTTAGATGATAAACTATTTCACAAAGTCCTCCTAATGTGTTTATCTCTAACACACATTGTGGGTTTTCCCATTTTGATCCATTGTTGATCTCTCACACAATCTATCAAAATGACAACTTTTTGGTTCAACTTTATGGTGAACAAAATCATTCATTACTATCTCTAGCTAACAAACAAGATTGGATGAAAACCTAGGTAAAGAGTTGGAAAACATCTCTCGATCATAAACCAACACAAAGAGTTATCAATAAAACAAAGTTTTCACCATATATTCATCATTAAAGAGTTTACAAATGAAGATCATTCCATATACACACAAAGCTTATGATCATCTACATCTAACCTTGACAAAATGAAGGACTTAGCTACTCATTTTCATGGTAGCTTGGTCAACAAGTTTCGGTTGAAGGTTGATCAACATCCGAGTCGAAGAATCGAGATTGGATGGGAATCCACCTTCTTTTTGCAAAATATTGTTAAGAGATGAAGAAAAATGAAAAAATGGGTTTCTAAGGTACCAAAAATATGATCCCAAGAAAATGCAGAAAATATCTAAGTCTAAAAGTATCTACTTTCCAAAAAGTAGCCCCTGCTACTTATAGTACTGGTTCCTGAGCTGTCATGCTCGCTAGGCGAGCAGAATGGTTCGCCTAGCGAGCCCCAAAATGAGCCACCTGAGGCACCTGCGCCCAGAGGAATCTTCCAAGTCCAGATTTCATGTGTTCGCTAGGCAAAGAAACCTTCGCTAGGCGAAGCCCACGCTTCCTCCTTCGCTCCAGCGAGTTTTGATGTTTTTGCTACTGGAATTGCTCGCTGGAAGCTCTCTAGTGGCTCGCCTAGCGAGTAAGTCCTGGCTATGGTTTTGTCCAAGTCTGGGAGTGTTCGCTACTTCCTTCGCCACAGCGAGTTTGCTGACTTTGCTACTGTAAAATTCTGGGAATGTTCGCTGGCAGCTCGCCTAGCGAGCACTTCGCTACGTCACTCGCCTAGCGAGCATGCTGATGAATGCTTCCTTTCTTGGTTCCTTTGCCAACTTTCTTGTTTCTTTGTTTTCTACTCTTTTCATGCCTAATTACTGCACAATAACACACAAATTAAAGGTACCAAGATCATTTCACATTGTATTGCAAATCATCAAAAGCAAGGGCGGTTTCGAACACTTTCTCGACAAAAAGGAGTGAAAGATGCCATCATTTGATAGCTCAAATAAGCACTTTTGGGCATCTAACAACTCTCCCCAACTAGATTCTTGCTTGCCCTCAAGCAAAGTATGCCTCTTGAAGGACAAGAGGATTTGCTTAAAGAAAAAGGTTTCTCCGAAATCGGATAAAATGGCTCAAACACAAGAGAATCAACTAGACACAAGTTCCCAATGGTTAGAATAACATAATGCACAAGAACTAAAACTTTATAGTAATGCAAAACATGTATCAATCTACAACAATGTCATCCTGAATGAATCACCCTATCTCTCCTCTTCGAATAAGGATTAAAGAAATTACGCGTTTGCAACCGCGGGGATAATCTCTCTCTCCAACAAACAATGCAAAAGACAATTCAATTCATACAATGTCTAACAATTATAAATGAAAATGCGGAAGCACGAAGATCACAAAGGTCTTTTCCGGTTGTAGCTTGATTAGGTTTACAAACAAGGGTCATATCTAAGGGCATTGAAAACGAAATTGCCGATGCAAAAGAGACATTCACTGTACAAGCTATTCACACATCTCAACTTCGTTTCACTTGTTTCTCATTTGAAACCTTCACAAATCTTATTTCACAACTCAATTTTTGTTTTTCACTATTTTTATTCCAAGCAAGCATTCATTTTCATTTTCTCTATTTTTTTCTTTTCTTTTCACATTGTATTCACACAACAGATGTTTCTCTTTTCTAATTTTTTTCAAGGCTTGCTCGGTTTTTCACGAGTTGTGGCACTTACCGATTCTCATTTTCGTTCTCCCCAACTTATCTTTTACTCACCCTAAGTGAATGCTCTTGACTTTTTACGGCAAAAGAACAATTATCAAAAATTTCCGGGTTTCAAGAAAAAAGATTTTTGACATCTCGCTTTATTTCAAGCTGAGATTCAACTGTTTAAGCTCAAAGGGGTTCACGAATACTCTCTCTGCTCACGGGTAAGTTGTATTTGGAACTGGTTGTGCTCGAAAGAAAACAAGCGCCTTGATCATTTCTAATTGCTTCCACAAATTCACAATAATAAAAGACCAAGCATGAATCAAATGAATCAACAAAGTTTATTAGAATCCAGCATTTAAGTGTACAATGGAGGTTTCCTCACAATTTGTGGTTCTAAGTCCTAGATGAAACATTCATTCAATTATGTTGCAAAAAGAACAATATTCAATTACGAAAAGAGTAAAGTTCTTTATGCATTCTAAAATTCTAACCGGAGGTAACCATGTACCTTAGCATTATTCGCTTGTTTATTTTTATCATTGCCATCCAAGCTTGGATGCACCTTCATTGGATACTTCTTTGAGGAGCAACCAATCTAGAAGGTTTGACCCTCAACAACCAAAAATTTATTAAAACAAAAGAAATTTAAACCAAACACAATAATTTAAAATATAAATAATAACCATTACTTCAAAATGTTGAAAACGTGCGTGGGGGACAAAACACCCCAAAAGTACATAACCAAAACCAAAATACTACAAAATTGAAAATACAATGAAATAAAACATAACATGAAAAATAAAACAAACTTAGCCCTCATAGTAATCAGAATTCTCATCACTACTGGCCTCAGAACCGGTACCATCATCACTATCATCATCATCGTCATCACCATCCTCAGCACCACCAGAAGTATCAGCACCAGAAGCGCCAGCACCCGCCCCCTCTCCGAAAACAGGCCTGTCCACAGGCCAGCTAGCGTGCTGCAGGAACTGCTCACGTGTCATCATTGGATGCTCTCCGGAAGGGTCACGTACCTGCAACTGTAACAACTGCATAGAATCGTGAATATCAATCATGGTTAGGGTTTGCAATGCAACAGTTAGGGTTTTGTTAGATGGAAGTGAAAAGTGACTGAGTTCGTGAGGTTCAGACTACAACACTTAAAAATGGTTTTTGGGCCCAAATGAGTGGCCTGCTGAAAATTAAATGGGTTTCTGCTACGCAGCGCTCGCTACTGCTTCGCCTAGCGAGCAACTAGCAAATCAGCTCGCTACTGCCTTCGCCTAGCGAGCATGACAGTATTTTGTTTTTTCAAAATAGCATGCAAAACACATCTCAGCAAGTTTCCTAAAATTTGAGCACCAATTCCACTCAATAGAAAGCTGTAAATACTTTCAATGTTGGGGTGCCTCCCAACAAGCGCTTGTTTAACGTCGGATAAGCTCGACGGTTCGACGGTCTTCACGATCCGCCTTTGTTGAGCAACTTCCTCAAGGGATTTGTTGTCTTCAAGAGGTTCTTGACGAAGCTTCGATAAAATCTGATACCACCCTTTTTAGGAACTATTTGCACAACACTCACCCATTCACCATCAGAGATAGAACAATTCATCCTGGCCTCAACTAGTTTGGCAACGTCCTTCTTTTTCAGCACTCGTATCAATTGATTCTCCTCTTTTGTGGATAAAGTGTTGCTAATGATTACCGGTTTAGTACAGTTATCACCAAGGAACACATACTTCAAATGTGGCTCTAGTTTTGGCTCCTCCACTTTCTTTGTCATATCCAAGCCTTCGCTTGTCTCTTCATGATAAACAAGTTCTCCACAAGCCTCTAATTCATGCAACAATGCTTCCATCTCTTTTCCTTTATTTTTGGTTGAAACTTTGTAGACTCCGATAAGAGATCTTTCTGAAGGATTAGAAACATGAACCTGGTTTGCGACCTCCACTAGTTTCTCCTTGGTGGCATCAATTCAAAAAGGAGCATGCTTATCATTACGATGCTTTTTGGCTTCAAAAAGATGGAAGGCTACCTCTTCATTTTGGACCCTTACTTTCATCAAACCGTTGTCAACGTCAATCATCATGCGTGCGGTTTTCAATAATGGTCGGCCAAGAATAAGTGGAGCATCATCGTCCTCTTCCATATCAATCACAATGAAATCAACCGGGAAGAAGAATTTGTCAACTTTGACTAACATGTCTTGAGCAACTCCATATGGTGAAGTGGTAGACTTATCAGCTAGTTGTAAAGTCATCTTTGTAGATTTGATCTCAACATTTCCCAATCTTTTAACAATGGATAGGGGAATTAAATTGATGCTAGATCCCAAGTCAATCAAGCCATTACCCGTGTAGGTGTCTCCAATGGTTACCGGTAAAGCGACTCGTCCCGGATCGGATTCCTTCCTTGGGAGAGTTTTTTGAATGATGGCACTACATCGTGCATCGAGCAAGATTGTCTCTGGTTCCGTGTACCTCCGCTTTTTAGTAAGTATGTCTTTCATGAATTTCGCATACTTAGGCATTTGCTCCAATGCTTCGGCAAACGGAATGTTCACTTTCAGTTGTTTGAATATATCCATGAACCAGGCGTAATGTCGTTCATTCTCCCTCTTAGATGGAGCATGTGGATGTGGAAGGTTTTGGATTGGAGTAGCGTTCACTACCTCCTTTCCTTTAGCAACTCTAGAACTCCTCCCTCTTTTCTTTTTCACTCCCTCCACCTTCACTTCATCACTCTCATTTTTTTCGACTTCCACACTTACTTTATTTTCGACTTCACCATTTTTTTCATTCTTTTCAACTTCTTCCTCACTCCACTCCCCAACTTCACCATCAATACTATCCTCTATTTTTTTCTCCTCATCTTTTTTCTCTTCCTCTCTTTTTCACTCTCGTCTCTTTTTTTACTCTCACTAATCAACTCCCTTCCACTTCTCGTCGTTATCGCTTTACAATGCTCTTTAGGATTCGTTTGCGTGTTCGCCGAAAAAGATGGTCCGAGTTGTTGTTCTGCTAGTTGTTTAGCAAGTTGACCGACTTGAGTTTCGAGATTTTTGATTGCCGCATCGTTGCTCTTTTGATTAGCCATCGACATTTGCATGAATTGTGTCAATGTTTCTTCAAACTTTGAAGTCACGACCGGCGGTTGTTGAGGTTGGTAAGGATTTTGGGGAGGGTTTTGACGGCTAGAAGTACCACCCCCATAACCTTGGTTATGGTAATAGTTAGCCCTTGGTTGGAACCCTTGATTCCCTTGAAAGTGTTGTTGTTGATTTTGAGGTTGTGGTTGATGCGGTTGTTGTTGTTGTTGCCTCGGTTGGTAGTCTCGTTGGTTCACCATGTAATTCACTTCTTCGAACCCGGGAGGTGGACAAAACCCGGTGTCATGATCACCCTTGCAAAGCTCACAACAAGCTATTTGTTTCGCTTTTGAAGGCTCTCTCAACTCTTTTATTTGTTGAGTTAAGTGTTCAACTTGTTGTGAAATGAGTTTATTTTGGGCAAGAATAGCATCATTCGTTCCAAGTTCAAGCACTCCCGGTTTCTTCAAAGTGTTGCCTCTACTCTGACTTTGGAGGTCATTTAGAGCCATACGGTTAATGATATCAGTAGCTTCTTCGGCGCTTTTAGACAACAAAGAACCACCCGAGGTAGCATCCAACAAAGTCTTGCAATTGGGTTGAAGGCCATTCTTGAAAATGTGGATTTGCGTCAATTCGTCAAAACCATGCCCTTTGCACTTCCGAAGCATGGATTTAAATCTTTCCCATGCCTCATTCAATGATTCGTTGGTTCCTTGCGAAAACACGGAGATAGCCGTCTTGGATTCCATGAACCGGTTGTGGGAGAAAAATCTTTCAATGAACTTCTCTTCCAACACGTTCCAATCTGTCATGACTGCAGGTGTTTGATCCAAGTACCAATCTTTGGCTTTGCCGAGCAAAGCATGAGGAAATAGTCTTTTGAACAACGGTAGCTCTTGAGCTTGATCAACTCCGGCCGCCAATGCTATCTCGTAAAATTTGGTGAGAAAAGCAAAGGGGTCTTCATGGTCCATTCCGGTGAATGGACTTCCATATAGCAAGTTAAGAGTTCCCGTCTTCATCTCGGCTTGCCTTCCCGTGTGGTTGGAAAACTGAGCAGTATTCCTTGGACTGTTGACACATGGTGTGGAAATGGGCGGTGGTTGTGGTGGTTGATCCATGATAGGTGTGAAAGGTGGTGGATATGTGTGTTGTAGAAGAACCTTCTCCTTGTTCTTGTCGTTGTCTAGCTTGTTGCCTCCTTCGTCTCGTTCTGCTATTCAGTCTCCTTGCGGTTCTTTCGATCTCGGGATCAAAAAGAAGTTGGTCCTCAGGAACCTGCCCTCGCATAAAACGATAGCTGCACACTAAACTAAACAAATTAACAAGCACAAGTCAAAAATTCAAAAGCTAAAAATTAAGCAACTATTGCGATGCTCGCAATATCAATTCACAATCCCCGGCAACGGCGCCATTTTGTTGGTACAGGGTTAGAGTGTCAGGTTTTTGTTATCGTCTCCACAGGGATTGTGAGATATCGCCGCCGTTCGACAGTTGTTTTAATTCTTAACTCGTAGTAACAAGGAGGGGTTTTGATTTTTGTCACGGTAGCTTGCATAAAAGGTAAGAAATTGCGGTAAAAGTTTTGGTTTTAAGATTTGAGAAATATTGTCAAAGTTAGGGTTCGACGATCACTTTGCATGCATATGTTCGATCAACAAGACTCATAAACTCCTTTAGATGATAAACTATTTCACAAAGTCCTCCCAATGTGTTTATCTCTAACACACATTGTGGGTTTTCCCATTTTGATCCATTGTTGATCTCTCACACAATCTATCAAAATGACAACTTTTTGGTTCAACTTTATGGTGAACAAAATCATTTATTACTATCTCTAGCTAACAAACAAGATTAGATGAAAACCTAGGTAAAGAGTTGGAAAACATCTCTCGATCATAAACCAACACAAAGAGTTATCAATAAAACAAAGTTTTCACCATATATTCATCATTAAAGAGTTTACAAATGAATATCATCCCATATACACACAAAGCTTATGATCATCTACATCTAACCTTGACAAAATGAAAGACTTAGCTACTCATTTTCATGGTAGCTTGGTCAACAAGTTTCGGTTGAAGGTTGATCAACATCCGAGTCGAAGAATCGAGATTGGATGGGAATCCACCTTCTTTTTGCAAAATATTGTTAAGAGATGAAGAAAAATGAAAAAATGGGTTTCTAAGGTACCAAAAATATGATCCCAAGAAAATGCAGAAAATATCTAAGTCTAAAAGTATCTACTTTCCAAAAAGTAGCCCCTGCTACTTATAGTACTGGTTCCTGAGCTGTCATGCTCGCTAGGCGAGCAAAATGGTTCGCCTAGCGAGCCCCAAAATGAGCCACCTGAGGCACCTGCGCCCAGAGGAATCTTCCAAGTCCAGATTTCATGTGTTCGCTAGGCGAAGCCCACGCTTCCTCCTTCGGTCCAGCGAGTTTTGATGTTTTTGCTACTGGAATTTCTCGCTGGAAGCTCGCTAGTGGCTCTCCTAGCGAGTAAGTGTTGGCTATGGTTTTGTCTATGTCTGGGAGTGTTCGCTACTTCCTTCGTCACAGCGAGTTTGCTGACTTTGCTACTGTAAAATTCTGGGAATGTTCGCTGGCAGCTTGCTGGGTGCTCGCCTAGCGAGCACTTCGCTACGTCACTCGCCTAGCGAGCATGCTGATGAATGCTTCCTTTCTTGTTTCCTTTGCCAACTTTCTTGTGTCTTTGTTTTCTACTCTTTTTCATGCCTAATTACTGCACAATAACACATAAATTAAAGGTACCAAGATCATTTCACATTGTATTGCAAATCATCAAAAGCAAGGGCGGTTTCGAACACTTTCTCGACAAAAAGGAGTGAAAGATGCCCACATTTGATAGCTCAAATAAGCACTTTTGGGCATCTAACATGGACCTCCGCTCACCTTCTCAGGCGAGGTCCACCGGACTGGTTCACTCATCACCATCGAGAAAATGAAAAAGGAGAACATGATCTAAAAGAAAAAATGGCGTAGAGCATGAATCTGACCTCAATTTCAACTAACTCCAAATATATAAAAAGATATGAGGAGTTGAATTTTGAGGTGTGTCAACTGAGTTGCTCAGATTTGACCTCTTAGCAACTCAATCTTCTTGCCTACATTAGTAGGACTTCAGACAACCAAAGATCCAAGAAAATTGATGAGAGTTGAGTGAGAATCGAAGAGATGAAGTTTTCTGAAATTTACCTTCAATGCTGTGCAGAACTTGATGTTGTTTGATTCAACCTTGATCTGATCACACTTGAGAAGCTTGCAGGAGAGATTTAGAAATGGTACAAAGCTT
Organism: Lathyrus oleraceus; assembly: GCF_024323335.1. Lineage (NCBI taxonomy): Eukaryota > Viridiplantae > Streptophyta > Magnoliopsida > Fabales > Fabaceae > Lathyrus > Lathyrus oleraceus. The sequence goes on along the minus strand of NC_066581.1, from coordinate 143,534,928 downwards.
TGGATCCTAGAGTTCTTGAATCTCCAAACAGTGCGATTCAAACTTAATTTTCAAGTTGAAAATTCTCAGGTTTTCCTTTGAAATGTGAGGGTTTCAATTGGGGGGGGAAAGCTGGCGCATAAGGTGTGTTTGAATTGAGCTCAGAGGCCTTGTATTTATAGCATTTGGGATTGATAATTGCACACTTGAAAAATTGCTAAATTTGGTTATTTCATGCACAAGCTTGCATGGGCGTGTACAGGCGCATGAAGCAATCCAATTTGATCCATATCCAACTGTTCTGAAGTTCAAATGAGGCTTGAATGGCAAGGCAATGATATGTGGAGTTTTGGACATTTGATTTTCTCCAATGATGCAGCTCTGTTAAAGCCATGCACAGACCTAGCAAACTTCATCCAAAATGCATAAACTTAGGTTCTTTGGAAAGCTTAGATCAAGGGGAACAAGTTTGATGTTGAACACTTTTTCATTTGGAACTTGGATCACGGTGAATTTGAAGGTGGCAGTTTGGAAATTTCAACATGTTGAAATTTTTTCTAAGTGTCAAGCCATATATCTCAATATTCCACCTTGCTTAACTTTTTTTGTGAGCTTCAAATGAGAAAAGTGTATTCACCAAAGTTGTAGCTCTTTCAAAGACCTTAAAAATGGTCACCAATTTCATGTTATTTGGATTTAGAATTATTAGAGTTATGCATTTTTGAAGTTTGGAAAAATCACTTGTTCAATGGTATAGGTCAAAAATGACCTATAATGTATCCTCATATCACATGCTCATAAAAGTTGAATTAGCTATCACTCCAAACATCAAACTTGAAGTAGACATCTTAAATTTGGTTGTTCAACTTGGAAATCTTTCATCTCATAAAAATTGAGCAAGTTATGGCCTTGGGAAGTTGACTTTAAAATTAGGGTTTAGACAAAATAACTTATAATGTTTCAACATAGAAAATGACTTTCCAAGAAACACTAGCTCTAGGTCTCAACATGAAAGTTGTTTGTAATGTCATTTAGAGTAACTTTGATCTTGGAATCATTTTCATATGGTGAAAATTGTAGGAGATAGGTTCTAGGGAGACCCAGTTTTGATCAGATGAATTCCTCTGTCCAACCACCCTCAACCAACTTGCTAACCTTCAATTCTTTTGACTTTATTGGCTCATGGTAGATCATATATTCACAAGATGATGAATTTTGAAGTGTCCCTTAAGGAATTTGATCAATTGGTGAGATAGCTTGTTGGAGAAGTTACTCAAGATACCCAGTCAAACTAAGGTTTCCAAAGCAAATCACCTTCAATCTCTTGAAGAATACTTGATCAATATCACATGTAGGAATCATTGGGACTCATATATGATGCTTATAACCATTTGTGGGTCAATCCATGGTTGTGATCTTTGCCATGAGGGTCTCAAACCCTAGATATGAACTTGATAAATCAATGGGATCATGCCTTACCTACAAAAGAGTTTGGCAAATGCAAAAGACATATTTTTGGTATTTTGGTTAGTAAAATGATAATATACAAGTATGATACAATCACATAGTGCTTGGTGATCTATCCCAAAACAAACCCAATGAGATATGGGTAAGGAGGATGCCAAGGTATGATCCCAATGCTAATGCATGTGATGAAATTGTATGAGGGATCTTAAGGTCAAATTTGGGTCTTAAAGTATCCCTAGTCCTAGGTGATATCTACTGCAGGGTAACCTTATGAAAACTTTATCAATGACGGTCCAGCCTAATTGATAACCACAAAACAATCTTGATTGGTCCAAAAGAGAAAGCATTAAACATATCAAAAGGTTACCGTAAGAATAATATTATAAATGCAGAAGTATACTCAAATTCATTACAATGCTAAATCAGGGACACCCCCTAGCATTGGGGGGTTTAGCTACTCATATTGTTCAAAACAAATGCAAGATAAAAATTACACATTACAAGTATTTGGATGACTTCGATCTTCAATCGTTTCCGCTCATGAAAACCTTCAGCTCTCCGAACTCCTTGCTCTCTGTAATACTTGATTGCTTGACAATAGTGTGTTTTGCCTCATTCCAAGATGATCTCTTCTTTGGTAGAAGTATATAGTGAAAATTCCAAGCAATAGATGGGCATGTCCAAAAACCTCTCTGCAAGCCCGATAATTAAAAGCCCGATGAAAAGGGAAAATTTTGGGCTTAGGCTGACACGGCCCATGTCAGCTGACATGGGTGGCCGTGTCAGCTCACTACTTCACTTAACACGCCCATGGGGGCTTGACACGGTATGGGATAAGGCCTGACACGGGCCGTGTCAGGCTACTACTTTTTTGCTTCATTCTCCTTTTGCCTGACACGGCCCGTGTCAGGTGGCACGGGTGGCCGTGTCAGGCCTCCTGTATCGGGGCTTTTCCATTCCTTTGCTTGCCGGAATTCCGCATTGTCTCGCTCCGAGTTCCTCGGTTCTTCCACCTGGACCTGTTGGACAAAAACACAAACATCCTACGCGAAAAATCACAAAAATATAAAATAAAACTGACAATTAATAAAATTGCTTAAATAACTTACGGGAATGAAAATTAACTTTAAAGGTACCATAATGCGTACACAGTGTCTTAAAATCCTTGGTTTCTTGTCGGATAAGCAACGAAAATATAGTGAAAATGGTGACTGATCAGCAGGGCTGTGAAGATGCTCAAATCGTGGCTAGTCCAAGTTCAACCAAGTTCATGGCATGTTGATCACAAACATGGAAAACCAAATCCACATGGCTAAGTCAAGGTCAAAAATGGACATGGAGAGTGAAATTAGAACTTGGGGTTTGGACATTCATTGACTTAGGATAAAAGGGAATTTGGGTTGACTTTGGTCAAAGTTGACCAAAGTCAACATTTGGTTAACTTGTAATTCTTTTGTATTTTTGTATGTAGCGAGACATTTTATTATGGAATTTGATGTATATGAATGAGATTGACACTTGTTTAAAGATGAATTTTATGCTTGTAAAGATCTTGTATGAACATGATTTAAAATTGATTAAAATGAACTATGAACAAGACTTCGGATGAACATGAATGACTTGAATAAACCATTAACATGAATCAACTTAGCTTGCATAGACAATGATAAACATGAACCAAAGATCCATAGACCAAACACTAAATACTAAAAATGTCATGAAATGGACTTGGATGGACTTAACCAGATAAAGCCAAGCAAATTAAGGGCTAGGCACTTGAAATGTACAAATGAAATGCCATGGGATATAAGCAAAAGATGGAAGTTTATAGGACCAAAGACTTGGGCTAAGACCAATGGACTTAAGCACAAATGAATGGAACCAAACCAAAAATCAACATGAATGAACCAAGGACAAGAGGTTATGGGGGACAATGACCAAGCAAGAGTATCAAACACACAATGGGGGGAGAATTGAGTGAAACTAGGGTTTAAAGACCATATAGATAAAAAGTCAAGCCATAAGGAACCTTAAGACCAAATCCTCCTTGATTAGGGTTACATTAGGCATGCCCTTCAACCAAGGTCTTTGAATCAATCATGATGCTTCACAAACAAATCTTCAATGGATGAACCTGTTGGTGTAAGCCCTAAAGGCCAATACTTTTGGTACTTATATAGAATTATTTATTAATAATAAAAGGCTTTTTCTTTATTACGTTTGTCTAATAAAGTCCCTAGAATAAATAGTCCGTTTAATGTATCAAGTGTGACTTAATCATGAGATCACATTAAACATAAGGACACTATTCTTAAAGTATCCATAATCGAGCTTTATTGTGAAGTGGGATAACATTAAAGCATTAAGACTATTATGTATATAGACTGATGATCACATCTCATGGATCATGGATAAGGAGTTATCAAGTCTTAAACATAGGTATGAATATTAAGAGTAATATTTATACTAGATTGACCCGCTATGAGAATACTATATAGAATGTTATGCAAAGTGTCATAAGTTATTCTCATGGTGATAATGGTGTATACCACCCTTCGACCTGAAACGACTATGGACCCTAGATGTAGAGTCGAGTGCCTTATTGTTGATCAAACATTGTCCGTAACTGGATGACCATAAAGACAAGTGATGGGTACTCCACAAAGCTTGCTAAGGGACATGAGTGACCTAGATAGAATTTGCTCATCCTGCGTAACAGGATAAATGTCTATGGGCCCAATATTGAACTGGACAAGGATGACACGGTTTATGCCTTGTGTTCAATATAGACATAAGGGCAAAAGGGTAATTGTACATATAAGTATTATCACAAAAGGATTTGTCAGATCACATTACATTTTCGTGTCTTTGGTAGCAATGATGTGTTGCTAGATACCGCTCACTGTTTATTATGTTAAATACATGATTTAATATAATTGACAATGCCGCGAAAACCTACAGGGTCACACACAAAAGGACGAATTGATGAGAGATAGAGTAACTAAGGAATACCGTAATGTACGGTGCCCTTAAGTGAATTGTAGAACATCGTAAGGTACGGTATACTTAAGTAGAATACGAAATATGGTAAGGTACCTGTAGCGGGGTATTCGTTACCATTAGAGATATTGACTAAATCTAAGGTAAACCATACAAGTCGAGTCGCCACCGCACTTCTATTTATCCAAAGGAATGGTTAGAAAGCGAACAAAAACCTAAAAGTTTTATCGAATCAAAAACTAGTAAAAATGTCAGAGATCGGGGTAAGGGGGTTGGTTATGCAATGGGAAGGTTTTAAGCACCCAAAACATCCTAGGTACTCCTAGGGAGCCCTTTTCATACTTGTTGTAAGGTTGGTATTTTGTGAAAATTTATTTGTGCAAACATGATTGAAGAGATGAGAAAAGAATATACAAGTTATTTACATTTTTGTGTTTGGATGGATAAACCCATTGCCTACGTACCATCTTAAAGAAGATTACGATCGAAACCTCGTAGTTCGGGGTAAAAATCTCAAAACAAGTTGGTGAATTGATTGGTCCAAAAGCCTTAAGGTCTTTTGTTATCCAAGGGAGAAAACTCAACCTAAAACCACAAATCCGCCATGTGAGGATAGCTTCAACATGCTAGTGAGGGGTTAACCCTATAATAAGCATGGAAGACTCATTGTCCATCACTAAGGATATAGGTTAGTATTACATCTACCTCAAGGATAACTCAAATCTAATAGCTAAAGGTTATGAAAAATTTGATTAAGGAAGTGGCCATTGAAATCACAAAAAGGTATTTGAATGAGTGGTATTTACCAATAAAAAATATTTACAAAAATATGGTCAAAGTGGATTTAAAAGTTCAATTCAACATAAGTGTTATGAAAAGAAAGTTTGAAAATCAAAAGCATAAGGATTAGGTTTCTAATGTTTAAGAAAAGGAAGTGTTAAATGTTTGCACAAAAGTTTTGGCTTGGGTTAGAGTGGAGGGAGGAAGAAGAATGGGTAAAGTCCTAATCATACAAGAGATAAGGGATAAGAAACAAGACCACAAATGGAGTTCCTCTCTTGAGATCATATTGATGATCCAAGTAGCTCCCATCCTTTGGAATATGCAAGCATAATAATAGTAAGCTCAAGCAATCAACATAACCAAACAAGCTCCTTAGAAGATCCTCAATGTATCTTGTATCTTTCACTTTGGATGAACATGGCAATGGTTCTTCAATTTGAGCTCTCATAGGATTCCTTAGCACAGGAGCACACACATCAAAAGTTTTATGAAGAAAATCAAGAATGGACAAGAGTGAGTTTAGAGGTTTGGTCCTTCTAATCCATCTTCACCATTTAAAGTCCTTTTACTCCAATTTGCATAGGGAAAGTCCTAGAAACTAAGTACATTTGTCCATTTCTTTGCATTTAGTCCACAACAATCAAAACAAAACACAAGCACAATAATATATACACAATTATATGCTCAAGTGAGCAAAAGGCAAATTGCATTAACATAAACATGTGCACAAATGAGCAAAGGGGAAAATCAAATGAATAATATGTACAAGAATAGTAAATTGCATAAATATAAAGAGCAAGAATTAAATGTTAATGGTTAATGGTTAGTATTAGTAGTTAGTGTGCCATAAGGCAAATTTAGCGCTATGTTAAGCAATCGTAAATGGACTTATGTAGAAGTCACAACTATCTGAGGCCGGTCAATAATAATGTAGGCAACAACACAAGTTAGAGGTCTTGATTAGTGAATCAAACTCCAACAACTTGCCATGCCAAAAAGAAGATGAGAAATGATCTTGTATTGGTTTAGGTCCTTTGCATGATTTAGAAAGCAATCTATCCTTAATGCAAAGCCATTCACTTGATCATTTGATCAAGATGAATTAGATTTGAATCAAGGAAGATTAAACCTCCCTAATCAATGCTAACCATCAACCTTTAACTCATTGATCAAAAAAGAAAAGAAGAAGAAGAAGAAGAAGAAGAAGAAGAAGAAGAAATAGAAATGAAGAATTAAAGTGCATTAAATGAAATGGAATGTACCAATCAACAAATGTTGACGAAAGATAGGGAAGATCAAGGTCAAACAATAGAAAGCAGAAGCAAAATGTAGATTGGAAGTCAAGCAATAAACAAAATATTTTTGGCATTTTTAATATTTTGAAAATAAACTTGAATTAAAATAATAAAGAAAGGTCAAACTTCAAACTCACTTCAAATCAACTTTGAAAAGTCCAAGTTAATTATCCCAAGTTTAACAAGGTCAAACAAAGTTTGACAAAAATTTTCAGCATTTTTAAAAGTCAGAAACTATTTTTAATCAATTAAAAATGAATAAAAATAACCTAATTGAACTAAAATCTCAAATAAATCTCAAATCAATTAATAAATTGATGAGAATATTTTTCATAGATCTATCATCATTCAAAGAGATTGAGAAAATATTTTTGTATTTTTTGAATATCAAAAACTATTTAAAATAAATTAAAAATAACCAGAAAAGAGAAAATTACTAAAAAATAGCAAATGATAAAATAAAAAATATTAAAAATCATTTTTAGAAACTAGAAGTTAAAAGAGAAATAATGCAATTGGTCCCATAATTTTTGGACCAATAATAAAAGAGATATGAATTTTAGAAAATGAAATGGAATTAAAAATGAAATAGAAATTAAACTCAGAATTAAAATAAATGAAAAAGCGAGAGCCCTTGGATCTGAACTCATTAATTGAGCTGGCAGACCCAAGCATCCATAAGCGCGCGCCCAACATGTTCCACGGTCAATGCAACCACACGCGGTACATAAAAAAGTCATAAGGTTGGACTGCTGAGATTAGATCTGGCAATGGAAAGGAACGGTCCAGATCTGATCTGGAGACCAGAGGTGGCCAGCGCCACTGTCTTCTCCGGCTAGCTCCGGTGGAGATCAAAAATTGCAGGTAAAAAAATGTTAACTAAAATACACGATTCAGGCACCATTCGAAAGGTGGAGTGATGTACATCACTCCTATACCACTCAATTCCACTCTAGATTCCTATTAAGAGAGAAATCAGAGATGGAACTTTGGTGGTGTTCAAATGAACTTCTTCGATTTCAACAATTAAGCACACAATAATGATGCCTCTATACAGAGGACTTCAGACAACACAAGATCAAGGCAAATGGAGCAATGTATGATGAGATTCGAAGCAAAATTCAGCTGAGCAAAACCTTTTGATTGTGAAGAATTGAGTCACTCTCTTTGGTTCCTTTTGCAAACAGAAGCTTCAATGGATCAAGGTGAAGAGGTCTAGGAACTTTAGATCTTAAAAATCAATAAATGCAATTGCATTTCAGATCTGAAATTTTTAGAGAAAAATGAAGTTTGTTCCTTTGGTATGGGTGGGGATTCAATTCAGCAGGGATTTAGGCGCCATTAGGTTGAAGAATTGAAGAGCATAGCACTTGTATTTATAGCCAAAACCATATGAAATGCAATGAACAAAGTGTGCATGGGAGAAGAGGGCCTCCATGAATGGGCCTGTACAGGCGCATGGAGGGCCCAATTCTAATTGGAATGGATTGTTGTACATCACCAAATGAGAAATGGACGTGCAGATTAAATGTTAACAACTCATGCAATGTGTTTGAAATGAATTTCACAAAATGCACTTAATTCTTCATGTCTTCGAAAATGATGCTTCCAAACTCCAAATGCAACCTTATGAGTAATGGTTAGAAATCTTGTTGCATAAGGAACAAATGCTATGTTGATCAAAACTCCAATTGGGCCTTGGAATTTAATGAAATTTGAGCTTGAAGTGTAGGGTGCAAAACATGCATATGTGAAGTTTCCAAATTTGGCCAACGTTCAAGGCCTTCTGTTTCAATGATGCAAGCTCCAAATGATAAACTCTTCAACATGAAAGTTGTAGATCTTTTAAATACAATCAATTTGGACTTAACTTTTGCATCATTTGGATTTTTAATGAAGAAGTTATGGGCCCTTGAAGTTGGACTTTTTCACATTTCAATGCATTTGGCCCAAAGTTACCTATAATGTTTTGCATTATCACATGTATTACTTTTGATATTTTACAAATTTTCTCAACATAACATTTGAAGTAAACACAATAATCTTTCCAATGCATTAAGTCTCACCTCAAAATCATGAAAAATGAATGAGTTATGTTCTTGGGAAGTTGACCCAAAATTAGGGTTTCAATCAAAATGACCTATAATGTCTTGGAATGGATGATGACCTTCCAAGCTTCAAATAAACTTTTTATGAACATGAAAGTTGTTCATATTGTCCTTAAGGACATATTTTATCTTAGGGTCATCTCCATTTGACCAACACACAAAAAGTTAGGTCTCAATGTATTTCAAAATAGTCAGATGAATTGACTGATCAACTTCTCAAGTCCACAACTCATATCTTGATGAATTGATGATTGAGGACACTCAAATAAGTTCAAATATGCATGAGATGATGAATTAAATAACTTCCCTTGATTGTATTTGATCAGATGAATTAGGGTTTCCTTGGGAAACAAACCTCAACCCCTTGACTTGCTTTGACAAAAATGATGAATTAAGATACTTGGGAGGCATATTTGATGGATGAGAGCTTTGGGAACCATTACCATGCTTGCTTTCATCTTCTCTTGACCATATCATTGCCCAAAGGATCTCCTAGAAGCTTTTGACCTTGTGACTGCTCAAGCTACAAACAAGAAATGTTAGTGACATATTTTTATGCTTTTGGTTAGTAAATAAAAATGAGAAAAGCAATAATATACAATTCAAGCATGCTTGGTGATCTCAAACCACTCACAAGAGAGGTCCCACCCAAAGGTAAGGAGCCAAGATGCTTATGATCCTTGAGGCTATGCAAATGCAAAGTTATGATTTAGGGTCAAAATTGGGGTCTTACAGATGCCCCTATTTAAGGTCATTCTATCCGGAGAAGTGAAGGTTAAAATCTTCGTCTCGACGAGGTAGAATGGGCTTAAATAATAAAAAAGAGACGAATTTTTGGTCCCTAAGAGACCTCGTGATGCAAATGTATGTGTGCAAAAGGTAATACTCTGTGGGGATAATGTGTCCACAAAGAAGAAAAGAAATCCGGAGAAACCGACAATCCATATGAGTAATACACTCCATGGGACAGAGACTCTGGGACTCTTATGGGGATAGAGAAGGGAATAAATTGCATGAGCAGGGCACGACTTAGATTTACCGAGGGACATGAGAGAGATTCCATGAAAAACAAATCAATGGAAAGACTAGAGCTGACTCAAAGATGCATGTATTGGGGACTATTCCAATACAGCGGAACTATCCACAAAGGATACTTCGGATGAAAATTCGGACTCAGATGGGGAGAATCCACTAAGGGATCTCGCTGGGGAATATCCAAACAGGACTCTTCCAGGGAAACACCAGGGCAAACACCGGTATAAGGGTGAGAGAACAACATGCTCAGGGAGAATGAATATCTAAGACCGGTATAAGGGTGAGAGATATCAAACGTCCGAAATCATCTGAGGAAAACCTAAAAAGGTATATTTCAACTCAGGAAAATCTGACTCCACAGGGGACAAAAGTCATAACAGGGAGCAGAAGGAAGGAACACCAGGGATACCGGTTACTGGGCATATAATAGGTGACCAACCAAGACGTGAATTGGGGAATATTCCCAAGACACTCATCATCCAAAAGAGGGCTAAAAAGAAAACTCGATTACAGGATGGACATTCGATTCCACAAAGGGGATACGAATCTTACTCGACTGGGGAAGAACCACAAACTTCGACCAAAGAGTGCATGAGATATATTATCTATTACCGTCAGAACATAGATAACATACTCGCATGGAAGATTATCCACAATCAGTTACCGGGTTAATAAAGGATGAATCGACCGAAAAGAAAGGGCATCGGGATACCAACTACTAGGTATAAAATGATGGCCAATCAAAGGGAGAAATGATCATTACCGACAAACGGCAAATGAAAGATGACCCGCTGGGGGTGCATTGGCAAAGGCAATGATCCGGGAGATATATCACCGATTACCGAGAGATATACTCAAAAAGCGTGAAGGACGATCAATACCGAATATTGGATAAAGATAACCGTCAAGGAGGGGATTACATCTACCAGATACTGGGTAGAAAACCACGGAAGAGTAACCGTCATCGGTTAGGATGAACAAAAAAGGTTAACTCTGCAAAGGGTATAAAAATAGGGTTTACGACTACCGGTATAAAGGTAGAAAACCACAGACTCCGCCGTGGAAAAGATGGATAATTACTGGTTACTGAGCAATCATTCATCTGAACTACAGGGAATCGTAGGAAAAAGACACGAGAAGCCGATCTAGGATAAAACTAGAGAGGCACGATGAAACAAGACTTGTCCCTATGAGGATATAACTCAATGGGGAATTCCATCCCAATATATGCATTGGGAGGAAATAGAAACAACCATCATCCACGAGGATATAACTCAGTAGGGAATATGGAAGAAAGGATAAACACTTTCTGCTTATGGGGCTGACTCTATATGGGGAGATCAGACACAAACATCTGCTTTGGGGAAACATTACCAACCAGCAGGGGATAACAAACAAAGATATATGGCAAAGGATGCAACATGAATATCTGAATGTTAAAATTATGCATATATGCGTGGTTTATGTATGATGAATGCTGACAAACAGACATTTCTAACACAACCAGGTTCAACGAACGATGAACAAACATCCGGTACTACATCTCAAGAGAGAAAGCCAGGCCCAGTGGAAAAATATCCAATCTGATGAGGGGCAAGAGATACCAGGAAATAAAAATCTCTGCAGGGGAATGCATATCAGCCATTCCAACTAGGGACAAGACCATCGCACAGATAAACTCCGTCGTAGCAGCAATTCTATCGGGGAAATTATCAGAGGAGGGGATGGATCTCTGGGGAACAATCATCAATCAGAAACTTCCAAAGATCACCAAATACTGCCCTACCAAAGAGATCACATCTGCTGAAGGAAGGAGGGATGAATATCTTTACCAAACACTCCGCTCGGGAGAAAAACCACAAAAGGCTCCGGAGGAAGAGGACACAAGCATGCTAGGAATATGAACAAATGTCTTACCCTGTTGAGAATCATACCGTCTTTGGGAGAGCACTGAAGACATCCCCATTATCCTTTTTATCATTGTAAATGTTCACTTTGTTTAAAAACAAGTTAGGAAACATTTAAAAAACAATGATATTTCTCAATTAAAATATGCAAAATATTTGTTGAATGAAACAAATAAGAGTGCAAATAATTGGATAATGGCTCAAATTTATTTGATGGAATGGTAGTCTGCAAATGGCAAGACTCCATAGATCTTTACAAATTTGAAATTGGTGATATATATTGGAAAAGGGCTACATTGAACATAATGACCATTTCTCCACCAACTCTGAATCCGATGTATTTGAAGCTTCAGTTGAAGATGACTGAGCGGGAATCTCTGACAGATGATAGTTGTAGAACACAATTTTGTCGGGATGCAGTTACTTGCCAAATCCCTAATTTTTGTCTAGATTGCCCCAACATGAGGTACTCAATCTAGCGGGATACATATTCATTTTTTATGTCTCTAACTTTTGCCTGGATTGCCCTTTCGGGTTTTCAATCCACCGAGACACTCATTTTTGCCTAAGCCGCCCTTTCGGGTTTTCAACTTAGCGAGCTATTCTGTTTTTATTTTAGGCGAAGTATTTCTTGACTGCATCTGAATTCACAGGACGAGTGAAATCCTCCCCATCCATAGTTGTAAGTATCAAAGCACCGCCTGAAAAGGCTCTCTTAACAACATATAGACCTTCATAGTTTGGAGTCCACTTGCCCCTGGAATTGGGCGCGAAAGACAAGACTTTCTTGAGCACAAGGTCACCCTCTCGGAACACACGAGGCTTGACCTTCTTATCAAAGGTTTCTTCATCCTTTGCTGATATAACTGACCGTGGCACATGGCAGTCAATCTTTTTTCTTCTATCAAATTCAACTGGTCATAACGACTCTGAACCCATTCAGCATCAGTCAACTTGGCTTCCATCAAGACTCTCATTGATGGGATCTCCACCTCTACTGGGAGCACATCCTCCATGCCGTAAACAAGAGAGAAAGGGGTTGCCCCTGTTGAAGTGCGGACAGATATACGATATCCATGCAAAGCAAATGGCAACATATCATGCCAATCCTTGTACGTAACAACCATCTTCTGGATAATCTTCTTGATATTCTTATTAGAAGCTTCAACAACCCCATTCATCTTGGATCTGTAAGGAGAAGAATTATGATGTGCGATCTTGAACTCGCTACACAGCTCTTTCATCATCTTGTTGTTCAAGTTAGATCCATTATCAGTAATGATCTTATCTGGCACACCATAATGGCATACAAGTTGATTCTTGATAAACTTCACGACCACCTGCCTGGTCACGTTTGCATACGATGCCGCTTCAACCCACTTGGTGAAGTAATCAATTGCTGCGGAATAAATCGGTGACCGTTGGACGCTTTCGGCTCTATCATGCCAATCATGTCAATTCCCCACATAGAGAAAGGCCATGGTGATGAAATCACATTCATAAGTGTCGGGGGAATATGAATCTTATCCGCATAAATCTGACACTTGTGGCATTTCTTCACATATTTGCAGCAATCAGACTCCATTGTCAGCCAATAGTAGCCCGCTCTCAACATCTTTCTAGCCATGACATGTCCATTAGAATGAGTACCAATGAACCTTCATGGACCTCAGTCATTAACAGATTTGCTTCGTGTCTATCCATGCATTTGAGCAAAACCATGTCAAAATTTCTCTTATAAAGCACATCCCCATTGAGGTAGAAACTGCCTGATAATCTCCTCAAAGTCTTCCTATCTTTCACAGATGCCCCAGGCGGGTAAATCTGGCTCTGATGAAAGCACTTGATATCATAATACCATGGCTTATCATCTTGCACCTCCTCTACTGCAAATACATGGGCTGGTCTGCCCAAGCGCACACAGTGATGTTGGGAACTTCATTCCAAAGTCTTACCACAATCATTGAAGCAAGTGTGGCAAGAGCATCTGCCATCCGATTCTCATCTCGAGGAATATGATGGAAGTCAACCTCAGTAAAGAACGTTGAAATCCTCCTCGCATAATCTCTATATGGAATGCGGCCAGGCTGATTCGTTTCCCATTCACCCTTAATCTGATTAACAACAAGGGACGAATCACCATAAACATCAAGATGCTTGATCCTAAGATCAATACATTCTTCCAATCCCATAATACAGGCCTCATATTCAGCCATATTATTCGTGCATTTGAAAGTTAGCCTTGCTGTAAAAGGAAAATGTGTGTCGTGAAGAGTAATAATCACTGCCCCAATACCATTTCCATATTAATTCACTGCGCCATCAAACACTATACTCCATCTGGAACCAGGCTCTGGCCCTTCATCAAGTGTAGGCTCATCACAATCTTTCATTTTCAAATACAGAATCTCCTCATCTGGGAAGTCGTACTAGACAGACTGATAATCCTCGATTGGTTGATGTGCCAAGTCGTAAGCCAAAATACTACCTTTAATAGCCTTCTGAGCTCGATACTCAATATCATACTCATATAACAACATCTGCCAACGGGCAATCCTCCCAGTTAAAGCAGGCTTCTCAAAGATATACTTAATTGGATCCATTTTGGATATCAACCAAGTCGTATGATTCAACATATACTGGCGTAAGCGCTTAGCAGCCCAAGCCAAAGCACAACATGTCTTCTCAAGCATCGAGTATCGAGACTCATATTCAGTGAACTTCTTACTCAGGTAGTATATAACATACTCTTTCTTTCCTGATTCGTCTTGTTGACCAAGGACACAACCCATTGAGTCTTCAAGAACTGTTAGATACATAATCAACGGTCTCCCTTCCACAGGCGGAGACAAAATCGGAGGCTCAGACAAATACTCTTTAATACTATCAAAGGCTTTTTGGCAATCCTCGGTCCAATCATGAGACTGATCTTTCTGGAGGAGCTTGGATATTGGCGCACATGTGGCAATCATTTGGGATATAAATCTGGAAATATAATTCAAGTGGCCAAGAAAACCTCGGACTTGCTTCTCAGTTTTGGGCGCAGGCATCTCTTGTATTGCTTTGACCTTTGTAGGATCAACCTCAATACCTCTTTCGCTGACAATAAAGCCCAATAACTTGCCAGAACGGACTCCAAATGTACACTTGTTAGGATTCAGACGAAGCTTATACTTCCTCAGACGCTGAAAAAGCTTCAACAAGTGTTCTACATGTTCAACTTCCGTTCCTGACTTTGCAATCATATCATCAACATATACCTCGATCTCCTTGTGCATCATATCATGAAACAAGGTAGTCATAGCTCGTTGATACGTGGCTCCGGCGTTCTTCAAACCGAAGGGTATCACTCGATAACATAATGTTCCCCAAGGTGTGATGAATGTTGTCTTCTCCATATCCTCAGGTGCCATTTTGATCTGATTATATCCGGAAAATCCTGCCATAAACGAGAAGACATTGAATTTAGCTGTATTATCTACCAACATATCAATATGTGGTAGAGGGAAATCATCTTTCGGACTAGCTTTGATCTTTACTGCCATATCAGGATGAGTTCTTCTGAGTTTCTGCTTCACAGGCACGCACTCAGGCTTTAAAGGCAGGATATGTTGCACGATATCAGTATCTAGACCAGGCATGTCTTCATATGACCAAGCAAAGACGTCGACATATTCTCGTAGCAACTCAATCAACCCCTTCTTGACAGACTCTTCCAGGAGTGCCCCAATCTTCACTTCTCGCACACAATCTTCAGATCCCAAGTTGACTGTTTCCAGATTCTCAAGATGCGGCTGGATGATCTTCTCTTCATGCTTAAGTAGACGGGTAATCTCGTCAGGAATCTCTTCAACATCATCTTCTTCTGCCTCAAATACAGGAAATTCAAAGTTGGGAGATGGTGTTGGATCATTATGTTCAATGGGTTTGATCAACCTGCATAATGATTTTGGATATAAAAGATTTTAGAATTCAAGCAAGACAAATCATTATGCAGATGAAAAGATTGACTTTATTCTATTTTAAGAGTTTTATGTGATCACCAATTTCATGCAAAAGCGAAAAGGGAAAATAATTGGAAAAACGAACATTTAACATGAATTTATTGAATGAAAATATCATTGTATTTATGCGCCAACAATGTCATCACTTCTCCTTTTGGCATGGGAGAAGGGTTTTTAAACACAACGAACAATACTTTGACTTATGGATAACTGTTGGAATATCAACAGCGACCCAATTATTGCAGACCCCTCCAGGGATGATGAAATTGCCAGAATCTTCTTCGTCTTCTTCCAGAATGGCAGCAGCCTCTTCATCTTGACCGGTATGGATGAATCCACCACTCTTGAACAGCCCTTGCTTGTTGAAGACCCCAGAAGAATAGCCTATGCCAGCTCAGGATTTATTGTCTTCCAACTTGATCATTTGCCCTAATCCAGCAGTTGCACCATGCTCAATGGCCAACTTTGCATCTTTATAGGAAGCAAATGAAGAAGCTCTCTTCTCAACAGGTTCATCAATAGATAAAGCTTGGAACGGCGTTCCAACTTCATCCTCAGCATCTATATACGACAAGGAAGACAAATGGCTAACCAGGAGAGCCTTTTCTCCCCCTACCACCACCAGTTTCTTATTTTTCACAAACTTCAGTTTCTGGTGTAGGGTGGATATCACGGCGCCTGCCTCGTGAATCCATGGTCTGCCTAAGAGACAGCTATACGATGGGTGAATGTCCATAACTTGAAAGGTAATCTGGAAATCACTTGGTCCGATTTTGACTGGGAGATCAACCTCTCCAATCACGGTTTTGCGAGACCCATCGAAAGCCTTCACAACTACTCCACTCTGCCTCATGCGAGGCCCCTGATATGATAACTTTGCAAGAGTGGTCTTTGGCAATACATTCAATGATGACCCAGTGTCCACCAGCACATTGGACATGGCGTCATCTTTGCAGCTCATAGATATGTGTAATGCCAGGTTGTGGTCTCTTCCCTCCTCGGGGAGATCAGCATCACAAAAACTTAGATTGTTACAAGCGGTGATGTTTGCAACAATATTGTCGAATTGTTCAATCGTGACATCGTGATCCACATACGCCACATCCAACACCTTCTGCAAAGCTTCTCGGTGTGGTTCTGAATTCATCAGCAAGGATAATACAAAGATTTTGGATGGCGTTTGTAGAAGCTGATCTACCACGTTGTACTCACTTCTCTTGATGAGCCTCAGCATCTCATCACAGTCTTCTTTCGCATTGCCACTTTGGCCAATAGAGGCAGAAGTTTTCAACGTAGAGGCAGGTTTAGCAACAAGTGCCGGATTCGGAGCATTCACAACATTCCCAATCGGGCGTTCAGTATAATCAGCAATATTATTCTTTCGAGCATCAGCTTGCGGCTTTGGAGGAGCCGAGAAAACACGACCGCTGCGGGTCAAGCCGCTGACGTCGGTAATATTAACAACAGATGAAGAGGGCAGGGGCACCTCTTTCCCATTCTCCAATGCTACAACATTGTAGCGATAAGGGACCGCCTTCTCAGAAGAATACGGTACAGGGCCGGCTGGCTTAATGGTCAAAGCAGGAGAAGCCTTCTGCTTGCTACCATCATACTTGATGATAACAGGCTCGGGGATCCGGGATACTGGAGAAATTACGTTGACTTCATCAGCATCTTCGTCAACATTTCTGTTTTGAAGGATCTCAATGACTCCCTTATCCAGCATTTCTTGAACATCTTTACGCACCTGGCGACAACCTCTTTGATTAATAGAACAAACTCGGCACCTATCGTGGTCGTGCTCGTAATGACTATAATCACACAGCAAACGATGCATCTCGACCAGAGATTGTCGAATATGACTGACGTATTTGACTTTGTACTTGCCAGGGCAACCCTGAACCATGTTGACAGATTTCCCATGCTCGGGAAATGGGTTTTTCTTCATGTTAGGACCTACGTCCTCGAAACACAGAATGCCACATCTTACAAGGTCTTGAACCTTGGTTTTCAAAGGGTATCAATTTTCCACGTCATGGCTGGGAGCACCGGAATGATAAACACAGTGTAATTCGGGCTTATACCACCACTGGGGATTAGTAGGTATAGCCGGTGGGTCTCGTGGCGTAATCAATTTCCTCTCTATCAAAGAGGGATATAACTCTGCATACGTCATCGGAATAGGATCAAAGGTGACCCTTTTCCTCTCGTAACTTGTGCTGGTTTGATTACTGTTTCGAGGCTGGTAGGCCTGCTGTTGAGGATGGTGCTGCTGTTGTTGATATTGCGGATGTGATTGTTGCTGATTATTATTGTGATGCTGAAATTGCTAATTATCTCTAAAGACAGGTGCTATATGAGCCACCTGGTGCTGGTTACCGGCAGGACGCACGGCCTTCCTCCTCACAGAGGGTCCTCTTGGTTTTACATGGGAGGTCACAGCATGTGCCTCGCCATCTTTTTTCTTCCCAAACGTTCCATACCGTTTGGTAGTAGAGCCTTCTTCTCTGGTCAGGCGCCCTTCCCTGACTCCTTCTTCCAAACGCATCCCCATATTCACCATCTCGGTGAAGTCAGAAGGAGCGCTGGCAATCATCCGCTCATAATAAAAAGAACTCAAGGTCTTCAAAAAGATCTTGGTCATCTCTTTCTCTTCTAGCGGGGGCACGATCTGTGCTGCCACCTCTCGCCACCTCTGGGCGTATTCTTTGAACGTTTCCTTGTCCTTCTGGGACATGGCCCTCAATTGATCCCTATCGGGATCCATATCCATGTTATACTTGTATTGCTTGACGAAGGCCTCGCCAAGGTCGTTGAAGGATCATATGTTCGCACTGTCCAGACCCATATACCAACGTAGGGCAGCACCGGACAAGCTGTCCTGAAACTAGTGGATGAGCAACTAGTTGTTGTCGGTCTGAGTCGACATTTTCCTGGCATACATGAGCAGGTGGCTGAGAGGGTAGGTATTTCCCTTGTATTTTTCAAAGTCAAGGACCTTGAACTTCACAGGGATCTTCACATTAGGCACTAAGCATAGTTTGACAGCAGACTTGCCAAAAAGATCCTTCCCTCGAAGAGTTTTCAATTCCTTGCGAAGCTCAAGAAATTGATCGTTCATGGCGTCCATCTTCTCATAGACATCTGGGCCCTCAGACGGCTCAGAATGATAGATGGTGTCGTCTACTCTGGGCATAGTATGCACGACAGGAGGAGGAACAACAAGGACCAGGCTAGATGTCAGCAGAGAAGCAAAAGTGGGGGCAGGACCCTCAGGCATGAAATTAGGAGGCATCCCCCACGGGAATCCGGCTGGCATGGTCGTTGGAGCAAAGTGTGCGCTGGCCACAGGCACAGTTGAAGAGACAATCTTAGAGATGATTGTCCTCTGGGGAGGAGTTGAAGGTGTCGGAGAAGACTGGCTCTGGGCAGCCATGAATGACTCCATCAGGGCAGTCAATCTGGCCACTTCCTCCTTCAGCTCGTGGTTCTCTTGTTCCAAATGATCCATCAGTCTTGAAATTTTGGCTCTGGTGTAGTACCAGTGAGTCAGCTTGTCTTCAAAATAAATGAAGAACACAGAGTTACACAATAGATCAAGAAGCCTGGAGCAAAACCTGCTTATGCACATGATGCATGCAATGTTTGTGCATGTGATTTGTTTTTATTTATCAGAGGAACTTTTAGAGTTCTATTTGCAAATATTGGAAATATTAAGCATTTATCACATATGGAAATATCTCATCAATAATATCTGGAAATATTTTTACACCAAAGAAGTACAACCTTGGTAATCCAAATACAATACAAGAGAGAAGGAAAATGAACATCCTATGGATCCCTAGAAACAGTCATCTAAAGCTCTGGACACAGGAAGATAAGATGCACGAAGCTTCTTCACCTCCCTCTCGTAGGCTGCCTCCATATCTGCCTTCTCTTTGGCAAGTCGATCGTACTTCCTTTTCCAAAACATGGAAGACTGAGGAAGTAGAGAAGTCCATGCATCATCAGGATCATCAATAACCTGATGCTCAAGGAACTCTATCAAAGCATCCTTCTCCTTGATCTGCTGAAGCAACTCCTCTCGTTCACGGATCCAAGCACGTGAACAATCTTCGTCTCTCAACTCCTCTACTCCTTGGTCAGGGAGGGTTGAAGGCCCAGCCACAACCAATGGTGTAGGTCGTGGATACTCGTAAGGCATGAGGTATTCGGAAGCTCTCCTCCTAACCCAAGAAGTATAAGGCTCCAAAGCGATACAGTTCTTCGGACCTAGCTCCTTCCTTCCTTTCCTATGGATCTTGCGCCAAGCGCGGACCATCCTGCCCTTCAAGCCTTGGGGATCTTTACCCTCCTGAAAGAACACACCCTCTAACAGAATGTTATTAGGTTTATCCTTTAGGGGGAACCCAAGTTGACGACGTGCCAAAATAGGGTTGTAGTTAATCCCACCACATGTACCAAGAAGAGGTACATTGGAGAATTCACCACAAGAGTCGATAATCTGCACACCATCATACGCGCGATTGTACCAGAAGATATCATCATTGGTGAGAGACATAAGTCTCGTGGACCACCGAAGACATCCTTTGTTCTCCTTGAAGGCGATCGTCTGCGGCAAGTGAGAAATAAACCACTTGTACAGTAGAGGCAAACAGCACACAATGGTACCACCACCCTTTGCATTCCTCATATGCAAAGAAAAGTAAGTGTCACCCAACAGAGTCGGAACGGGATTAAGAGTAGAGAAAATCCTAATAGTGTTCACATCCACAAATTTGTCGATGTTGGGGAATAACACTAGCCCATATATGAGAAGTATGAATATAGCTTCAAAGGCGTCCTCACTCATGGCCTTCCCATACATAGTAGCTTGAGCAATGAGGAACTCGGAAGGGAGACCTTGAATTCCACCTTTGGTAGTCATATGCGCACCAACCAAAGATTCATCTATATGCAACATGTCATCTATCTCTTGAGAAGTAGGAATACTCTCTAAGCCACTGAATGGCAACTGGTCTAGAATAGGTATACCCACAAGGTAGGCATACTCCTCAAGCGTGGGCAAAAGCTGAAAATCTGGAAATGTGAAGCAACGGTACAAGGGATCATAAAACTGCACCAATACACTCATCAATCCTTCGTCCACTTGAGTAGTCAGAATAGACAGAAGCTTCCCAAAACGAGCCTTGAAACCCAAGGAATCTAATACATAGGATGTCAAATTCCTTAGCTCTTTCAAGTCGGGTTGTCTAAAATTGTACTTCTTCGTATTCCTTCTTTGTCTTTCCATGTCTGAAAATTTGCAAATAGACCTCTTAAGTTCCTTGAAAATTTTCTTATTATTGATGATATGGATGCAAATGGGTGCATGAATGCATGAATGCAACAATCACACTCAAGGATCAAGCAAAGCACACCAAACAAAGGTCATGGGATAGATCATGTCATCCTTAATATCAATCATCCATTTTGGTGGATTATGGTTTACACCTTATCAACACCCAAGTTCCATTGATATTAAGGACACATGAACGGATCAACCATGAATCAAGGGTTTGTTGCAAATCACGAGCATGGAGTCTCGGTTAAGAACCACCCAAAGGGAGTGTACTATGGTTTAAACCTGCCAAACATGTTCTACAAGAGGTTCCCATAGTCATCATCCCATCTTTCGGATATTATCGGATAAACGACAACTCGTATTCCAAAAATATTCTCAAGAGAGACTCTTATGAGTGTAGTATCGCGTAACAATCGAATCAAATCTTACACTTGAACGACTTTCGCACTACATCCTAAGAATAGGCCAAGATGAGCTTGGTAAACTAAGGTCCTTGGCTTCTAAGGTCTATATTGGAAAGAGTAATGTCTAACCACAACTACTTGTGTGACATTATTGATCCCAACATGACCTCCACCAAGTGAATGGGCTTGCAAGTCAACTTGCTAAGGAATAACTCCACACAAGTCAACAAGACTATGCCATTCTCCTATCCTAAGTGCACTCGAGTTCGGGTATAGAACTCATCTCACAAAGATCACCAAGCATACAAGGAATTAATATTCAAGCAATTCAATCATTACATACAATACAGTAATCCCAAATTGCACAAAAATATGTCACAAAAATAATATACAATACAATACAACAAATATGAAGAGTAGGCAAAACCCACTAGGCAAATGTCCCCAGCAGAGTCGCCACTTTTCTGTAGCGGGGTATTCGTTACCATTAGAGATATTGACTAAATCTAAGGTAAACCATAAAAGTCGAGTCGCCACCGCACTTCTATTTATCCAAAGGAATGGTTAGAAAGCGAACAAAAACCTAAAAGTTTTATCGAATCAAAAACTAGCAAAAATGTCAGAGATCGGGGTAAGGGGGTTGGTTATGCAATGGGAAGGTTTTAAGCACCCAAAACATCCTAGGTACTCCTAAGGAGCCCTTTTCATACTTGTTGTAAGGTTGGTATTTTGTGAAAATTTATTTGTGCAAACATGATTGAAGAGATGAGAAGAGAATATACAAGTTATTTACATTTTTGTGTTTAGATGGATAAACCCATTGCCTACGTACCATCTTAAAGAAGATTAGGATCAAAACCTCGTAGTTCGGGGTAAAAATCTCAAAACAAGTTGGTGAATTGATTGGTCCAAAAGCCTTAAGGTCTTTTGTTATCCAAGGGAGAAAACTCAACCTAAAACCACAAATCTGCCATGTGAGGATAGCTTCAACATGCTAGTGAGGGGTTAACCCTATAATAAGCATGGAAGACTCATTGTCCATCACTAAGGATATAGGTGAGTATTACATCTACCTCAAGGATAACTCAAATCTAATAGCTAAAGGTTATGAAAAATTTGATTAAGGAAGTGGCCATTGAAACCATAAAAAGGTATTTGAATGAGTGGTATTTACCAATAAAAAATATTTCCAAAAATATGGTCAAAGTGGATTTAAAAGTTCAATTTAACATAAGTGTTATTAAAAGAAAGTTTGAAAATCAAAAGCATAAGGCTTAGGTTTCTAATGTTTAAGAAAAGGAAGTGTTAAATGTTTGCACAAAAGTTTTGGCTTGGGTTAGAGTGGAGGGAAGAAGAAGAATGACTAAAGTCCTAATCATACAAGAGATAAGGGATAAGAAACAAGACCACAAATGGAGTTCCTCTCTTGAGATCATATTGATGATCCAAGTAGCTCCCATCCTTTGGAATATGCAAGCATAATAATAGTAAGTGCAAGCAATCAACATAACCAAACAAGCTCCTTAGGAGATCCTCAGTTTATCTTGTATCTTTCACTTTGGATGAACATGGCAATGGTTCTTCAATTTGAGCTCTCATAGGATTCCCTAGCACAAGAGCACACACATTAAAAGTTTTATGAAGCAAATCAAGAATGGACAAGAGTGAGTTTAGAGGTTTGGTCCTTCTAATCCATCTTCACCATTTAAAGTCCTTTTACTCCAATTTGCATAGGGAAAGTCCTAGAAACTAAGTCCATTTGTCCATTTCTTTGCATTTGGTCCACAACAATCAAAACAAAACACAAGCACAATAATATATACACAATTATGTGCTCAAGTGAGCAAAAGGCAAATTGCATTAACATAAACATGTGCTCAAATGAGCAAAGGGGAAAAGCAAATGAATAATATGTACAAGAATAGTAAATTGCATAAATGTAAAGAGCAAGAATTAAATTTTAATGGTTAATGGTTAGTGTTAGTAGTTAGTGTGCCATAAGGCAAATTTAGCGTTATGTTAAGCAATCGTAATTGGACTTATGTAGAAATCACAACTATCTGAGGTCGGTCAATAATAATGTAGGCAACAACACAAGTTAGAGGTCTTGATTAGTGAATCAAACTCCAACAACTTGCCATGCCAAAAAGAAGATGATAAATGATCTTGTATTGGTTTAGGTCCTTTGCATGATTTAGAAAGCAATCTATCCTTAATGCAAAGCCATTCACTTGATCATTTGATCAAGATGAATTAGATTTGAATCAAGGAAGATTAAACCTCCCTAATCAAAGCTAACCATCAACCTTTAACTCATTGATCAAAAAAGAAAAGAAGAAGAAGAAGAAGAAGAAGAAGAATTAGAAATGAAGAATTAAAGTGCATTAAATGAAATGGAATGTACCAATCAACAAATGTTGACCAAAGATAGGGAAGATCAAGGTCAGACAATAGAAAACAGAAGCAAAATGAAGATTGGAAGTCAAGAAATAAACAAAATATTTTTGGCATTTTTAATATTTTGAAAATAAACTTGAATTAAAATATTAAAGAAACGTCAAACTTCAAACTCACTTCAAATCAACTTTGAAAAGTCCAAGTGAATTATCCCAAGTTCAACAAGGTCAAACGAAGTTTGACAAAAAATTTCAGCATTTTTAAAAGTCAGAAACTATTTTTAATCAATTAAAAATAAATAAAAATAACCTAATTGAACTAAAATCTCAAATAAATCTCAAATCAATTAATAAATTGATGAGAATATTTTTCATAGATCTATCATCATTCAAAGAGGTTGAGAAAATATTTTTGTATTTTTTGAATATCAAAAACTATTTAAAATGAATTAAAAATAACCAGAAAAGAGAAAATTAATAAAAAATAGAAAATGATAAAATAAAAAATATTAAAAATCATTTTTAGAAACTAGAAACTAAAAGAGAAATAATGCAATTGGTCCCATAATTTTTGGACCAATAATAAAAGAGATATGAATTTTAGAAAATGAAATGGAATTAAAAATGAAATAGAAATTAAAATAAATGGAAAAGCGAGAGCCCTTGGATCTGAGCTCATTAATTGAGCTGGCAGATCTAAGCATCCATAAGCGCGCGTCCAACATGTTCCACGGTCAATGCAACCACACGCGGTACATAAAAAAGTCATAAGGTTGGACTGTTGAGATTAGATCTGGAAATGGAAAGGAATGGTCCAGATCTGATCTAGAGACCAAACGGTGGCCAGCGCCACCGTCTTCTCCGGCTAGCTCCGGTGGAGATCAAAAATTGCAGGTCAAAAAATGTTAACTAAAATACACGATCCAGGCACCATTCGAAAGGTGGAGTGATGTACATCACTCCTATGCCACACAATTCCACTCTAGATTCCTATTAAGAGAGAAATCAGAGATGGAACTTTGGTGGTGTTCAAATGAACTTGCTCGATTTCAACAATTAAGCACACAATAATGATGCCTCTATACAGAGGATTTCAGACAACACAAGATCAAGGCATATGGAGCAATGTATGATGAGATTCGAAGCAAAATTCAGCTGACCAAAACCTTTGGATTGTGAAGAATTGAGTCACTCTCTTTGGTTCCTTTTGCAAATAGAAGCTTCAATGGATCAAGGTGAAGAAGTCTAGGAACATTAGATCTTAAAAATCAATCAATGCAATTGAATTTCAGATCTGAAATTTTTAGAGAAAAATGAAGTTTGTTCCTTTGGTATGGGTGGGGATTCAATTCAGCAGGGATTTAAGCGCCATTAGGTTGAAGATTTGAAGAGCATAGCACTTGTATTTATAGCCAAAACCATCTGAAATGCAATGAACAAAGTGTGCATGGGAGAAGAGGGCCTCCATGCATGGGCCTGTACAGGCGCATGGACAGCCCAATTCTGATTGGAATGGATTGTTGTACATCACCAAATGAGAAATGGACGTGCAGATTAAATGTTAACAGCTCATGCAATGTGTTTGAAATGAATTTCACAAAATGCACTTAATTCTTCATGTCTTCGAAAATGATGCTTCCAAACTCCAAATACAACCTTATGAGTAATGGTTAGAAAGCTTGTTTGCATAAGGAACAAATGCTATGTTGATCAAAACTCCAATTGGGCCTTGGAAATTAATGAAATTTGAGCTTGAAGTGTAGGGTGCAAAACATGCATATGTGAAGTTTCCAAATTTGGCCAATGTTCAAGCCCTTCTGTTTCAATGATGCAAGCTCCAAATAATAAAATCTTCAACATGAAAGTTGTATATCTTTCCAAGACAAACAATTTGGACTTAAATGTTGCATCATTTGGATTTTTAATGAAGAAGTTATGGGCACTTGAAGTTGGACTTTTTCACATTTCAATGCATTTGGCCCAAAGTGACCTATAATGTTTTGCATTATCACATGTATGTCTTTTGCTATTTTGCAATTTTGCTCAAAATAAAATTTGAAGTAGACACAATAATATTTCCAATTCATTAAATCTCACCTCAAAATCATGAAAAATGAATGAGTTATGTTCTTGGGAAGTTGACCCAAAATTAGGGTTTTAGTCAAAATGACCTATAATGTCTTGGAATGGATGATGACCTTCCAAGCTTCAAATAAACTTTTGATGAACATGAAAGTTGTTCATATTGTCCTTAAGGACATATTTGATTTTGGGGTCATCTCCATTTGACCAATACACAAAAAGTTATGTCTCGGTGTATTTCAAAATAGTCAGATGAATTGACTGATCAACTTCTCAAGTCCACAACTCATATCTTGATGAATTGATGATTGAGGACACTCAAATAAGTTCAAATATGAATGAGATGATGAATTAAAGAACTTCCCTTGATTGTATTTGACCATGGGCTGAGGTTGCTTCATGAGCAAGGCATTGTTGATGATCAGATGAATTAGGGTTTCCTTGGGAAACAAACCTCAACCCCTTGACTTGCTTTGACAAAAATGATGAATTGAGATACTTGGGAGGAATATTTGATGGATGAGAGCTTTGGGAACCATTACCATGCTTGCTTTCATATTCTCTTGACCATATCATTGCACAAAGGATCTCCTAAAAGCTTTTGACCTTGTGACTGCTCAAGCTATAAACAAGAAATGTTAGTGACATACTTTTGTGCTTTTTGTTAGTAAATAAAAATGAGAAAAGCAATAATATACAATTCAAGCATGCTTGGTGATCTCAAACCACTCACAAGAGAGGTCCCACCCAAAGGGAAGGAGCCAAGATGCTTATGATCCTTGAGGCTATGCAAATGCAAAGTTATGATGCCATGAGGGACCGTAGGGTCAAAATTGGGGTCTTACAGTACCATGCGCTTAAGTGATTTTGGAATATTATAAGATATGGGCCACATACACTTGAGTGGGCTTTTTAGCTTGCAGC
Organism: Lathyrus oleraceus; assembly: GCF_024323335.1. Lineage (NCBI taxonomy): Eukaryota > Viridiplantae > Streptophyta > Magnoliopsida > Fabales > Fabaceae > Lathyrus > Lathyrus oleraceus. The sequence goes on along the minus strand of NC_066581.1, from coordinate 143,508,200 downwards.
CCACACAAGTGGTTCTATAAATATAACCCTTGTGTAGAAGCATTTGTGTAGTTGCAATTTTGTGTGTGTGTCTCTCTCTCTCTCACTTAAAGCCTTCATTTGTAGCAGCTATCACTGAGATTGAAGGAATCTATTCGTGTGGACTGAGTAGAGGCGTTGTCATCGTTCAACGTTCGTGATCGCTCCGTAGATCTGCATCAATGGTTATAATCGCCACAAGAGGTAACGATTCTATCACTGATCATGCCCATTCGTAAGGATCATTAAAGGAGAAATTTTAAATTCCGCTGCATTTTGGATCGCTCTTCTCCTTCAGAACCTTCCCAATTAGGGTTTTGGTAGCCAAGTTAAAGCCCAGAGGAGTTCCACAAAATTTCAAGACCATATCATCAATAATTAGGGTTGGAAAGCCTTGAGGGTTACCTTGATGTAACCTTGTTGAATCCACAACTCCAAGATCAGGCAATTAGGGTTTTACATCCCCCATGGTTAGATGAATAACCAAGTCATACTTTTGGAGCTTGATCCACACCCAAACCCTAGCTTTGTAGGCCAAGAGCTCTGAATATGTAGTGACCAACTAATGGATGAATGATGCATATAAATGAAGCATGAATGTATACATATCCCAAGCCAGAGGTTGAGTGAAAAGATGAAAAGGGGAGAGAAATTTTTTAGGGTACAACAGCTGCCCCTATTTAATCTTCTTGAACCCGAATAGAAGAATTGCGGAAGCTTTTCAAGTATTCAAGGTATAAGAGGATTAAATACTAATGTATCCAAAAATTTGCCTGTTGAGGATGGTCATACATGTCTTTTGATGTTCTGGTAGGGAAATTGTAGATGGAGAGCATGGTATGCATGTTGCATGATATATGCTTTATTTTCATGATGCATGAATGTTTATTCGGATGTTATTTGTAGGACATAGTTCTTTGTTATGGGGAGAACTCTGACTCGTCATCCGTTATCAAAAAGGCTAATATTGTGAAGTCAAGGTGTTAACATTGTTGTCAAGGATCCATCTACCTGCCGAAGAATACCGGGATGCATGACCCAACAGGGTAGTCATTTAGATATCACAGGTGTTCAAGCAAAACTTTCAAACTATCGGTCATCTTTTTAAGTTTATCGGGGTTTTATAGTAATGCACAAAGTTTTCTCTTAGTGTAGCTTTTATCATTCTCCGAGATTTTTAAGCATTATGTGGATAAGATAAATCAATTACTTTCCAACAAAATGCAGAAGGAGAAAAACAACTGATAAAAGAAACTGAATTTTATTGATTATGAATAGAAATGTACATATGGTGTGTACAAAGATGCAAATATCCTTAAGGAGGATGTCGCGGAAATTTAAAAAACAAATGAAATGGCAATGGGAAATATTTCTTTGTATTTTCCATTGATTACAACATTGGCCATTATCCACTGTAAAATCTGAATTTTGAGACCTAGCTTTGATTGACGATAATTGGATCGATCTTTGACCGTCTGATATCTAGATTGTAGCGTAATGGGCTCGAGGATCATAGTCAACACCTTTATCCCTAACGTTTTCCTGGAAATTTTCTATTCTTTTCGTCCACCGATATGCTCCTTTTTGCCTAAGTCACCCTTACGAGTTTTCGACTTAGCAAGCTTCATTTTTATTTGATCCCTAACTTTTGCATGGACAATTCATTTTTTGGTCCATCAGGATAGCCATTTTTTCCTAGATTAATTTTGCGAGGATTAATCTAGCAGATTTTTATTATCATTTCTTTTCAGGCATAATATTTTTTGACAATGTCTCCATTCACTGGTGATGACAAATCTTCCTCATCTATTGTTGTGAGGATTAGGGCTCCACCTTAGAAGGCCTTCTTGATGACAAAAGGTCATTTGTAATTGGGAGTCCATTTGCCCCGAGGGTCTGAGTGAATAGCATAATACTTTTTGAGCACGAGTTCCCCTGCGCGGTACTCACGAGGAAGAAGTTTCTTATGAAAAGCTCGTTTGAGGCGTCTTTGGTACAACTGACCATGGCAAATAGCCGTCAAACATTTTTCTTCAATCATATTCAGTTGGTTATACCGTGATTGAACCCATTCAGCTTCGTCTAGGTCAGCCTCCATTATGACCCTGAGTGAAGGAATCTCGACTTCAATTGGTAGGACGACCTCCATCCCATACACCAATGAGTATGGAGTTGTCCCAGTGGATGTGGGAACCGAGGTTCTATAACCGTGCAGAGAAAAAGGTAGCATCTCATGTCAGTCCTTGTATGTCTTGACCATTTTCTGGATGATTCTTTTGATGTTCTTATTAGCTGCTTCTACAGTGCCATTCATCTTGGGCCGGTATGGTGAGGAGTTATGGTGCTCGATCTTAAACTCTTCGCACAACTCTTTCATCATGTTGTTGTTAAGATTACTGGGATTTTCAGTGATGATCCTGCTAGGAATTCCAAAGTGGTAGATTATCTCTTTCTTGATGAACCGAGTAACCACCTGTCTAGTGACATTGGCGTATGAAGCGGCTTCGACCCATTTCATGAAGTAATCAATGGCAACTAGGATGAATCGATGACCGTTGTAAGCTTTAGGCTCTATCATCCCAATCATATTGATACCCCACATAGAAAAAGGCCAAGGAGACGTCAAAACGTTCAACGGAGTTGGTGGCACAAAGATCTTGTCACAATATATCTGACATTTATGACATCTTCTGATAAAGTTGTAACAATCAACCTCTATTGTCGTCCAGTAATACCCAGCCCGAAGGATCTTCTTGGCCATAGCAGGACCTTTCGCATGTACACCATCGCAACCTTCATGTATGGATTTTATGATCGTACTAGCTTCGTGTCTATCCATGCATCTGAGCAGTACAAAATCAAAATTTCGCTTGTATAACAGATCATCGCTTAAGAAAAACATGGAAGAGAGTCTTCTCAGATCCTTCTTATCAGTAATGGATATACCCTCGGGATATTGATGTTTCTCCAGAAATATTTTTATGTCGTAGAACCAGGGCTTATCATCAGGATCAACCTCGATTGCTAGACAATGTGTTGGTTCATCTTAGTGGTCAATATGGATAGTTGGTGCTTCATTCTTCCATTAAACTTTGAACATATATGTCAACGTAGGTAGAGCATATGCTAACTGATTTTCTTCCATAGGAATATGATGAAAAGAGATTTCATCAAAGTAGGGTACCTGTTTTCTGATATGCTCTTTATAGGGTATCAACTTGTTATCTTGAGCCTCCCAATCAACTTTTACCTGACTTATTACCAGAGCTTTATCACCATACACCTTAAGAATCTTGATCCTTAAGTCGATGGCCGCCTCCAAACCGTAGATACATGCTTCATATTCTGCCATATTGTTGGTGCAGTCAAAACATAATCTGGCGGTAAATGGAAGATGGAAACCTGTAGGAAAAGTGATAACTGCGCCTATTCCATGACCACGAGCATTGGAAGCACCGTTGAACACGAGCGTCCATCACGATCCTGGTTCGGGGCCTTCCTCAGGGCTTATCTTGGAGCCTAGCATAATGAAATCTCTGATAAACATGACGTCTTTGTCTAGAAAGTCAAACCTCAACGGTTTATAACCTTCCACAGATAAATGAGAAAGGTAGTCAGACATAACACTCCCCTTTTGTTGCTTTCTGGGTCATATACTGGATATCATATTTAGTCAACAACATTTGCCACCACACAATTCTACCAGTAACAGTAGGCTTTTTGAATATATACTTTATCGGATCCATTTTGGATATCAATAAAATGGTATGGCAAACCATGTATTGTCTCTGGCGTCGAGAAGCCCAGTCCAAGGCATAACAAGTCTTCTCTAAAAGTGAGTATCTGGTCTCACACTCAGTGAATTTCTTGCTGAGGTAGTAAATGGAATGTCCTTTCTTGCCTGTGTCGTCGTGTTGACCCAAAATGCAACCCATAGATTCATTGAGTACTGTGAGGTACATAATGAGGGGCCTACCCGGAACCGGTGGTATGATGATCGGTGGTTCTTGCAAGTACTTTTTTATTTTGTCTAATGCCGCTTGGCAATCGTCGTTCCACATAATAAGTTGATTCTTTCTCAACAGTTTGAATATCGGTTTGCAAGTAGCTGTTAAATGTGATATGAATCTGGAGATGTAATTGATTCGACCAAGGAAACCTCAGACTTATTTTTCTGTTCGGGGAGATGGAATTTCTTGGATGGCTCGAACTTTGTCAGGATCGACTTCAATACCTTTCTGACTGACTATGAAACCATGAGCTTACCGAATCGGACCCCAAAAGTGCACTTAGATGGATTCAGATGCAACTTGAACTTCCGGAGTCTGGCAAACAATTTCTTCAGGTTCTCTAAGTGATCTTCCTCAGTTTTGGATTTGGCAATCATGTCGTCCACATAAACCTCAATCTCTTCATGAATCATATCATGAAAGAGGGTTAACATTGCATGTTGATATGTTTCCCCTGAATTCTTCAAGCCGAACAACATTACTTTGTAGCAGTAAGGTCCCCAAGGTGTGATAAAAGTTGTCTTCTCCATATCTTCTGGCGACATCTTTATCTGATTATACCCGGAGAACCCATCCATGAAGGAAAAGGCGGAAAATTGAGTTGTATTATCAACCAAAACGTCAATGTGAGGCAAAGGGAAGTCATCCTTTGGGATCGCTTTATTGAGGTCTCGATAATCTACGCACATTCTGACTTTGTCATCTTTCTTCGGAACTGTAACGATGTTAGCAACCCACTCTGGATACTCAGAAATGGCCAGAAAGCCAGCACCAAACTGCTTCTTAACCTCTTCTCTGATCTTGAGTTCCATATCGGTCTGGTCCTTCTGATCTTTTGCTTGACGAAAGGATATTTGGGCTTGAGTGGCAAGTAATGTTCAACGATACTAGTGTCTAACCTTGGCATATCTTGATATGACCAAGTGAAGACGTCAACATACTCGTGCAATAACTCAACCAACTCAGAGTGTACATGTTTGGCAAGAGATGCCCCAACTTTTACTTCTTTTTTATCAGTTTCAAAACCTAAATTAATGACATCCACTAGGTCTTTGTATGGTTGAATCTCTTTTTCTTCATGCTCGAGGAGCCATGCCAGTTCAGCTGGTAATTCACAATCTTCCTCACTGTCATCTTCAGCTTGGTTGATTGGAAGTCCAGATTTACAGTTGATTCTTGTCATATTGTAATCAATAGTTTTGTTTGTTCTGCATGTGATGAGCTTATTTTTAGCATGCTCTTTAATAAAGTGGAAAAAGGAAAAGAAATCTTTTGCCATTTTGTTTTTTGGTGAAAAATTAAAAATAACTTAAAGAAAAGGAACACAAATTTTGCATGCAAAAAGTAATTTATTTATTTATTCCCATAATACTTTTAAACATGGAGGCCCTTACAAGCTATCCTCTTGTCTCGAGCGAGGACAAGGGATTGAGAAAACAAAATGCATTACATTTTCTTTGAGTACACTATAGGAATCACGAAACTTGTCCAATTGGAGAGCTTGAACCCTGGAGGACATCTGCATACGAGGCTAGGAGTCTCCGGTTTGCTGCCACTGGATTCTCCGACGACTGCCATAGTGTGATCATTTTGAAAGCCGACGCTGCTAAATTTGATCGGGTTCAACTGCTTCTTCTTTGGGCTTTCCCTGTGTGTTGACGGACGACAATCGATACCAAATCTATCACGCTTCTCTGCCAAGTTAACAACTTTACCCCAACCGGATAGTGGGCCTTTCTCCAGAGTCTGCTTGACGCTTCTGACTGAAGATAGGATGGTAGTGGATGACTGCTTATGATTGGTGTAAGACCCCAATTTTGACCCTAAGATCCCTCATACATTCCCATCATAAGTATAAGCATTGGGATCACATCTTGGCATTCTCCTTACCCCTTTTCATTGGGTTTGTTTAGGGAGAGATCACCAAGAACTTTGTGATTACATCATACTTTTATTTTATCATTTTACTAACTAAAATACCAAAAATATGTCTTTGTATCTATCTAACTCTTTTGTAGGTAGGGCATGATCTCATTGATTCATTGATCACATCTAGGGTTTGAGACCCTCATGAACAAAGAGCACAACCAAGAATTGATACAAGAATGGTTATGAACATTATATATGAGTCCCAATTATTTCTACATGTTATCTTGATCAAGTTTGCTTCAAGAGTTTGAGGGTGATTTGCCTTGGAAACCCTAGTTTGACTGGGTATCTTGAGTAACTTCTCCAACAAGCTATCTCACCAATTGATCAAATTTCTCAAGGGACACTTCAAAATTAATTATATTATTCATATATGATTTACCATGAGCCAAGAAAGTCAATATAATTGGAAGTTAGCAAGTTGGTTGATGGTGGTTGGCTAAATGAATTCATCTAATCAAAACTGGGTCTCCCTAGACCCTATATCCTACAATTTTCACCATAGGAAAATTATTCCAAGAGAAAAATTACTCTAAATGACATTATAAACAACTTCCATGCTGAGACCTAGAGCTAGTTTTGCTTGGAAAATCATTTTCTATGATGAAATATTATAGGTCATTTTGTCTAAACCCTAATTTGAAAGTCAACTTCCCAAGAATATAACTTGCTCAATTTTTATGAGATGAAATATTTCCAAGTTGCACAATCAAATTAAATGTGTCTACTTCAACTTTGATGTTTGGAGTGGGAGCAAATTCAACTTCTTTGAACATGTGATATGAGGCTACATTATAGGTTACTTTTAACCTATACCATTGATCAAGTGATTTTTCCAAACTTCAAAAATATATAACTCTATCATTTCAAATCCAAATGAAATGAAATTGGTGACCATTTTGAAGGTCTTTGAGATAGATACAACTTTGATGAAGACACTTTTCTAATTTTAAGCTCCTATAAAAAGTTAAGCAAGGTGGAATATTGAGACATATGGCTTGACACTTAGAAAATTTTTGATATGTCAAATTTTTCCAAACTTCCACCTCAAATATCTCCATGTTCAAAGCTCCAAATGAAAAAGTGTTCAACATCAAACTTGTTCCTCTTGATCTCACCTTTCCAAAGAGCTAAAGTTAATGCATTTTGGATGAGAAATGCATAGGTTGCGCATGGATTAAATAGGCTGATATCATTTGGCATGGATCAATCTTCAAGTGACAATGCGCATGTACCTTGCAATCTAATCCATCTTCAAAGCATCTGATCATTCATTTGGACTTTAAACCATCATTCCATGGGCCTATGCGCACCCATGCAGCTTTGCATCATCAATTTGCCAAATTTGGAAAGTGGAAAGAATATGCAAATATCATTTGATTTCTCTATAAATTGAAGCCCTTATGCTCAAAATTCACACACACATTGCACCAACTTTGAATCTCCATTGAAAACCCTTCACTCTAAGAGGATAACCCTGATAAATTCATTTGAATTTGAGCTTGAATCTCCACTGTTTTGGAATTCAATTCTCCAGGAATCCATTGCTTATAAGCCTTTCCATTCCTCTCCTGCAAGCAATTGAAGTGAAGCCAAACACGATTCAGATCAAGATCTAGCAAGCTCAGACCTCCATTGAAGTTAATTTTCATAAATTTTAAACTCTTCGATTCTCCTTGATTCTTGCTCAATTCCATTGATTCTTGAGTTGTCTGAAGTCCTACCAATTTAGGCAAGAAGATTGAGTTGCTTTGAGGCCAAATCGAAGCAACTTAGATCATGAACCTCATTTTTCAATTCCACATATCTCTCAATATAGTTGGAATTGGATGAATTTGAGGTGATATTCGTGCTCAGTGATGTTTTCTCTTTAAAATCATGTCCCTGTTTGGAATTTTGGTGATGGTTCATGTTGACCAGTCCGATGAAGCTCACCGGAGAAGACAACCGGAGCTCTGGCTCCGGTGATGATGTGTCTTGAGTCTGAGCCATAGGATCCAACTTCCACGTTTTAATCTTAGTCGTCCCTTGTGAATACCACGTTTGCAGTGCGTTTGACTAAGGAACATGTGGAACGCGTGTTTTGGATCATCAGATCTGCCACCTCAATTAATGAGGGAGATCTGATGGTCCACGTATTTTTAAATTTTCTGATTTTAGTTTAATCCAATTTTCTTCAATAATTCATAATAAATTTAATATTGATCCAAAAAATATGGGACTTTCACCAAAAATTTCCAAATATTTTTCCCTTTCATATTCTGAATTAAAATTATTTTTTGGATCATTATTAATATTTTTCATGAATTAATTGATTTTTCATTTGTTTTTAATTGTTTAAAAATATTTTTAAGTGTCCAAAAATTATTAAAAAAATCTCTAAGGTCCTTTGATCTTGTTTGACCTATGATAAATCTCATGGCCATTTATTTGGTGTTTTGATGAGATTTTAGGATTTGGACAATACATATTTGAATTTAATGCATTATTTTAATATTTTTAATTGAATAAATGTCATTTTAATTGTGTTGACCATTTACATTGACTTAAATGAGTTCCTTATTTGTTGTTGGGCCTTGGTCAAGGTTGATTTGACTTTGTCAAGTTAATATTATTGGATTTAGGGGATTGATGGAATGTACACTCCATCTCCCAAAATGAATGAATACTATTAATTTGGTAAAAAGTCCTCCTTTGACCAATTTGTGATCCCATTCATCCCTTTCCCTCTTCATCTAATTCCTCTTCTTCATCCTTTTATTTTCAATTGGCCAATGACATCTCAAAGTCCTAATGCTAGTTGATTGAAAGATTAACATGAGTATGGATGAGATTAGGCCACACCTTTTGCATATTTTTGTGTGTGGTATGTTTAATGAGCATAGTTCTTAATACTATGTCTCCAACATGCATTAACACCAAAATTTTATTGCCCGGCCTCAAATAGATGTGACTTCCATATAAGTCCAATTACGATTGCTTAACATAGCGCTAAATTTGTGACACAAAAGGCATAAGCATTCTAGTTAGTGAGATTGTAAGTCTCCCCTCTTCCATGGTATTGTGTGGAAACTTGGCCTTCTTTCCTTCCTTTGGAAGATGTTTTAGTTCAAGGATCCATGCTTGTGGCAAGTGGGTTGAGTGTTCTCCAAAGAATGTCTTGAAATCAAAAGCAAAACAAAGCTAACTACTAACTTACTAACTATTAACTTTCTTAACTTCAAGTCTTTACTTTAATGCAATTTACTTTTAGCACTTTATATCATTTGCCATTATACATATCATTCTAATTGTTTATGTTAATGAAATTTTCACTTTGTCCACTTGGACCATATTGTGTGATATTATTTTGTTTGCTTGTTTGTGTGGTCTTTGACCATTAATGTACATAATAACAACAAAAACCCTAAAAGACTTTTTAGTGGACTGTTGGTTTGATCTTGCCCAATTGGACTTAGAACTTAGGCAACATTCCTTTGCTAATGGAATTGGCCAATGCCAATTTGTGTAAGAACCAAGTGCTTGCAATTTGAATTCACCTTATACATCATTCTAGATCTCTCCAGATTCATCTGCAACATTGATCATTATTAAGCTGTCATGTTGAACCTGTGACTTGTGGAATTCATTTGCTACATAGGCTATTTTGAAGAAGATCATTGAAGTGGATAAGCTTGGATGAGGCCATATTTATTTGATGCATTTGCCCTTCATGATTGGTATAATTGTGCATTTGTGTGATTGCTTAATTCTAAAAAGTCCAAGGGAATTCTGGGTTTCTATTGACATACTTGTCTATTGGATTGCTACCCATTTTGTCAGATCTTTTCAACTTTAAACTTTTAAATTTTGTGCATAGGGTAGTCTCTTCATCTTCTCCCCATTTCTTTAATTTCAAAATCTCTCCCTCCATTTTCAAAACCTTCTTTGTATGAACTATTTTTGTTCTAAACTTAGACCATTTTCAAAAAGAGATAGGAACTTTGGCCTTATGCCATTGCACTTTCAAACTTATTTTCTTAAATCAAACTTGTGAATAAACTTAATTATACTTGACTTACACTTTCAAAAAGCCAAAAAAGAACTAACTCATTCAAACCATTTTAGGCCTTTGTGCCTTTCAAACTTAATTTTTGTTAAAAACCAACATACTCACTTTGAAATTTATAGCATAAACTACGAGGTTTTGATCCCTCATTTATATGTTGGTACATAGGCACAAGACCGAAGATCTTGTCAAACACAAAAATATAATTAATCAATTCTTTTCTCATCCCCCCATTCTATTTGTTTGGTAAATATCACTTTGTACAAAATACATATGCACACAAAAAGGGCTCCCTAGGAGTACCTAGGACACTTTGGGTGTTAACACCTTCCCTCTGTGTAACGAACCCCCTTACCTGTGATCTCTGACTTTTATTAGTTTTTATTTGAAAACTTCTTACTTATTGGGTTTTGTTCGTACTTTTCCATTTTCCCTTGGAAACAATAAAAGCGCGGTGGCGAGTCTTGTTAATTGATCTTTAGCTTGTCAATAGCTTGATGATCATGAATTTCCCTCTACATAAATTAAGTGGCGACTCTGCTGGAGAGTAGTCCCCAGTGGGTTTAGCCTACTTTTTGTGTGAATATATTTGTACATATGTGATGTTTGTATATGTATGTGTGATATAATCTGCTTGTTGTGCTTGGTGATCTCTGAGTGGTGAGATAAGTTCTAACCCGAACTTGAGTGCAATTAAGATAGGAGGATGGTATAGTCATGTTCGACTTGTGTGGAGTAGTCCTTAACAAGTTGGCTTGAGATCCATCTGCTCAGTGGAGGCTCCTTTGGATTTGGGGATGTCACACAAGTATTTGTGGTTAGGCATTGTTATTTCTAATTGGGTCTGAGAAGCTGAGGACCTTAGAACACCTAACCCATCTTGGCCTATTTAGGACGTAGTGCGGAAACTGTTCAGGTGTAGACTTGATAACAGTTGTTACGTGATACTACACTCAGATGGAATTAAGACTCTGGGAACTTTTTAGAACATGATATACAAGTTTTTATCCTTTGGGATAGTTCACTCCTTTGGGATGGTTCTTACCCAGACTCCATGATCGTGACTTACAACAAACCCTTGATTCTTGGTTGATCCAATCAAGTCTTGTCAATATCAATGGAACATGGGTGTTGATAAGGTGTAAACCATAATCCACCAAAATGGATGATTGATCTTGACAATGACTTGATTCATCCCTTGACCTTTGTTTGCCTTGTGTATGATCCCTTATTTGTGATTGTTACATTCATGCATTTCATGCGCATCATAACATTCATCACACGAAAATTTCAGAGAACTAAGGTATCATTTGCAAATATTTTCAGAAATGGATTGTGGATGAAGGAACACTAAGAAGTACAGTTTCAAATGTCCAGACTTGAAAGAGTTAAGGAAGCTAGCATATTTTGTATTAGATCCCTTGGACTTCAAACAACGTCATGGGAAGCTTCTATCCATTTTGTCTACTGATGTTGTTGAAGGACTCTTGAGTGTGCTAGTGCAGTTCTATGATCCTCTCTACCATTGTTTCACTTTCCCAGATTTTCAGGTTGTGCCTACCTTGGAGGAGTATTCTCATCTTTAGGGGATGCTTATTTCTAGTAGAGTTCCTTTCATGGGATTGGAGGAGATTCCCCGATCTAGTATTATTGCTGAAGCTCTTCACTTGAAGAAGTCTGAGATAGAGGCTCATTGGGTGAAGAAAGGAGGGTTATTTGGATTGTCATCTGATTTCCTCATCAAGGAAGCTACCACTTTTGCTCAAGCTGGTAGTGTGCACGCTTTTGAAGCTATCTTTGTGTTGCTCATCTATGGATTAGCTATGTTCCCTAACATTGATGGTTTTGTTGATGTTAACGCCATTAGACTTTTCTTGATTGGGAATCTTGTGCCTACTTTGTTGTGTGATATGTATTTCTCTTTGCATTTAAGGAATTCTAAAGGTGGTGGAACGATTGTCTGTTGCATTCCTCTTTTGTACAAGTGGTTTATTTTGCACTTGCCTCAGGCACCTGCTTTTGTGGAGAACAAACAATGTCTAAGGTGGTCTCAGAGACTTATGTCTCTCACTAATGATGATATAGTTTGGTATGATCCGTCTTTGAGCAGTTTGGAGATTATGGATAGTTGTGGTGAATTCTCTAATGTGCCTCTCATTGGTACACAAGAAGGAATTAACTACAACCCTACTTTGGCTCGTCGTCAACTTGGGTTCCCCTTGAGAGACAAACCTAATAACATGTTGTTAGAAGGTCTTTTCTATCAAGAGGGTAAAGATCCCCAACAGTTGAAGCAGAAGATTGTGCATGCTTAGCATAATGTGCATAGGAAAGGAAGATCCGAGCTTGGTCCATGCAATTGTGTAGCTTTGGAAGCTTACACTCTTTGGGTGAAGAAGAGAGCCGTGGAGTTAAAGATGCCTTATCCTTGCGAGAGTCCTACGACTATGGTTGTGGTTGAGCCATTAACTCTCCCTAACCAAGATGTAGAAGAGTTGGAAGACACGCTCGCCAAGATAAAGCAAGAGAAAGATATGTGGGAAGAGTGTTTCCATGCTTTGAGCAAGAAGCATGAAGAGTTGCTATTGGAGTCTAAGGACAAATATGCACTGATTGAGCTACTTGAAGACCGAGTGACAAAGAGACAGAGAGAGCCAGAGGTTTCATCTTCTAGCATGCCTCAGCCTTCCGTTGCTTGGAAGAAGATTATTGACCAGCTTGTCCTCGAGAAGACTCAGATGAATGCTTCTTTTGAGGCCGAGATTCGTCGCATTCGAAGGAAGTATGCGCCTTCAGCCAGATCTACTGACACTGTTGTTAGGGATCCTTAGGATGACCAGTCTCCTTTTCTCTTGTGTCTTTTTATTTTGGTTTCTGAAATTGAACTCAGTGTAATCCTTCCAATTTATATAAATAAAAAGATATTTTTGGTCATATCAAATTATTGCAATTGCCATTTCAATTTTTATATATTTGCAAATGATATAGTAAGTTCCTTGGAAATAAAATAATAAAGCATTGCATTTCATGCATCATTTGCATAAGCAGGTTTTTACCAGGTGTCTGATTGGTGTTCTTTTGTGCTTTAGCCAATCTGACTCACCGGTACAACACCAGAGCTAATCATCCAAAGATCATGGAACACCTTGAGCAAGAGAACTGAGATTTGAAAGAGGAGATTGCCCGGCTGACTGCCATGATGGAGTCGGTCCTTGCTGCCCAAAGCCAAGCTTCTCCAACACCTGAAACTCCTCCCGCGAGGACTGTCATCTCTAAAGTGGTTACCTCTACTGTGCCTGCTGCTACCGCCCACTTCGCTCCGAACCTGCCTGCCGGGGTCCTGTGGGGAATTCCACCTATTTTGGGCCAGAGGGTTTCGCTCCCACTTTTGCTTCCATGGATATGCCGTCGGATAGGGACCAATTGAGGTCCATGTCTCAGAAAGATAAGGAGACATTCAAGGAGTATGCCCAATGTTGGAGGAAGTTGGCTGCCCAGATCACTCATCCTCTGGAGGAGAAAGAGATGATGAAAATCTTTCTGAAAACCCTGGGTTCATTTTACTATGAACGCATGATTGCCAGTGCCCCCAGTGATTTTACCGAGATGGTAAACATGGGGATGAGACTTGAAGAAGGGGTGCGTGAGGGACGATTGTTGAAAGAGGAGGCGTCAACTAGCAAGAAATATGGGAGTAGTTTTAGCAAGAGGGAGGATAATGAAACAAATGCAATTTCTAGTGGGAGGCAGAGGAGGCCTCAAGCAAGAAGAAACCCACCACCCCGTCAACATCATCACCATCAAGTATCTTCCGTCACTCCAGTATTCTCCAATCAGCAAACAACACCAATACAACAACAACATCAGTATCAAAATCAACGTCAACAACAACAACCGCAACAAAGAACAAACACCTACAACAACAACAATTCCAACAACAATCATCACCAGCAACAGAACTTTGAGAGGAAAAAGGTCTCTTTTGACCCGATTCCTCTGTCATACGCAGAACTGTACCCATCATTAGTCCTTAAAAATTTGATTCAACCGAGGAATCCACCGCAGATCCCAGAACCACTTCCTTGGTGGTATAAACCTGAACTTCGCTGTGCTTTTCACCAGGGTGCACCTGGGCATGATATTGAGAACTGTTATCCGCTGATGTATGAGGTCAAAAGCTTATGAAGAGTGGCATGGTGTCTTTTAAAGACCGCGCGTCTAATGTGAAAGCTAATCCTTTGCCCGCTCATGGGAATACCTCAGTGAACATGGTGGACGGCTGTCCAGGCGAATTCAATGTTTTTGATGTCCGGTTTATCCGAAGATCTTTGGTGCAAATGCATAAAGATATTTGTTTGGTGAATGACTGTGAACATGATCACGATGGTTGTGATATTTGTAGCGTGAACCCAAGGGGTTGTATTGTTGTGAAAAGGGACATCCAGCATCTGATGGATGAAGGCATAATCCAGATTGTTCAATCCCGTCATGTAGATGACGATGTAAATGTCATCGTACCCGTTTTCAAGCAACCAGAGCGGTTGGTGATTCAGTATGATAGCAGCAATAACCAGAACGTTAGCAATAGATCAGTTTCTCCGTTGGTAATACGGTTAGCGGGCCCAGTCCCGTATGCATCTGATAAGGCTGTACCGTATCAATACAATGCTACAATGATAGAGAAAGGTCAAGAGGTCCCGTTGCCTACGACCAGTTTAGTAGTGAGCATTGCAGATCTTACGAAGGTGACCCGTAGTGGTCGAGTTTTTGGACCGGTGATCCCGGAGAATAAAGAAGAGTTGATTGTTGGTAAGCAAGTGGAGGTGCCTAGTGTAGATCCGGTTGGTTGTTCAAAGAATAAGTCTGGTGAATCCAGTAATTTGAAAGCTAATAGGGATGATGATGAGGTACTCCGACTAATCAAGAGGAGTGAATTTAGTGTGGTTGAGCAGCTACTCTAAACCCCCTCAAAGATTTCCGTGATGTCTCTGCTTTTGAATTCTGAAGCGCACAGAGAAGCACTACAGAGAGTTCTTGAACAGGAATATGTAGAGCAAGATGTTACTGTGGATCAGTTTGATCCCATTATGGCTAACATTACTTCATGCAACAATTTGAGCTTTTGCAACGAAGAACTCCCTAAGGAGGGAAGAAATCACAACCTGGCTTTGCATATCTCAATGAATTGCAAAGAAGATGCTTTGTCGAACGTCCTAGTTGACACTGGGTCGTTACTCAATGTGCTTCCAAAGTCAACATTGTCAAAGTTATCGTACCAAGGAGCTCCCATGAGATATAGTGGGGTGATTGTCAAAGCCTTTGATGGCTCGCGCAAGACAGTTATTGGAGAAGTGGACCTTCCAATCAAGATAGGTCCGAGTGATTTTCATATTACTTTCCAGATAATGGATATTAACCCGGCCTACATCTGTTTGTTGGGAAGGCCATGGATTTATGAAGCAGGAGCTGTTACTTCCACTCTGCATCAGAAGCTCAAATTTGTCAAGAATGGAAAGCTGGTAATTGTGGGAGGTGAGAAAGCATTGTTGGTTAGCCATCTATCATCTTTCTTATATGTAGAAGTTGAGGATGAGGTTGGAACTTCGTTCCAAGCGTTATCTATTACTGGTGAGAAGAGAGTTGGGGCACCTATGTCCTCTCTGAAAGATGCGCAAAAAATTGTTGAAGAAGGTCCTATTAATCAGTGGGGGCGTGTGGTAGAGGTTGCCGACAACAAAGGAAGAACTGGTTTGGGGTTCCATAAGGGCTCGTCAACCGTTAGATCTGAAGAGATGCAACTCAGCTTCCATAGCGGAGGGTTCATTCATGGGAATGAACAACACTTAGCTACTGTGCTAGAGGACAATGAAGAGGAAGACTGCACCAACTTTGTAACGCATGGATAGACATGCAACAATTGGACTGCTGTTGATAGTCCTGTTATTTTGCATCGATCTAAGTTGGTTCCTAACCCCATTGAATACAATGATCCTTCTCCTTCTCCAAATTTTGAGCTCCTCGTGTTTGAAGCCAAAGAGGAAAGTGATGTAGAAATAAGTGAGGAATTGTCTCATCTTCTTGAGCAAGATGAAAAGATTATTCAACCATTTGAAGAGCAGATTGAGCTTGTCAACTTGGGTTCCAAAGATGATGTGAAGGAAGTCAAGATTGGGTCTCGATTGTGTCCAGATGCTAAGAAGGGGTTGATTGATCTTCTTCGAGAGTATTCAGATGTGTTTGCTTGGTCCTATCAAGACATGCCTGGGTTGGATTCTGAGATTGTGGAGCATAGATTGTCGTTGAAGCCAGAATACCCGCCAATCAAGCAGAAGTTGAGAAGAACAAATCCTGATATGGCTGTAAAGATCAAAGAGGAAGTTCAGAAGCAGATTGATGTCAGTTTCCTTGTGACTGCTGAGTATCCGCAATGGGTGGCCAATATTGTGCTTGTTCCGAAGAAAGATGGAAAAGTCCGCATGTGTGTTGACTATAGAGATTTGAATAGAGCTAGTCCAAAAGATGATTTCCCTCTGCCACACATTGATATGTTGGTAGACAATACTTCTAAATTCAAAGTCTTTTTGTTTATGGATGGATTTTCCGGATATAATCAGATCAAGATGGCACCCGAGGATATGGAGAAGACAATATTCATTACACCCTGGGGAACATTCTGTTATAGAGTAATGCCTTTCGGTCTAAAGAATGCTGGTGCAACTTACCAGAGAGCAATGACTACTCTTTTTCATGATATGATGCATAAAGAGATTGAAGTTTATGTCGATGACATGATTTCTAAATCAATTGATGAAGAGGAACATGTTGAGCATTTGTTGAAGCTATTCCAGCGTTTGAGGAAGTATAAACTCCGCTTGAATCCCAATAAGTGTACTTTTGGTGTTTGTTCTAGTAAGTTGTTGGGCTTTATTGTCAACGAGAAGGGTATTGAAGTTGATCCTGCCAAGGTCAAAGCAATACAAGAGATGCCTGCGCCCAAAACTGATAAGCAAGTCAGAGGTTTTCTCGACCGCCATATTCATTTCCCACATGATTGCCACATGTGCACCTATATTCAAGCTTCTTCGGAAAGATCGGTCTTGTGATTGGACCGAAGACTGCCAGAAAGCTTTTGACAATATCAAGGAATATTTGCTTGAGCCTCCGATTTTGTCTCCATCTGTTGAAGGAAGACCGCTGATCATGTATTTGACGGTGCTCGAAGATAGTATGAGTTGTGTTCTTGGTCAGCAAGATGAGACTAGAAAGAAAGAATTTACAATTTACTACCTCAATAAGAAATTCATCGATGTGAGACTCGGTATTCAATGCTTGAGAAGACTTGTTGTGCATTGGCTTGGGCTGCTAAGCATCTGCGTCAGTATATGTTGAATCATACCACTTGGTTGATATCCAAAATGGATCCAATCAAGTATATATTTGAGAAGCCTGCTTTAATTGGAAGAATTGCCCATTGGCAGATGTTGTTATCAGAGTATGATATTGAATACCAATCTCAAAAAATGATCAAAGGTAGTATCTTGGCTGACCACTTGGCTCACCAACCAATTGAAGATTATCAGTCAGTACAGTATGACTTTCCGGATGAAGAGATTTTGTACTTGAAAATGAAAGATTGTGATGAACCATTGCTAAAAGAAGGGCCAGAACCTGGTTCCCGTTGGGGCATGGTATTTGATGGAGTTGTTAATCAATATGGAAATGGCATTGGGGCAGTGATTATTACTCCTCAAGGCACGCATCTACCATTTACAGCTAGATTGACTTTCAACTGTACAAACAACATGGCAGAATATAAAGCTTGCATTATGGGGCTTGAAAAGGCCATGAATCTCATAATTAAGTATTTAGATGTCTTCGGTGATTCGGCTTTGGTTGTGAATCAAATCAAAGGAGAAAGGGAGACAAATCAACCCGGTTTAGTACCATATAGAGATTATGTGAGGAGGATTTCAACTTTCTTTACCAAGGTTGAGTTTCATCATATTCCTTGAGATGAGAACCGGATGGTAGATGCTCTTGCAACATTGGCGTCAATGATTGTAGTGAAGTATTGGAATGAAGTTCCCAATTTATCTGTGATGCGTCTTGACAGGCCAACTCATGTGTTTGCTGTTGAAGAAGTTAAAGATGAGAAGCCGTGGTATTACGATATCAAATGTTTCCTCCAAAGTCAGATTTACCCGCCTGGGGCATCTTTGAAAGATAAGAAGACTTTGAGAAGATTAGCCGGTAATTTCTACTTGAATGGTGATGTACTGTACAAGAGAAACTTCGACATGGTTTTACTCAGATGCTGGATAGACACGAAGCAGACTTGTTGATGACCGAAGTGCATGAAGGTTCCTTTGGTACTCATTCCAATGGACATGCAATGGCAAAGAAGATGTTACGAGCAGGTTACTATTGGATGACAATGGAATCTGACTGTTGCAAGTTTGTGAAGAAGTGCCACAAGTGTCAAATATATGCTGATAAGATTCAAGTTCCTCTGACACTATTGAATGTTATTTCTTCCCCATGGCCCTTCTCCATGTGGGGAATTGATATGATTGGGATGATTGAGCCCAAAGCTTCGAATGGACATCGTTTCGTTTTAGTGGCAATTGATTACTTCACAAAACGGGTTGAAGCGGCATCATATGCAAATGTAATCAAGCAAGTTCTTGTAAGGTTTATCAAGAATCAGATTATATGTCGTTATGGTGTGCCAAGTAAGATCATTACTGATAATGGATCGAACTTGAATAATAATATGGTGGAAGCTCTTTGCAAAGACTTTAAGATTGCACATCATAATTCTTCTCCCTATAGACCCAAGATGAATGGGGCTATTGAAGCTGCAAATAAGAACATCAAGAAGATTATCCAGAAGATGGTTGTCACATATAAGGATTGGCATGAGATGCTCCTGTTTGCTTTACATGGGTATCATACATCCGTCCGCACTTCAACAGGGACAACCCCTTTCTCTCTTGTTTATGGTATGGAAGCAGTGCTCCCCGTAGAGGTTGAGATTCCTTCATTGTGTGTGCTCATGGAAGCCAAGTTGACTGAAGCAGAATGGTGTCAGACTAGGTTTGACCAGTTGAATTTAATATAAGAGAAGAGGTTAACTGCCATGTGTCATGGTCAGTTGTATCAGCAGAGAATGAAGAAAGCTTTTGATAAGAAGGTCAAACCTCGAGTGTTCAGAGAAGGAGACCTTGTGCTCAAGAAGATTTTATCATTCAAGCCAAATTCCAGAGGAAAATGGACTCCCAATTATGAAGGCCCATATGTTGTCAAAGAGCCTTTTCAGGCGGTGCATTGATTCTTACAACTATCGATGGTGAAGATTTCACTCGTCCTGTGAATGCAGATGCAGTCAAGAAATACTTCGCCTAAAAAGAAAAGAACAGCTCGCTAAGTTGAAAACCCGAAAGGGCAGTGATAACATGAAATTATATCATATTTTAGGACTTAATTCAATTAAATTTTATCATTATTTATTTCAGTTCACTTCATTTTATTAGATATTACGCGGTATTTTCTTCCTATTTGTCTCAGGTGGCTTATTTTGAAGCACAAGTAAAAATGGAAGAAAAGGAGGTGCAAAAAGGAGAGAAAATGAACCAAATATCAAAGC
This sequence comes from Lathyrus oleraceus, assembly GCF_024323335.1. Lineage (NCBI taxonomy): Eukaryota > Viridiplantae > Streptophyta > Magnoliopsida > Fabales > Fabaceae > Lathyrus > Lathyrus oleraceus. The sequence goes on along the minus strand of NC_066581.1, from coordinate 143,488,549 downwards.
CCAGCCCAAAGTACAAAAACACAGGTGCTGTGCCTGTGACGGACGTCACAGAGGCTGTGACGAGCGTCACGCCTTGCACACTCCTGTGACGAACGTCACACATGGTGTGACGAACGTCACACCAGTCCCCTACATTTTTGGCGCAAGGAACGCTTCAGAGACGTTGAGGGAGAGTTGAAGCCGATATCCACGCCTAAGTACTTTGCACGTTGAAGACCTTTGGAAGCGGAAGCAGTTACTCAAGGCACCAATATAAATAGCCACTTTCCAAACCCAAAAGGGGTTCCACGCTTTTTCCATATTTTTCTTTTGCCGTTTTCGCTTTTGCCTTTTTCTCTTCCAGCAACTTAAGCATTATTTTTACAGCATTGCTTTTACGAGTTTTACACTATTTCCCTTGCAATTTCTATTTCCTTTTTAGCATTTAGTTAATTCTTTTCGCACAATAGTTTCTACACTGGAAACTATTGTGTACCTTTTTATCGGATCTAACCTTACGTTAGAATCCAGTTTTTTATTTCCTTCGTTTTAATTTGTTGTTTAATTGAAGAATCCAAGAACAAATCCTACCGGCTTGTGGTGGAGTGTTCAAGACTACTGTTTAACTTATTCAGGTTCTTTAATTATTATTTAATGCTTTGTTTTATTATTTATTTATATTATCTGCCTGGGATGAGTCTGTTTATGCATGATAAGTATTTAAGTTTGTTTAGCATGTCTGGCTAATTCGCTTAGATATCGGTATGTAAAGTAAGCGGAATAAGGGATCAGAACTAAGTCGGTTTAATTAAATTTAAAATCAAAATCACTCTTTTTACGGTCTCAATTTACAGGGTTAATAACAAAGGTTTTTACGAAAGTAAAAGACATAAAGAAGTTAAAATCAATAGAGCGAGAGTTTGAGGTTTTAACTGGACAGTGTAAATTAGACATTAATTCTAGATCAGGGCGAGAGCAAGTTTTAGAGTTAATTAAATTCTGATCTTTTCCAAAAAGTATTTTTAAAGATAGAATGTGAGAACGAGAGTTAAGCATTCGAATTTAATTATATAACCTAAGTCAACAGAGCGAGAGTTTGAGATAAGGGTGTTTAAACGGTCAGTGTTTTCTTGAGAAGAGTTTCTACGGACTTTATTGCTTTCAAAAAATGGTTTTTGACTTAATTATAAGTGACAGCTACATTAACATAAAATCATGGTTTATTCAACAGAGCGAGAGTTTGAGATAAAACTTTTAATCAATAAAGTCAACTGAAAAGATTTATTTTAAAACCAAGAAACCGACGAAGAATTGATTCCCTAATTACGACGAACTACATACCGATATCCGCTTATTAATATTTAATCTAGATCCTAGTTTAGTTTTTAGCTTTTCCCCCAAACAATCAAACATTATCCACCTTAGCTTTACGAAGTAACCTTAGATAACGGTATATCGATTCATAAGTCCCTGTGGGATCGATATCTTTTAAAACTACGCGATAGAACTGTGCACTTGCAGTTTGTACCCCATTCTCGACTCACAAAGTCGAGCGATCAAGTTTTTGGCGCCGTTGCCGGGGACTTTTATTTAATCGATATCGTAACTCTTCCGTTACACTGTAGAGACTAAGGTTTCTTTTTCTTCTATTCTTTCTTTCGTTGATTTGTATGCCACGCACTCGCTCACAAGGCGAACCGCTCTATTTACGAATCAACGATATCGAACTATATCTCCGAGTCCTAAGACGAATTCGGGAATATCGTGCTGCAAACAATCTCCCTCCTGTAGAATTTCCTGATTTCAAAAACATTTTTCCTTCGATAACCGAGATGGCAGAACCAGCTCGTGCTCTTAGAGATTACGCCGCTCCATCGCAAGATGAACCGCATTCAAGTATTGCTCCACCCGCAATCGAAGCAAACAACTTCGAACTTAAACCTTCGCTGTTGCAGGCAGTGCAACAGAACCAATTCTCTGGAAATCCTACCGAGGATCCAAACCTTCATTTATCCGTATTTGTCCAATACGCTGATACTGTTAAAGCTAATGGTGTCACTTCAGAGGCAATTCGACTTCGTCTTTTTCCATTCTCATTAAGAGATAGCACTAGAAGATGGCTTCAGTCTCTCCCCTCCAACTCTGTCACCACATGGAACGAGTTGAAGAAAGTTTTTCTTGCCCGATACTTTCCGCCAAGCAAAACAGCTATGTTAAGAGCCCAGATAAACGGATTTAAACAGAAAGACAACGAGTCTCTTTTCGAAGCATGGGAAAGATACAAGGACATGATGAGACTTTGCCCACACCATGGTTTGGAAGACTGGTTAGTAATTCACACATTTTATAATGGTCTCTTGTACAACACAAGGTTAACAATAGACGCCGCTGCAGGTGGTGCACTAATGAACAAACCTTATGCTGATGCTTACCAGCTTATCGAGAGTATGGCCCAAAACCACTATCAGTGGGAAACCGAACGAACAATGGTGGAAAAACCTCAAACGAAAACTGGCATGTAGGAGATAAGTAACCTTGATCACGTCAATGCAAAAGTGGATGCTTTGGTCCAGAAAATTGAAAGTTTAAATGTATCACCTCCAACCGCCGTGGTTGCTATAACTCAGAATTGCGAGATCTGTGGAATCCAAGGTCACACTCCTACGGATTGTCAACTCTTGACAGGAATCCAAGCAGAGCAAGTGAACTATGCTCAAGGAAGCCCCTACTCGCACACCTATAACTCAAATTGGAAGAACCATCCAAACTTTTCATACAAGAGTAATAATGCTTTGTACGCACCTGGACAATCTCCAAATCAAGCCCCAGCTATACCTCCAGGATATCAGAAACCGAACCCATCCATGCCTAACAATAACGCCCCTAGGAAATCCAACTTGGAAATCATGATGGAAAACTTTATAGCTTCCCAACAACAAACCAATAGAGATTTCTTAAACCAGAATGTACACACTGGCGAACAACTTAAACAACTAGCAAGCAAAGTAGATGCCCTGGCTACCCATAACAAAATGCTGGAAACACAAATATCACAAGTAGCCCAACAACAAGCGCCTACTGCTGCCCCAACTGGTACATTCCCTGGACAACCCCAACCTAACCCGAGAAGCCACGCTCATGCAATCATATTAAGAAGTGGAACGGAAGTGGAAGGACCGTCTGATCCAAGGATGGAAAACCAAAACCCTAAAAAATCAACTGAGGGAAGTGAACCTAAGGAAAAGGAAGAGAGTAATAAGGAAACCATAGGAAAGAAGGAACCTTATGTACCTCCACCACCTTACAAACCACCTATCCCTTACCCTCAAAGGCTTGTTAAAACCAAAGATGCGGGCCAATTTAGAAAATTTGTTGATCTCCTTAAACAATTAAACGTTACAATTCCGTTCACCGAAGCTATTACGCAGATGCCCTCATATGCTAAATTCTTAAAAGAAATTCTTTCTAATAAGAGGAAACTTGAAGATAGCGAAACCGTTACACTCCCTGCCGAATGTAGCGCTATAATCCAAAACATGCCTCCTAAACTCAAGGACCCGGGTAGTTTCTCTATACCCTGTCACATAGGAAAATTTGTCATCGACAAAGCTTTATGCGATTTAGGAGCCGGAATTAGCGTTTTGCCTTTATCCATATGTAAGAAACTGGAAATGGGAGAATTAAGACCAACCAAAATGTCTGTGCAACTAGCAGATCGTTCCATAAAATATCCTGTAGGAATTCTTGAAAACGTTCCCGTACGCATAGGTCAATTCTACATTCCAACTGATTTTACAATTATGGACATTAGAGAAGATGATATTACACCCATTATACTGGGAAGACCGTTCTTAGCAACTGCCGGTGCAATCATAGACGTAAAACGAGGACGACTCACCTTCGAAGTAGGTGAAGAGAAAATTGAGTTCATTCTTTCCCAATTCTTGAAAGCACCTGCAATAGAAGATACATGTTACTTCATGGATATCATCGATGAATGCATAAAAGAAGCAGAGTTAGTAGAAGACAAATCATCCGACTACCTTGTAGAAGACAAATCTAACCAATGTTTAGCAATAACACCGGACCCTACGCAATGTCTTAACAAACCAACCCTTGACCTGAAAACACTTCCCAAAAATCTGAGATATGAATTCCTAGACTTAGAACTTGAACGACCTGTGATAGTTAATGCAGACCTAGGAAGACTCGAAACAGAAAAACTCCTACATATCTTAAGAAAGTATCCAACCGCACTAGGTTACCACATCACCGATCTTAAAGGAATAAGTCCTTCTATTTGTATGCACCGCATCATGCTGGAAGAAGACTGTAAAACCTCTAGAGAACACCAGAGGAGACTAAATCCGATCCTGAGTGAGGTAGTAAAGAAGGAAATAACCAAGTTAGTAGAAGCAGGCATTATATATCCTATATCTGATAGCAAATGGGTTAGTCATGTACACGTAGTACCAAAGAAAGGAGGCATAACCGTTATTGAAAACGAAAAAGGGGAAACTATAACAAAACGAATCGAATCGGGATGGAGAATGTGCATTGACTATAGGAAACTAAACAAAGCAACCCAAAAAGATCATTTCCCTTTACCATTCATTGACCAGATGTTAGAACGATTAGCAAAACATTCATATTTCTGTTATCTAGACGGTTATTCAGGCTTCTTTCAAATACCAATTCACCCTGATGACCAAGAAAAGACAACGTTCACGTGCCCTTTTGGTACCTTCGCTTATAGACGAATGCCGTTTGGCCTGTGTAATGCTCCTGCAACTTTTCAAAGATGCATGATGGCAATTTTCGCCGACTTTCTCGAAAACATCATGGAAGTATTTATGGATGACTTTTCCGTATACGGACAAAGTTTTGAAGAATGCCTTGAAAACCTAGAAAGAGTTCTTGAGCGATGTGTAAAAGTAAACTTAGTACTTAACTGGGAGAAGTGCCACTTTATGGTACAAGAAGGAATTGTTTTAGGACACATCATCTCGAACAGAGGAATTGAAGTAGACAAAGCCAAAATAGAGGTAATCGAAAATCTTCAACCCCCAAGAACCGTGAGAGAAGTACGAAGCTTCTTAGGACACGCCGGTTTTTACCGACGATTCATCAAAGACTTCTCTAAGATAACTAAACCTTTAACCGGACTATTGATGAAAGATGCTGAATTCATATTCGACGATAACTGTTTAAAAGCATTTCAAACGCTTAAGCAAGCATTGATCTCCGCACCCATAATGCAGACACCCGACTGGAATGAACCATTCGAAATAATGTGTGATGCCAGCGATTATGCTGTAGGTGCTGTTTTAGGACAACGAAAGGATAAAAAGCTTCACGTTATATATTACGCAAGTAGGACCCTAGATGAAGCACAGATGAATTACGCCACTACCGAGAAAGAACTCCTAGCAGTGGTATTTGCGCTAGATAAATTTCGTTCCTACTTGGTCGGAGCCAAAATAATAGTTTACACTGATCACGCCGCTATCAAGTACCTCTTAACAAAAAAGGATGCTAAACCTAGACTCCTAAGATGGATCTTGTTGCTACAAGAGTTCGATTTAGAAATCAAAGACAAGAAAGGAACTGAAAACGTAGTAGCAGACCACCTCTCTAGACTTGAGAACCTTGAACCGGAAAGAACATCAATTAATGATGATTTCTCGTACGATAAACTTATAGCTACTTTGGAAGAGAATAACTCTGACAAGCCAGTAGAAACCACCTTAGCTATATCTGTCACACCATGGTACGCTGATCTCGTCAATTATTTAGCTGCCGGAATAGTTCCACCTACTTTATCCTACCAGCAGAAGAAACGATTCTTCTACGACATAAAACACTATTACTGGGATGATCCCTTACTTTTCAAAAGAGGCCCCGATGGTATCTTCCGTCGATGTATACCCGAAGAAGAGGTAGAAAATATAATCCAACACTGCCACTCCGCTCCTTATGGTGGACACACAAGTACATCCAAGACCTGCTCTAAAATCCTACAAGCCGGCTTTTATTGGCCAACTATATGGAAGGACGTACATGCGGCTATTAAGGAATGTGACAGATGCCAACGCACAGGAAACATATCTAGACGTGACGAGATGCCACAAAAGGGTATTTTGGAAGTAGAGATTTTCGACGTGTGGGGAATAGACTTCATGGGACCTTTTCCATCCTCTTTCGGTAACAAATACATACTCGTGGCAGTAGACTACGTTTCAAAATGGATCGAAGCTATAGCTTCTCCAACAAATGACACCCGAGTAGTAACTAGACTCTTTAAGAATATAATATTTCCGAGATTTGGCATCCCAAGAATAGTAGTCAGTGATGGTGGATCGCACTTTATATCCAAGGTACTCGAAAAACTATTGTTTAAATACGGCGTGAGACATAGGATAGCGACACCTTACCACCCTCAGACCAGTGGGCAAGTTGAAGTGTCCAATAGAGAGATTAAACAAATATTAGAGAAAACAGTCGCCACTTCAAGGAAAGATTGGTCATTGAAATTACCGGAGGCTTTGTGGGCATACCGAACTGCTTATAAAACCCCCATAGGGACGACCCCATTTAAACTCATTTATGGAAAATCCTGTCATCTCCCGGTAGAGTTAGAGCATAAAGCCTATTGGGCTATTAGAAATCTGAATTTAAACTATAAGGCCGCCGGCGAAAAGAGAATCCTTGACATAAACGAATTAGAGGAACTCAGAAGAGACGCCTATGAAAATGCCAGAATCTACAAAGAAAGAACAAAACAATGGCATGACAAGCGTATATCAAGAAAAATCTTCAAGCAAGGCGACGCAGTCCTTTTATTTAACTCTAGACTAAAGTTATTCCCGGGAAAACTACGATCCAGATGGTCAGGTCCTTTTCATATCACTAACATCTTTCCCAGTGGAGCGATAGAAATTAAAGGCAAATCCACAGAACCGTTCACCGTAAACGGGCAACGTCTAAAACACTATCACTATGCGGAAACCAACGAAGATTCGCAAATCCTACACTTAGACGAAATGCCCCCAGGACCAATAGATTATACTTAACAGTTTCTTTGTCGAGCTTGCGACATTTAAACAAAGCGCTTAGTGGGAGACAACCCACAATTATTTTATTATTTTCTTATTCTATTATTATCATTTTCCTATTTCTTCCTTAATTATTCTTTTAATTTCTGTTTAGTATTCATTCCTGATTTATTTTAATTCAAAAAAATAATAATAATAATAATAATAATAATAATAACCTTTTTTTCTTCTTTCGGCATTTGGCCAAATCCTAACTAAAACTCATGTTTTCTTTTCTCTAGCCAACACTAACCAGATGGGACATATTGATCGTATGGGTATCAAATTCAGAGGAATGGCTCAGAAACAAAAGTTTGACGAACTAGCCACTAGAGAGATGCTACCTAGTTTATATGCTGATGATTGGGTTATGACTGCCCTTGGACTAAGAGAAAGTGTCTTGTATTTGCTGAATCAGATAGGATGGGAGACATCCCCTATCCTAAGACATTTCGCCACCTACCGGAGACTCACACTAGAATTCCTTAGCTCATTAATCTATCTACCCAGCCATGGAAAAGGAATTAGCAGAGGTTTTATCCAGTTCAGAATGTTCAACATGGAGTACCAATTTAATATTAGAGACTTTACAAACCTATTGGGTTTTCCTACCTCCTTTGACACATTCACAGTAAGCCAGGAAGAACTTTTTGAGTATAGAGAGCTTGAACACTTTTGGGGTAGTTTGACTGGAAATGATGAACCCGAGGACCATGAGTTTCTCCCTGGAAACATTCATAACCCGACCTTCCGCTACTTCCATGGGATCCTCACCCACACCTTATTTGGAGAGAAGCCAAACAGCACTTCAGTTTCACGTGATGAACTCTTCATCCTATTCTGTGCTTCTCAGAGCCGTCCAGTAAACGGTGCCACCTTTATGCTAGCAAATTTAGACCACCTTATCCAAGATGAGCGAGCACCCATTAGATTAGGCGGTTTGATAACCATGATTGGCAACGCTATCGGGTTACGTCAGTCGATTCTCGACCTAAGCCCTTTTTGTGGCATTACTACTATGAGTATACCCTTCCTCTTCAACACCTTGTTTATAGCAAACCTAGGATCTGATGAGTTTGAGCTTATTATTAATAACCAGGTTCTTTGCCTATTTACCTTACCCGATCCTAGGACTAGTATTCATGACCGCAACAACTGGCTCTACAATCTGAACGAAACCCCCACTCCTGCTAGATCCACTGAATCCATCCAGGACTATGAGATATGTGATGACTATGAGATTTATAATGACCAGATCCCTTATGCTGAATCTGACCCTCAGACACCATCTGGCTATTATGATATTGACCCTCCTCCTCAGCCTGTTCAGACCGAAGAATCAGCAATATCCGACCTCCGGCATCATATGCCCGGAACTGATTATAACACCGCCATTGAAGCTTTGATGTCAGAACAAGACGCCCTCAGAGAAGAATTTACTGACATGAGACTGAAGGTGAGAAAAACAAGAAAGGGGGGGTTTGAATTGTTTGAAAAATAAGCGCTTTTGCAAAATGAAATCACACAATGATTTTATACTGGTTCGCTTATAACACAAAGCTACTCCAGTCCACCCGGCCAAGGTGATTTCGCCTTCAACAAGGACTTAATCCACTAATCTTGAAAGATTACAAACAACCCCTAAGAGAAAAGAAAATCTCTTAGTCCTCTCAAGTCTACAGACTACAACAAGTCACTTGAGGAAATCAAATAAAAATAGATACAAGATGTGTAATCTAGAGTGCTTCTAAGAAAGCAAATATTACAAACTTAAGAACAAATTTTTCACTTGATAAGCAAAAGCTTAGTGAAAATCTTTGAAGAACAAAGATGTTTTTCTTGAGCGTGATATGATTTCAGTATAGTTTTGGCTAGTGATTTCTTGGTCTTTACTGAATGAGATTTCTTCTCTTATTTATAGGAGTTGAAGTAGAGTTGAAGTGGCGTTGAATCTGTTGGATATTGAGATGTAATTACGCCATTCCATTTATAGCTTCTGCAGTAGACTTTTTCACTTAGAAGTGACTACTTACCACAATTAGTATCTTTTCTCTTGGAAGTGGAGATTAACGTCTCTTTCTAATTGAGGAAATCCATTTGCAGAACTTTAACTTGACTTAAACGTTACTTCATCATGATTAACCATTCTGATTAGAGTCTTTGTGTATCTGGAGAAATTGGCTTCTGATGTTATCTCTTGAAAGTTCAGATGACGCTTGATAACTTCAGACTTTGCAGAAGGCATTTGTTCAGAGTCAGAGCTTCTAGACTTTACTTCATGTTCAGATGCTTCTGATATTTTGTAGTTTTGTCCAGAGTCTAGAGCTTCTTGAATGAGATTCCTCTTTAGGTGCTTCTGATACTTGAGATTTTGCATCTGATCTTGTTTTGCATCTGATGACATCATCAGATTTATTTCTTCTTTCTTTAGAACCCTGCACACTTAGAAACTTTTCGTTAGGGTACCACTTTTGGTTTCATCCTTTGTTATCATCAAAATCATGGAATCTATTGTAGAACTATTTTTGTTCTTACAATCTCCCCCTTTTTGATGATGACAAAACAAATAAAATTATCAGATGAAACATGAAAAATATTAGATCAGATAGACAAAAGCTCCCCCTGAGTTAGCGCTAGGGAGTTCAGAAGTTCTTACCAGAGCTTTCCAAGTAATTAGATTTCTGAAAACTTTCTGCAAATGCTTAACTTTAGAGTTAGAGTTATTTAATCAGAGCTATTATTTAATCAGAGCTTATTTATATCAGAACTATTTCTACAATTGTTGCAGAATGCTTAAGGTTTTAGACATAATTTTCATCAGAGCTATTTAATAATTTCTCCCCCTTTTTGGCATAATCAAAAAGGCATAAAAATAAAAAGAATAATAGAGAGAAAAACACTTCATTAAACAGCACAAGGGCAAACAGCAGTCAAAAACAACAGATTCAAAGAAATATCAGAGCTAAAAAGAAAGAGAAAGACAGAAGCAAAAACACTAGGCAAACAAAAGAAATCCTAAGTGCCTAAGGGTTTGGAGGAGGAGGAAGTCTCTGTAGTAGCATGGCAAACATATTCTGGAGGTTTTCATTCAGAGCGTCTTGCTTGTCCATCCTTGCCCGGAGCTCACTCTGATCTTGCTTGATCTCTTGCTGATCTTGCTTGATCTCCTTCAGAGTGTTAAGAATCAGAGGGATCGCAGAGGAAGACTCCCCCTGAATCAGAGCCTGCTGAGTTTCAGCTTCAGCAGCAGCTTGGGCTTCTGCATCTGCCTTAGCCTTGGCTTCTGCTTCCTGAATTCTCAGAACTTCTGCTTCTTTTGCCAGGCGTTCTTCTTCCAACCTCTTAGCTTCTTCTTCAGCTTCCCTAGCCAATCTTTCTTCTTCTAATCTCTTGGCCTCAGCTTCCCTAGCCAGTCTCTCTTCCTCTAACCTTCTGGCCTCAGCTTCTCTAGCCAGTCTCTCTTGGAGTCTTTCCTCAGAGTCTCTGATGTAGCCATTTCTGACTTGTTCAGAGATACTCTTCAGCCTATAAGACTCAGAGGTCATCCAACTAATAACTCTGTTCCAGTGTGTCCTAACAGATTTAGGATCATCACTGACTTCAGAATTTTTAGCCAGAGACTTGATCTTCTGGACTGAGGATTCTGCAACCTGTATAATGGCCTCCTCAAGGGTAGGTGTGATAATTTTAGGTTCAGGTTCAGGTTCAGGAGTATTAGTTGGAGAGTTTTGAGGGCTGAGATTTAGAGGTTGAGGTTCAGTTTCTGGTTCTGGCTGGGGTTCAGATTCTGCTTCTGGTTGAAGTTCAGAATCTTGGTCTGGTTGAAGACTGGGGGATGAAGCATAGAGTGGGTTTACATCTAATGGGTCAGAGTCTGGGCTAGGTACAGCGGGAATTAATGGTGGAGTGATATAAGGTTCAGATGGGCGAATTACAGATGGTTGAGTTTCAGAGGGTGTGGTGGTTGTTTGTGGTGGAAGTGAAGTTTGATTTTCAGAGGTGATGGTGGTTGTTTGTTGTGGAATAGAAGTTCGGAGGGGAGAGGTTACTTCAGTTTGTGTTTGAGTTTGTGGGGCGAAATTTTTAGCATAAATTTCAGCTATTGTTGGGGAGTTTGGGTCAGAGTGTTCTTGATCAGAGGACTCATGATCAGAGAACTCTTGGTCAGAGGAAGGGGAAAGGTAAGGTGGTGACTCATACTCAGAGGATGATGAAGAACTGTGGTGATATAGTTGATTTGGGTCAGAGGTTGTTGTAAAAGTACGGGCAATTTTTAGAACAGGTGGAGGTTGAGAGGTTCTAATGGTAGAAGGTGGTATTTCTGAGGTTGTAAAAATTGGTTGAGAGGAGAGAGGGTTAGAGGAAGCCATTACAGATTCAGAAGAGACAGGAGGAATGGACTTACCAGAGGAGACATTCAGAGGTGCTGAAGCTTTGGTGCCAGAGGTTTCTCCAATTCTGGCTTTCTTTGCCTTCCTTGCTTCCTCAGCTATCTTCTTCTCAGAAAGGCCTCTTTTGTATCTGACCAGATCTTCTACAGAATCCAGACAGTCTTCTAGGCGAAAATCAGAGATATCAATGCCTTCATCCAGACGATCCTGAAGGTAGATAGCAATGGCGTCTCTGGGTTCGTTCTTGAAGAACCTTTCAAGGCCATGAGGCATCTTCCTCTGATCTTTCAGAGCTTCCCAGGTCACATTCATAGTGGGCTTGACTCTGATGTCCTTGATGATTCCCATACTCCTCAGATTTCTGGCATTCAGAGGCTTTCCAACGTCAATTGCCAGATCATCCATACATCTGGTCTTCTCCAGAGCATCTACCAGCCCATGCTCAATGAAGATGTCAGAGAGCAATCTTCCCAGAGGAATGTAGGATCTGGGCTTCATATTATTCCTTGTTTCTCTGACTGAATCCCTCAGATATCTGAAGAGAAGAACAGGGAGGTTGATTGGAATACCCTTCTGAATACAGTAGAGGATGCACTTCTGATCAGCATTTATATAATCTGAAGAGTTGGAGGCTGGACGATGATGGATTGTTCCCAGAATAATCTTCAGCCAAACTCGGAGGTTCTGATGAAGCTCCTTGTTCTTAGATGGGTTTCCTTCAACGTTTGCTTTGAAGATAGTAGGGTTAATGACTTCTGTGATGCGCTTGGACCTTGGAGGAATGTTGTAAATCCTTTTACCTCCAGTTCTCTCCATGTTCAGCAAAGAGGCAATAGATGCTTCTGTGATAATGATCTTCACACCCAGAACAAAAGAAACGATGAACTCATCATCAGCATCTGCACATCTCCAGAATTCCTTCACCAGAAGAGGATAGATTGGACCATACAATCTGTTGAAGTAGGTTTCCCATCCTTGCTTGCGAAGATCTTCAGTTAAATCAACGCCATTTCTTTTCAAATTCTCAAAGTCCACCAGCGATTCACACAGTACATCCAACCCTTCAAAGGGAGTTGAAAGATGAATGTGTTGTTCACGTTCCAAAATGTGAGGTTCTTTGTAAACTGGGGTTGTGGTAACATCTACAACCATGGGTGTTTGAGTGTTTGAAGTTTGGGGGTTAGAAGCAGCTTCCATTTGTTGGGAGAAGTTAAAAACAGCTTGTTCTTGAGGATTCATGATGAAGATTGATGAAGAAGATGAAGAACTGAGAGAGAGTTGCAGAGAAAACTTCGAGAGAGGGTTTAGGGTTTAAGAGTGAGTGAGAGTGATAAGTGTGAAAAGTGAGAGAAAGTGTTTATATACTAAGGGTAAAAACACATGCAAAACGACACACATACCAGCGTTAGCACAAAAACCAAAATAGCACGTTTGGGGGAAAAATGATTACAGCTCATTAATGAATGTCTAATCCCAACAGTAAGCACACTGCTCAAGGAGATTTCAAACGTTCTGACCTTTGATTTCTTTAGACAGCTGTCTAGAAGTTCTAGGGTTAGACGCATGTTCCCCACGTGTTGATGTTTCTGATCTTCAGGAATACCAAGAGATTGGTTCTGAAGATTTCTAACTCAGATATCTTCTTAACTTGGTAGAAGTATCAGAGTCAGAGGCAGAAGTGTATTTGTTTTTATCAGATTCTCATTTTACATGTTCAGAGCCAAATTTTACTCAGGGCAATTTTTAATGTTCAGATTTTCTAATATAAAGCGAAATCTATCTTCAGCCAGAGGCTTAGTAAAGATATCTGCCCATTGATGTTCTGTATCAATGAATTTCAGCGTTACTATTCCTTTCTGAACATAGTCTCTAATAAAATGATGTTTTATTTCTATGTGTTTGGCTCTGGAATGCAAAATGGGATTCTTACTCAAACAAATAGCAGCAGTATTATCACAAAGGATAGGAATGTTACTCTCAAAGATTTGTAGATCTTCTAGTTGATGTTTCATCCAGAGCATCTGAGTTGTGCACAGTGATGCTGAGATATATTCTGCTTCTGCAGTTGATAGAGCAATAGTTGACTGTCTTTTGCTAGCCCAGGAGATTAAGTTGTTTCCCAGAAGCTGGCAATTTCCAGATGTGCTTTTACGTTCTATTCTATCTCCTGCATAATCTGCATCACAATAACCAGAAAGCCTATACTCTGATGTTTTCTCATACATCAGGCCCAGGTTAGGGGTTCCTTTCAGATACTTAAGAATTCTCTTAACAGCTGTTAAATGAGATTCTCTAGGATCTGATTGGAATCTGGCACAAAGACAGACGCTAAAGAGAATATCAGGACGAGTAGCAGTCAGATAGAGAAGAGAGCCTATCATACCTCGATAGAGCTTCTGACAAACCTTGTTGCTTACCTCTTCCTTCTCCAGAATGCAAGTTGGATGCATGGGAGTCTTTGCAGAATTGCATTCAGACATATCAAACTTCTTTAGAACGTCTTTAATGTACTTGCTTTGATGAATGTACGTGACTTCTGGAGTTTGATTGATTTGAATTCCCAGAAAGAACTTTAGTTCTTGCATTAGACTCATTTCAAATTCTGCCTGCATTAACTTAGAAAATTCTTGGCAAACAGAGATATTAGCAGAACCAAAAATAATGTCATCAACATAAATTTGGCATATCATGAGATCATTTTTATGATTTTTACAGAAGAGTGTAGAATCAACTTTCCCTCTGATAAAATTTTGTTCTAGAAGAAAATTACTTAAGCGTTCATACCAAGCTCTGGGAGCTTGTTTAAGTCCATATAAGGATTTCTTAAGTTTGAAAACATGTTCTGGAAAATTTGAGTTTTCAAAACCAGGAGGTTGATTAACATACACTTCTTCTGAAATATAACCATTTAGAAATGCACTCTTGACATCCATTTGGTATAATTTTATAGAGTGATTAATAGCAAATGATACAAGAAGACGAATAGACTCTAACCTTGCGACTGGAGCAAAAGTTTCATTATAATCAATACCTTCTTGTTGACTATAACCTTGAGCTACCAGTCGTGCTTTGTTTCTGACAACTTCTCCTTTCTCGTTCAGTTTGTTTCTGAAAACCCATCTGGTTCCAATGACATGAGTGCCTCTGGGTTTAGGAACGAGATCCCAGACATCATTCTTGGAGAATTGATCTAACTCTTCTTGCATAGCTGCCACCCAATCATTATCTTGAAGAGCTTCATCACAGGACGTAGGCTCAATCAGAGACACTAGTCCCAGAGGAATATCTTCAGAAGTTCTGAAGGTAGATCTGGTTCTAACAGGTTCATCTTTGTTTCCCAAAATCAACTCTTCAGATACGTTGCTACGACTCTTGACTTTCCTTGGAATTTCTGGAGATTTAATTTCTTCAGAGTCTGGAGTGACAGTTGCTTCTGGAGTTTTCTCAGATTCTACCAGAGTGATCTCTAAATCTGCAAACTTTTCAACTAGCTTTGACTTTTCAGGGTCAAGCTTATCATCAAATCTAACATGAATTGATTCCTCCACAATTTTGGTTTCTGTGTTGTATACTCTGTAGCCTTTAGAGCGTTCTGAGTATCCTAACATAATACCTTTCTGTGCTTTGGAATCAAACTTGTTCAGATGTTCTTTAGTATTTAATATAAAGCAAATGCATCCAAAAGGATGAAAATATGAAATGTTGGGTTTTCTTCCCTTACACAGTTCATAGGGAGTCTTATCCAGAATAGGTCTAATAGAGATTCTATTCTGAATGTAACACGCTGTATTTACAGCTTCTGCCCAAAAGTGCTTTGCTACATTTGTTTCATTGATCATGGTTCTGGCCATTTCTTGGAGTGTCCTATTCTTCCTCTCTACAACTCCATTTTGTTGTGGAGTTCTAGGGCAGGAGAAATCATGGGATATTCCATTAGAATCAAATAATTCTTCAAAATCTTTATTTTCAAATTCTCCACCATGATCACTTCTGACTCTAATAATTTTAGAGTCAAATTCTTTTTGCACTTTAGAACAGAAACTGGTGAATACAGAGTGAGACTCACTCTTGTGCTTTAGGAATTTTACCCATGTCCAGCGGCTGTAATCATCAACGATTACAAGTCCATACTTCTTTCCATTGACTGATGCTGTTTTCACAGGACCAAATAAGTCAATGTGAAGAAGCTCCAGAGGCTTGGAGGTAGAAACAACATTTTTCTTTTTAAAAGATGTTTTTGAAAACTTTCCTTTCTGACAAGCTTCACACAGAGCATCTGAAGAAAACTTCAGTTTAGGTAAGCCTCTGACTAACTCAAGTTTAGTTAGCTGAGAAAGTTTTCTCATGCTAATGTGGCCTAAGCGTCTATGCCATACCCATTGCTCTTCGTGAACTGACATTAAACATTTAACATTTTGATCTTTTAAATCAGAAAGATTTATTTTATAAATGTTGTTTTTCCTCTTGCCTGTGAAAAGGACAGAGCCATCGTTCTGATTAATGGCTTTACACGTTTTTTGATTAAAGATTACATCATAACCGTTATCACTTAATTGACTTATGGATAACAAGTTATGCATTAATCCTTCTACATAAAGAACATCAGATATAGAGGGAAGAGTACCATTACCAATAGTTCCGGAGCCTCTGATCCTTCCTTTCTGATCTCCTCCGAAGCCTACAAAGCCAGCGTCTTTAAGTTCCAGGCTTTGGAACATAGACTTTCTTCCCGTCATATGTCGCGAGCATCCAGAGTCCAGGTACCATGACTGGTGTCTGAACTTTGCTGCATAGGATATCTGCAACATAGATAATCTTATCTTTCGGTACCCAGAATCTCTTGGGTCCTTTCAGATTAGTTTTCCCAGAGTTTCTTACAACTTTGGGTCTTCTAGCATTTTTAAATTTGTGTTCTTGTGTGTGTGTATAGTGGTATGAAAAAGGTGATTTAATTTGGTTACTGGTAGAAGTTTTATCAGAATCAGAATCATACCCAATTCCCCTTTTATTATTCTGACCTACTCCATAAATCATGGATGCCATAATACTCCTATTTATCCCATTCTTCAGAAATTGTTGAAAGGCTTCTTCATATTTATAAATAATTTCATTTGAAGTTTGTGGTGTTTGAGACAACACTTCTTCTAATTTTAAGCTTTTTGTTTTAGCTCCATCTCTTTCTAACGTTAAAGATTTGATTGTATCTTCATGTGCTAGAATTGTTGTCTCAAGTTCACTACATTCTTCAGATTTTGCTTTAAGAAGGCCTTTAATACTTTTAACTTTTTGTTTTAATTTCTGAAGAGAGGTAAGAGTTTCTGATAAACATGATTCTAAGTCAGATCTAGAAAGTTCAGAAAATACCTCTTCAGATTCTTCATCTGAGCTGCTGGATGTGGTAGCCATAAATGCTACGTTGGCTTGTTCATCAGAGTCAGATTCTGATGATCCTGATTCACTATCGTCCCAGGTGGCCATTAATCCCTTCTTTGTTCTGAAGGCATTTTTCTTGAAGCTTTCTTTCTTAGAGTCATCTTTCTTCAGCTTGGGGCATTCATTTCTGTAATGACCTGTTTCTTTACATTCAAAACAGGTAATATCTTTATTAGGTTTACCTTTTGAAGTTGACTCTGATCTATCCCTTCTGGGTCTTGATTTTCTGAAGTTGTTGTTGTTCCTTCTTTTCCAGAGTTGCTTAACTCTTCTGGTTAGTAAGGACAGTTCTTCTTCATCATCAGAGTCTTCAGGTTCAGAGTCGTCAGTATCTGCAGTTTCGGCCTGGAGAGCTTTGATTCTGTCTGACTTCCGTCTTTCAGATCTGGACTTCAGCGCCACTGACTTGTTTCTTTTCTGAGGCTCATCCTCCTCTAGTTCTATCTCATGACTTCTGAGAGAGCTAACAAGTTCTTCAAGGCTGATGTTGTTCAGATCCTTTGATAACTTCAGAGCAGTAACCATTGGTCTCCATTTCTTTGGCAGACTTCTGACAATCTTCTTAACATGATCTGCAGTAGTATATCCTTTGTCTAGCACTTTAAGACCTGCAATAAGAGTTTGGAATCTGGAAAACATAGCTTCTATAGCTTCGTCATCTTCCATCTTGAAGGCTTCATATTTCTGGATCAACGCCAGAGCCTTCGTCTCCTTGACTTGGGAGTTTCCTTCATGGGTCATCTTCAGAGAGTCAAGTATATCTTTAGCCGTCTCTCTGTTGGTGATCTTTTCGTATTCGTTGTATGATATAGCATTTAGAAGTATTGTTCTGGCCTTGTGATGATTTTTGAACTCACGTTTTTGATCTTCTGACATTTTGCTTCTGGGAACTTCAGCTCCATTTAAGGTTGGAGGTTTGTATCCATCTGTGACAATGTCCCAGAGGTCAGCATCATAACCAAGAAAGAAACTTTCGATTCTATCTTTCCAGTAATCAAACTTTTCTCCATCAAAAACAGGAGGCTTGGCATTGTAAGAATCTTTCTCATTTGAGTGGGCCATTTGTTTTTCTCGCACTGGATCTCTCTACACGGTTAAGTGTTTGATTTGAAAATCAATAACAGAGCCGGAGCTCTGATACCAATTGAAGGTGAGAAAAACAAGAAAGGGGGGGTTTGAATTGTTTGAAAAATAAGCGCTTTTGCAAAATGAAATCACACAATGATTTTATACTGGTTCGCTTATAACACAAAGCTACTCCAGTCCACCCGGCCAAGGTGATTTCGCCTTCAACAAGGACTTAATCCACTAATCTTGAAAGATTACAAACAACCCCTAAGAGAAAAGAAAATCTCTTAGTCCTCTCAAGTCTACAGACTACAACAAGTCACTTGAGGAAATCAAATAAAAATAGATACAAGATGTGTAATCTAGAGTGCTTCTAAGAAAGCAAATATTACAAACTTAAGAACAAATTTTTCACTTGATAAGCAAAAGCTTAGTGAAAATCTTTGAAGAACAAAGATGTTTTTCTTGAGCGTGATATGATTTCAGTATAGTTTTGGCTAGTGATTTCTTGGTCTTTACTGAATGAGATTTCTTCTCTTATTTATAGGAGTTGAAGTAGAGTTGAAGTGGCGTTGAATCTGTTGGATATTGAGATGTAATTACGCCATTCCATTTATAGCTTCTGCAGTAGACTTTTTCACTTAGAAGTGACTACTTACCACAATTAGTATCTTTTCTCTTGGAAGTGGAGATTAACGTCTCTTTCTAATTGAGGAAATCCATTTGCAGAACTTTAACTTGACTTAAACGTTACTTCATCATGATTAACCATTCTGATTAGAGTCTTTGTGTATCTGGAGAAATTGGCTTCTGATGTTATCTCTTGAAAGTTCAGATGACGCTTGATAACTTCAGACTTTGCAGAAGGCATTTGTTCAGAGTCAGAGCTTCTAGACTTTACTTCATGTTCAGATGCTTCTGATATTTTGTAGTTTTGTCCAGAGTCTAGAGCTTCTTGAATGAGATTCCTCTTTAGGTGCTTCTGATACTTGAGATTTTGCATCTGATCTTGTTTTGCATCTGATGACATCATCAGATTTATTTCTTCTTTCTTTAGAACCCTGCACACTTAGAAACTTTTCGTTAGGGTACCACTTTTGGTTTCATCCTTTGTTATCATCAAAATCATGGAATCTATTGTAGAACTATTTTTGTTCTTACAGAGACACGAAGTTCTAGGATACATGAGCAGTATGACAGATCAGTTTCACGAGTTGCTACACCGTGTTAACTCTTTTGCTCCTCCGGCCAGAGATCGTGCAGATGGATCGAATTTAGTTATTCTTCTTAGCTATTTAGTTTTAAGTTAGATCATTCATTAATGTTATTTGAATTCATGTTCGCATTTGTTTCCTTTTCACATTTCTTTTGTTTTGTCTTTCCAATATTACATTATGATCATTTTATTTAAGCTATTTATTTAATTTTATTATGCAATAGCTATTATATTCTCTACTGTTGCTGCCTATAACCTATTTGAATTATTCATGCAATATTATGCAAAGTAGAATAGCATGCAAGATAAATTAATTCGCAAGATAAAACAATCTAAAAACAAAACAAAATAATAAAAATAAATCCATTACCAAAGTAATTCTGTAGAACGCTACTGAAGCCTTGCCAAAAAGAATGTGTGACGAGCGTAACACAATTTATGACGAACGGCACGCCAAGAGCCTGTTACGAGCGTCACACCCCTGTGACGAGCGTAACACCTTTCTGACTAGGTGAACGTTACATAGCCGTTGGAGACGAACGTTACACCCTTCATTTTTTTATCTTCCCCATTTATTCACATTTACCCACATTTATTTACTTTTCAACCACTTTTCTCTCAAACTTCCAAATTCTTTTCCTATAAATACCCATCAAAACCTCCCTTCATTCACCACAAACAATTCTCTCCTATCAAATACATTTCTTTTCTCTCCAAATTACTCCTTCAAATTCATTCATCACTATGGCGAGAAATCAGAATTTCGGAAATATCATCTTCCGATCCGAAGACGAAAATTATCAAAGGGAGCAATTTGAGCGTTTCCAACAGCGAGGCGTCGTCTCCACCAGGTACCCTGATTTTACTTGTTTACACCAATTAGGATTACTCCAAGGTATCGAATGGATGCTCCGTCAAGCCGACTTAACCTTTCTATGCACCCATAACCAACCAACATACCCCTCCCTAACCTTAGAATTCTTAAGTTCATACGCATACACCACTTCCGCCGGTGAAGATGAATTTTTAACCGGCACTGCAACCTTCCGAATGTTCAACACCGAGTACTCCTTAACCCAAAACCAATTGAGTACCATGCTACACTTTCCCACAGAAGGTCAAGTCTACCCCAGAATCCCTCCCGAAATAAACTGGAGCACAGTTGCCATTTCCACCCTTTTTAAGAAAATATCCGGTCTAGATGCCTACAACTGGGAAGAACTCCTTCTTTCCCACATACATAACCCAACCATCCGATATTTTCT
The DNA here is from genome assembly GCF_024323335.1 of Lathyrus oleraceus. Taxonomy (NCBI): domain Eukaryota; kingdom Viridiplantae; phylum Streptophyta; class Magnoliopsida; order Fabales; family Fabaceae; genus Lathyrus; species Lathyrus oleraceus. Next base: position 143,468,103 of record NC_066581.1, on the reverse strand, counting down.
CCGGATCCTACAAAACACAGTTTTTGGAAGACCAAACAACAGTAAGGTCAACGCAAAAGAACTATTCTTCCTCGAATGCGTCTTCGAACCGACTGCTAAGGTAAACGCTGCCTCTTTTCTACTTCATCATATCCGCACCTTATGTGCTAGAGGCCGCCAACCCTTTGTAATTGGTGGATTAATCACCACCATTGCACTTGGCTTAAACTTAGGGGACCGACTCCAAACCTTAAAATCCCTACCTCCCCTATTTATGGACATCAACTACTGTCGATCCAGCCGCATGATTAAGAATAGTAGGAGGAGGATATTATCTTATGGTGAACAACCAAGCCATCCCAAGCGTTGTTCTACCCAACATGGCCCTGACCGATGTCACAAACCGCAACCGCCTCCTCTATGATCTAAATGCTCCCGAAGCCACCGAGCCTTCACAAGCAAACCCGCCCACAGACGAGTTTGAGGAAATGGAGCAAGGTGATCAGCCTCCCGCACAACAATCCGTCCCGCTCAACCCTTCCGATAATGCAACTGGCCCATCCTCCCAACGTCGTCGACGAAGAAGGCCTGCAACCAACGACGACATCATGGATGCTATTGATGGTATGCAGGCACAGAATGTCGAGATGATGCAGATGATGCGTCAAATGCAACAACAACAGGATGCTAGGAATGCCACTACCGACCAGCGGTTTACTGAGTTGTTCAGCAGGTTCGACAATTTAGACTTACGTCAGAGATCACCTGGCCCAAGAACCAGAGGCGGAAGGCAGCCTTAGTTGTACTTTCTTTTTCCTTTCCATATTGTATTTCATTTCCTTAAAACATTGGGGACAATGTTTAGTTTAAGTATGGGGGGGAAACCATGTTCTTTCTATTTCCATTTTTCAAGTATGTACCTTTCCCTTCATTGTTATTTTAATTATTATATAAAAAAAAAAAAAAAAATCTATTATTTTAAGTTAAGTCTCGAGTGTGAACAAATTTCTATTATCTATTCCCTCAAATTTCCATGAGCCACAACAAAAATTCAACACCCAATAAGTATAAAGGTTGCTCATCTTATCGATCTTGAGACGAATTAAGACAAAGACCACTACCGCCAAACACTCTAAACGAACCTCAACATGTTAGATCAGATAAGTACCTATTATACCAATCCCTTGAACTTTTAGTTTTATAGTAACCCCGAGTAGTTTATACAAGAAGTCAGCACCATCCTAATAGCAAACTACGTGGAGAGCCGATGAATATAAGTGAATGATTCCCAAAGTAACATAAAAAAACAAAAAACAAAATATATATATATATATATATATACATCAGGAAATGCACTAAGTAAGTTAGGTGATCCTTACCAGATCATTTAATCTAAAGGTTGCAGATCATACAAAAGCATAAGATGAAAGATCCATTATGAGTTGGTTCAGCAGGTATCTGGTACTGAACTTGGTAGGGCGGACTACGGTCCGATCCCCCGCAATTTGCAATGGACTGAATAACGAAGTTATCCGACTTATGTACCAGAACTTCTAGCTAAAAGGGGATCAGAATCACTAACCGGTTACTCCACTATGTGCGCGAAAAGATAAAGGGCTTAATGTGATTTCGCTTGAATGAAAACGGGTGAAATAAGAGTGAAGGAACCAGGATAGCTATCATAGTGTACTTGAACCGATTTGCATAAGGTGAGGTTATCTAGGTTGTGACGGTGGTTGTTGATGTCAAGATTAAACTCAAGTTACTTCTAAACAAGGTTTACATGCAACCTAGTACGAATTGATGTGTGTTTTGAAATTTCATCTGGCCAAATTTTTAAAACGATTTCTATACTGTATCTTGCTTGAGGACAAGCAAAGATCTAAGTATGGGGGAGTTTGATAACATGAAATTATATCATATTTTAGGACTTAATTCAATTAAATTTTATCATTATTTATTTCAGTTCACTTCATTTTATTAGATATTACGCGGTATTTTCTTCCTATTTGTCTCAGGTGGCTTATTTTGAAGCACAAGTAAAAATGGAAGAAAAGGAGGTGCAAAAAGGAGAGAAAATGAACCAAATATCAAAGCCCAGCCCAAAGTACAAAAACACAGGTGTTGTGCCTGTGACGGACGTCACAGAGGCTGTGACGAGCGTCACGCCTTGCACACTCCTGTGACGAACGTCACACATGGTGTGACGAACGTCACACCAGTCCCTTACATTTTTGGCGCAAGGAACGCTTCAGAGACGTTGAGGGAGAGTTGAAGCCGATATCCACGCCTAAGTACTTTGCACGTTGAAGACCTTTGGAAGCGGAAGCAGTTACTCAAGGCACCAATATAAATAGCCACTTTCCAAACCCAAAAGGGGTTCCACGCTTTTTCCATATTTTTCTTTTGCCGTTTTCGCTTTTGCCTTTTTCTCTTCCAGCAACTTAAGCATTATTTTTACAGCATTGCTTTTACGAGTTTTACACTATTTCCCTTGCAATTTCTATTTCCTTTTTAGCATTTAGTTAATTCTTTTCGCACAATAGTTTCTACACTGGAAACTATTGTGTACCTTTTTATCGGATCTAACCTTACGTTAGAATCCAGTTTTTTATTTCCTTCGTTTTAATTTGTTGTTTAATTGAAGAATCCAAGAACAAATCCTACCGGCTTGTGGTGGAGTGTTCAAGACTACTGTTTAACTTATTCAGGTTCTTTAATTATTATTTAATGCTTTGTTTTATTATTTATTTATATTATCTGCCTGGGATGAGTCTGTTTATGCATGATAAGTATTTAAGTTTGTTTAGCATGTCTGGCTAATTCGCTTAGATATCGGTATGTAAAGTAAGCGGAATAAGGGATCAGAACTAAGTCGGTTTAATTAAATTTAAAATCAAAATCACTCTTTTTACGGTCTCAATTTACAGGGTTAATAACAAAGGTTTTTACGAAAGTAAAAGACATAAAGAAGTTAAAATCAATAGAGCGAGAGTTTGAGGTTTTAACTGGACAGTGTAAATTAGACATTAATTCTAGATCAGGGCGAGAGCAAGTTTTAGAGTTAATTAAATTCTGATCTTTTCCAAAAAGTATTTTTAAAGATAGAATGTGAGAACGAGAGTTAAGCATTCGAATTTAATTATATAACCTAAGTCAACAGAGCGAGAGTTTGAGATAAGGGTGTTTAAACGGTCAGTGTTTTCTTGAGAAGAGTTTCTACGGACTTTATTGCTTTCAAAAAATGGTTTTTGACTTAATTATAAGTGACAGCTACATTAACATAAAATCATGGTTTATTCAACAGAGCGAGAGTTTGAGATAAAACTTTTAATCAATAAAGTCAACTGAAAAGATTTATTTTAAAACCAAGAAATCGACAAAGAATTGATTCCCTAATTACGACGAACTACATACCGATATCCGCTTATTAATATTTAATCTAGATCCTAGTTTAGTTTTTAGCTTTTCCCCCAAACAATCAAACATTATCCACCTTAGCTTTACGAAGTAACCTTAGATAACGGTATATCGATTCATAAGTCCCTGTGGGATCGATATCTTTTAAAACTACGCGATAGAACTGTGCACTTGCAGTTTGTACCCCATTCTCGACTCACAAAGTCAAGCGATCAGGCAGCTTAGGCAAAAATGAGCGTCTCGGTGGATTGAAAACCCGAAAGGGCGATCCAGGAAAAAATTAGAGACATAAAAACAGAATAGAATTTCCTATAAGTTGAGCACCCCACCTTGGGGCAACTTATGCAAAAAATAAGGATTATGGCAAGTAACTGTAGTCTGCTGATCTTCAGTGATTTTTGAAGACTTGTTTGAGCACAAGAGTTGACATCATTTCATCATCTCCAGCGGCGGTCAAGAGCACAGTGGATATCAAGAGTTGGTAGAAGGATTAAGGATCATTTGTATTCAATGTAACCCTTTTCCATGTAAATTACCATTTTCAACTTTGTAAAATCTATGGAGTCTTATCATTTACAGACTACCATTCTATTAAATAAAGTTGAGATTTTATCCAATTATTTCTATTCTTATTTACTTCAGCCAATAGTTTTAAATTTTATTATGATCACTTTTGAAATTAAAATTTTTAAATCAAAATCAAGTTTTTTTTGAAAATATAAAAGCAAGAACTTTTCCAAAGCAAGTAAAAAGAATATCAACATTATTTCAGTAAGAAGCAAGTTCTTAAGTGCGAAGCATCTGAGGTTCCCCAAGCAGTTAACTCTTCGGGTATCCCTAGAAGTTTGTGTTGATTCAATTCCTTGGCAGAGTGTTTGATCCCCTTTGGAGCTTATTTCTTTTCCCCAGCTGAGTTGGTTGCGGTGTGTCCTTGTCCCAAGCAGAGTTTTGGCCTTCCCAGCGGAGTTCGTTGTTCCTCAGCAGGTAGATCGTCATCAGAGATGCCTGATCTTTCCCCAGTAGAACGCCTTGGTGTCCCCACCAATCGTTGTATCTTTGCTCCCAGTCAGAGTTTCCTCCTAGTTCCTGAGCAGCTTTTGACTTCTTCCCCAGTAGGGTTGTCTCCCATTTTTATGGTTTGGCCTAAAAGTCTCTACAGTTTGGATGTTTTATCTTCAACAGGTCTCCTTCCCCAACCAGGGTTGAGCCTTTGGGATGTTGATCTCCGTGTTCTCCAGCAGTCTATCTCCATGATTTGTGGATTGGCCGAGGATTGTACCGGTGGTTCAATTTCTTTGCGACACCTCTGTATCCTTCGTGATCGTTTTGTCAGCATAATCACCATACATATACATATACAAATTCATGTTTTGCATACCCTGCATCTTCATATTTTATTTGTTTGAGATTTTCATTCTCTGTTATGGCGGTACTTTATCCCCATACCAAATCTGGTGTCTGTCCTCCTTCAATTGTAGAGTGTCAGCCCCTAAGCAGAAAAGACTTTAACCTTTCTCTATTTCCCCACAGAGTTTGTTCCTCGTGGATGGTTGTTATTTCAGTTTCCTCTCCAGTAAATTTTCTGGATGGAATCACTCCCCTTGAGTTATGTCCTCATTGGGTTGAGTCTTGATTGATTGGTTCCTTCTAGCTCTTACCTAGAAAGATATCTTGGTCCCCTAAGGGTTTGTTACCCAGTAACTGGTGATATTCTTCTTGGTTGGTGGCTTGCTACTTCTTGCCCAATACCCGACAAAAGTACCCTTTTTCTCCTCAACAGATATCCCTAGTGGATCTATTCCTCGAAAAGTATATCCTTGATATAATCATCTTAACCAGGTGACGGATATCTTTTCTTCCCCCATGGAGTCTATCCTTGACATGTTCGCTTTAACCAGTGACGGATATTCTCTTCTTTGGTATTCTAGCCAGTAAAAAGGTAGTTGTAATTCCTATTGTGGTTGCTCAGAGAGTTAATCCTTGATATGTTCATCTTAACCGATGACTGGTTTTCTTCTCTTTGTGGTTTTCTACCCAGTAGCCGGTAGTTGTAAATCCTACTTTTTCCCCTGTGCAGAGACTATCCTTGATATGTTCACTTTAACCGGTGACGGATTTTCTCTTCTTTGGTATTCTATCCAGTAACTGATAAATGTAATCCCTATTTTCTCCCCTTTCAGAGTCTATCCTTGATATGTTCATCTTAACCGGTGATGGATTTTCTCTTTGATTGGTCTTCTACCCAGTAACCGGTAGTTGTAAATCCCATCTCCGTCCCCTCGCAGAGTTGATCCTTGATATGTTCATCCTAACCGATGACGGATTCTCTCTCCGACGGTTTTCTATCCAATTTTTGATAGATATAATTCCCTTTCTGTTCAGCTGGTATATCCTTGATATGTTCATCCTAACCGATGACGGGTATCCTCCTTAACATCCCCAGGCAATCCTTTCCTTGATATGTTCATCTTAACCGGTGACGGATTTTCTTCCCTGTTGAGTTTATCCTTGATATGTTCATCCTAACCGATGACAGATACTCTCACCCTTGGTTTTCTGCCCAGTAACTGGTAGTTGTAAATCCTATTTGCTACAGTTTCCCCAGCAAGGCTATTCTTACCCAGTAACCGGTAATGAGTATTCCCCCTAGCTTTTCCTCAGCGAGTCATCCTTGATATGTTCATCTTAATCGATGACGGATGTTCTCTCTGTCAGATTTTTATTATCTCTTTACCTAGTAACAGGTAGTGGATAATAGATTTTTGCTCCTTCTTTGTTGAAGTTCATTCTCCCCAGTTGAGTTGAGTGCACATTTCCTTAGTGAAATCGTTCTTCCCCTGCATGAGTCGAATATTTCAGTTTTATCCTGACTTATTCGTATCCCCTGCAGATGTTGTTTTTCCCCGGCCGAGTCTTTCCATTTCATATGGATTTCCTCTAATCCCCTAGCAGTTGTAAGTCGTACCCTGGCCTACGCATAACTCCTTTTTATCCCACAGAGTCTCTGTCTCCCTAGTGAGTTTTCCTTATGGAATGCATTGTGCTCCTGGGAACTTTCGGTCTCCCTGATTTCTTTTCCTTTATGGCAATATTTCCCCACAGAGCATTAACTTTTGCATTCATATCATATGCATCATGAGGTCTCTTAGGGACCAAAATTCTTTTCTATATGTTATTATTTAAGCCCATTCTACTGAGTCGAGTCGAATATTTTAACCTTCACCTCCTCAGATAGAATGTCTTTAAATAGGGGCAGCTGTAAGACCCCAATTTTGACCCTAAGATCCCTCATGCATTCCCATCATAAGCATAAGCATTGGGATCACATCTTGGAATTCTCCTTACCCCTTTTCATTGGGTTTGTTTTGGGAGAGATCACCAAGCACTTTGTGATTATATCATACTTGTATTTTATCATTTTACTAACTAAAATACCAAAAATATGTCTTTGTATCTATCTAACTCTTTTGTAGGTAGGGCATGATCTCATTGATTCATTGATCACATCTAGGGTTTGAGACCCTCATGAACAAAGAGCACAACCAAGAATTGATACAAGAATGGTTATGAACATTATATATGAGTCCCAATTGTTTCTACATGTTAACTTGATCAAGTTTGCTTCAAGAGTTTGAGGGTGATTTGCCTTGGAAACCCTAGTTTGACTGGGTATCTTGAGTAACTTCTCCAACAAGCTATCTCACCAATTGATCAAATTTCTCAAGGGACACTTCAAAATTCATTATCTTATGCATATATGATTTACCATGAGCCAAGAAAGTCAAGAGAAATGGAAGTTAGCAAGTTGGTTAATGGTGGTTGGCCAGATGAATTCATCTGATCAAAACTGGGTCTCCCTAGACCCTATCTCCTACAATTTTCACCATATGAAATTATTCCTAGATAAAACTTACTCTAAATGACATTATAAACAACTTTCATGTTTAGACCTAGAGCAAGTTTTGCTTGGAAAATCATTTTCTATGATGAAACATTATAGGTCATTTTGTCTAAACCCTAATTTGAAAGTCAACTTCCCAAGACCATAACTTGCTCAATTTTTATGATATGAAAGATTTCCATGTTGCTCAATCAAATTCAATATGTCTACGTCAACTTTCATGTTTGGAGTGGGAGCAAATTCAACTTCTTTGAACATCTGATATGAGGCTACATTATAGGTCACTTTTGACCTATACCATTGATCAAGTGATTTTTCCAAACTTCAAAAATGCATGACTCTATCATTAAAATCTAAATGACATGAAATTGGTGACCATTTTTAAGGTATTTGAGAGAGATACAACTTTGATGAAGACACTTTTCTCATTTGAAGCTCCTATAAAAAGTTAAGCAAGGTGGAATATTGAGACATATGGCTTGACACTTAGAAAAATTTTGATATGTCAAATTTTTCCAAACTTCCACCTCAAATATCTCCAAGTTCCAAGCTCTAAATGAAAAAGTGTTCAACATCAAACTTGTTCCTCTTGATATCACCTTTCCAAAGAGCTAAAGTTCATGCATTTTGGATGAGAAATGCATAGGATGAGCATGGCTTAAACAGACTGATATCATTTGGCATGGATCAATCTTCAAGTTACAATGCACATGTACCTTGCAATCCAATCCATCTTCAAAGCATCTGATCATTCATTTGGACTTTCAAACCATTATTCCATGGGCCTATGCGCGCCCATGCAGCTTTGTATCATCAATTTGCCAAATTTGGAAAGTGGAAAGAGTGTGCAAATATCATTTGATTTCTCTATAAATTGAAGCCCTTATGCTCAGATTTTACACACACATTGCATCAGCTTTGAATCTCCATTGAAAACCCTTCACAATAAGAGGATAACCTTGATAAATTCATTTGAATTTGAGCTTGAATCTCCACTATTTTGGAATTCAATTCTCCAAGAATCCATTGCTTCTAAGCCTTTCCATTCCTCTCCTACAAGCAATTGAAGTGAAGCCAAGCACGATTCAGATCAAGATCTAGCAAGCTCAGACCTCCATTAAAGGTAATTCGCAGAAATTTTAAACTCGTCGATTCTCCTTGATTCTTGCTCAATTCCATTGATTCTTGAGTTGTCTGAAGTCCTACCAATGTAGGCAAGAAGATTGAGTTGCTTTGAGGCCAAATCGAAGTAACTCAGATCATGAACCTCATTTTTCAATTCCACGTATCTCTTAATATAGTTGGAATTGGATGAATTGGAGGTGATATTCGTGCTCAGTGATGTTTTCTCTTTAAAATCATGTCCCTGTTTGGAATTTTGGTGATGGTTCATGTTGACCAGTCTGGTGAAGCTCATCGGAGAAGACAATCGGAGCTCTGGCTCCGGTGATGATGTGTCTTAAGTCTGAGCTATGGGATCCAACTTCCACGTTTTAATCTTAGCCGTCCCTTGTGAATACCACGTTTACAGCGCGTTTAACTAAAGAACATGTGGAACGCGTGTTTTGGATCATCAGATCTGCCACCTCAATTAATGAGGGAGATCAGATGGTCCATGTATTTTTGAATTTTCTGATTTTTAGTTTAATCCCATTTTCTTCAATAATTCATAATAAATTTAATATTGATCCAAAAAATATGGGACTTTCACCAAAAATTTCCAAATATTTTTCTCTTTCATATTCTGAATTAAAATTATCTTTTTGGATCAGTATTAATATTTTTCATGAATTAATTGATTTTTCATTTGTTTTTAATTGTTTAAAAATATTTTTAAGTGTCCAAAAATTATAAAAAAAAATCTCCAAGGTCCTTTGACCTTGTTTAACCTATGATAAATCTCATGGCCATTTATTCGGTGTTTTGATGAGATTTTAGGATTTGGACAATACATATTTGAATTTAATGCATTATTTTAATATTTTTAATTGAATAAATGTCATTTTAATTGTGTTAACCATTTGTATTGACTTAAATGAGTTCCTTATTTGTTGTTGGGCCTTGGTCGAGGTTTATTTGACTTTGTCAAGTTAATATTATTGGATTTAGGGGATTGATGGAATGTACATTCCATCTCCCAAAATGAATGAATAATATTAATTTGGTAAAAGTCCTCCTTTGACCAATTTGTGATCTCATTCATCCCTTTCCCTCTTCATATAATTCCTCTTCTTCATCCATTTATTTTCAATTGGCCAATGACATCTCAAAGTCCTAATGCTAGTTGATTGAAAGATTAACATGAGTATGGATGAGATTAGGCCACACCTTTTGCATATTTTTGTGTGCGGTATGTTTAATGAGCATAGTTCTTAATACTATGTCTCCAACATGCATTAACACCAAAAGTTTATTGCTCGGCCTCAAATAGTTGTGACTTCCATATAAGTCCAATTACGATTGCTTAACATAGCACTAAATTTGTGACACAAAAGGCATAATCATTCGAGTTAGTGAGATTGTAAGTCTCCCCTCTTCCATGGTATTGTGTGGAAACTTGGCCTTCTTTCCTTCCTTTGGAAGATGTTTTGGTTCAAGGATCCATGCTTGTGGCAAGTGGGTTGAGTGTTCTCCAAAGAATGTCTTGAATTCAAAAGCAAAACAAAGCTAACCACTAACTTACTAACTATTAACTTTCTTAACTTCAAGTCTTTACTTTAATGCAATTTACTTTTAGCACTTTATATCATTTTCCATTATACATATCATTATAATTGTTTATGTTAATGAAATTTTCACTTTGTCCACTTGGACCATATTGTGTGATATTATTTTGTTTGCTTGTTTGTGTGGTCTTTGACCATTAATGTACATAATTACAACAAAAACCCTAAAAGACTTTTTAGTGGACTGTTGGTTTGATCTTGCCTAATCGGACTTAGAACTTAGGCAACATTCCTTTGCTAATGGACTTGGCCAATGCCAATTTGTTTAAGAACCAAGTGCTTGCAATTTGAATTCACCTGATACATCATTCTAGATCTCTCCATATTCATCTGCAACATTGATCATTATTAAGATGTCATGTTGAACCTGTGACTTGTGGAATTCATCTGCTACGTAGGCTATTTTGAAGAAGATCATTGAAGTGGATAAGCTTGGATGAGGCCATCTTTATTTGATGCCTTTGCCCTTCAATATTGGTATAATTGTGCATTTGTGTGATTGCTTAATTCTAAAAAGTCCAAGGGAATTCTGGGTTTCTATTGGCATTACATTAAGCAAAGAACCAACGTCAACAAGGACTCAAGATAGAAGAGAGTCTGTACACATGACTGAAATGTGTAGTGCTTTATTATGGCCATTTCCCTCAGGAGGTAATTTTGCTTCATTAAATCCTAAATACCTACTGGTTGTGATATTCGCAACCACGTCGTCAAATTTATTGACCGTGATATCCTACATCATATGAGCGATATTCAGGACTTTCAAGAATGATTTACGGTGAGCCTCAGAACTTAGCAGTAAAGACAAAATGGAGATCTTGGAAAGAGTCTGGCCCAACTGATCGACGATCTTAAAATCACTCTTTTTGATCAACTTGAGGAACTCCTGGACTTCCTCAAAAGTGATGCTCTTCTTGTGATATTCAACATGCTCATTTTCAACCATCGGCCCTTTACCCTTATACACTTCTAATTCTGCAGCTTTGTCAGTAGTAACATTCGTCGATGTTGGAACAGTTGTCACGTTCGGAGTGGCCGGTACAGTTGCCCCTGCCTGCGGAGGAGGAGGAGGAAGGACCTTCTCCTTATGAGGGATAACTGTGGGTGATGGAGGAACCCTGGGAGTGTATTTTGGAGCAAATATACAGCCACTGTGAGTCATGCCTCCCGTTCAAGTTATATTGACGATCTCAGTATCAGGAATGTGAATTTCTTTTCCGCCTACATATGATGTTGTCTCATAATTCCAAGGCACCGCCTTGGTATTCTGATACGGAAACGGACTAGGAACACGAAAATGGATTGGCTGAATCCTCTTGGGAAGAGCTTAAACCTTCTTATTCCTATACACAATAGTTATCGATTCGATTACTATAACCTCTTCTACTGCCTTGGACTTGGAGAACTGTATCAGCCCTTGATCCATCAGCTCTTGCACACGACCCCTTAACTCGTCACAAGTGTCCGAATCACAGTCATATACTACACAATCTTCATGTATATCGGCTAGAAACCCAAAATGTTCAAGTCTTTTCCATACAACCGACATCGGAGTGTTTACATCGTCAGCCTGTAGTACAAATTCTGTAGTTTCTTCTTCGATAATAACATTGACTGCTGAACCACCATGATTAGGCAGAGGGTTCGTTTTCACATTAGTCTTTTCCTCAAAGACAAAACCTTTTGATCAATCAAATCTTGGATTTTTTTTAGGGTCCAACAATCCTCTATAGAGTGTCCTATATACCCGACATGGAAGGCGTACGAGGCATTAGGATTGTGCTTAGGATGAAAGGGAGGAGAGGCTGATGGGAATTCCTTTGGTACAATAGCCCCTACGTGAATCAAATATGGTACCAATTCAGCATATGGGACCGGAATTTTATCAATTTGAGGGCTATTACCAAAGTTGTTCCTGTTATTCTGACCTCGACCTTGGCCCCTGTTGTCACGGTTGTACTGTTGGTTCTGATTCTTCTGAGTTGGTGCTGGTTGTAGATTGTTGTTTTATGGTTGATACTTGTAGATGTTTGATTGGCTGCATTTTGTGTTAAAACACTAACTGTACTCTAATGTCTTGACTGATGTCAGGACATGCTTTGTAGATGTTTGATTGACTGCATTTTGTGTTAAAACACTAACTGTACTCTGATGTCTTGACTGATGTCATGGCATGCTTGAGTAGCATGCTGCAGGATTAGCTATTACAGGATTTACTGAATGTCAAACTGGATGTTATGACATTCATCCATGACAGCAGATACTGAATTATAGAATAGTTGGTTTTTCTGTTATAGCTCAGTATTGAGTTCAGTCTGTTTTTCAGGAGAGTAGCAGACCTGACACATAGCCTACTGTCTGAATGTCAAACTGAATGTTATGACATTCATCCATGACAGCAGATACTGAACTATAGAATAGTTGGTTTTTCTGTTATAGCTCAGTATTGAGTTCAGTCTGTTTTTCAGGAGAGTAGCAGACCTGACACATAGCCTACTGTCTGAATGTCAAACTGAATGTTATGACATTCATCATTGACAGCATATACTGAATAATAGGCAGGTTAGTTTTTCTGCTACAATTCAGTATTTATTTCATTCTGTTTTTCAGAAGGATAACAGACCTGGCATATGGCCCATTGTCTAAATGTCAAACTGGATGTTATGACATTTATCTCTGACAGCTGATACTGAAGTATAGACTGGTTGGTCTTTTACAGTTCAGCATTTAGTACAGTCTGTTTTCAGGAAAATAACAGACTTAGCATATGGCCTATGTTCTGGACGTCAAACTGAATGTTATGACATTCATTCCTGACAGCATATGCTAAAGTGTAGGATGGTTAGTTTTTCTGTTTCAGTATTTTTCTCAGGCTATTTTTTAGGAATCCAACAGCTGAGCTAAAATCCAGGAAACTAACAACTAAGCTACAATTAATGGACGTAACAAATAGCCTATTTGTTAGCACCCTAATATGTGGAAATTAGGTTAACTTGCTTAACCTTATTTTTAGGAAATACAAGTACAAGGCCCAAGTGCTGCAATATAAAAGGATGGCAATCCTGATTTCAGAACTTAGGGGTTTTTAGCGTGAAGCATTCATTGTTCCATTAGACTTCACTGCTGTAGTTCTATGTGTGTCTTGTATTAGGTGCAACTTGTGAGCCAAGCAATTATCACCTAGATGATTGCATTGGACTAGGGTGTTCATTGAGTTGTAAGTGTTGTGTCACTCTAAGCTTTTAAGCATGAGTGCTGTGTTTCTTGATTAAAGTTGTTAAGCACAATCAAGAGTTGTTTGAAGTATAACTTCGCCATTTAACTTTAAACTAATTAAAGGTTGTAATCACTGTGGTGATTGAGGGGGAGTGAGTAGGAATTAAGATTGAAATTGCATTGGGTAGGTATTAAGTGATAGGATTAAACAGTTGGTTTAAGGTCTAAATTAATACTACTAATAGTGAATTTCCTCCCTGGCTTGGTAGCCCCCAGACATAGGTGTGTTTGTCACCGAACTGGGTAAACAATTCCTTGTGTTATTTACTGCACTTACATTTACCTGTTGTAAACATTCCTGTCTGCGCAGAATCGGATGTCATAACATCCTGTGTGACATCGATAGTCTGTTAACTAGAATTTCAATATTGATACGGCGATTGTTCATACTGAGCATCAACAACATAAGGATACGGATAGTACGGTATGGGAGCCATTGGAAACTGATATTAGGGGTGGACACTCGCTGTCACAGCACTTCTATCCCCTTTTTTTATTTTTCGTGAAGCCCCCACGTGACTTCTTATTTGTAGTCTGCTGCATAGTGGTATCTGTGATCTTCCCAGATTTCAGCCTATTCTCTACATGTTCACCAATAGTCACCATATCAACGAAGTTTGTAGAAGAACCCCCGATCATTTTCTCATAATACATCCCTTGAAGCGTATCCATGAAGATATCAACAAGTTCGTTATCTAACTAAGCCAGTATGACCCTGAAAGCCATCTCACGGCAGCGCTGAGCGTATTCCTTAAAGGTCACATTGTATTTTTGTGCCTGATTCTATAATTGCAGCCTTGTTGGCGCCATATCGAGTTTATACTTGTATTGCTTTAGAAACGCTTCGGATAGATCCCTCCAGGATCGGATCTTAGTGTGTTCTAAACCCATATACCAATCCAAAGAATCTCCAAACATACTGTCTTGGAAGCAATGGATTAGAAAGTCGTCATTGTCAATACATGATGCCATCTTCCTGTAGTACATCGTTATGTGACTTCGAGGATAACTTAGACCTTTGTACTTCGGTAGATTTGGAACCTTGAACTTCTGTGGAAGCACCATGTTTGGAACCAAACAAAGATCTCGGGGATAAATGTAGAAGGCCGAGAAACCTTCAATAGCCCTTATTTTGTCGTCTAACAGCTGATAATCCATCGGTCGGGCCGAATTAGCAACAGGGATAACGACCTAACTGGCTGGTCAAGACGTTTCTAGAGCTATTGCCTGAATAGGCACACTCTGAAGAGAAAACAACATATGCAAAAGGTAGGAGAAACCGGGAGGTACTATTTGAGTAGTATGCACCACGTGAGGAAATTGTCCTCTAGCCTGAGCATTAGGGGCCTGAGGTGCCCCAGTCTGTACATACTAGAGTGTAGGATTGTTAGGTGCATAAGTTAGCGTAGGCACATATATTTACCCAGGGTAACCAAGTGGAGCAGCTTGAGGTTGGTTCAGGTTCGCATGTTGAGAAACCTGAGCAAGAACCTAAAAATGGAGGCCCGAACCTCGATATTCGTCTTCAATGTCAGGAGTTTCAGTGGGAACCTGACCTTGAATGTTCTCGAGGTTGGCAGCATCAACCGGAGGAGTCTGAACTGTGGGCACACCCCAGGGGAAAACAACATTCTCGGCAGTAATAGGGGAGGCAAGAGTCTGATGAAGGAAGAAGGCACCCTCATTGACAAAGTGAATAGCAAAGTTCTGAGGCATTCCCTAGGGATAGGCATCAGCAAGCCTATCCAGATCGGTAGGAACCAATAGACGGTTCCATGTGGTTGGTGCCATGGTCTCCACCGGAGTTTCAGCGGTATCATCAACAACAACAGTAGGATTGGACACCCCAGCAACATGGGTGACGTTGGCAGCAACGGAGTTAGCAGAGGTGGAGGCCCTTTGAGTTTGGAGGAGCTCCAAGATAGTATTGTAGATGTTTGATTGGCTGCATTTTGTGTTAAAACATCTAACCGTACTATGATGTCTTAACTGATGTCATGACATACTTGAGTAGTATGCTGCAGGTTAGCTAATACAGGATCTACTGAATGTCAAACTAGATGTTATGACATTCATCCCTGAGAGCAGATACTGAGGTTTAGAATAGTTGGTTGTCTGTTATAACTAAGTATTTATCTCAGTCTGTTTATTCAGGAGAATAACAGACCTGGCATAAGGCCTACTGTCTGAATGTCAAACTGGATGTTATGACATTCATCAGTGACAACATATACTGAATAATAGGCAGGTTGGTTTCTCTGCTTCAGTTCAGTATGTATCTCAGTCTGTTTATAAAGGGAATAACAGACATGGCATAAGGCCATTGTGTAAATGTCAAACTGGATGTTTTGACATTTATTACTGTAAGTTGATATTGAAGTATAGACTGGTTGGTCTGCTACAGTACAGCATTTAGCACAGTCTGTTTTCAGGAAAATAACAGACTTAGCATATGGTATATGTTCTGGACGTTAAACTGAATGTTGTGACATTCATTCCTGACAGCATATGCTAAATTGTAGGATGGTTAGTTTTTCTGTTTCGGCATTTTCTCAGGCTATTCTTCAGGAAATCAACAGTTGAGCTAAAATCCAGGAAACTAACAACTGAGCTACAATTAATGAACCTAACAAATAGCCTATTTGTTAGTACCCTAATATGTGGAAATTAGGTTAACTTGCTTAACCTTATTTTTAGGAAATACAAGTACAAGGCCCAAGTGCTCCAATATAAAAGGATGGCAATCCTTCTTTCAGAACTCATGGGTTTTAGGCGTGAATATTTTATTGGTCCATCATACTTCACTGCTGTATTTTTGTGTGTGTCTTTTAATAAGTGTATCTTGTGAGCCAAGCAATTATCACCTAGATGATTGCGTTGGACTAGGGTGTTCATTGAGTTGTAAGTGTTGTGTCACTCTAAGCTTTTAAGCGTGAGTGCTGTGTATCTTGATTAAAGCTGTTAAGCACAATCAAGAGTTGTTTGAAGTGTGACTTCACCATTAACTTTAATCTAATTAAAGGTTGTAATCACTGAGGTGATTGAGGGGGAGTGAGTAGGAACTCTTATCTTAGTGTAAGATTGAAATTGCATTGGGTAGGTATTAAGTGATAGGATTAAATAGTTGGTTTAAGGTCTGAATTAATACTACTAATAGTGGATTTCCTCCCTGGCTTGGTAGCCCCCAGACGTAGATGTGTGTGACACCGAACTGGGTAAACAATTCCTTGTGTTATTTACTGCACTTACTTTTTAAGTTCTGCATGATTCTTGTCTGTGCAGAATTGGATGTCATAACATCCCGTGTGACATCGAAAGTCTGTTAACTAGAATTTCAATTGGCATCAGAGCAGGCACCCAGCCTGTTAATTTCTGGGTGATATCTAGGGAAGTTACTTTCTAGTACCATGGACAAGGATGTAGGATACTCAAATAGACCACCCATGCTGGATGGTTCTAACTATGATGACTGGAAGCCTCGTATGATAGCCTTCCTAAGGTCTCTAGATAGCAAAGTCTGGAGAGCTGTCAACAAAGGATGGGAGCATCCAACGAAGACAGGTAAAGATGAAGTCAGTATGCAAATTCCTGAAGAAGAGTGGGAAAAGGAGCAAGAGGCATTAGCCCTTGGAAATTCTAAGGCCTTGAATGCATTGTTCAATGGAATAAGTAAGAACATCTTCAGACTGGTGCATCACTGTGAGCTGGCTAAGGAAGTTTGGGATACCCTCAAGATAACCCCTGGAGGTACCTCCAAGGTGAGGATGTCTAAACTTCAGCTGCTGACCAACAAGTTTGAAAATCTGAGGATGAAAGAGGATGAGACTATTCATGACTTCCACATGAATATTCTTGAAATTGCCAACACTTCTGGTGGCTTAGGTGAGAAAATGGCTGAAGAGAAACTTGTAAGAAAGATTCTCAGATCATTGCCAAAGAGATTTGCCATGAAGGTCACAGCCATAAAAGAGGCTCAAGATATCAGCAATATGAAGGTTGATGAGCTTATTGGTTCTCTCCAAACTTTTGAAATGGGCTTGTGTGAGAATGTTGAAAAGAAGAACAAAAGTGTAGCTTTTGTATCAAATACTGAAGAGGAGTCAGAAGAAGGAAGTACTGGAGGTGATGAAAGCATATCAGAAGCCATAGCCATGCTTGGGAGACAGTTCAAGAAGTTCATAAAGAAGATTGATCAAAAAGGTAGACCAAATGTCAAGAACATCTCATCTGACATCAGGAAAAGATCAACTTCTGAAGAAAAGTTCAACCAAGGCAAGGGAATTCAGTGTCATGGATGTGAAGGTTTTGGATACGTTAGAGCTGAATGTCCTACTTACCTCAAGATGCAAAAGAAGGGGCTATCTGTCACCTGGTCTGAAGGAGATTCTGAGAGAGAATCTGAAGGAGAATCTGCTAAACATGTCACGACACTAACTAGTGTCTGTGCATCTAATGATGACTCAAGTGGAGATGAACTGACTTTTGATGAACTTGCTGCATCATATAAAGAGCTATGTGTCAAAAGCGCAGAAGTGCATGTCCAAGGAGAAAAGCAGAAGAACCTCATCAAGGAGCTGGAGGATGAGAAAAAGAAGCATCTGACAGTCATAGATGGTCTAAATGGTGAGATAACCTTGCTGACCTCCAAGCTAGATCAAATGACAAAATCCATCAGAATGCTAAATAAAGGAACGGACACATTGGAAGAGATCCTAAAGGAGGGACAGAAGTCAGGAGCCTTGTCTAGTTTAGGCTTTGTGAAGAAATCCTCAACTGAACTCAAACGCTCAAAGGCTGAAGTTCAGAAATTCAAGCAGAAGTCACAACCAATGTCTCAACATCAGGGAACCAGGATGAGTAACCATCAGAAGAAGAAATTTTAGAGATGGAGATGTCACTACTGTGGTAGATTTGGTCATATAAAAGCCTTCTGCTACAGGTTGCATGGTTATCCTAACCAAACCCCTCATGTCTGACCTAAGCATAAGGCATATAAGCACAATGCCCCCATCAAGAAACGTCAATAGGTTGCTAGGTTAGCTCACACAGCTCTAAGGGCCTTTACTAGAGAAGACAGGTACTTTGATAGTGGCTGCTCAAGACATATGACTGGTATGGAGAATTTATTGGTGGATATACAACCTCACACTACCAGTTATGTGACCTTTGGTGATGGTGAAAAAGGAAAAATCAAAGGTGTGGGTAAACTGGACAGCTCTGGAGTTCGAGAACTGAACAATGTGCTGTTAGTAAAAGGACTAACCTCTAATCTCATCAGCATAAGCCAGTTGTGTGATCAAGGGTTCTATGTTCAGTTCACTAAGGAGCTATGTGTTGTGACGAATGGAGATAATCAGAAAGTTATGAGAGGATCCAGATCCAAAGATAACTGCTATCTATGGGAACCTAAAGTCTCAAACTACTCCACAATTTGCTCCTCAGCCAAGGAAGAACAAGAGGTGAAGTTGTGGCATAGACGTCTTCGTCATCTTCATTTAAGGGGAATGAAAAAGATCATATCCAAGGAAGCAGTTAGAGGAATCCCAAAGCTGCTTATTGATGAAGGAAGAGTCTGTGGAGAATGCCAGGTTGGCAAGCAAACCAAGATGTCACATTCTAAGCTGGGACATCCTACAACATCCAAAACTCTGGAACTTTTGCACATGGACTTAATGGGACCTATGCAGGTTGAAAGTCTGGGTGGAAAGAGATATGCCTATGTGGTTGTTGATGACCATTCCAGATACACTTGGATAAGCTTCATCAGAGAAAAATCAGATGCATTTGACGTCTTCAAGGAACTGTGCATCAGACTTCAAAGGGAAAAGGATAGTTGTGTGGTCCGAATTAGGAGTGACCATGGGACAGAGTTTAAAAATTCCAAGTTTGATGAGTTCTGCTCGTCTGAAGGGATAAGTCATGAGTTTTCCTCTCCTATAACTCCTCAGCAAAATGGGATAGTTGAAAGGAAAAACAGAACCATTCAAGAATCTGCCAGAGCTATGATTCATGCAAAGAAGCTTCCTATGCACTTTTGGGCTGAAGCTATGAATACAGCTTGCTATGTTCACAATAGAGTTACCTTGAGAAAAGGAACCTCGTCCACTCTGTATGAAATATGGAAAGGCAGAAAACCCACTGTGAAGTACTTTCATATCTTTGGAAGAAGATGTTACATTCTTACAGATCGTGAACAAAGAAGGAAAATGGACCCCAAAAGTGATGAGGGTATATTCCTAGGATACTCAACTAACAGTAGAGCCTACAGAGTGTTCAACTCCAGGACCAATGTCCTGATGGAATCCATAAATGTTATTGTGGATGATAAAGAGGAAGGAGTTGATGTCATAGAGGATGTTGGAACATTCCTTGATACTTCAACAGACATATCAGTCAAGTCTGAAGAAGTAAAGGAGACTCCTCCTGAATGTGAGGTAGATGCATCCAACAAAGTGCCATCTATCAGAATTCAGAAAGATCACCCTAAGGATCTTATCATAGGGGATCCCAATAGTGGTGTGACTACCAGATCAAGGGAAATTAGCTCAAATTCTTGTTTTGTATCCAAGGTTGAACCAAAAAATGTGAAAGAAGCCCTGACTGATGAATATTGGATCAATGCCATGCAACATGAACTGGAGCAGTTTAAAAGGAATGAAGTACGGGAGCTAGTTCCACGACCTGAAGGGACTAACATCATTGGTACCAAGTGGATTTACAAGAACAAGTCTGATGAGAAAGGACTAATCACTAGGAATAAAGCAAGACTAGTGGCACAAGGGTATACTCAAGTTGAAGGGGTTGATTTTGATGAGACGTTTGCACCTGTTGCAAGACTTGAGTCAATAAGATTGTTGTTAGGTGTGGCCTGCATTCTGAAGTTCAAATTGTTCCAAATGGATGTGAAGAGTGCCTTTTTAAATGGCTACTTGAATGAATAAGTCTATGTGGAACAACCTAAAGGGTTCTGTGATCCAAACCTGCCTAAACATGTGTACAATTTGAGGAAAGCTTTGTATGGGTTGAAGCAAGCTCCTAGAGCTTGGTATGAAAGGTTGACTGAATTTCTGACCTCTCATGGGTATAGGAAAGGAGGGATAGATAAGACCCTGCTTGTGAAGGATGAAGATGGCAAAATCATGATTGCCCAAATTTATGTGGATGATATTGTCTTTGGTGGAATGTTAGAGCAAATGGTGAAACATTTTGTTCACCAGATGCAATCTGAGTTTGAAATGAGTCTGGTTGGGGAATTTACTTATTTTCTTGGAATGCAAGTTAACCAAATGGAGGATTCTATGTTTCTCTCCCAAAGAAAATATGCCAAAAACATAGTTAAGAAGTTTGGCATGGATAATGCTAGACACAAAAGAACTCTTGCACCTACTCATTTAAAATTAACCAAAGATGAAGGAGGTCCCAGTGTTGATCAATGCTTGTATAGAAACATGATAGGTAGTCTACTATATCTAACTGCAAGTAGACCTGATATTTCCTATGCAGTTCGAGTGTGTGCTAGATACCAAGCAGAACCCAAAGTGATCCACTTAAATCAAGTCAAGAGGATTCTCAAGTATGTCAATGGGACTTGTGACTATGGTATGCTATACTCTCATGGCTCTGAGCCTGTCTTATCTGGGTATTGTGATGCTGATTGGGCTGGGAGTGCTGATGACAGAAAAAGCACATCAGGAGGATGTTTCTTCTTGGGAAACAATCTCATATCATGGTTCAACAAGAAACAGAATTGTGTATCACTGTCCACTGCAAAGGCTGAGTACATAGCAGCTGGAAGCAGTTTTTCCCAATTGGTGTGGATGAAACAGATGCTTACTGAGTACAATGTCTCTCGGAATGTCATGACATTGTTCTGTGACAATCTCAGTGCCATCAATATTTCCAAGAATCCCATCCAACACAGCAGGACCAAACATATTGACATTAGACATCACTTCATAAAGGCTCTAGATGCTACTCAGTTTGAAAATTTAAGGGGCAAATTGGGAATATGGTGGAAGACAAAGTGATTACCTTGGAACATGTAGCCACTGAACTACAACTCGCTGACATATTCATAAAGGCTCTAGATGCTACTCAGTTTGAAAATTTAAGGGGCAAATTGGGAATATGCCTGTCTGAGGATTTATAGCAACCAATGATGTTTGGGATGTATTGTTTAATACGTCAACCTATTAAACAATTGAAAGTATGCTATGACTGGACAACAGATCACAGCTATGTTACTTGCTGCAAGTGTGGTAACAAGATGTTAAGGGGATATCCTAACATGAGACAGCCTATGTGCCTGCTGGACTTCAAGAAAGTGGTCATGTAGGAGTGGTTCAAGATGTCAGACTCAAAGTCATGGCATCTGATATGGGTGTACCTGCTGTAAAGCAAGAGTGTGTGACTACTTGATCAAAGCTGTGAAGCAAGATCAAGTGGGTGGTGTCTTGATCAAAGCTGTAAAGCAAGATCAAGAGGGGGTATTCTTGATTGAAACTGTGAAGTAAAATCACGATTGTGATTCTGTCATTTGTGTGTAACTCTGTTTATTTTGGTTTGTAATTTAAAGTGTTGCTTTGGCAACATTTTTGACAAAAAGGGGGAGTAACACCTGTGATGCCCCAGGACAACAGATTGTTTGCTATGTGATTAAACAGATATTGAAGATCCTCTAATCCAGAGGTTGTGCTGCAGCTGATGTTACACTTCTATGTGCGATAAGTGTGAGTGTGTTATCTGTATGTGTGTTGCTGTTTGAAGTTTTTATTTAACTTCTATGTGTGTTGAGTGTGTTGCTGCTCTGAGTGTATTAGCTAGGTAAATTTCCCTGCTAGATGTGTGCTTTCCGCTGCTGTGAACTCTGTTGGGATGCCAAGTTGTTTTAGCCAAAAATTTGCCAAAGGGGGGTGTGTAGATGTTTGATTGGCTGCATTTTATGTTAAAACATCTAACTGTACTATGATGTCTTAACTGATGTCATGACATACTTGAGTAGTATGCTGCAGGTTAGCTAATACAGGATCTACTGAATGTCAAACTAGATGTTATGACATTCATCCCTGATAGCAGATACTGAGGTTTAGAATAGTTGGTTGTCTGTTATAACTCAGCATTTATCTCAGTCTGTTTATTCAGGAGAATAACAGACCTGGCATAAGGCCTACTGTCTGAATGTCAAACTGGATGTTATGACATTCATCAGTGACAGCATATACTGAATAATAGGCAGGTTGGTTTCTCTGCTTTAGTTCAGTATGTATCTCAGTTTGTTTATCAAGGGAATAACAGACCTGGCATAAGGCCATTGTGTAAATGTCAAACTGGATGTTTTGACATTTATTACTGTAAGCTGATATTGAAGTATAGACTGGTTGGTCTGCTACAGTACAACATTTAGCACAGTCTGTTTTCAGGAAAATAACAGACTTAGCATATGGTATATGTTCTGGACGTTAAACTGAATGTTGTGACATTCATTCCTGACAGCATATGCTAAATTGTAGGATGGTTAGTTTTTCTGTTTCGGCATTTTCTCAGGCTATTCTTCAGGAATCCAACAGTTGAGCTAAAATCCAGGAAACTAACAACTGAGCTACAATTAATGAACCTAACAAATAGCCTATTTGTTAGTACCCTAATATGTGGAAATTAGGTTAACTTGCTTAACCTTAATTTTAGGAAATACAAGTACAAGGCCCAAGTGCTGCAATATAAAAGGATCGCAATCCTTCTTTCAGAACTCGTGGGTTTTAGGCGTGAAGATTTTATTGGTCCATCATACTTCATTGCTGTATTTTTGTGTGTGTCTTGTAATAGGTGTATCTTGTGAGCCAAGCAATTATCACCTAGATGATTGCATTGGACTAGGGTGTTCATTGAGTTGTAAGTGTTGTGTCACTCTAAGCTTTTAAGCGTGAGTGTTGTGTATTTTTATTAAAGCTGTTAAGCACAATCAAGAGTTGTTTGAAGTGTGACTTCACCATTAACTTTAATCTAATTAAAGGTTGTAATCACTGAGGTGATTGAGGGGGAGTGAGTAGGAACTCTGATCTTAGTGTAAGATTGAAATTTAATTGGGTAGGTATTAAGTGATAGGATTAAATAGTTGGTTTAAGGTCTGAATTAATACTACTAATAGTGGATTTCCTCCCTGGCTTGGTAGCCCCCAGACGTAGGTGTGTGTGACACCGAACTGGGTAAACAATTCCTTGTGTTATTTACTGCACTTACTTTTTAAGTTCTGCATAATTCTTGTCTGCGCAGAATTGGATGTCATAACATCCCGTGTGACATCGAAAGTCTGTTAACTAGAATTTCAAGTATCCATGTTTCTTTGAAAGAGGTTCATTCTACCTTGTACTTGGGCGAGAGATTCCCTGACAACAGCGTTATCAGATTTGTAATCAGCCATTATCCTTGATTTGTTTGCGCAGGTGAAATAGCGATGACGAGTCGTCATTTTTGCTGTGGAAAGATGGAGATGGTAAGAATTTTTTTTTCTAGAGGTTTATGACAAATAAATGTGTGGATACATGTATGTATGTAAATAATTTGACATATGCATATTTATTTATTTATTTACATTCGTTTTTGTTAAGAAAAGTTTCCAAGGAACCCCTGAGTTTGTTCATCAACATAAGCAAATATAAAGCATAAGGAGAGAGATAGTTTGTGAAGTCAATAACCAAGAAACTCTTTTATTTATATATCCAGAAAGTGGAGTACAAGTACACATCAATAATCTTCCCGTGGGGCTACAAGAATCTCAACATCAAACCTATCAGATACCATCCTAGCAACAAGAATGAAAGAAAAATAAATCCCAAGGGACACTATGCAGAAAGACTCTGACAAATGCTTCTTGTAACAAATATGAGAAGTTTTATGTAGCTTGTTCAGTGAACAGGGTCAGGCGTGCACTCCTTTCCCTCCAATACCGTGCTTCCTTCGGGGAAGTTAGATGGTAGAGTATGACCAGGTCCATCTAGAATACTTCTCACATGCCTCCTTTTGGTTGAGGAGCTCTTCAAGATATCCATTGTGTTCTTCCAGACAATCATTCTCTTGTTTGAGTAGGTTGGTGTCTTCCAGGTCTTTGTATGATTGATCTTTTAGCTCACGGATCTCCTCAAGCCTCAGGTCTAACTCATACTGGTTTTGGCAAAGAGTAACCTCTAACTACTTAGTGTGGATTTGTTCATCCTTCATCCCTTTCTTGCAAGCCTCCAGTTGGTCTTGAAGTTTCTTAATTTGTTCTTTGTAGTTAAGCTCCGCTTTACAAGCCTGGTATTGAGTTTCAGCTAGATGTTTCTTCTTTGCTGACAAGCTAGCACAAGTTCCTTTGAATGTGTCACCCACTTTTATTCTTTTGTACACTTCAGCTTGCACCTCGTCATCTTCCCGGCGCACTTTGTCTCTCTTCTGGTTCAGGTTGAACTTCAAAGTTTCTTTCTCCAAGGAGATCTTACCCAATCTAGATTTGAGATCGGTGTTCTCCTTCTCTAGGGCCTTGATAATTCTTTTCAGATCATCGGCTTCAGAAAGTTGATTGATCACAAGTTCAGGAGGCTTGATGCTCATGGATGGAAAAAGGCAACAATATTTATTTGGCTCTGTCTTTCACCCATTTTGTGTAAGCTTCTCTAGCAATGCAGTCCTTCTTACCCATTTCTGCTCTTCCTTGAGGACAAATTGCTCCCCAAACCTTGACAATCTTCTTGATTAATTTCGGATCATCAACCCCTTCATATGAGACAAAACCTTCTACACTCTTGGGATCAGGCTTATCTATCATGGGGTATCCCAACTGTCGCAATTCCAATCTCGAGTTGTAATTGATTCCTCCTTTTGTACCAAGAAGAGGTACATTAGGAAAATCACCACATCTGAGGATGAGTTTGACGTTGTCGTAGATTCGAGAATACCAGGAAATGTCTTCGGTGTTCAAGGACATGATCCGCTGGGACCACTTCAAATTGTCTTTGTTTTTAATGAAATGACCTTTGCTAGGTAGATGCGAAATAAACCATTTATACATCAAAGGGGTACAGCAGACGATGGTTCACTTCTTCTGAGTCCTCGCGTGGATGGAGTAGTAAGTATCATCGAGAAGAGTAGGAACTGGATTCTGAGTTAAAAAGATGTGAATAGCAGCCAGATCCACGAATTCTTCCATATTCAGGAACAATACGATCCCATAGATTAGTAGAGCTAGAATGGCATTGAAATTCATCCAACTCTCAGCTTCGGCGAAGGGAGTAGTTTTATCCACGAGAAACTTTAAGGTGAAGCCATGAATTCCACCCTTAGGTTTCAAGTTCAACTCCACTTCCTTCTTCCCTATGTGGAGGGCTTCAACAAGGACTTGGTATTTTGGGAGTTCCTTAGTGCAAACATAAGGCACTCAGTTCTTGATCCTAATACCTAGAATATTTGAATACTCTTACAATATGGGCGCCAACTGGTAATCCTGGAATGTAAAGCATCTCAATGGAGGGTCGTAGAATTGCATCAGAGTGTGCACAACAGTGGTATTGACTTCAGTTTTCAAGATTCCTAGGAGATTACCATAATATTTATTGAAATCATCTTTGTTTCCAAGAACTAGATGTTCCCCCAATCCTCTCAAAAACAGTCAACTGAGGCTCCACAAACTTGTAACTGTGAGTGCTCCTCCTCTCGGAAGTCATGCTTCGTCTTGGATGCTTAGTCAACAAATTGGACTCTTGGATTCCTGGAAAATAAATGCATATGTAAAAAATTTGTCATTATGAGTGATAATGCATGATGGAATGATATAGTTCACGCAGATTCAAAAACTCCGATACATTCTAAATAATCTGTATATGCCATTTGTTGTAGGTTCAAAAGTTTGACGCAATATGAGTATCAAGGTAGGTAGAGTCTATGTCTTCCTGCAAGAAAAAACCCATATCCCTCTCACAGGTATGGACTATGCTCCAAAGTGGTCCCTGGAAGGCCTCCCAGAGTCATCGACTCGAAATGGAAATACCCTACCGTAGTGAATACTCACAGGACAAAAGTACTTCCAAGTGAATCTAGTCTGGGTGCGGTTCTCATGACAACCCAACGCGCGAAACGCAGTTGTACATGACTATCTATGAGTCTATCTAATGTGTATACTAAGCTAGGTTATAGAGCTTCACTCATATAGTAATTTATCCCAACCCAACAACAATATAACATACAATATCCATAATATAAAGCAATAAGAAATTTGATAAATAAAGCGAGTAAATGCATAAAGGTAAACACCTGTAACAAGCGAAAGCAACCTAAACTAGGCTCGACTCCTTTTAGCGACTAGGAAATTCTCCAAGAAGAAAATTCCCTAGCAGAGTCGGCAGCTGAAGCTAGCGGAAATATACCTGAAAGCATCGCATGCTCGAACATACAACAGAGTCGCCATCAAACTTTATTTCTTCCCAAAGGAAAGGGAAAACATCGATAAAACCCGGGGGAAAGAGATATGATAGGTAAGGAAGTCAGTTATGCAAGGGGAAGGTATTAGCACCCCTAACATCCATGGTACTCCATGGGAACAGTTTTGATTGTTGTCGCTCAAATAGGTTCTATCTAAAGATTACTCGCAAAAGAGTGGGGAAAGGAAAAGAAATAGATAAAGTGCTCGATGAGGATTAGGGCCCTCATGCCCACGAATCCTCATAGTGCAATGAGGAATTCAGAGCTTCGTAGTTCAAAGAACTAGTGGTGGAAGATGAAAATAATTTGATAATAGTATGGTCTAAACCAATGAATTATCTAATTTGAAACTCCAACAAGGGTGAAAAGAAGAACCCAGGAGTAAGGTGAAGAAATAAGTGTTTGGGTAGAATCCAAACATCTCTTGGTTCACAAGGTGACGCAAGAAGGAGCACAAAGAGGTAGTGTATTTGCCTCAAAGATAACTAGTATATCACATGGAGTGAACGAAGGTAGAATATGAAAGCATTATGGAGATGAACGGTATGAAGTGACCAAAGTCACATAAATGAGTATTTGGAAATAAGTGACTTAAGGAAGTATTGTTTGAAACCGAAAGGTGAAAGTGTATTGGAATCCATAATTGCAATGAGATTTGTACCATAGAGGGAAACAACTTTTTAGCCAAAAAGAAGGAATTAAATGTCTGGGTACGAGCCAAACAACTCTAGGTAGAAATGCAGATTATTCGCTAGGCGTCCTAAAAGGGTGTATATGGAATTCCAGAGAAAAATGTATTTTTGTGTCAAAGAAATAGTATGTCACTAGGGTGAACGATTTATGATAGAAGATAGATAATGGATCATGAAAGATATGGGCGGAAGAAGGAATAATTAGGAGTATGCTCGCCAAGGATTCACATCCTCGTGCCTATCTTTCTCATTGTGCAATGAGAAAGTCAGAGCAATTGTAGTTCGTGGAACCACGAGAACAAAGAGAGATAAAGGTGATGAAAAGTATAACTTGTACCAACAGAATGGTATCAAGGGGACCCACAACTGAATGGAACTTGGAATCAAAGAGTAAACAGACGTCTTATCCAAAAACACTGTGAATTAAATGTCTGGGTACGATCCAAACAACTCTTGATTCACAAGATGAACTGCCGCTAAATCATACTAAAAGGATGTACAAGGAGTCCAAGTAGAAGTACAGTTGATCTCAAAAGGATGGTATTGACTGAATGAGTGAAGAATGATTGATTGATAAATAGGGTAGCTCGCGAAGAAACTGGATTCTTCTGCCTACGTATCCTTATAGTGCATTAAGTAAATCAGAGCTTTCGTAGTTCAGCCCACTAGGGATGAAAACAAGGATGATTAAGGAGGAAATAATGATAGAATGAATGAATGAAAGAGGATAGTAGACTTGATAGTTATTTGATAAGAATCACACTAAAGTCTATGAGTAAAGGTGGATACGATAAGTAACGAGCCAAACGTCTCGCACCCAAAGATATCCAGAATGAGTGTATGAAAGCTTCAGTCTTATTCCTTCTTTACTACTTAAGGCTCATGGCATGTAATTCTCATCTTAACTTTCAAGTTGAGAGAGGAGAACCTTTGTTGTTTCTTGTATTGATGAAGATCTTATCAATCGTTCGATTCAAATTGCACTAAAGTTTATGAATAGAGGTGAATAAGATGAGTGTTGGGTCATTCGTCCCATACCCAAAGATATTCAGAATGGGGGTAGGAATTCTCAAGTCTAATTCCTTCTCCATTGCTTAAGGCTCGTGTCGTACCACTTGAATCATAATTGATAAGTTGTTGATGTAGTCTTTGCTTGTTGCATTGCTTTGTGAAGAGGGAGTGAGAGAGAGAGAGAGACTTGCCAATTGTATGCTTAGAATTATGCTAAAGTCTATGAATATAGGTGAATACGATGAGCGCTGGGTCATTCTTCCCATACCCAAAGATATTCAGAATGTGGGTAGGAATTCTCCACTCCCATTCCTTCTCTATTACTTAAGGCTTGATCAGTCACCATTTGCATTGAGTTTTCGTTACTGATCTGACATGAAACAGAGGCTTTTGACACACTGTGCAAGCATTTATGATACGTTTCAAGTTAGTTTTACTTCCGTCATTTTATTTAAGCATTTTTATCATTGTTATGTTTTACTTATATTTTAGTGATTTTATGCGTGGGATAGCTGTGTTTTTGTCCGATAGGTTCAAGTAGAAGAACCAGGGAACTCAGACGAGACAATGCGAGATTCCGGAAAGCAGAGAAGCAGAAAACTACGGTACAGGAGGCCTGACACGGCCACCCGTGTCAGTTGACACGGGCCATGTCAGGCAAGGAAGGACGTGTGAAGAAAAATAGTAGACTGACACGGCCACCCGTGTCAGCTGACACGGGCCGTGTCAGGCGCCTCCACCAGCCGTGTCACCCCATGCCAGGGGCGGGTCAGCCAGGACAGTAGGCTGACACGGCCACCCATGTCAGCTGACATGGGCCATGTCAGCCCAAGCCCAAAAATTCAGTTTTTCTCGGGCTTTTGTTCGTCGGGATTTTTCAGAGATATTTTGGACATGTCCAACTGCTGTTTGGAGTTTTCACTATAAAAGAGGGTCTTCTGCCAAAGGAAAAATCATCTTGGAATACGGCAAAATACAGTATTGTGAAGCAATCAAGTATTATAGAGATCAAGGAATTCGGAGAGCTGAAGGTTTTCATGAGCGGGAGCGATTGAAGATCAAAGTCATCCAATTATTTGTAATGTGTAATTTTCATCTTGAATTTTTTTTAAACAATATGAGTAGCTAAACCCCCCAATGTTATGGGGTGTTCCTGATTTAGAAATGTAACGAATTTGAGTTTACATTTGCATTTATAGTATTGTTTTTACGGTAACCTTTTGATGTGTTTAGTGCTTTCTCTTTCGGACCAATCGAGATTGATTTATGGTTATCAATTAGGATGGACCGCCATTGATAAGGTTTTCGTAAGGCTACTCTACAGTAGATATCACCTAGGACTAGGGATATCCTGTATGAACCAGAGTATTCTTGATATTATATAGCTTAACTTCACCCTAATTGGCTATGGACATGGAAATTAGGGTAGATTGATTAAAGGTTTTCTCACCAAGAACTTGGGAGAAAATACCCTTAAGAACTGGTAGTAATTGATATTTGTTGATGCAATAGGGACTCAGAGTTGTTACAGGGATAAATCATACACCTTCCCTGACATTGTTCCTTTTTCTCTATAAACCCTTATTTTCATCCTTCTTTACCTTTACTTTTATTATTATATTTTTACACCTAAAACCCAAATTAATAATTTTTGTTTAACTGAATGATAATTTAAACTCAATATTAACTTGCAGTCCTTGAGATCGACATTCGGGGAATTTCCCCATTATTACTATAAAAGGCAAAATAGTACACTTGTTATTTTCCCGATCAAGGCTCATGCTACACGATTCTAATTTTGATTTTACAAACTCTTGAAGTTTCCACCTTTGATGATCTTAAATTATCCACTGCTTGGTATAACTGAGGATGCTTGATTGAAGATCTTGACTTGAGGCCTCGAGCTCCACAGATTAGAAGAAAAAGTCCTATTAAGTGACCAATGGTCTTTTGGTCACTCAATTTAGACTGTGGGATCATACAAGTTCAAAGGATTTAATTGATCAAAATTTCTTTTGATCAATTTGAATAATGGGTTTGATTTGATTGGGAAACTTGGTTTGAATCTAAACTAATGGTTAGAATTAATCAAACTAATCTAAGGGATCATATTATAGTTAGTCGTGGTTTGATTAACATTCTAAGCCTAAGGGATCATGCCTTGAATATTTGATTAAAAGCTCTAAGTCATTCCTAAGGGATCGTGTCATGTTATATGGTTTAAGATGATAAAATAAACCCCTAAGGATAAAATGGTCATTTCACAAAATACTCATTTAGGAACAAAAGATTTACTTCTAATTAAAATCTAACTAGAACCTAAAAATTGATTAAGTCCTAAAATCTATTTTAACCTAATGGTTAGAAATTAGCTAAATTCTAAAGTCAAATAAAATCTAAATATTCCTAATTTCTAATCTAATTAAAACTATATTAATAATCCAAAAACTATACAAAATTTCAATTAATCCCTAAATCCTAACTAAATCTAATTAACCTTAAATTCTAATATTTCTAACTAAAACCTAAAGGATTAATCAAGTTTTAAAACTATTCTAATCAATTAAAACCTAATTAATTAGAAATTCATCTAAATTCTAAAAAAACAATTATTGTTCTAATAAAACCTAATTTATTCTTATTAAAATCTAAATCTAATTAATTACCAAGATTAAACCTAATTCTAAAAGTTAACTAAGTATGACTAATTGGGGGTACCAATTTGGATTGAGTGTGCAGGAAGAAGCATATATAGGCTTCATGAGAGAAGCCTTGTAGGATTTTTTGTATGGGAAACAAACAACTCGTTGGGCCAAATGGATAAGGCCCAAAGTTTACTCCTTCGTACAAGGGGGCACAGGATGGAAAAGGAGGGTGTGAAGAGCGTGGGCCTTAGTGACCTAAAGCCCAGACCCAAACGCACACATGGAGAGGATTCAAACTGGTTGACTCTAGAGGTTGTGAGTGCTCAATTCAAATCTTGGTCGGTGGTAACCTTCCGCCGCACCGGCGGTCGTCTCCGGCGGCGGAGGAAGTTCAAAATGAACAAAGCAAAACCTAATGGAATCGCCTCACTCTGCAGAATCCCAATCTAGACTCAGTTATTGCCAATTCCTCACAAATCAAGAGAATTAAGAGAAATAAGAGACGACCCCTAGACCCTAAATCCCAAATTGAACGTCAAAGCATAGAGAAACGGAATCCAAACTATAGGGGTTTGGCTCCTCACATCATGCTCTACATCATAGCAACGAGAAATAAGCAAGGCGATAGCTTTTACCAGCCTTTGAAGCGGAGGTGTGCTTCGGCGTTTGTTGAAACTGAGAAAGATGAATCCCAAGAAAATACCAGAGAAAGTGAAATTATCCAGGTACTGCGATTCGAATCACTACTTTGTCTGTTTCTTCCACTTCTTCTTCTTCTTCTTAGAATTTCTTTTGAACTATCGTGTTATGTCGTGAGAGAGGTTAAACCTCGACTGATTAGGGCTTCTGATGTTGAAGCTCTAGCAGTCACAAACATGATGAGCGTGTGGTGAGGGGTTGGGAAGTCTTGCAAAATGAGAATGAGAATCTGAATTGGGATCCAAAGGTGGTAGAATGATGATGGTGATGGGTTGAAATAGGGATTAGGCTTGGGTTGGAATAGGTTTGGAGTTGGTTATACTCAGGTTTAGAAGTTGGTTAGATTTAGGTTTAGAAGTTAGTTGGGATTGGTTCACTGAGTTAGCAGTTAACTCAGTTAGTTAATTGCTTTTGGACTCAGTTAGTTAGTGACATCACTTTGCCTTTGACTGCCTATTGTAGGTTGCCATCTTGAACTTGCTTTGAATGGTGACCTATTATAACAGTCTGTTGAATTTCAAGTGTGCTTATTGCTTATGATGAGTTTATGTGCACTTGTCTTGGTTATGCTATGCATTTTAGCCAAAAGAAATACCTAGCTGAAGAATGAACCAGAAATAGACTCTTATTTTGAATGGCTTAGTGCATACCAAAAAGATAATTTGATGCTTGTATTTGATGACTTGCAGGATGTTGGCCATGACTGCTGGATCACTAAGCTCACTGCAGGTAGCTTGCAAGAAAATGTTTTCTTCAAGCAGGGTAAGGTTGATGCTCATGACTGCAAGTGATTACTATTGATGATGACCTAGCATAACAATGTCTTCCATTCTGGTGTATGTGTTTGTCAAAGCTATCCTTATTCTGCTGTTCACCATACTGTTGTTTACAGGGATGGGTTAAGCTCTTCAGTTGGCTATCCAATGCATTTGCAGGATTGTTAAGGTAAATTTGGATTGAAACAGGAATATATTTGTTCACCACTTACACTCACCTGTTGAAGTTCAATGAATATGATGCAGAGTTAATGAATGCATTACAAATTGTGCAGGTATTCTCAATGGTATTAGACCCAACATTGCCCTAGCTCCCAATCCCTTGACCAAACTTAATGCAAATGGACCTCTACTGGTACAAACGGAAGATGACAACTGTGTAGAATCTAATCCAAGATCTTCTCCAAGAGGTACAAATAGATCTTTTAGTTAGAATCGACAATTAGTGGGAATTTGATTTGAATGAATGCTATTTAGGGTAATGGTAGAATGTTTTGTTGGTTATTTTTGATATGGGCACAGGTCTTCTATGTTAGTCCTTTTAATACAAGTTATGTTATCAAGATTTCTTGATGGCCTCTTCGTTGATTTATGTTTTGGATGCAATGGAGAAAAATGTTATGCCTCATGATCTTTTGCTAATGTTTGCTCACTTTTTTGTAGGATCACTGTTTCACCAAGCTCTTTGCAATTAATAATGGCTACTTTCAAGTTAGTCTACACCTCAACATCTCCATTAGTAGAGGAACACTTATGGTTTGCTTATGGTTTTCCTGAACAAAGTCCTGATACAATATGGTTCATGTACATATTTTATTCACTTGGATTGCTCTGTTGTGAGAGTTTACACAGGTGCATTATTTGATTACTATGAGTTGCAGGGGTTCACATTGGCCAATTGTACAGTTGTTGCTGAGTGATTATTGCAGGTTTTTGCACTCCCTGTTATGGTTATGTTGATCAGGATGAATGGTCCTTCATTGTTGCAGCTGGCTCATGATCTACATGTACAAGCCTTTGGTGCTGCAACAGATCAGCATTTGTCATTTGATATGCATGGCCTGTTATTGCAGAAAGCTGCAGGGCCTTGATTAATTGGTGCATGATGTTGCTACTATCATGAACCTGCTGCATTTGGTGCAAATGATGTGGTTGTGATGGATGCTAGACCAAAGGCTATGTAGTTAGGGTCAAAGTGTTTCCACTTGGTCATTAGCTTAATTTTCTTGGATACTCCAATTGTAACCATGTGAAGTATTATGATGGATCAATGTTGTGATGCATTCCTAATTTATGTATTGTATAATGCAGGGCTGTGAAGATGCTCAAATCATGGCTAGTCCAAGTTTAACCAAGTTCATGGCATGTTGATTACAAACATGGAAGACCAAATCCACGTGGCTAAGTCAAGGTCAAAAATGGACATGGAAAGTGAAATTAGAACTTGAGTTTTGGACATTCATTGACTTAGGATAAAAAGGGAATTTGGGTTGACTTTGGTCAAAGTTGACCAAAAGTTAACTGTTAACCAAAGTCAACATTTGGTCAACTTGTAATTCTTTTGTATTTTTGTATGTAGTGAGACATTTTATTATGGAATTTGATGTATATGAATGAGATTGACACTTGTTTAAAGATGAATTTTATGCTTGTAATGATCTTGAATGAACATGATTTAAAATTGATTAAAATGAACTATGAAAAAGACTTTGGATGAACATGAATGACTTGAATAAACTATTAACATATATCAACTTGGCTTGCATAGACAATGATAAACATGAACCAAAGATCCATAGACCAAACACTAAGCACTGAAAATGTCATGAAGTGGACTTGGATGGACTTAACTAGATGAAACCAAGCAAATCAAGGGATAGGCACTTAAAATGTACAAATGAAATGCCACGGGATATAAGCAAAGGATGGAAGTTTATAGGACCAAAGACTTGGGCTAGGACAAATGGCCTTAAGCACAAATGAATGGAACCAAACCAAAAACAAACATGAATGAACCAAGGACAAGAGGTTATGGGGGACAATGACGAAGCAAGAGTGTCAAACACACAATGGGGGAAGAATTGGGTGAAACTAGGGTTTAAAGACCATCTAGATGAAAAGTCAAGCCATAAGGAACCTTAAGACCAAATCCTCCTTGATTAGGGTTACATTAGGAATTCCCTTCAACCAAGGTCTTTGAATCAATCATGATGCTTCACAAATAAATCTTCAATGGATGAACCTTCCCAATTAGGGTTTTGGTAGCCAAGATAAAGCCCAGAGGAATTCCCCAAAGCTTCATGACCTAATCATCAAGAATTAGGGTTGGAAAGCCTTGAGGGTTGCCTTGATGAAACCTTGTTGAATCCACACCTCCAAGATCAGGCAATTAGGGTTTTACATCCCTCATGATCAGATGAATAACCAAGTCATACTTTTGGAGCTTGATCCACACCTAAACCCTAGCTTTACAGGCCAAGAGCTTTGAATATGTAGTGACCAACTAATGGATGAATTATGCATATAAATGAAGCATGAATGTATATATATCCTAAGTCATGGGTTAAGTGAAAAGATGAAAAAGGGAGGGAAATTTTTTAGGGTACAGCGTTATGAATGTGGAAAGCAGAGACGCATAAGGACGAATTGTCCAAAACACACCAAGAAGAATGGCTTCAAAAGAAGAAAGGACTCAAAAACTAAAAGAGTCTACATTGTATAGGAAGATAATGACGTAAGTTCATCATCTAACTCAGAAAGTGACGAATGTGCAAACTTTACCTTGACGGCTTCACATCATTCCAATAATGAAGATGAAGAGGTTATTAATGAATTTTCCATTTATGATAATGATGCACAAGGGGCCATAGATGAACTTCTAAATGAATGCAAAATTCTGTATAAAATGGTGTTTAATCAAAAGAAACAAATCCTATCTCTTGAAGGAAATATTGACACCTTGAAAAAAGATTTTGAAGTTGAAAAACAAAACTTTGTTAATTAACAAAAACAAAATTTTGTATGCAAAGAATGTGAATCTATCTCCTTCCAAATTATACAATTAAAAAAGAGACACTGAAAGATATGAAAAAGGACAAATTAGATTGGATGGTGTCCTTAGTCAACAAAGATATGCAAATGATAAAAATGGACTTGGGTATTCTAAATTTAATAAACCAAGTTCTAGTAAAACTGTCTCTGTTAAGGCTAGTGACAATTCCAATAAAGAAAGAGTGAACAAAGCAAACAACATTCATCATTATCCTAAAAGGAAAAGGTTTGTAAAGAAGAAATCTTATGTTCCTAGATATAAAAGTAATTTTATTCCTAATTGTCTCTATTGTGGTATAAATGGTCACACACCTAATGCTTGCTATGTAAGGAATTTTATTATGGCAAGTGGGCATTATGTGTGGGTCAAGAAAGGAACTAATTATGAATGACCTAAAGCAAGTTGGATACCTAACAAAACCTAATTTGTTTTGTAGTTTTGCTTAAAGAACACTACAAATCTATGGTATCTCGATAGTGGTTGTTTTAAGCATATGACAAGAGATATCAACAATTTTTCAAAGATAGTGCTTAAGACCAAGGGATATGTCACTTATGGTGACAACAACAAAGGAAAGATTATTGGCATAGGCAATGTTGGAGCACCTCCTTTCACATCCGTTGAAGATGCTCTTTATGTTGAAGGATTAAAGCACAATCTTCTTAGTATAAGCCAACTTTGCGACAAAGGCTTTAAGATCAAGTTCACCAAGGATGAATGCTTGATTGAAGATGAAGCCACTCATGAGGTAAAACTCAAAGGTAAGAGAATTAATAATATTTTTATGATTTCCTTATATGATATATCTTTGAAATTAAAATGTCTCATGGTAAATGATAATAACTTATGGCTATGGCATAAAAGAATTGGTCATATTCATATGGAACATTTAAGTAAACTAGTCAAGCATGATCTTGTCATTGGTTTATCTAAGATAAAGTTTTTCAAAGATAAATTATGTGATGCTTGTCAAAAGGGAAAACAAACCAAATCAACATTTAAACCTAAAAATGTGGTGTCCACTTCAAGGCCATTATAATTGTTTCATATGGACTTATTTGGTCCATCAAGAACATGAAGCTTTGGAGGTAATGTATATGCATTAGTTATTGTTGATGATTTTTATAGATACTCTTGGACATTCTTTTTAGTGCAGAAAAGTGATGCATTTAAGGCATTCAAGAAGTATGCAAAGAAAATTCAAAATGAGAAATCACTAAAAATTGCCTCCATAAGAAGCGATCATGGTGGAGAGTTCCAAAATTCACCATTTAAAGAATTTTGTGAAGAACATGCGATCTTTCACAATTTTTCAGTACCAAGGACTCCACAACAAAATGGAGTGGTGGAGAGAAAGAATAGGCATCTAGTAGAACTTGCAAGAATGATTCTTAGTGATTCAAATCTACCAAAATACTTTGGGGCAGATGCGGTAAGCACTGCATGCTATATAAGTAATGGAGTTATTATTACATCTATTTTGAAAAAGACTCCATACGAACTCTTCAAGGAAAGAAATCCAGACATTGCTCACTTTCACATATTTGGATGCAATTGCTTTGTCATAAACAATAACAAAGACAATCTTGGTAAGTTTGACGAAAAGTCCGACGAAGGTATTTTTCTAGGCTATTCTCTTACTAGTAAAGCTTATAGGATCTATAATAAAATAACTTTAACTATAGAAAAATAAATGCATGTTTCCTTTGATGAATCTAACACCTCTAAGGAGAATATAGTTGTTTGTGATGATGATGATGATATTTTAGAAATTCCTATGGAAGATGCTACCAAAGCTAACAAAGATGATCAATTGGAATGCAAAGAGGAATCAATCCAACAAGAGTCAAATCAAAAGGATATTCCTCAAGAATGGAGAACACATAGAGATCATCCTATTGATAAAGTTATTCAAGACATAAATCAGGGAGTATCTACTTGTTTATATCTTAAAGATGTTTGTCTTAATATGGATTTTCTTTCTTAAATCGAACCATCTAAAGTCAAAGATGCCTTAGATGATAACCAATGGATTCTAGCCATGCAAGAAGAACTAAATCAATTTAAAAGAAATAAAGTTTGGGATTCAGTTCCTAGACCAAAAGGTAAACATATTATTGACACTAAATGGATTTTTAAAAGTAAGTTAGATGAAAATGGTATATTTGTAAGGAACAAGGCAAGATTAGTAGCCCAGGGCTATAATCAAAAGGAAGGTATAGAGTTTGAGAAGACATTTGCTCATGCTTGTTCTTTGAATTTTTAGTTTTCTCAAATGGATGTCAAAAGCACTTTCCTAAATGGATACATACTTGAAGAAGTTTATGTAAATAAACCTACAAGATTTGAAGATTTCAAACATCCTGATCATGTGTACAAACTCAAAAAGGCTTTGTATGGATTGAAGCAAGCACCAAGAGCCTGGTATGATCGGTTAAGTAATTTTCTTTGCGAACATGGTTTCAAGAAAGGTAAAGTTGATACTACTCTCTTTATCAAAAGAATTAACCATCATACTATCTTAGTGCAAATTTATGTAGATGAAATCATATTTGGATCCACAAATGAATCCTTATGTGAATAATTCTCATCAATCATGCAAGGAGAATTTCAAATTTCCATGATGGGTAAGTTG
Source organism: Lathyrus oleraceus (assembly GCF_024323335.1). NCBI lineage: Eukaryota > Viridiplantae > Streptophyta > Magnoliopsida > Fabales > Fabaceae > Lathyrus > Lathyrus oleraceus. Next base: position 143,429,842 of record NC_066581.1, on the reverse strand, counting down.
AACTACTTCCTTAGGTTGCAAATTAAACAAACAAAGAATGGGATATTCATCAATCAATCTAAGTATTGCAAAGAGCTTCTCAAAAGATTTGATATGGATACTTGCAAAGATATATCAACTCCAATGGAATCAGGCACATATATTGATCATGACAAATCTGGAATTCCAATTGATATCATTAAATATTGAGATATGATTGACTCTTTACTATACCTAATAGCTAGTTGACCTAACATTATGTTTAGTGTATGTTTATGTGCACGATTTCAAGCTTTTCCAAAGGAATATCATCTTACTTCTGTGAAGAGGATAATGAAGTATCTCAAAGGGACATTTGATGTCGACTTATGGTATCCTAAAAGGAGTGTATGTAGTCTTGTTGGTTTCTTTGATACAGATTATGCAGGATGCAGGAAGGATAGAAAAAGCACAAGTGGAACATGTCACATTTTTGGAAAAGCTCGAATTTCTTAGTCATGTAAAAAGCAAGAAGGTTTGGATCTCAACACTGTAAAATCAGAATATATTATCATCGGTAGTTGTTGTGCTTAGATTCTTCAGTTAAAACAATAACTTTGTGACTATAGTGTGATTCTAGGAAGCATACTACTCAAGTGCGACAACACTAGTGCAATCAATATTTCAAAGAATCTTATAATGAATTCAAGAACCAAGCATATTGATATACGTCATCACTTCTTAAGGGATTATGTTTTCAAAGGCGACATTGAAATCTCCTTTATTGATACCCAAAATCAACTAGTAGACATCTTCACTACACCTTTGGCAAGAGATGCATTTTATAAAATCATAAGAGATCTCGGTATTCTAGGAGAAAGTGAAATTTAATTAAAAAAAGAACCTTGAAAATTTTATCTGAATACGTTCATAAAAATTGACAAGGTACATGCATTCCTCTTCATTTAATTTTCTCATTCATAATATGATTGAATTTGTTTTTGTTACCAAATATAATTCTCTCATGAATTTCACAATTCCATTTGTGAAATTATTATTATTTTCCTGTATGAAATATTTTTAGGTATATGAGATAATGTATGATAAACATGTGTTTATGTGAATTTATGATAAAATATGTTTCATACTTGTAGTATTTTCTCTTTTCCTTTCTTCAATCAATCGGTTGTGTTATACCATCAATCGATTGGCCCAATGCCTTTTCCTCAAAAAAAATATTTCTTAAGCTTCAAGTAATTGATTGTGCATAACCATCATTCGATTGGTCCAATATATTTTTCATCAAAAATTAGTTTTCAAAGTTATGTCAATCGATTGGGTTCTTTTGATGAATCGGTTGGCTTTTAGTTTGCTTTGGCATGCGCATGTAATTTCTGATATTTAGCAGTCTGCACTTCTCATTAGTTATTGCTACACGGCTTCTCAACTTCCTTTATTACTTTTGTTTTATTATCTAGTATCATGTGAAACCAACTAATCTTTATTACTTATCCATACTACTTATTACACTTTATTATTTCATTTAATACTCTTATTGTGTGGTCCAATCACATTGACCCATCATAACACCTTTTATGCTAAGCTTTGGAAATAAAACCATACCTTCACTCACAGAAAAAATTCAGCATTCTCTCTCCCCTAGTGCAACCGAAAAATCCCATATCTTCTTTCTCCATTGCTTCAAACTTGTTTCCTTCTAAGAAAAACTATGGCTTCTCAACTTAGGGAAAAGGGGAAAGGAAAGGCATCAAGTTCCAGAGATCCCTTAGATCTCTCAAGGCTCTTTACCACTCAAAATCAACAAGAAAGGTATGAATTTATTTTTTACCAAAAGAAGATTATGAAACCCAAATATGGATCTTTTATATCATTTTCGGATGAAGTTTTTAGTTTTCCTACTGTCTTTGAGAAGTTGGGTTTAAAAACTCTAATTTTGGAACCTGTTGATTTCTATCCTGAACTGGTAAAAGTCTTTTACTCCAACATGGTTTTGAAGAAGGGGAAATTAACCTATGTGGTTAAAGGAGTACCAATTTCCATGACTGCCAAAGATATGAGCACTATTCTAGATATTCCCTCTGAAGGATTTAGGTTTTCTGGAACTACCACAATCCCTTGGGAAGGTTATAACAAGAATGCATTTTACTATAGTCTAAGTAAATTGTCTGAGGAACAAATTTATAACAAGTGAAAGAAAAGTTTATGAGCTCTTCCAGATTGTGTCTATTGGTCACCAGCTAAGTTTACTTTTGATGATAGAATGCTTCATTATTTTTTGGTGTATGTTCTTGTGCCTAGTTATTCAAATCACTGCACTATCATTGATTTTAAAATACAACTTCTCTATGCTATCAAAAACAACATTACTTTAGACTGGGGACATGTCATTTTATGTCACATGATGAACATGCGGATGGGTTACCTTATGCTCATTTTATAACCAGGATTTTTCATCACTTCAATGTCAATTTGGAGAATGAAGTATGTTTCTCAATTAACAAACTATCATACTGCATCATCACAAAAGGATCAACCGACAAATGGGAGTTATTTTCAACCAAAGAACTTCTGAGATCAAATATTTGGATAATGATGTCGTTGAAAACCAGCACGGGGTTCATAGTGATGAAGAAATAAAGCCCCCTCTAAACCACCCTCCTCCAGAAGCTCCAACAGAACAACCCTCAAATCAAATGATCATGGACTATCTTCACAGGTTCAGAACGGATGTGATGTCAGAGATTGAACACTTATCGTCAATGACGGATCAATGGGAAATTTTCCAAGATGGTTTTCTAGGAGGTGGTTCCAATTCTGATGGGAATGATATGTGATTGAATCTCACTTTATATTGTCTTCTTGTTCTTGCCTTACCGTGCTTTTTATTTTGTTCGTACTTTTAATCATGTTTAAGACAACATGTGTGTATTTTGGTTGTAATGTTTAAACTTTTGTGTACTAAATGTTTGCTTACTTTCATGATTCCCTAGTTTTTGTCATTTATGTTTTCCCTTTTTTTATAATGCCAAATGGGGAGAATATAGTCATGCTTGGTTGTGTGTTGCTTTTCTCTCTAACTTAATGCAGGAAAACTAAAAGCAAGTCATATTATAGATAGGGGGAGTTTCCCAAGCATTTCTTTCAAGAGAAATGGGGAGTTTCGTGTTCAAACATAAAGATCGGTTGTCATCATAAAAAAGGGGGAGATTGTGAAGACAAGCTTCCAACATGTTTTAATGAAGACAATATCTTAATTTCAAACCTCTATATCAAAAGAAGAAGGAAAATGAAGGGTCTTATCAAAACTTTGTTCAAGACTTTCATGGATCAAGTTTTAAGGTATATGAATTTCTTGACATATACACTCTTAGTGCTCAAAGTTTTTGATCATGCATTATGCCTTTTTAAAACCTTTGTTATAACATCATTTTTGGTTTTGGATAAAAAGTTGGTTGATTGCATCTTTGTGGTGTTTTTAACTTAGAAAATTTTAAACATCTTTTCATGCACCATTCAATTGGTGTTTTGATACAATCGATTGGATGGGACTTCTATTTTTGAAAGAATTAGTTTTTTTAATGAGCCAATCGATTGGTACTATGAAGAAATCGTTTGGTCTAAGTTAATTTTTTCAATTTTTTCCTTATGTCAATCAATTGATCCTGTTTAAGTTTTGAAAAATTTTAAACGAATTCATTCACTCTTTACACCATTTCACCATATCTCTTCATGGAAATCTTCACATCATTTCACTAATAATTCTTCAGACTTTATCTAACCATTACCATAATGTTTTGAAAGGATGCTTTCATCACTATAAATACAATTAAAAAATTAATTTTACATTCACCTCTTTCAATCTAATCAAAAATCTCTCTGCATGTTTTTTCAAGAGAATTTTATACTAAGATACTTTTTGAAATACATTTTCATATCATATTCAACCAAGTATCTTTGAGAACTTAGAGAATATTTGTTCTTGAATCTTCATATTTTGAAAGAGAAGATTTTAATCATTTGATTAAATCTTGTCCATTATACAAACTTACTTCTTATACAAATTATTATTGTAAATTCCTAAGTATCAAGGATTATTTTATATTAGGTGTGGTTACTTATCATCCAGGATTGTTGGAGATAAGGTTTAAGAAAAGGGAGGATTGTTTTCTCTTCTTGTGAAACAAGTTTCAAGAGGATTGTTCTTGATAACTTGGTTAAAGGCTTGTTTAGAAAGATCTAACTATAATAAAATCTCTTACATGTTGTAAGGGGACTAGAGTACTCTCGGATTGTAAGGGGAACCAGCATAATTTCGGCGTTCTTTGTTTTCTGCACTTTACCGCTTTCACCACTTAACCTAATTAGAAAAGAAAGAACCAATATCCACAAAAACAGGATAAAGTTTTTAAAGTTCTAATTCACCCCCCTCTTAGGCTTATTCATAACTTAGATAAGCTTGATGAAGGCAAAGGTCCAAGCACAAAAGACTTAACTGATAAGTTAGGGTATGGTTCAAGATAATTTTGGGTTGCATTCACCACAGATCCAGTACAAACTCCTCCGATTACATCAACACTAATCAGTAGTTTATGTTGTTCTTTCTAGAAAGAGGGTTCAAGTTAGCTCTTCCAGCGATCTTGTTCAAGTTTCTCAAGGGTTCTATAAGAGAAACTCGAACTGGAAGTAAATCCAAAAAGGGAAGGTTCATTTCAAATGGAAGGTTAATTTCTGACCTTCTGGTTAAAAGTGGTTTTATGGATGACCTTCTGGTAAGTGGTTTAACTAAGGAGCTTGTCAAGGATGCTGGAAAGTTTTTCTGGGGGAAGAATCTCAAAAACATGGGTCTGATCTCCAAGGTCATCAAGCCAGATTATATTCCTTCAAAGGAAGATATATATGGAATAAGGATTTTGGTTGACAATTTCCCAATCTTCACCAAGATTGATCCTCCAGAAGTTTTGGAATATTACCTTGAGAGGTGTAACAAAGATGGAATATATCCAATGGTTGATCCATTCAACCTACCAGAGACTTACCAGATGTTCATGGAAAGAGAAAGAAAGAGGTTCATGGAGAAGGATCTTTTAGATCGCAGAAGAAGAAGAAGAAGAAGAAGATAGATGTGTTTCTGGATGAAGATGAGGTGCCTCTCAATGAGCTCCAGAAGGCAATGATTCTGAAAGACACTTCTGGTATTGCTCTGAAATCTTCCAAAGCTTCTGAAGCAACCATTCCTAGTAAGCCTTCTTCAGCTATAAATCTTTTTATTTCTGATTCTCATTTTTCTGAAAGTTTTTTACCAACGCAACCATCTCCATCTCCATCTCATAACACTCTCCCCACTCATATTCTAATTCCATAACCACCTCCTACAAATTTAACTTTTATAAAACATTTTACAATTTCTGAAACCCAATAACAACAACAACCACAGTTACCACAAACACCACCTCCTTCACAATTACCAAATTCATCCATTCCCCCCACCATCATAAAATATTCCTGCTCCCCATTAAACTAATCTGAATACAACACCCATAAAATCTCCTTTGAGAGATTCTGGCAACCAAGAGTCTGAGGGCACTCCAGAAGGCTTGTTCAACTTTGACCCAGAGCACATTGCTTCTGATTCTGATGTTGAACAACATTTCCACCTCAGAATCAAAACCCGTAGTTTTCAAAATAGTCTATGCACTTTTGTGTTTTTATTTTGTCCAAGTGTTCTTGTGTTTCTGTCTTTTTAACATGATTGTACTATTTATGCCTTCTGGCACAATTCAATGAAATCATGTTTGTCTCTTTACATTATTTTTTTCTATGTCTTTTTGATCGATGAAAAAGGGGGAGAAACGTATTTGGGGGGAGAAACATAATTGATTTGGATATACCTATATTCGTGAATCAGAACCCAAACATTTTTAATGCTTTTTCTAACAACTTCTTTGAAGAATAGTTTGTTAATTGTCTTTCAAAGAAAAGTCAAGAACATCAGAAGCTCTTGAAGGTTATCAGATCAGAACTTAAGTTACCAGTTTCTGAAGAAATGGTCTACTCTCTAAGTCTGAAGCTTTAACTTTGATGTTTGAGAAAGATTCTAACTAGGAATCATAACTAGGCATCAAGTTTTGAGGAAGTGTGAGTTCCATGTTAATCAAAATTTATTCAACCAGGTCCTAAGGTTTATAACAAGGCTCTAAAGCTCTTTAGTAAGAAATCATAACCAGGCTCTAAAAGATCTTTCAAAGAGAACCAGGCTCTGAAGCTTCTTCAAAAGAGTCCAACCAAGCTTCTGAAGTGAAGTTCATAAGAATGTTGATTTTGAAAACCAGTGCTCTGGATAAGTTCAAGCAACTTCTGAAAGAAAAATCAGATTCTGATGGAAGATCATTTTGGTACTTCAAAAAGGTTAACCAGGAAAGTGCTTTTTCATTATGATTTTATCTTTTTAGGATTATACATCTCAGTGGGAGCTTTGTGCTTCTGTAAGATGCATCTTTCTGTGATTACCCTGTACAAAACTGTTCATTAAAATACACGATTTTGTCATCACCAAAAGGGGGAGATTGTTAGAACAAGATTTGGTTCTGCATATATACCTTGAGTTTTAACGATAACAATGTTGTATTTTTGTGAGAACAATATTGGTACCTTAATGGTTTGTTATTGTGTAGCTTTAATAATCAATTATGTTTCTGAGTTTATGACGTGTATCGTTATCAGTTTCTGAACATTTGTTCTGAATTCCGCTTCTGCGCTAATCACTCGTGAGAAGTTCCGAAAGATGTAAAGTTGGTGTTGCAATGTTCTTTCTGCTTTTGTGTTGATTCACTCCTGAGAAGTTTTCGAAAAGACGCTATGTTGTTGCTGCAACGTTCTCTCTGCCTCTACTTCTGGATGTGACTCTGATCATCAAGCTTCTAAAGAATGGTAAACTTATGAAATTTTGTTACTTAGCTGAAGATTATGAAGATCTCAAGCCAGACGTTGAGGTTATCAAGGTTCTTACTGAAGAGTCTGAAGATTCTAAAGATTCTGAAGATCTCAAGCCAGACTGTTGACGCTGTCAAGGTTCTGACTGAAGTTTCTGAAGTTTTTGAATCCAATTGTATGTTTATTCATTTCATGCTTCATCAACTATTCATCAGAGGCCAATTAATTTGAAGATAAGATCAAAATGGATACATGATCAAATAGTACATAGTACAAATCAAATATTCCTTCCACTACCCAATATCATGGGCAAATGAAAGTACTTTGTATCACTCCTTTCACCAATCCAACAGTGGGCAGTCGCTCTATTGGTATCCTCATTCTTCCATCCAACGGTCTCTTTTTCATTCTATATAAAGAGGAATTAAAGACTTGAAGAAAAGACCACTGCAACAATTTTACAAGACTGTTTTCTACGTGAAAAAGCTCTAAACTTTGAGCCTACTTTTCTTTAAGTGTTTGTATTTCATTTATGTAAAATTTGCTTGTGTAGAAGCAACTTCTAAACACAAAACCTTTATTCAAACTTGTTATTTGTGATTCCTTACGGAGACTAGGGTATAGTAGGATCCTTAAGAAGACAAAAATGGTTATTCTTTGTGATTTTTGTAATCTGTCTATTGTAGTGGATTAAGTTTTTGTGTATAAGGAGAAATCACCTTGGCGGGTGGATTTGAGTAGCTTTGAGTTTCAAGCGAACCAGGATAAAAATACTTGTGTTTTGTATCTATTTGTTCTTAGTTTTGTATGGTGTTCTTGAGTTGGAAAATAAATTGTTTTTAGAACCCCATTCAAGCCCTCCCATTTTTGTGTTTTTCCCACCTTCATGTTGTACAAAAAATATTATTGTATTAACTTTACAAAAAAACTGAAAGACCCTACAAATAGTGAAGAGTGGTTTAAGCTCTAGTGATAACAAATGATCTAAACCATTGTAAATAATGCATACTATATCTCTAACATTACCTACAAATAGTGAAGAGTGGTTTAAGCTCTAGTGATAACAAATGATCTAAACCATTGTAAATAATGCACATTATATCTCCAACCATAACTAATTTGTATAATTTATACCATCACTATCGTAGAAACTATTATAAGTTATTCAACTTCAAAAAAAACGAAACGTTATTTGTGACATTCACACCCTATATGAAGAAACACAAAATTAGGAATTTTATAATATTATGGAAAATTAGTTGAAGTAAATTGGATATTTTTGAAAATATTTTTGCACATTTTTTTATAATGTATCTCTATTGTTCAAAAAGTATAGGTGTGTGTGGTATCCCTACAAGGGTAGGGGATACTCATAGGTCCTAGTGAGTTTATAACAGTTTAGGCTTGTCAGGGCTTGCTCGCAGCAACGAGAGGCCCTGTATGGTGGTGTTACAATGTTTATGGTGGTGTTAGAGGGCCAACTCATGTGAGGTTAGAGACTCTGTGCATAAACGTTGTGCTTAGGGTAGTATATGTTAGACATTTGATTTCCCACACAAGAGGGGTGAATTGTATGATCCCACAAAACATGGTTTTGAAAACTTTGCGGATTAAAAATAGAGTTAAACGATATTTTGAAAAGGTTAGAGTATTAAGCAGCGGAAAATAAATTGCAAAATATAAATTGCAGAAAATTAAGGGTTAAAGCAATAAGATGAAAACCAAGAGTTATAGAGGTTTGGTCAAACAAGAAAATAACTTACTCCTCTCCCTAAGAATAGATCTTGAAAGTATCCAATAAATCTTGAGAGCTTTTAATAGGTAAAACTCGTGAACCCCCTTATACAAGGAAAATGGTTGACTTCTAACCAAAAACAACAAGACTCTGGAATTTTGCAGTTTGAGTCTTCTCTTCCAAAAAGTGGATTGAAATGGTTAGTCCTTCTTCCACAAATGGTAGATCAAAGTGATTAGTCTTCTTTCCACAAGAACCTTAGAGTGGTTAGTCTCCAAGATTCTAAACAAACATTGTAAGCTTTTTTACCACGGGTTGAGCTCGCGAACCTTAAACCTTGGTTTCGCACGGGCTAACCATGAACCTGGGAGATTTTAATATCGGTCTAATCTAAAACCTTATCCAAGCTTTTATCATGGACTAAGATGTTACCTAACCTTTGTTTTACCACGGGCTAACCAAGAATCTATGAGATTTTACCATGGGCTAATCTCAAACTTGTCAAGCTTTTATCAAGGGATGAGCTTGAACCTAAACAGAGATTTGATCATACAATCCCCAACTCAAAAGCTTATGGGTTTAGATTTTAACCCAAACAAATCCTAAATAGATAATATTCTACTAAGGTATAATACAAATTTTCCCTTGGTGAGTTTTACAATTCTACCCTTTCAGAAGTATAGATTTTCCTCACTCACAAAATGACTTTCTCAAATAAGTACTTCAACTAAAATATTATTTATAGAAAGTAAAGAAAAAGTTCAGAGTGAGAGGGAGAGAGTGAGAAGTGTCAAAACATAATTTTGAATGAAATGAAATGAGGGAATGGACCTCTATTTATAGGCTAGATGTTGGCTTAAAAAGGAAATTGGTTTTAATCGATTTTAAGACAATATAATCGAATGGAACCTAATTCTAATCGATTAGAAACTTCAATGGTAATCAATTACCAGTTCCAAAAAGGAGGAAAAGATATCTAGTTGTTGTACATCATTAAGATGTTGTCATGATTGATTAGAGCTTAATTTTGAGTTGATCTAATCGATTAGATATGTGCTCTAATTGATTAGAAAAGGCAAAACCTTACCCATAACAATTATGACTACTCTCAATTCACCTAACACAACCTCAAGAAATTTTAGAAAATATTTTCTTGAGAGAAATTAGTTTGAAAATAATTTTTAGTGTGTGTGTGTGTGTTTTCTCCATGTACTTTTACGAGAATGCCATTTTGCTTTATTAGATTCACTCAAACTAAGGTAGGGATTCCTTTCACTGTAAGACTTTTTAAGATGCTTTCTTTTGTAGACACTTGCTTGAGTTTATATGAGATGAGGCTGGAGCTTATATTCTATTTGGTTGCCTTTATTGGATAGTAAAGCCTGTCAAACCCTAATACTTAGGTTTGCATCTTTTATTTGATTAATAACTTATGCTTGACTATAGTATAAGATATTGGAGACATCGTGAATAAGTTTTCATCATCAAAACTTCAACAAAATATGTTGTCCTTGTTAGAAGATATCCCATGCAAAATAAGGTTCCACATTCTCCCATTTTTTATGATGACAACACATCTCTCAATGGAGGTGGAAAAAGAAAATAATACATATATATTTGGAGTGATTAAGCACCCACTGAGTTAAATAGAGAGTATACTTTAGTCCCTCTGAGAGTATACTTCTCCTCCTTTGTCAAAATCAAAAAGGCGGGTAAAGATGCATTGCGGAAAGTAAATATGCAAACAAGGGAAATTTAAGATCATATAAATAAAGGAAAAAATTACTCATTTCATTTCTAAGAATTCAAATTACATAAGGAAAATGTTTTGAATTTGAATAGTAGAAGAATTTAAATTGCTTAATTGAAAATGCAAAAAGCAAGTAGAAAATAACAGGAAATTTAAACACATTGGTGAGATTATTATTCATCAAGATCATCATATAAAAATAAGTCATTTGGTAGTTGACTTTGTCCTGGAATGAAGTGTCGTACTATGCAGTCAATCTTGTCATTAACTACATATATCATCCACTTATGGTTTTGAGTATGTCCTCGATTATGGGTAGTTAAGGAATGGAGTTAACAGGGTTGTCTAATTCTATTGGTACTTCTTGACTTTTGTGTTTTCTTTTCTTCTCATTTGATGGGTGCTTTTCAGTTATCCTTCCATTTATGATTTCAACCTCCATTTATGGTAAAAAAAATCCAATTATAGTTGTCTCTCCTTTGAACTCTTCATCTACAAAGTTGTATCATGTATCTTCCAAGATTTTGGTGAGTAGACTCCCATATGGAAGACATGATTCTTCTTTCTTGCTCTCCATCACATGGTTTTTTTTTATGCCCAGTTTACCTTGACTATGTTTTCCACTTTGATTAATCACATAGTGAGTCATATGACCTTTAGGGTGGATGTATCTATCAGTGAAGTGATGGGGTATGGATGATGATGGTTTCGTCATAATAAAGGATGCAACGATATTGTAGTTGTATCTAGTTACTTTGTCTTCAAGCTCGATGGTCCTGTCTTCATGAGGGATACATATCTTCTCTTAAAATTCTTATATTGATAGAGTTATCCTATGACTTTTAACTTCACGTCTAAGTATTCCATCATTGGTACGAAGATTTGATAAGAACATCCTTACCAAAGATGGATATATCATTTTTAAGGGCATACAAAGAAAGGAGGATAGGTTGAGTTCTTCGAAGGTTTTAAAGAATTTGCATTCTTTGAAGTCTTCTGGATCTAAGGTGCGAATTCTTACAAGGGATCGATTGGAAAAACTTTGAAAAAATCTCACTTCTTGTTCTTTGGTTGTGAAGAAGTCAACTAAGGGGTTGGAAAAGCTTAACCTTTTGGGAATCATGATAATTTTGTAAGAATAATCTCACATATTTGAAAAGAATATGCAATGCAAAAGAATGGGAGAAGAATACCTATTTATAGTGTTCCATCCGAAGATTTGATTGTGTATTCCTGGAAATCATTTAATGTAGATTGTGTCGATTGAAAATCAAATCAAAATCTTTCCATATTAAGTGTGTTAATCAATTAGCTAAGGGCTCTAATCAATTAGTTAGCCAAAAAATTTAGGATCTTGTGCAATCTTCATTAAAGTTGGGATTTGATTTGCTTGAGGCACAAGTTTGGCTTGGATTTGATATAAAAATATGTGTGCCAAGCTCTTCTAATCGGTTGTCATAATGTGCTAACCAATTGCGCTTACGTAGTTCATCCTCCTTGGTGCATGTTGGGCCTTATATTGGATTTGTTTCTTTTCTGCACCCCCATTTGTCATTATTTGCATCCCTTTTCTATAAAACACTATAATACTCATCTTTTGGGTTAGAAAAGTAATTTGTTAAGGTGGGCAAAAAATAAATTCCTCTTAATCCGAACTATCCAACTATTTTCACCTCAGAATAATGTATACCTCTTCTATAAAAAAATCTTGATAAATATTTCCATAAAAAGGGAAAATGCCAAATATAATATGGTGTGTCCTTCTCTATGAAGGAAGAGAAAAATAAGAAAGGGGGGTTGCATTGTTTTCACTGACAATAAAAACTTTTGGCAATGCTACACACATAAAGATAATAGCAAACAGCATAGAAGTTATCTTGGTTCACTTGAAAATCAAAGCTACTCCAGTCCACCCGGTCAAGGTGATTTCGCCTTTAACAAGGACTTAATCCAATAATCTAGAAATATTACAACAAACATCTAAGAGTTTAAAAATCTCTTATCCCTCTCAAGTCTACAGACTTCGCAAGTCACTTGTGGAATTTACAACAACTATCAAGAATTACAAGAGTGTGTTTTGTGCTTCTAGATAAGCAAGATGAACACGATTTCAAACAGATGATCAATGATCACACTATGAGAAATAACTCGTGTGTGATGGTTGACTTTTACAATAACATGAATTTTTAGTTTATGATTCAAGGTGTGTATTAGAGTTCTTGTTTAATAGCTTCGTCTTTTGGTATGATGATAGTGAGACCTTTTTATAGTGCTTAGAGATGATACCGTTGGAGAGAGCATTGATGTTGATATCTTGCCAATTATGGGACTTAATGACATTAAGTTTATTGTCTCTTTCCATAGAAGTCTTGGAGTGTAGTCAATACTATCCATATATAGATCCATACCATACTTAGATTTCTTCTTCGTTAAATTTCTGAAATTGATTAGTCAGATGATTTGTTGAGCGTGAATCAAAGTGAGAGGAGTTTAGAGCCTTTAGGTAGTGCTTGTATTCTTCAGATAGTTTTGTTTGTTGATTGGTCTTCAAAGTCAGCTTGATTGTTCTTCAGATAAAGTGTCTTCTGATGTGAGGGGTTTTCAGAGTCTAGAGTCTTCAGATGTGGAGTCTGTAGAGTCTTCAGATGTATTTCAATGACATATTATATATGTGATTCTTTTGGTCATGTTTTGGTCAGCATCATATATGATTTATGAATCAGTTGTTCCTGACTTGGTTTGACGTCAGATAGTGTTTCCTCATTTCAGTTTTACCTTAGAGTCCTGCACACTTAGAGAATTTATTAGGGTACCAGATTGTTTCATTCTTTGTTATCATCAAAACTTAAGAGATACATTGCAGAACCAAAATCTTGTTCTAACAATCTCCCCCTTTTTGACGATGACAAAAACATCAGACAATTGATGAAATGATGATACTTCACAAGATAGAGAAGAAAATAGCATAGAGTCAGATATTGTGTGACTCCCCCTGTGATTTGTGAACCTACCCCTAAGTCTGGTACTTAGATAGTTTAGAGTTTCTTACCAGATCCTGGAAACAGAGAATGGTATATTAAATCCATTAAGGAAGTAAACCTTCAACCAAAGAGTAAAGGAGGTATAAACTAAGATGTGGAGAAACATGGGCATCCTCATTGTATTGTCATAATCAGAAACAAAGAGAATTAAGTGTTTGGTTCCAAAGCAAACATCACTTGGTTCAAAGGAAGGCATTGGTTATTGGCCCAAAAGTATACATGGAATCCAAAGGGAGAAAGTATTTAATCTCAAAATGATGGTATTTATTGATTAAGAATGAAGAAATAAGGATCAATAAATAGGGTAGGATTAATAAATAAGGTAACTCGTGAAGAATCTAAATCCTCGTGCCTACGTATTCTCATTATGCAAAGAGAAAGTCAAAGCTCTGTAGTTCGGCATGCTACGACCAGAATAAAGACAACAAGAGACTAAGGCAAGAGAAAATATATATGATAATGAAAGATGAAGACTTGGTAGTCATTGGATATGAACCACAATAAAGTCTATGAGTAAAGGTGAATACGATAAGCAACTGGATCATTTGTTCCATACCCAAAGATATTCAGAATGAATTAATGGAATTCTCCACTCTCATTCATTCTTTAATACTTAAGGCTCGTGGCATATGATTCTCATCATAACTTTTAAGTTACTGAAGAAGAATCCTTGTTGCTCCTTATGATGATGAAAACTTTGTCAATCATTTGATTCGGGTTGCACTAAAGTCTATAAACAAAGGCAAATACCTTGAGCAACTGGATCATTCGTCCTATAACCAAGGATACCCTAGACAAGGATATGAATGCTCCACTCTCACCATTCTTTGTTACTTAAGGCTTGGGGCATACAACTTGAATCATAATTGATAAGTTGATGATATGAGACTCTTGATTATTGCACTGTTGCTTTGAAGGGAGACTTGACAATCATATGATTTTAATTGTGCTAAAGTCTATGAATAGAGGTGAATATGATGAGCAACTGATTCATTAGTCCCGTATCCAAAGATATTCAGAATGAGTTAATGGAATTCTCCACTTTCATTCATTCCCTGTTTCTTAAGGCTCATGTCACACAGTTTGAATCTTGACTGACAAGCTCTTGAAGAAATACCTTTGATATGCTTTGTATAATCCACTGCTTGATTTGTTTGGGATATCTTGCATGAAAGTCTGGACTTGAGGCCTTGAGATCCACAACATTAAAGGAACTAGTCTCATCAAGTGATCAAGGAACTTTTTATCACTTGAATAGACTGAGGGATTATACACAATTAAAGGCTTTAGTTAATAAAAAAAAATTGATCAACTTAAATCAAAAGGATGAATTAATGGTTAATTATGTACAATATGTATATAGGTTAATCAGTTAATCAGATGATTCACAAATCCTAAGTTAAGGCCACATGCAAAGGTTATGATCAAATTAATCAAAGAAATCAAACATCAAATATTCACATGGAAAACAATTGATTAAACTAATTAATTGAATCTAAACCAAAACCCTAATCTAAGGGAACATGAATTTTCATGATTTTTCTAAGACCTATGGGTAAAGATCATGCTAAATACATATTAAGCACATGAAATTATGGAAAAGAAATAAAGTATTAAAAGTTGAAATTTAATCATGTCAATTCTAATGTCTAAGTAAACATGAAATGAAATTAAAAAGAAGTTAGCAATTAAACTTAATTAGATTCTACCAAAACCAAATTCAATTAAAATGAATTTATCTATTAAAAATATCTATTTAAATATGTATTTAATGTTAGAAAAAAAAAGAGATTAAAAGAGAAGAAAAATGAGTAACAATTAAAATAAAAAGGAAAGAAGAAGTTGCCAAAGGGGGTGTAAGCCCCTAAAGGGGCGTTGGCAGCAAGGAAAGGCCCAACAAGGGCCAAAAAGGGCCCAAATGGCGAAGTCAGCTAAAAAAGCCACGATCAACTGAAGCTAGAAGAAGTCATTGTGTAAGAAAATCCTAGCCATTGGATGAAGAGTATGCAAATCTAATGGTTATCAACAAGGTTGTGTGTCACACCTCATAGCATGGGATCATGCAGGTTTCTTCCATTCCTGTTTTGTCCTATTAGGCTGTATTGGACCAGCCAGAACACGTCACATGGCACAGAGAGAAAAGAAAAAAAAGAATAAAAGCTAAGGACACATGTCATGATTCTGGGAGTTCTATGTGTAATCATTAATTGTTCATTAATTAATTACACACAATCTTGAATTTTGATCTACTAAAAATTAATAAATCAAAAATTAATATGCAAATTATATATCATCGGACTCGATTTTTCGTGAGGAATCTAAATATGTGATTGAATTTTGGAAATGAACCATGAATTTTGAAGAATTTAGCGAAAATGTGAAAAATAAAGTATGTAAATAATTGGTCGATTCGCATTCATTATAATAATTTGTAGATGTTTGATTCGCTGCATTTTATGTCAAAACACTAACTGGACTCTAATGTCTTGACTGATGTCATGACATGCCTTGAAGATGTTTGATTGGCTGCATGTTGTGTTAAAACACTAACAGTACTCTGATGTCTTGACTTATGTCATGACATACTTGAGTAGTATGCTGCAGGTTTAGCTAATACAGGATTTACTGAATGTCAAACTAGATGTTATGACATTCATCCCTGACAGCAGATACTGAGGTACAGAATAGTTGGTTGTCTGTTATAACTCAGTATTTAATTCAGTCTGTTTATCAAGGGAATAACAGACTTGACATAAGGCCTACTGTCTGAATGTCAAACTGGATGTTATGACATTCATCAGTGACAGCATATACTGAATAATAGGCAGGTTGATTTTTCTGCTACAGTTCAGTATTTATTTCAGTCTGTTCTTCTGGAGGATAACAGACCTGGCATAAGGCTCATTGTTAAAATGTCAACTGGATGTTATGACATTTATCTTTGTCAGCTGATACTGCAGTATAGACTGGTTGGTCTTTTACAGTACAACATTTAGTACAGTCTGTTTTCAGGAAAATAACAGACTTAGCACATGGCCTATGTTCTGGACGTCAAACGGAATGTTGTGACATTCATTCTTGACAGCATATGCTAAATTATAGGATGGTTAGTTTTTCTGTTTCAGTATTTTTCTCAGGCTATTTTTCAGGAATCCAACAGCTGAGCTAAAATCCAGGAAACTAACAACTGAGCTACAATTAATGAACCTGACAAATAGCCTATTTGTTAGCACCCTAATATGTGGAAATTAGGTTAACTTGCTTAACCTTAATTTTAGGAAATACAAGTACAAGGCCCAAGTGCTGCAATATAAAAGGATGGCAATCCTTCTTTCAGAACTTAGGGGTTTTAGGCGTGAAGATTTTATTGGTCCATCATACTTCACTGCTGTATTTTTGTGTGTGTCTTGTATTAGGTTTATCTTGTGAGCCAAGCAATTATCACCTAGATGATTGCATTGGACTAGGGTGTTCATTGAGTTGTAAGTGTTGTGTCACTCTAAGCTTTTAAGCCTGAGTGCTGTGTATCTTGATTAAAGTTGTTAAGCACAATCAAGAGTTGTTTGAAGTGTGACTTCACCATTATCTTTAAACTTAATTAAAGGTTGTAATCACTGAGGTGATTGAGGGGGAGTGAGTAGGAACTCCGGTCTTAGTTTAAGATTGAAATTGCATTGGGTAGGTATTAAGTGATAGGATTAAACAGGTGGTTTAAGGCCTGAATTAATACTGCTAATAGTGGATTTCCTCCCTGGCTTGGTAGCCCCCAGACGTAGGTATGTGTGTGACACCGAACTGGGTAAACAATTCCTTGTGTTATTTACTGCACTTACATTTACCTGCTGTTTACATTCCTGTCTGCACAGAATCGGATGTCATAACATCCTGTGTGACATTGAAAGTCTGTTAACTAGAATTTCATAATTAGTGAAAAAGTAATCGCATATTCGAAATGGTGACAAAAAATCACTTCTAATGATATACTCATACTTAATTAGCGGTTAAGAATTGAAAAACCACTATTTTTAAGTTTATTTGTTTTATGCAAAATATGTTTTTATTTAATAAGCAACATTCAAAACAGTAGCTAAAATTGATTGACAAACAAAAATCCAATAGTCCATGGCAGAGGTGTGGAAAAGATAAAGAATTACCGATGAAGCGGAGATTTGCTCCGATTAGTGTTGAAAATCGAAGCGCTGAAAAGAAACTCGAAAAACTTCAAGAATAAGCTTCATTAATCCAATTAACTTCCAAGTTTTGATAATTATTCTTGATGATGAATGAACGTAGAAGATAATGTAGAATATAAAATATTGATGAACAAGCTTGAATTGATAAACTTTTGATGATGATTGTTGATGCAACTTGATAAAATTTAGATGATGATAATTGATGATAATGTATAAATTGTTGATTGATAATTGTTGATGATAATGTAGAAATTGTTGGTGGCTAAATTCCACCATTTTAGAACTTCAATATAAAGTTATAAATGGTGATGATGATGAACTTTGGTGAGGGTGAGGGAGAAGATGAATTGAGAGAGAAAATTGAGAAAAAATAGTGGAAAAAAAGATGGTTTAATTAGTTATCTTAGTTAACCCCCCAAAATTGTGTGAAATAGCATGTTTATATAGACTTTGCAAGTGAACGAACACCATTAGATTGTGATCCATGTAATGGTTTTATCAATGGTTGGAATTTAATTTAGGCTTAAGTTATGAATCACCAATTTCAAACATAGGATTAATTGTTATGAGTGTCTAGGATTGAATGAAAAAAAATAAAAGTTGAGATTTGTGTTTGTTTTGAAGTTTTGTGTTAGTTTGGAAGTTATGGTAGTTAAGGGTGATTAGGTAAATGGACGACTTGTGAAAAAATAGGTAGTTAAGGGTAGTTATAGACCAATGGTGTTGGAGTTTAGAAAAAGTACCAAGTTAAGTTCTAAGGGAAAAAGTCACTAGTAATTAATTTAAATTTTGATTTATTTGCCTTGATTTTTTTACCATTTTTGACTTGAAGTGGCTTAACCCATGATTTTTAGTACATTTGAGAAGTGATATTTCCAATAAATGAATGAAATATTCCTTTTATTCCAACTTTGTCATTTCCTTTGAATCCTGAAAAATCTCAAAATTAAGTGATGATTATTTCAATCTCCCCTGATAACCATAAATCTCAAATAAAGAGATGATTTCCACCATAAGTAATAAGGGAAATAAACCAGAATAATTATCAAATGATATTCACCTCGAAAATCCACTTAAGCCGATTAAATCTATTATTACCGAACCTTTGGCCTAAATTTGTTACCATATGCAAATATCGATGAATGCATAATCAAATAGAAAAAAATATGCAAATGAACAAAATCATAAACCATGTGAATTGAATAAGAAAAGTAGGGATAATTTTGGGGTATGACAGATGCCCCTATTTAATCATCTTGGACCTAAATGCGTGAATTGCAATAGCTTTTCGGGTATTCGAGGTGGAAGAGGATTAAATAGAAAAGTATCTGAAAATTTGCCCGTTGAGAATGGATGTAATGTAACGGGAGTTTTGTGATTTTCCAAGCAAATATTGGGCTTTGGGCGTGCCAATAAGAACTGGATTTTTGATATGCCAATTAATAACTAGACGTTTGGCTTTTCTCGTTTGCAAGGCTTCATGTTATGCTATATGAATGATATGCATGAGTGAAACAACATGATTTATGCATGATAATGATTTGCATAATGGTTATACCAGATGCTCATATTGCAGGCGATGGGAATTTTGGGCTAGGATAAGAGTCATACATACGTGATTCTCCAACACCTACTTTAGTTGTTGTCACATTTCTGGGCTTGATCGGAAACATGGAAGAAGCTTGTACCTCCTTAGCCTACCTTTCTCCCGTATGTTGTGTCTCTGCATAAATTGTGCGAGTTGCAAGCTACGAAGCAGTATCATCATCTGAAGATCTCAAACTCGCTTTGTCCCAGCGTCTCAGAATTGTATCCTCTTGATTAACCATTTCTTGGAGTGATTGACTTCTCGTGATCTTGGGGTGGCCTGCCCTATTATGAGCCTTGAAGTAACTTTGCCCCGGTTTAGCTGATTTAGAGAGATTTGTCGAATCTCGACGTGATTGCCCCAGATTGTCTGTATTATTAAGAGATATGTGCTTTAGGATATCATAAGAAATGTTCAACCTTCCTCATTATGTAAACTTTCTTGATGTCAAGTGCATGTTCACAAGTAAAAATGGTCATTTTTAAAATGATAATTGTAATGTCATGCTCACGCGAGTTTTGAAACTCAAGTATGCTCACTAAGATTATGACATATAGTGAATGAACCACTAGTTATAAATCCATATCATTATCAATACAAATGACAAGAAAATCGTTAGGAGTAAGCTTTAACGTTATCTTACCATATTATGTTTTCGAAATAAACCCTGCTTCAATTAGGTTTTTTTAGGGTTGTAACATGGTCTGGTTCACGGTTTTAGAAAGAAAGGATATAAGGCTTAAAACCTATTCTAACCCACTCATTCTCCGTGATATTCTCCAGTCCTACATTCAGTTAGCTTGAAACAAGCGTTCATCTTTCATAAAAGGATTTTTAAAATTAGAAATGATGGTTATGGAACCCAATGAGAGTTTTGAGTGACAGTCACTCACCTTTTGTTTGTAGCCACAAATTTTCTCTTTCTGAGGAATTTGTCATTCATCTTGCTCTCTTGTTCTTTTGTTTTTCTTTCCCTTATTTTTTCCTGGACTGATCATTTGGGTTTGCAGTCCACCGGGATTGCCTAACTTTTGCCTAAGTCACTTGTTTTTAAGCTTTTGACTTAGCGGGCTTTTGATTTGCTTTTGATTTTTATTCTTTCCATTTCATCTTTTTTTTTGTATTAGAGCAAATCCCGTGACACTTTGCTTACTTGATTTGTTGCAAGGGTCATGATTGTATCACTCCTCTTGTTGGTAAGAGACAACCATTCTAAATTTGTGATTCGATCCTCTTGAGAGTAATATGATATGATTGATCACTTGATGGGATATTCTCTTTCTGAATTTTGAATGTAAGGTCAAGCTAACTGAAGACTACCCTGCCCCTGGTTAAAATTGAGGGTTTTGTATGTAAAGAAATAAACTCATACTTCAAAGCCCAAAGGGGTTGACTAGGTATTATCTTTCTTATATCTCTGGTGTTTAGGGATTTGAAACAATGCCTTACATCATTAGCATGGTTTTATTCAAAAGTATAGAGATAATGATCTTACGCATTTTTATTGCATCATTCTCTTTTGATTTTGCTTGAGAAATTTTTTAATACTAATAAATAAAACATGAGTGAACACTAATGGATTTAATCAAAACATACATGTTAATTTCATTATTATTATCATCTGAAAATCAGACAAGTTTTACAAATGAATCAACACTTAACAAACAAGAAAAGATTACAAATGAGACATGATTGAAAAAAATGATATTGCTGATGTGACTAGTCTTGATATTCATCCATGGATGTTACCACTTATGAGAATTATCTGGTTCCATATTTTCCATACCCTTTGACTTGTTTGCTCTCGTGAAGTATTGGTGTCGAAGAGTCGTCGTCTTTCTGGTTGAGGAAAGGACAAGGTGAGCTCTTTGTGGTTGACAGGAATGGGATGCAAATGAGTGAATGCATATGTTGTGGATGGAATGCAAATAATTATGCAACATCCATAGATTCAAAGCCTTAAAGGTGTAATAAATCAGGTTTAAAATTTTGGCATATATACATCAATGCAAAAATGATATGCCATAATGTATGTTAACAGCACAAAATAATCTGGATAATCTATGTATACTGCCAGATGCAGGATCAAAGGTTCGGCATATCCATGAGAATAAAGGTATGTAGAATCTATGGTTTCCTGCAGAAAAACCCATATCCCCTTCACAAGTAGGTTCTAGTCTTCAACAGGTAGTTCCTAGAAGGTTCCCAGAGTCATCGATCCAAAATGAAAATACCCCGTCGTAGAGAATTCTCACAGGACAAAAGGACTTCCAAGTGAATCTAGTATGGGTGTGGTTCTCTTTAAAACCCAACGCGCGAAACACAGGTGAACACGAATATCCATGAGTTTATCCTATGTATCTACTCAACTCGAGTGTAGATATTCTCTCATGTAACATGACCTCGACCCAACATAGAGTATAACAGATATTTAAAGCGATAAAGAATGTGATAAATAAAGCGAGTAAAACATAAAGGTAAACACCGAAATAAACAGAGAAGCAAACAAAACTAGGCTCGACTCCTTTTAGAAACTAGGAAGTATTCCAAGTAGAAGAATATCCCCAACATAGTCACCAGTTGAAGCTAGCAGAAATATACCCGAACGCATCGCACGTTCAAACATACAACAGAGTCGTCATCGAACTTTATTTATTCTCAAAGGAAAGGGAAAAGATCGACAAAACTCGGGGGAAAGAGATAACTGGGTAATGAGGTAGGTTATGCAGGGGGTATTAGCACCCCTCACATATGTTGTACTCAATGTGAACCATTTTGATTGTTCTATGCTCGAATGGGTGTTACATCTGAAGATTACTCGCAAAAGAAAAAGGGAAAGAAAAGAATAGATAAAGTGATCGGAGAGGATTAGGGCTCTCATGCCTACGTATCCTTATAGTGCAATAAGGAATTCAAAACTCTGTAGTTCATAGAAATAATGGTGGGAGATGAAAGAAGTTGTGATAACAAATATGGTCTGAACCAAAGAATAATATTGTTTGACTCCAAAAAGGGGTGAAATATTAACCCCAAGAGTAAAACTGACATTAACCAATGTGTGGGTATCCTGAAACATTCTCCAATATATGGTACGGCAAAAAACAAAGAGAATTAAGTGTTTGGTTCCATAACAAACATCTCTCGGTTCACAAACAGACACAAGATGGAGCTCAAAGATATAGTGTGTTTGGCTTAAAGATAATAGTATATCACATGAAGTGAATGAAGGTAGCAGGTATGAATGAATATAGTGAGTAATGGTCCATGGAGATGAATGGAGGGATAGGGAAAAGTAACCAAAGTCAAAGAAATGAAGGATTTGGTAAAGGTGACTGAAAAAGTATGGTCTGGAACCAAAAGTAAGGGTATTATTGGAATTCATAGGAGAAATGGTAGTTGAACCGCTAAGTAAAGGTGGTACCGACTAACAGGTGGAGGAACATAAGTATCCCCATTGTATTATCATGACTAAAAAAGAAGGAATTAATTGTTTGGTTCGATAGAAAACATCTCTTGGTACAAAGGTAGACAAGTGTCCTAAAAGGGTATATATCGAATTCCAAAGAAATCTGGTGTTTGGTTTCAAAGAAAGGTAGTGTGTCACTGAGGTGAATGGTTATGATGGGAAGGTAGATGATGGATCACGAAAGATATACATGGTGCCCTAAGGCAGAAGAATTAGGAATAAATAGGAATGTGCTTGTCAAGGATTCTCATTCTCGTGCCTACGTATTTTCACTGTGCAATGAGAAATTCAGAGCATCTGTAGTTCTCAAAACTACGAGAACAACGAGAGATATAAGAAGTGATAAAGAGTATAACTTGAACCAACAAAATGGTATATTGGAAAACCATAAAGGCAAATGAACTCTGAACCAAAGAGTAAAGAGGTATTGACTAAGATGTAGAGGAACATAGGCATCCCCATTGTATTGTCGTAACCATAAAAATAAGGAGAATTAAGTGTTTGGTTCCATAGCAATCATCTCTATATTCATAAGATGGACAATTATCCTAAGAGGATAGGTATGAGACCCAAAGTAAAATGATGATTGGTACAAGAAACAGTATACCACTGTAGGGAGAACAAAACAATTTGAAACCAAAGAATGGTATATTGAATCCATGAAGGAAGTAAACCTTGAACTAAAGAGTAAAGGAGGTAGATACTAAGATGTGGAGGAACATAGGGATCCCCATTGTATTGTCATAACCAGAAACAAAGAGAATTAAGTGTTTGGTTCCAAAGTAAACATCTCTTGGCTCAAAGGAAGGCATTGGTTATTGGCACAAAACTATACATGGAATCCAAAGGGAGAAACTATTTTATCTTAAAAGGATGGTATTGATTGATGAAGAATGAAGAAATAAGGATCAATAAATAGGGCAGGAGTAATAAATGAGGTAGCTCGTGGAGAATCTAAATCTTCATGCCTACATATTCTCACTGTGCAATGAGAAAGTCAGAGCTCTATAGTTCGGCTCACTACAACCGAAACAAAGAAAACAAGAGACTAAGGCAAGAGAAATGATATATGATGATGAAAGATGAAGAAGACTTGACAGTAATTGGATATAAACCATACTAAAGTCTATGAGTAAAGGTGAGTATGATTAGCAATTGGTTCATTCATCCCGTACCCAAAAATATTCAGAATGAGTTAATGGAATTCTCCACTCACATTCATTATTAACTACTTAAGGCACGTGGCATGTGATTCTTATCATAACTTTCAAGTTGCTGAAGAAGAATCCTTGTTGCTCCTTATGATGATGAAGACTTTGTCAATCATTTGATTCGAGTTGCACTAAAGTCTATGAACAAAGGCGAATACCTTGAGCAATTGGGTCATTCGTCCTGTACCCAAGGATACCCTAGACAAGGATATGAATGCTTCACTTTCATAATTATTTGTTACTTAAGGCTCATGGAATATAACTTGAATCATAATTGATAAGTTGCTGATAGAAGACTCTTGATTGTTGCACTGTTGCTTTGAAGGAAGACTTGACAATCATGTGATTTGAATTATGTTAAAGTTTATGAATAGAGGTGAATACGATGAGCAACTGGGTCATTCGTCTTGTACCCAGAGATATTCATAATGAGTTAATGGAATTCTCCATTCTAATTCATTCCATATTTCTTAAGGCTCATGTCACACAATTTGAATCTTAACCGAAAAGCTCTTGAAGAAACACCTTTGATATGCTTTATATAATCCACTGCTTTATTTGTCTGGGATGTCTTGTATGAAAGTTTGGACTTGAGGCCTTGAGATCCACAACATTACAAGAACTAGTCTCATCAAGTGATCAAGGGAATTTTGATCACTTGAATAGACTGAGGGATTATACACAATCACAGGATTTAGTTAATCAAAATTTCTTTTGATCAACTTAAATCAAAGGGATGAATTAATGGTTAATCATGTACAATATGTGTAAAGGTTAATCAGTTAATCAGATGATTCACAAATCCTAAGCTAAGGGCACATGCAAAGGTTAGGATCAAATTAATCAAAGAAATCAAACATCAAATATTCACATGGAAAACAATTGCTTAAACTGATTAATTAAATCTATACCAAAACCCTAATCTAAGGGAGCATGAATTTCCATGATTTTTCTAAGATCTAGGGACAAAGATCATTCTAAATACATATTAAGCACATGAAATTATGCAAAATAAATAAAGTATTAAAAGTTGAAATTTAATCATGTCAATTCTAATGTCTGAGTAAACATGAAATGGAATTAAAAAGAAATTAGCAATTAAACTTAATTAAAAGCTAATCCTAATTAATTAAATTCTAACAAAAATAAATCCAATTAAAATGAATTTATCTATTAAAAATATCTATTTAAATGTGTAATTAATGTTAGAAAAAAAGAGATTAAAAGAGAAAAAAAAGGAGTAATAATTGAAATAAAAAAGAAAGAAGAAGCTGACAAATGGTGTGTAAGCCCCTAAATGGGTGCTGGCAGCAAGGAAAGGCAAAACAAGGGCCAAAAAGGGATCAAATGGTCAAGTCAACAAAAAAATCCACGATCAACTGAAGCTAGACGAAGTCAACACGGAAGGAAATCCTGGCCATTGGATGAAAAGTATGCAAATTTGGTGGTGATCAACAAGGTTACGTGTGACACCTCATAGCATCGGATCATGTAGTTTTGTTCATTCCTGTTTTGTCCTATTATGCTGCATTGGACCAGCCAGAATGCGCCACATGGCGCAGAGAGAAAAGGAAAAAAAGAATAAAATCTAAGGACACGTGTCATGGTTCTGGGAGTTCTGAGTTTAATCGTTAATTATTCATTAATTAATTACACGCAGTCTTGAATTTTAATCTACTAAAAATTAATAAATCAAAAATCAATATGCAAATTATATATTATCGGACTCGATTTTTGTGAGAAATCCAAATATGTGATCGAATTTTCCAAATGAGCCATGAATTTTGAAGTATCGGGCGAAAATGTGAAAAATAAAGTATGTAAATAATCGATCGATTCACATCCATTATAATGATTTGTGAAAAAGTAATCGCATATTCAGAATCGTGATGAAAAACTGCTTCTAATGATATATTCATATGTAATTAACAGTTAAGAACTGAAAAATCACTAGTGTTAAGTTTATGTGTTTTATGCAAAATATGTGTTTATTTAATAAGCAACATTCAAAACAGTAGCTAAAATTGATCAATGAGAAAAAATCTAATATTTCATGACAAAGGTGTGGAAGAGATAAAGGATTACTGACAAAGCGAAGATTTGTTTCGGTTAATGTTGAAAATCAAAGCGCCGAAAAGAAACTCGAAAAAATTCAAGAAGAAGCTCCATTAATCCAATTAACTTCCAAGTTTTGATAATTATTCTTGATGATGAATGAATGTAGAAGATAATGTAGAATATAAAATATTGATGAACAAATTTGAATTTATAAATTGTTGATTGATAATTATTGATGATAATATAGAAATTGTTGGTGGCTAAGTTCCTCCATTTTAGAACTTCAATGTAAAGTTCTAAATGGTGATGATGATGAACTTTAATGAGGATGAGGGAGAAGATGAATTAAGAGAGAAAATTGATAAAAAATAGTGGGAAAAATATGGTTTAATTAGTTATCTTAGTTAACCCCCCAAAATTGTGAGAAGTAACATGTTTATATAGACTTTGCAATTGAATAAACACCATTAGATTGTGATCCATGTAATGGTTTTATCAATTGTTGGAAGTTAATTAAGGCTTAAGTTGTGGATCACCAATTTCAACCATATGATTAATTGTTAAGAGTGGCTAGGATTGAATGAAAAAATTGGAAGTTGAGATTTGTGTTTGTTTAGAAGTTTTGTGTTAGTTTGGAATTATGGTAGTTAAGAGTAATTAGGTAAATGGATGGCTTGTGGAGAAATGTGTAGTTAAGGGTAGTTAGAGACCAATGATGTTGGATTTTAGAAAAAGTACAAAGTTAAGATATAAGGCAAATAGTCACTAGTAATTAATTTAAATTTTCATGCATTTGCCTTGATTTTTCTACCATTTTTTGCTTGAATTTTGAGTGGCTTAACCCATGATTTTTAGTACTTTTGAGAAGTGATATTTTCCAATAAATAAATGAAATCTTCCTTTTATTCCAACTTTTTCCTTTCCTTTGAATCCAAGCAAACCTCATAATTAAGTGATGATCATTTCAACCCCCTCTGGTAACCATGAATCTCAAATAAAGAGATGATCTCCACCACAAGTAATATGGAAAATAAACCAGAATAATTATCAAAGAATATTCATCTCGAAAATCCACTTAAATCGATTAAATCTATTATTACTAAACTTTTGGCCTAAATATGTTACCATATGCAAATGTCATTTAATGCATGATCAAATAGAAAAAAGTATGCAAATGAACAAAACCATAAGCCGAATGAATTGAATAAAAAAATAGGAAAAATTTTGGGGTATGACACCTACTAATTTATATTCACTTGCTTTTCTATAAAACAAACTAAGGCTAGTAGTATCGTTTAGATACCTAAAGATTCTTTTAATAGTAGTTAAGTGAGTCTCCCTAGGATCTGATTGGAAGCGAGCACATAAGCAGACACTGAATGAAATATCAGGTTTAGAAGTTGTTAGATAATAAAGAGAACCTATCATACCTCTGAATAGCTTCTGATTTACCTTACTGCTTACTTATTCTTTCTCTAGAATACATGTGGGATGCATTGGAGTATTTTCTTGCTTGACTTCTGACAAGTTGAACTTCTTCGAAAGTTCCCTTGTATACTTTCTCTGATGAATGTATGTTCCTTCTGAATGTTGATCAATCTGGATTCCCAGAAAGAACTTAAGTTCTCCCATTAAACTCATTTCAAATTCTGCTTCCATTGACTTAGCAAAATCCTTTCACAATGAAGCATTAGGAGAACCAAAAATAATATCATCAACATAAATTTGCACAACCAGAATATCATTCTTAAAGGTTTTACAAAAGAGAGTTGTGTCCACTTTTCCTCTGGTGAATTCAATTTCCAAAAGTAAGTTACTAAGTCTATCATACCAAGCTCTAGGAGCTTGCTTCATACCATATAATGACTTTTTCAGTTTAAAAAAATATGGATTTGAGAACTTTCAAAACCAGGGGTTGGTGCACATAGACGTCTTTAAAAATGTATCCACTTAACAATGCACTCTTAACACCCATCTGATAAAGGATAATATTATGATTGAATGCAAAAGAGATTAAAATACGAATAGACTATAACCTGTCAACTGGAGCAAAGGTTTTTGTATAGCCTATACCTTCTTGCTGATTATAACCTCGTGCTACCAGCTGAGTCTTATTTCTGACGACTTCGCCCTTCTCGTTGAGCTTATTTCTGAAAACGCATCTGGTTCCAATAACATGGAAACCCTTTGGTTTCTAAACAAGATCCCAGACATCATTCCTAGTGAATTGATTCAGTTCCTCTTGCATAGCCAAAATCCATTCATTATCCAGAAGAGCTTCACCAATAATTGTGGATTCTATCAGAGAAACCAAGCCCATAAGAGTTTCTTCAAAATGTTTGAATGAAGATCGAGTTCTGATCAGAGCGTCTTTTTCTCCCATAATCAATTCTTCAGAATGAGAGTTTCTTTATCTACTCTTCTTCTGATAAGTTGGACCAACAACAGCTTCTGGTTGAGTCACTTCTTAGTCTTTTGCTTCAGATTCTTTATCTTTTCCTTCTGATTCTTTTTCATCAGATTTTGAGAAGTTAATCTTCATATCTGCAAATTTCTCAACTAGCTTTGGCTTTTCAGGGTCAAGCTTATCATTGAATCTAACATGAATTTATTCTCTAATAATTCGTGTTTCAGTGTGAAAGACTATGTCGCCTTTAGAGCGTTCAGAATATTCTAACAATAAACACTTATCTGCTTTAGAATCAAACTTGCCAAGGTTATATTTAGTGTTCAACATAAAACACACACATCCAAAAGGATGAAAACAAGAAATGTTAGGCTTTTTGTTCTTCCATAATTCATAGGGAGTCTTACCCAGAATAAATCTAATAGAAATCATGTTCTGAATATAACACACTGTGTTAACTGCTTCTGCAGAAATGTTTAGCCATATCAGTTTCTTGGATCATGGTGCGGGCCATTTCTTGCAAAGTCCTATTTTTTCTTTCTACAACTCCATTTTGTTGTGGATTTCTAGGACAGGAGAAATCACGGGAAATACCATTTAAATCAAAAAGGTTTTTAAAATGTTTATTTTCAAATTTGTCACCATGATCACGTCTGACTTTGACTATTTTTCAATTCATTTTTGTTTGCACTAGTGAGCAGAAAGTAGAGAACACGAAATGTGACTCATCCTTCTGTTTTAAGAACTTTACCCATGTCCATCAACTATAGTCATCAATGATGACCAATCCATACTTCTTTCAATTGATAGAGGCAGTTTTCATTGTTCCAAACAAATCAATGTGCAAAATTTCTAATGGTCTAGAGGTAGAAACAACAGTTTTTTCTTTGAAGGATGTTTTAAAAAACTTGTCTTTCTGACATGCTTCACAAAGAGCATCTGAAGCGAACTTCAGGTTGGGTAAGCCTTTGACTAATCCAAGCTTATTTAGCTGATAAATCCTTCTCATGCTAAGATGGCCCAAATATTTATGCCATGTCCATTTCTCCTTATTAATAGACATTAAGCATTTTACATTTTGATCCTCACAATCAAAAAGTATGATTTTATAAATGTTGTTCTTTCTCTTTCCGTTAAAAAGGATTGTATCATCTTTCTGACTAACA
Source organism: Lathyrus oleraceus (assembly GCF_024323335.1). NCBI lineage: Eukaryota > Viridiplantae > Streptophyta > Magnoliopsida > Fabales > Fabaceae > Lathyrus > Lathyrus oleraceus. Next base: position 143,400,318 of record NC_066581.1, on the reverse strand, counting down.
ATCGTACAAGACTTTTAACTAAAAATTACATCATAACCATTGTCACTAAGTTGACTAATAGAAAATAAGTTATGCATCAAACCATTGACCAAAAGAACATTAGTGATAAAAGGAAGTTTAACATTACCAATAGTTCCGGAGCCAATGATCTTCCCTTTCTGGTTTCCTCCGAAACAAACTAAGCCTCTAGGCTTAAGTTCCAAATCTTGAAACATATACCTTTTGCCTGTCATATGTCATGAGCATCCATTATCCAGGTACCATGACTGGTGTTTCAACTAAGCTACTAAGGATGTCTTCAACATAAATTATTTTATCCTTAGGTACCCACTTTTTGGGTCCTCTTTTGTTAGTTTTCTCAGAGTTTCTTACAACCTTGGGTCTTTCTGCAGAAGGATAATCACGGGGAATTTGTGCATGATCTTTAGGTTTTAGAACATAGTTCTTACCTTTAGTAGGTTTCTGTGTCTGTGCAGAAACATCAAGCTCAGTGCCAGCAGGCACGAAATGCTCATAGAGAGGTTTTGGTTTTACGTTATGACTTTCATCGGGTTTTATAGATTATGTACAACCTAAACCTTTCTTGCCAATTTTGCTAACTCCATAGACCAAAGAAGCCATTTTGCTTCTATCTATGCTTTTAGCTACAAAATACTAGAATGCTTTGTCATATCTGATGACATAATCAGTACCAGAAGCTTCTAAGACTATTTTCTCTTCTAGTTTTGAAATTTTACTTTTCAAAGCAGAGTTACTACTTTATTAGGAAAATAATTTTTCATTTAGAGAGGAAATATCTTTCTCAAGCTCACTGTGAGTTTCAGAAGCAACTACTTAGACTTGTTTAAGGTTCATGTACCTACTCTGAAGACTCTGGTACTTTTCCAGTATTTCAGAGAGACGTGATTCTAGATCAGAATGAGATAGGTTAGAAAATACCTCTTCGTAATTAGAACCTGATTCTGATTCTGACAACACCTTGTCTTCTGGTTCTTCAGAACCTTCTGGATCAGTTGTTGTTGCCATGAATGCAACATTGGCTTGTTCCTCGTCAGAATCTTCTTCTTCTGATTCTGAGTCATCCCATGTAGCCATCAGCCCCTTCTTGCCTTTAGAAGAACCCTTCTTAGGCCTTATGTCCTTTTTCAGATTAGGACATTCATTCTTTAGTGGCCTGCCTCCTTGCACTCAAAGCAGATAACATCTTTACCAGAACCTTGCTTCTTTTGTCTTGTCGAAGAATTAGAACGATCAACAGTCCTTATAGCTCCTCTGAACTTACATTGACCATTATGCATGTGTTTCCACAGTCTATTGACCCTCTTTGAAATAAGAGACAACTCACCATCATCTTCTGAGTCTTCATTAGAACCTTCTAATTCTTCCTCATCTTTATAAGCTTTTGTCTTCTCATGCTTAGACTTTAAAGCAACGGATTTACCTTGCTTATGAGATTCATCTTCCTCAAGTTCAAACTCGTGGCTTCTCAAATAACTAATAAGTTCTTCAATACTAATGGTATTAAGATCCTTTGCTAGCTTCAAAGCTGTTACCATATGTCACCATTTTTTAGGGATACTTTTGATAATCTTCTTGACATGGTCAGTTGTAGAGTATCCTTTGTCCAGAACTTTCACTCCTGCAACAAGCATCTGAAACCTTGAGAACATAGTCTCAACTGTTTCATCATCCTCCATTCTGAATGTATCGTACTTCTAGATTAAGGCTAAGGCCTTTGTCTCCTTTACTTGAGCATTCCCCTCATGAGTCATCCTCAGAGAGTCAAAAATGGATTTGGCAGAATCTCTTTTTGTTATCTTCTCGTACTCAGTATAAGATATAACATTTAGCAGTATAGTGAAGGTAGAGAAAAACAAGAAAGGGGGTTTGAATTGTTTTCATAGTAATTAAAAACTTTTGCAACACCATATACACAAAATAAATATTAACAACACAAAGATTTCATCCTGGTTCGCTTGAAATTCAAAGCTACTCCAGTCCACCCGGCCAAGGTGATTTCGCCTTTAATAAGGACTTAACCCACTAATCACAACAAATTAGAAAAATACGTATAAGAGTTTATCAATCTCTTAGCCCTCTCAAGTCTACATACTTAAACAAGTCACTTGAGGAATTACAACCAATTTCAAGAATTACAAGTGTTTGACTCAATGCTTCTAGATAAGCATTGTAAACACACTTTGAGAATAATGAAATGACACCCACACAATTTTGAGCAACAACTCTTGTATGGAAACTGAATATTACAATAATGATAGTGGAGGATATGAAAATGTTGTTGTGTATCAAGGTTGTTTCAGTAGGTGGTGAGGAGGCCTTTATATAGCTTTAGAGATGATACCGTTGGAGGGAAGTCAATGGAGATTTCATGCCAGCTATTGGAGTTAATGGTAGTAAATTTCTTGTCCTTTCCATAGCAGACTTGGAACATAACCAATTGTTTCCTTAAAAGGAATTATACTAGAATTTGAATACTTTCAGGGTAATTTTCTGATTAGGTGATGTGTTCAGCAGTATCAGAGTAAGCGTGATCAGAGTCTTCAGATTTATTGTTCAAATATCTTTTGCAGTCTTCAGATATCTCTTGCATTCTTCAGATATCACTTGCAGTCTTCAGATATCCTCTTGTAGAGTCTTCATATATTCTCTTGCAGAGTCTTCAAATATTCTCATATAGAGTCTTCAAATATTAGAGTTTGAACTTCAATGTCAGATTCTTCAGGTGATTACTCCTCAGATGCATTCTGTTTGGAGTCATATATGATTTCTCTTTGTGTTGGGTCAACTTTTCTGGACTGGTGCGGATGTCAGATATTTGTTTCATCATATTCATTTTAACTTAGAATCCTGCATTCTTTGTTACCATCAAAACTTAGAGATATATTGCAGAATCAAAATCTTGTTCTAACAATCTCCCCCTTTTTGATGATGACAAAACTAATAATTTTTATGAAACAATAAGTACTTTCAGAGATACTAAATAAAACTGATCAGAGTCAGATAGAGAATGACTCCCCCTGAGATTAGAAATCTCCCCTTAAGTCTGATACTTAAAGAATTTTTTAAGGAATTTAGTATCAGATAAGGATTTCTGGGCTAGAGAATTTCTTACCATATCTTCTTAGGTTGTTTGCCTTGATTTATTAGTTTCTCAGATAAAGATTCATTTTCCCTTTGTTCGGATAGATCCTGTAAAAATACTTAGACTACACAATGATTTTATGTTAGAATGTAAGCAGTGCATTTCTGAGAGTTAGATAGGTTATTTCATCAAAAAGACTTTTATTTATTTCGCCCCCTTTTTGTCAGACTCAAAAAGTAATAAACACAAAATTTTCATTGATAAGGAAAAACATTACATAGTCAAAAGGAAAAAGAAGATAAAGCCTAAGAGGTAAAAACTCTTAGAAAAAAACATAAAAAGTCCTAGAGGGCCTAAGGGTTTAGAGGAGGAGTCATCCTCTGAAGAAGCTCACCTAGCAGATTATGTATGTTAGAGTTGACTTGGTCCTGTTTGTGGAGTTTGGCTCTAACTACTTGTTGTTCTTTCTGCAACTTTTCCAGAGTCCTGGTGACTAGGGGAGCAAGGTCAGTTGTTGATGACTCTCCTTGAGTCAGAGTAACCTCTGTTGTCTTCTCAGCATCTTTAGCAGTTTTCTAAGCAGCTTCAGCTTTAGCTCTGGTTGTAGCTTTCGCAACAGCTTTCTCAGTTGCCTCCCTGGCAGCAGCTATAATAGCTACTTTCTCCGCACCTTCTCTCTCCGCCTTCTCAGCTGCCTCCTTAGCCAGACGAGCTTCCAACTTCTCCTTAACACCTCTGATAAAGTCATTTTTGACTTGTTCAAATAAGCCCTTCAGCTTGAAGACTTCAGAAGTCATCCATCTGATGAACCCATTCCAATGAGTCCTTACTTCATAAGGATTGTCACTGACGTTGGATTCGTTAGAGAGCTTCTTGAATCTGGAAGCAGAACTCTTTGAGAACTTGGCTAGTGCCTCATCAAAGGTAGGTATGGTGAAGTCAGGTTCAGAGGTTTCGGGAAAGGGTTCAAAGGGTTCTGGAATAGTTACAGAGGGTTCAGGTATGGTTTTAGAAAGTTCTGGTACAGACTGAGTCTTTTCAGAGTCAGTTGTGGCCTGAAGTTCTTCATGGTTTGGAGAGGTTGGGTCAGGATTGTCAAAACAAGAGTGTTAAGTGTTAGAGGTAAAATCATAGTAAGGAGGGGGAACTGGGGTTAGAAGAGAAGGGTGGTGAAAAAGGTTTTTTAAACATAATGTTCAGATATGGGGATGGAGGTTGTATGGAGGTTGAATTAAGGTAATTGAGGTGAAGATGTGATAGGGTCAGAGGTTTGGGGTTCAGATGGATTTGGTGCAGAAAGGATGGGTATAGAAGGTGTAAGTTCAGACGCGGAAGGGAGTAAGGCTGTTTGTTGTTGAGATTTGGATTTCGCTCTGGGAGTTATAGTTTGTGTGGAAGGTAAAGTTGAGGAAGTAGTAACAATGGTTGAGAGTGTGGGGTGGTAGAGGGATTAATAAGGCAAGCTGCATAGAACCAAAAGTAAGAGGGGCTTATGAGATAGGAGACTTACTTGGTGTTGAAGAGCTTAGAGGCACTGGATGCTTCTGAGTCGCTGAAGACTCTCCCAGCTTGAGACTCTTATTCTTCTTCTTCTGAGATGGTTCCTTCTTTCTCTTCAGGAAGTTGGGGGTTGATCTGGGAGCCAGTCTAAACTGAAACAAGAGATGTCAAATCCTTGGGCTTCCAGATCCTGCAAGTAGCAAGCAATGACCTTTGAAGGATCTATCTTTGAGAATAGATACATCTCATTTGCTCTCTCTCTCTCTCTCTCTCTCTCTCTCTCTCTCTCTCTCTCTCTCTCTCTCTCTCTCTCTCTCTCTCTATCTATATATATATATATATATATATATATATATATATATATATATATATATATATATATATATATATATATATATATATATATATATATATATATATATAAACACACACATATATATACACACACATATATATATATAGTGGCGGAGCCAGATAAAAAAAATTGGGATGGCCGCTAACGTAAAATAAAGATTATAAATAAAATGTAAATAGTATTTTAAATAAAACATTAAAGTTAAAATAAATAAAAAGTTAATTACTAAAAATTTAAATTACATGACTTAAAACTACCTTAAAGTAATGCTTTACGCGTTCCGAGTGACTTGAAATCGTCAATAATTGACTCCAAACTACTGCTTGCACTAATCTCCAAGAAATCCATCATCCATCTTGTTTCTCAACTTAGTCTTAATAATTTTCATTGCTGAAAAAGACCTCTCAGTTGTGGTCGTAGAAACGGGAAGAGTCATGATAAGACGAAGTAGTCTATCAATCAAGAAGTCAGTTTTAGCCTGTCCAGATGCAACCAAACATGAACATAGTTCTTGAATAGTTGATAAATTATTCAAGTTTGATGCTTGACGAGCAACAAATAGAAAATGTTGAAGTTGAAATTGCAAATTATTCTTCTCTTGATCACTAAAATCCATAGGATAATATTTTTCAACTAAAGAACAAATAGTATCAATGCTAAAAGCTTTATATCCATCCTTAGGAGATAAAGAACAAGAAAGAGTTAACAAATCCATTACCTGCTCACTGAATCTGCTATTCAACTCTTGTAACTGTTTATCAATGGTAGTGAAAAAGATTTTAACTTTAAAGTAATGTTGAATTGTGACTTGGTTCTCTTCAAGACGGGAGCGTCCAAATTTTGTTGTTGAATGAACATCATTAAGATCAAGAATCTCAATACCATGCTTTTCACAAAAAGATGCCACTTTAGTAAACAATATATCCCAACCATTTTCTCTCAAACCTTGAATAAGATGTTATGTTGAACGAACCAAGTTCATAGCATTAACTACATCCTGATTTTTTTTTGTAAGGCTTGACAAAGCATATCTGTTATTCCCATGATTTCTTTCATCAAGTGCAAAATAAATATAAAATCAAATGCCTTCAAGTAATTGTAACAATTATCTGCATCCCCACGTGTAGCATAACTCCCTCTATCTTTTGCAATTTTTTTTAAAACTAAACAAGTTGCTTCATACATGTTTATCAAGCTAGAAATTGAATCGTGATGTGATCCCCAACGAGTATCGCCAGCTCGTTTCAATGTACCAACTTTTTTTGCACCTTTACTAGTTACAATCTCATCAATCTCTAACAAATAAGCAATTTCTTCTAATTGGGCAGCTTGTAACTAATCATGACGCTTTGTAGAAGAACAAACAACATTCACAACAAAGATCAGCTTCCCAAAAAATTTATGAACGGGTTTGACTTCTCTTGATGATGTAACTAATGCAAGTTGCAATCGATGAGCAAAACAATGAACATAGTATGCATAAGGACAATCCTTCATAAAGAGGGCTTGTAAACCATTTCATTCTCCTCTCATATTGCTAGCACCATCATACCCTTGGCTACAAATGTTAGAAACATCAAGGTTATGTCGAGAAAGTATATCACATATTGCTTCCTTAAGAGTTAAAGATGTGGTGTCTTTAACATGTGCCACATCAAAAAATCTCTCTTGTATTAAACCAACATTATCAACAAATCTTAATACAAGAGCCAGTTGTTCCTTTTTTGACTCATCACGAGCTTCATCAACAACGATACAAAATTTGGAATCACCAATTTCCTCACGAATACTCTTTTTCACCCTACTAGAAAGAATTTGCAAGAGCTCTTTTTGAATTTGACGTGAAGTATACTTGCAATTTTGTGGAGCATTTTCCAACACAACTTTTGCAACTTCATCATTGTAGAATGCTAAAAGTTTCAATAACTCAAGAAAGTTACCTTGATTTCTTGATTTGCTAATTTCGTCGTGACCCCTAAAAGCACAAGCTTGTAATGTTAACCAACGAATAGTGTCAATTGAAGTCTTGAGTCGTAACTGATTATTCATTCTTTGACTTGAACTTTGCACTTGAATAACATTTCTAATATGACCATCTTGATTCAACAAGTCTTGACAAGCTTTCATTGCATTGTTGTGTGGTGAGCAAGGATCCTTCCCTATGTGTTTAAGAAAGGAACAATGTTTTCCATTCCTAACTTTCTTCCAATTTCTAAAATCCATAGAAATAAAGACAAGTGATCTGGGACGTCCACTTAGTTTTTTGCTAAAAAGGTAACATGGTAAGCAATATGCGGCATCTTCAGATGGTGAATATTCTAACCATGATGGAAATATGCTAAACCAAGTATGTTGAAACCTTCTCGGATGATCCTCGTTACCGGACAAAGGATAGTTTTCTAAATGAATTTGATATGGACCCCATTTTAGATAAGCTCTTCGTATTGCATCCACTTGATTTGGTGGATATTGCCAAATCGGAGGACGCTTTCCAGGATCGCGTTCCAAAGAATTTTCAAAACCATGATGCTCTTCAATTGTTGGATTCTCAAGAACTGTTTTAGATTCGGATGTCGGGATTATAATTTCTTCATCTCTCTCTTCTCTTTCAATTTCACATGCTTTACTTTTGAAAAAAGAATCAATTTTCCTATTATTCATCTTTACTCTTCCTATAATATCATATCAGATCCAAAAATCAATTTAGAGAACATAAAAATTAAAAGAGAAAAAAATTAATAAACTTAATTAATCACTTTAATCCGTTTTCAAATACCGGTAACTTCACTATTAGATATTAGCAACAACAATGATTAAATAAACCTTAATATAGTGTATAACTATATTTGTAAATTACAGTGTTATGAATTGGCTTAATACACCTCATATAGATTATTTTAACACATCAAGAAAGAGGAACCCTAAAAATCTCAAAAACACAAATCAGGCAATCACTTTAATTTGTTAATTTTTATAAAAGAAGAATGAATAAAGTTTTTTACCTGTTAGATGCCGATCACTTTAATCTGTTCCGATTCTGGTGCCGGTAGCAAACCCATATGAGAAAGAAAGGAAAGATAAGAGTTTTTTACCTTATCTGTATTTTAACCTAACTTTGAATGAAAAAGAAAAAATAAAAAATAATTTTAATTTAAAATAAGGATGTTTTAGTACTTTAATATATATGAATTAAAAAAAATAAAAAGTTGAGGGGTGGCCGTGGCCTTCCCACGTCCCCCCTCAGTTCCGCCACTATATATATGTGTGTGTGTGTGTGTGTGTGTGTGTGTGTGTGTGTGTGTGTGTGTGTATATATATATATATATATATATATATATATATATATATATATATATATATATATATATATACACACACACATATATATATATATATATACACACACACATATAGATATATATATATATATAAATATATATATATATATATATATATATATATATATATATATATAATCCTTCAGAGCTTCCTAAGATGTAAGTCTGGTGGGTTTGACTCTGACTTTGTCAATCAGACCCATGCTCTTCAAATTCCTTTCATTGAGAGGCTTTCCCACGTCCACAATGACGTCTTCCATCATATTCAAGGAGATGGGATGGTCCACCAGCCCACTCTCTATCAGAAAGTCAAAAATTAATCTGCCCAGAGGGATGTAGTTCCTGGACTTCATGTTGTTCCTTGTGTCTCTGACAAAATCCCTTAGATACTTGAAGAGAAAAGAAGAAAGTTTCAACTTCAGACCTTTATGCAGATAATATAGAATGCACTTTTGATCTGTGTTGATGTAGTCAGAAGAGCTGGATGAAGGACGATGATGAATGGTTCCCAGAATGATCTTGAGCCACACCCTCATATTCTTCTGAAACTCTTTATTCTTGGATGTTTTTCCTTCTGGGTTCTGAGAGAAGATGGTAGGGATAACTTCTTGGGACATGAGATTCCTTTATGTTATAGATTCTTCTTCCCCCAGCCTTTTCCATATTCAGAAGCACAACTATTGATTTCTCAGTGATCACCATCTTGATTCCCAAAACATGAGACACAATGTAGTGATCGTTACAATCAACGAATCTCCAGAATTACTTGACCAAGTTTGAGTAGATAAGGCCATATAGACGGTTGAAATAATTGAGCCACCCTTGATTCTTCAGTTTTTGTGTTAAATCCATTCCATTTTCTTTGAGGTTGTCATAATCTACCAATAAATCACAAAGAACTTCAAGCTTTTCAAATGGAGTTGAAAGATTTATATGAGCAAGACGATCAAGAACATGGGGTTCTTGATAGCAAGTTGTTGAAGGAGAAGTAGTAGAGGTTGCAACTTGTTGTGGAGCTTCAACTTATTGTCCAGTGGTATTCATCTGTTGAGAGAATTCAAAGACCTATTGTTGTTGAGGATTCATGATGTTGTTGTGAAGGATATGAAGATAGGTTGCAGAGAAGGTTGGAGATATTGGGTTAGTGTTGTAAGAACCCAATTTTTACCCTAATATCCCTCATGTTATCTCATCACATACATTAGCATTGGGATCACACATTGGCATCCTAAATACCCCTCATCCATTGGGTTTGCATTGGTAGAGATCACAAAGCACATCTTGATTGTATCATACTTTGTTTTTTGTTATTTACTAACCAAAAACCCAAAAATATGTCAATGTATTGTTTGTTTCTTTTGTAGGTAGTGTACACGCCCACCTATGCTCTATCAAGCTCACATCTAGGGTTTAAGACCCTCAATGCAAGGAGCACAATCAAGAATTGGTTTACATTGGTTCTAAGCATCATATATGGATCCCCATGATCTTCACATGTTATTTTGATCAAGAAATCATCAAGAGTTTGGAGTTTGTTTTCCTTGGAAACCCTAATTCATTTGGGTATCTTGTGTGACTTCTTCAACAAGTTTCTTCAACAATTGATCAAATATTTCAAGGGATACTTCACATTACATCAGCTTATGCATATATGATCCTCCATGAGTCCCAAAAGTCAAGAGAATGTCAAGCTAGCAAGATGGTTCATGGTGGTTGACCAAAGAAAGTCAACTAGTTAAAACTGGGGTTCCCTAGACCTTGTCTCCTATAATTTGTGTCATGTGAAAATTATTCTAAGATCAAAGTTACTCAAAATGATATTCCAAACAACTTTCATGTTAAAGTCAAGAGCTAGTTTTGCTTGGAAAATCATTTTGTATGGTGAAAGATTATAGGTCATTTTGTCTGAACCCTAGTTTGAAGGTCAACTTCCCAAGACCCTAACTTGCTCAATTTTTATGAGATTAAAGCCATTCAAATTCCATGATCAAATTCAAGATGTTTATTTCAACTTTTATGTTTTGATTAACTTCAAATTCAACTTGAAAATGCATGTGCCAAGAGGAAACAGTATAGGTCATTTTGGGCCAATACCATTGAACAAGTGATTTTCCTCAACTTCTAAAATGCATAACTCCTTCATTCCAAATCCAAATGAGGTCACATTTGTGACCATATTGAATACGTTTGAAAGCTACAACTTTGATGAAGGAATTTTTCTCATTTGAAGTCCATGGAAAAAGTTATTCAAGGTGGAAGAAGTGAACATTTGACTTGGGACTTAGAAAATTTTCAAATATGTTTGATTTCCCAAACTTCCACCTCAAATTTCATCATGATCCAAGCTTCAAATGAAAAGGTATTAAACATGAAAGCTTTTCCCCTTGATCTCACCTTTCTAAAAAGTCCTAGATCATCTCATTTGGCTAAGGGATGAAGGACTTGCGTATGGGTGCAATATGAAGAACCATTTGGATGATTTCCACTTCCACTTTTCATACACGACTGCATGGCTTTGTAACATGATTTCAGCATGATCCTCACTCATTTTTGGACCTGATTACATCAGTTGATGGGCCTATCACACGCCCATGCAAGCATGCAAGGGAATTTCTCAAAATTTGCCAAATTTGGAAGTGTGTGGAAATGAATATCCTTGGCTATAAATAAGTCCCTAATTGCTCAGAATGAAGGACCTCATGCCCAAACTTTGAACCTGCAATCCCAAACCCTCACCATTGAAGGATAATCTTGAAGGTTTTCTTTGAAAATCGAGTTTCAAATCTCCATCTGTTTTGAGATTGAAACTCCAAGAGCCCTGACTTTTCCTTGATCCTAATCACTTCCAACAAGCATCTGGAACAAGGCCAAGCACAACTGGAATCAAGATCGTGCCAATCTAAAGCTCCATTGAAGGTGAATTTTCAGAATTTTCTTCTCTTCGATTCTCCCTTAATTATTCACCATTCTTTGTTATTTTTGGTTGTCTGAAGTCCTATCAATGTAGGCAAGAAGATTGAGTTGCTTTGAGGTCAAATCGATGCAACTCAATTCATGATCCTCAAAATTCAAATCCCTGTATCTTTTTATATACTTGGAATTGGAGAAAATTGAGACCAGATTCATGCTCCTGAGCATTTTTCCTTCAAATTAGTGTATTCACTTTTCATTTTTCATAAGGTTTTGGTTGGACCAGTCTGGTGGTCCTCACCGGAGAAGATGACCGGAGCTAGGGCTCCGGTGGTGCATTGGATCAATCCAGGCCATCTGATCTGTTTCTCACGTTCTAATCTCACGCGTCCAATTTGATTACCAAGCGTGTGGCACAGTTGACTAAGGTGTTTGTGGAACACGCGCGCTTGGCCATTAGATCTGCCACCTCAATTAATGAGGGAGATCTGATGGCCCTTGTTTTTTTTTGTTTTTTTATTTTTGTGTTTAATCCATTTTTTTATTACATCATATTAATTTCATTTTTAAATACAAAAAATATGGGACTTTCACCAAAAATCTTTAAATATTTTCCTCTTTCATTTTCTGAATTAAAATTATTTTTTGGATTAATTTTGATATTTTTCATGAATTAATTGTTTTTGTGCATATTTTTTATTGTTTAAAAATACTTCTAACTTTTCAAAAATTATGAAATTTTTTGTCTAAGGTCCTTTGACCTTGTTTGACCTAGGATAAATCTCTTGGCCATTTATTTGGTGTTTTGAAAAGGTTTTAGGTTTTGACCAAACCAAATTTAATTTAAATGCATTTTTAATTTGATTTTTAATTGATTAATTGTGTAGAAATTATGTTGAGCCATTTTTTTATTGACTTGTGAAGTTTGACTATGTGTTTGGGCCTTGGTCAAGGTTGATTTGACTTTTGTTGAGTTAAAATCATTGAATTTAGGGGATTGATGAAATGTACATTTCATCTCCCAAAATGAATGAATGATTTTAATTTGATAAAACTCCTCCCATGACCAATTTGTGTTTCTCTCATTTCTCCTCCCTCTTCATCTTCAATCTCATTCTCTCCCATCCTTTCCATTGACCAATGAAGTCTCAATATCCTAAGGCTAATTGGTGTAAGTTGTAAATGCGCCTAAGAGGGGGGGTGAATTAGGTGATAAAAATTTCTTCGATCTAGTTTCCGGTTTTTGGATATTTTTGTTTAAGTGCGGAAAATTAAAATGCGGAAAGTAAACGACACCGGAAATTATAGTGGTTCCCTTCACAATCCGAAGGTACATCCACTCCCCTTTCACATGAAAGAGAATTCACTATAGTTAGAAATGGTACAGCCTATTCACACAAACGGTGAAGCCTACTATCTAACCTATAGACAAACAAGTGTATGAAGAACAATCCTCTTCAACACCGACCCTTGTGTCCAACAATCCTGGATCACAAGTCAAACAGAAATAATTTCTATGAATGATTTTAACAAAGATGTAATAGTATCAATCTTCTCTTGATTGATCTTCTCCTTAGATAAATAAGCCACTCAAAAGATAATATGCAAGTGTTCAACAAAAGAATGAGATGAAAATTTTTATTAAGAACACTTTCAAAAAAAAATTTTGGAAGAATATGAGAGAGTGATTTATTTGAAGTTTGTATGAAAATTCTTGGAGGTGAAAATTCATTTTGAAAATTTAATAATTTATATTGCCAAAATACCTTTTCAAAGAGGTATCATTTCCCTCATGAACATTGATGAAAAGATATAATTTTTCAAAGCCATTTTTGCTGTAACGAACAGTGTTAACCGGTTAACCATATGGGTTAACCGGTTAACGCATGCAAACGTTAACAAAGAATTTGAAAATTGGGGCTGTTAACCGGTTAACCCATATGGTTAACCGGTTAACACGGTTGAAATGCAGAAAAATACTTAAAAATAAATGTGTCTTGCATTTCAAGGTGTTAACAAATGGTTATGTTAAAAGATGCAAATGCAGATCATAATTGTTGAACACTTGTATACTAATCTAAGAGTGAGTTAGATATACCTAAGAAGTGAATCAACAATCTTGCCAAAAGGTGTCTTGAAAATGAAGCTTGATCAAAAATGCATATGCGGCTTTGGATACTTGATGCTTGAGATAACTTTGTAGCTCTTCTCTTTTTGCATTGATGCAAGTTGTCTTCATCAAAATACTTCTTGGATTGAAGCTTGCTTCTACAATCTCCCCCTTTTTGATGATGACAACCACTTTGAGATAGATGCAGCAAGTGGAGTTTCTCTAAGATGATTTCTCCCCCTAAATTTAAGAACTCCCCCTAAATGAGAGGCATACAACAATTCTGCATAGAAAACCATTAGAGAAACAAGTCTTCTCCCCCTTTGTCATTAGCAAAAAGGAAGAGACTTAAGGAAAAAAGCATACAAGTAAACATACATTTTGCGATTATCAGATAAACATTGAATCACAAGGTATGACAGAATAAAAATGGATTTAAAAGTTAAGTGTTTGGTAGACATGACAAGCATAAACATAGTTTAACAATAAAAACACTAGGACAGCATATAACAGAAAACATAAACAGGAAAAGAACATAGTGCTTTATTCTTCTTCCGAACCGGCCTCATCCTCCTCACCATCCGCTTCACTACCGTCAGCACCTTCATCATCTTCTACGGGAAGGTTGCGGGAACTCAACACTAGGTTCCGAAGACTCTTGATAGCACGGGTGGTCTCACGGTGGTGGCTCATCATGGTAGTATAGAGAAATTCATTGGTAATGCCACCTTCCGGAATAGGGAAGTTTGAAGAGGAGGACCCATCATCATATTTGTAGGAGCCGTCGTTGCTTTGAATAATTCCAGTATTTTTCATGATGGTAACGCCGTTGATTTCATTTGCTGTAGTGGTCATAGCCAAAAAAGGTTCTCGCCCGATTTCCATATCTGTGAGTTCCAAAATCCTTGAGATAAGGCGACCGTATGGCAGCCTTGTCTTGAGAGAAAGTTGTTGTCGCAGATGATACAACATGGTGGGCAGCCAATTAACTCGGATCTTGTTCTTCACTGCAAACAGAACTTGCATTTCCAAATCATTGATTTGAGACAGGTTGGAATCCTTGGGCAGCAGGACATGGCAGATAACATAATGCAGCATACGATCGTCAACCGACAGATTCTTAGCATAGCAAAGTATGCGAGAAGTGCATTGTCCCGACACAACCACCTCCCTGGGAAATCTGCAGATAGAGTAGTAGTATTCCATCTTATCATACTGAACCCATTTGCCTTCCTCATAATTAACACCTTTTCGTAGGAAAAAACCTGAATATGGAATCTTAAGAGACGCAGCCAACGTCCCAAGGTTGGTAACAATTTCACAGTCTCTAACAGTTGCAGACAGCATGTGTTGTTCATCAGTATTGAGATTTAAAGTAAAATGATTCAGAAAGGATTTTACCAAGTCAGTGTAAATTTTCCCATTATTAGTGATGAACTCATGCAATCCTTGAAACTTCAACAACTCAGGGAAAGAGAAAGTAGTGAAGGATTTGAGATTCACATACTTACCCTTAAGCAGATGTCGAACCCTGACCTTGAAGTCCATTCTCCTTTTCTTGGCAGTTTCCATTTTCAACTCTTCCTCTTCACTGCTAGAAGATGAGACAGGAGCCTTTCCCATTCTTGGTGGAGCCATGAAGAAGATGAAGATTCTAGGGTTTAGAGATGGATTTTCGGAAAAGGGGTTTGAGAGTTATGAAAGTTGAAAGTAAAGAGATGAAGGGTTTATGGTGAGTAATGAGGGAGGAGAGAGTTATGAGGAGTAGGTGAAAGAACAAAGCACATGCAATGAACATAAACCCAAAAAAAATATAAAACATTTAATTAAAACGTTCTGTATTTTAAAACGAAAAACAGAGTTGCTGTTGGGAGGCGTTAACCGGTTAACCTATACCGTTAACCGGTTAACGGACTGAATTTTTCAAAAAATAGAAAAAAACAGCAGCTCCGTTAGGAAGAATCGGGAAAAAAATATTTTCAAAATTTTTGCACAAAGTGTTAGCACTTATCAATACGCAACTTTCGATTTAAAAATATTTTAAAACGGATAATATTTGGACATGCGAAAGTAAGAAAAACGGAAAACGGCGAAAAAGAAGTGCTAGCATGCATAACATAAAAATTGAAAGTAAACACATTTTTAGCAACTATACCACATAACAAGTGATTTGAAGACAAGGTTAGATGTCACCTTCATTGAGAATACCGAGTTCTCGCCGAATTTTGAAGAATTTCTCTTTAGCCAATGGTTTTGTGAATATGTCAGCGAGTTGGTTATGTGTATCCACGAACGTAACATCTACATCTCCGTTAAGCACGTGATCTCGGAGGAAATGATGTCGGATATCTATGTGCTTCGTCCTTGAATGCATGACAGGGTTCTTTGTGATGTTGATGGCACTTGTGTTATCGCATTGAAGAGGAATGCAGCCGAGGTCTATACCAAAATCCAGAAGTTGTTGCTTGAGCCATAAAATTTGTGCACAACAACTGCCTGCTGCAATGTACTCTGCTTCGGCCGTGCTAAGTGCGACACATGCTTGCTTCTTGCATGCCCACGACACTAGTGCATTCCCGAGAATGTGACAGGTACCACTTGTGCTTTTTCTATCGGTCTTACAGCCTGCATAGTCAGCATCAGAATAACCAATCAAGGAACATGTACTACCTTTTGGATACCATAGTCCGACGTTCGTTGATCCTTTGAGATATTTCATAATCCTCTTCACGGCGGTGAGATGTGATTCCTTCGGGTTTGCTTGAAAGCGTGCACACAAACATACACTAAACATAATGTCAGGACGGCTTGCCGTCAAATATAGTAATGAACCAATCATACCTCGATATTTTGTAATATCTATTGACATTCCGGATTCATCTTGATCGACGTACGTTCCGGATCCCATAGGAGTGGACATCACTTTGCAACTATCCATATCAAATCTTTTCAATAATTCCTTGCAATACTTGGATTGGTTGATGAAGATGCCATCCTTGGTTTGCTTGATTTGTAGTCCAAGAAAATAGTTCAATTTTCCCATCATGGACATCTCGAATTCTCCTTGCATCATGGTTGAAAATTCTTCGCAAAGATCTTTATTTGTTGAACCGAAGATGATGTCGTCGACATAGACTTGAGCCAATAAGGTGTTACCCTTGATTTTCTTTATGAACAAAGTCTTGTCAACCTTTCCTTTTACAAAACCCTTTTCACATAGAAAGTTGCTGAGGCGGTCATACCACGCTCTCGGTGCTTGCTTTAAACCATATAGTGCTTTCTTCAACTTGTAAACATGTGAGGGGTTCTTGAAGTCTTCAAAGCCCGGAGGTTGTTTGACGTAGACTTCTTCATTGATATAGCCATTTAGGAAAGCGCTTTTGACATCCATCTGAAACAATTGAAAGTTCATAGAACAAGCAAAAGCAAGTAATAATCGAATTGCTTCTAACCTTGCTATCGGAGCGAACGTCTCATCAAAATCAATTCCTTCTTGTTGGTTGTATCCTTGTACGACCAATCTTGCTTTGTTACGAACTATGATCCCATTCTCATCAAGTTTGTTCTTGAAGACCCATCTTGTTCCAATGATGTGCTTGTTGTCCGGTCTTGGTACAAGACTCCAAACTTGATTTCTTTCGAATTGGTTGAGTTCTTCTTGCATTGCCACTATCCATTGATCGTCGCCTAAGGCTTCATCGACTTTGGTTGGTTCTATTTGAGACACAAAAGCCATGTTCAGACAAGCATCTTTGAGATTTAGTCGTGTTGCAACGCCTTGGCTAATATCACCAATAACTTTATCGATCGGGTGATCTCTATGAGTTTTCCATTCTTTCGGTAGATCATGATGTTCTTCAATGATTGGTGAGCCATCTCCTTGTGGAATGGATTGAACATTTGAAAGTTCCTTTTGTGATACATCTGTTATATCATCATCGTCATCAACAACAAGGTTATCCTCTTTCGAGGGGTTAGTTTCATCAAAACATACATGCGTTGATTCTTCAATAGTAAGAGTTCTTTTATTGAAAATTCTAAAAGCCTTACTAGAGAGGGAGTAGCCAAGGAAGATACCTTCGTCGGATTTCTCATCAAACTTACCAAGATTGTCCTTTCCATTGTTGAGGACAAAACATTTGCACCCAAGGATGTGAAAGAAAGATATATTGGGCTTCCTTTCTTTGAAAAGCTCATACGGAGTCTTTTTGAGAATCGGCCGAATGTTGACACGGTTGCTAACAAAGCATGTTGTGCTAACTGCGTCCGCCCAAAAATATTTAGGAAGGTTGGAGTCGCTGAGCATCGTTCTTGCGAGTTCCACCAAGGATCTGTTCTTTCTCTCTACGACACCGTTTTGTTGTGGTGTTCGTGGTGCGGAGAAGTTGTGGGAAATTCCGTGCTTTTCGCAAAATTCTTCAAAGAATGTGTTTTGAAATTCTCCCCCGTGGTCACTTCTAATGGATATTATTGAAAGAGACTTCTCATTCTGAATTTGTTTTGCATATTTTTTGAAAGCCTTGAAAGCATCGCTTTTCTGCACAAGAAACAAAGTCCACGTATATCTAGAGAAATCATCAACAATTACCAAACCGTAAATATTACCTCCGAAACTTTTTGTTCTTGATGGACCAAAGAGATCCATGTGCAAGAGTTGAAGTGGCCTCGACGAAGACACAACATTCTTGGATTTGAAAGTCGTCTTGGTTTGCTTTCCCTTTTGGCATGCGTCACACATCTTATCCTTGATGAACTTAATCTTTGGAAGACCAATGACAAGATCATGCTTTATTAATTTGTTCATGTGCTCCATGTGTATATGAGCGAATCTTTTATGCCATAGCCAAGCCTCGTTGTTGTTTGTCATTAGGCATTTTACCTTCAAGGAAGAATCATCAAAAGTAGTCATAAAAATATTATTAACCCTTTTACCTTTTAGCAAGATGTCATGGGTGACTTCATGCTCTATCACACATTCATCTTTTGTGAAATTGATTCGGAACCCTTTGTCACACAATTGACTTATACTTAGTAAATTGTGCTTTAGGCCTTCAACATAAAGGACATCTTCGATGATGGTAGCAGGAGGTGCTCCAATGACTCCTACTCCAAGGATTTTCCCTTTGGTGTCATCACCGTATGTAACATATCCTTTGGCCTTTAAAGATAGATGTGAAAATTTGTCGATGTCGCCCGTCATATGCTTTGAACAACCGCTATCAAGATACCATTGATTAGAGGTTGTCTTCAAGCATACCTACAAAACAAAATCAAGTTTTGTTAGGTACCCAAATTGCTTTGGGTCCTTGGTAGTTAGTACCCTTTTTAACCCACACATAATGCCCTGTTGGAACGCTAAAGTTTCGCACATAACAAGCATTAGGTGTGTGCCCTTTGATTCCACAGTAAAAGCAAGTTGGTTGAAAATTACTTCTATATCTAGGAACATAATTCTTCTTCTTGGCAATCATTTTCTTTTTATGACTTTGATGCATAATTTTAGAATTGTTTACTTTCTCTTTTGCAACTTGTTCACTTGCTTTAACAAAAATGGTCTTATTTGTGCTTGGTTTAGAAAACTTAGAATATCCTAATCCACTTTTGTCATTAGAATACCTTTGGTGTTTAAGAATTTCTTCCAACCCAATTTGACCTTTTTCATATCTTTCTAAAACTCTTTTAAGTTGAACAATTTGAAAAGATAAAGATTCACAATTCTTACATGCAAGACTTTGTTTTTCATCCATCAACTTTTGTTTTCCACTTTCAATATATTTTTCCAAAGCAGTATTTTTTTCTTCTAAGGATGAAATTTGTTTCTTTTGGGATGAAATACTTTTATACAATGTCTTGCATTCTTTTAAGAGTTCATTTATAACATCTTGTGCGTCATTGTCATAAACAGAAAAATTGCTACTAACCTCATCGATTTCTTCATCGGAGTGATGTGAAGCCATAAGAGCCATGTTCGCACAATCATCGCTTTCTGATTCCGAAGATGAACTGATCTCATTATCGTCCCAAGCGACGTAAGCCTTTTTGTTTTTGAATTCCTTCTTGCCTTTGAATCCTCCTTTCTTTGCAAGTTTTGGGCAGTCCGGCTTTATGTGACCTTGCTGTCCACATTCATAACATGTAACGTCTTGCATTGATGTGGATGCTTCCTTTTTCCTGAAATGGTTATTCTTTTTAGGATAAGAGGAATTTTTATTTTTATTAAAAAACTTACCAAGCTTCTTTACAAGAAGCATAAAGTTCTCATCTTCGGATGTCTCATCATCTTTGTCCCTTTTTGAATCAACCTTCAGGGCAATTCCCTTGGACTTCTTTTCTTGACTTTCGTGCTTCTCGAGCCTCCCAAGTTCCAATTCGTGTTCTTGAAGTTTTCCAAATAGAGACGCGGATGTCATCGTTGAGAGACTCTTCTTTTCCGAAATAGCGGTCACTTTCGGTTGCCATTCTCTTGTCAAGGATCTTAGGACTTTCAGGTTGAGATCATCATTAGTGAAAGTTTTACCCAGAGCGATCAAGTGATTTGTTAGATGGACGAATCTCTTTTGTAAGGCAACTATAGATTCACCGGGCTGCATGCGGAACATTTCATATTCTTGACTTAGGGTGTTTAGCCTCGATCTCTTCACTTCGGTGGTTCCTTCATGTGTTTCAACCAAGGTGTCCCAAATCTCCTTTGCCGATTTACATTGAGATATACGGAAGAACTCGTCCATACTGAGAGCGCTTTGGAGTATGTTGATTGCCTTCTTCTCATTCAGAATCCTTTTCTTATCATCTTCGTCATAAGTGTTTTTCAACTTTGGGGTACCAACTCCATTCACCACATTCACCGGTTTGTGTGGACCTTCTTCAACTGCTTCCCATATACCTTCCCCTTGGGCCTCGAGATGTGCCTTCATTCTGATTTTCCAGAAGTCGAAATATTCTCCGGAGAAGAGTGGGGGCTTGTTGCTACTTCCACCGTCTTTGAAAACCGGATTTATGCTTGCGGAAGCCATGCTGGATCTCTAGGAACAAGTTACCTATAACTTGCTCTGATGCCAAATGTAAGTTGTAAATGCGCCTAAGAGGGGGGTGAATTAGGTGATAAAAATTTCTTCGATCTAGTTTCCGGTTTTTGGATATTTTTGTTTAAGTGCGGAAAATTAAAATGCGGAAAGTAAACGACACCGGAAATTATAGTGGTTCCCTTCACAATCCGAAGGTACATCCACTCCCCTTTCACATGAAAGAGAATTCACTATAGTTAGAAATGGTACAGCCTATTCACACAAACGGTGAAGCCTACTATCTAACCTATAGACAAACAAGTGTATGAAGAACAATCCTCTTCAACACCGACCCTTGTGTCCAACAATCCTGGATCACAAGTCAAACAGAAATAATTTCTATGAATGATTTTAACAAAGATGTAATAGTATCAATCTTCTCTTGATTGATCTTCTCCTTAGATAAATAAGCCACTCAAAAGATAATATGCAAGTGTTCAACAAAAGAATGAGATGAAAATTTTTATTAAGAACACTTTCAAAAAAAAATTTTGGAAGAATATGAGAGAGTGATTTATTTGAAGTTTGTATGAAAATTCTTGGAGGTGAAAATTCATTTTGAAAATTTAATAATTTATATTGCCAAAATACCTTTTCAAAGAGGTATCATTTCCCTCATGAACATTGATGAAAAGATATAATTTTTCAAAGCCATTTTTGCTGTAACGAACAGTGTTAACCGGTTAACCATATGGGTTAACCGGTTAACGCATGCAAACGTTAACAAAGAATTTGAAAATTGGGGCTGTTAACCGGTTAACCCATATGGTTAACCGGTTAACACGGTTGAAATGCAGAAAAATACTTAAAAATAAATGTGTCTTGCATTTCAAGGTGTTAACAAATGGTTATGTTAAAAGATGCAAATGCAGATCATAATTGTTGAACACTTGTATACTAATCTAAGAGTGAGTTAGATATACCTAAGAAGTGAATCAACAATCTTGCCAAAAGGTGTCTTGAAAATGAAGCTTGATCAAAAATGCATATGCGGCTTTGGATACTTGATGCTTGAGATAACTTTGTAGCTCTTCTCTTTTTGCATTGATGCAAGTTGTCTTCGTCAAAATACTTCTTGGATTGAAGCTTGCTTCTACAATTGGTTCATCAATAACTTTGTGTTAGATGAACGAATACAAGTATGGATGAGATAGGTTCATCCTTTAATCTTTTTATTTTTGTGTGTGGTATGTTTTAGGAGTATGGTTCATTACACCATATCTCTAACATGCATTAACACTAAAATTTCTATTGCCCGGCCTCAGATGGTTGTAACTTCTACATAAGTCCAATTACGATTGCTTAACATAGAGTTAAATTTTGACCCAAAGGCATAGCATTCTAGTAAGTGAGATTATAAGTCTCCCCGCTTTCATGGTATTGTGTGGAAGATGTCTTGGTTCAAGGATCGATGCTTGTGAATAGAAGGTTGAGTGTTCTCCAAAGAATGACTTAATCAATTGAAAAACAAAACATCACTAACATTTAATCAACTAACATTTAACTAACCTTTATTAATCTTGCTTTTATTTCCAAGTCATTTACTTTATGTAATTTAAATTCAAGTCATTTACCATTTCATTTGTCATTTACATATCATTTGACTTGTTTATGTTTATGTTATTTTCACTTTGCTCATTTGAGCCATATATTGTGATTGTATATATTTGTTTGTATATTTTGTTTGTGTTTATGGTCTTAGGATCTTACAATACTTAATAAAAAACAAAAGCCCTAAAAAATGTTTGTGTGGACTGTTGGATTTGATCTGAGCTTTTTGGATTTAGAATTAGGCAACATTCCATATGCAAAAAGACTTGGCCAATGCCAATTTTTCTGAGACCAAGTTATTGAGATTTGAGCTTTCATCTGATGCAAGTATTGGGATCTACATAAATTCATCTTCTACATCGTCTTGATGTAACTGTTACTTTGAACCTGTGCCTAATGCCTTATTCTGAGCTAATCAAGGAGTATGTCATCTGATACATGAGAAGACAAAGAAGAGTGTTAGTTGTGAAGTTGCTTTCTTGGATATGACTATCTTTATTTGATGCCCTACCCTTCATTATGCTATTTGCTTGTTGATATTTCTTAACTCAAAATCCAAAGGGAAAATGGGTTTTCTATATGACATTTTTGTCTGTTGGATTGCATCCCATTGGTCAAATCTTTTCAACTCTTAACTTTTAATTTTATGCTTAGGATTAGTCTCTTCATCTCCTCCCACTTCTTAAATTTCAAAATCTCTCCCCCTTTTCAAAAACTTTCTATGCTTGTGATTTCAAACTTAAACTCTTTTGCAAATTAGAAACTTTGGTCTTACGCCATTAAATTTTCAAACTCTTTTCTTAAATCAAACTTGTAAATGAATTTAACCATATTTGACCTAAAATTTCAAAAAGACAAAAGAACTAACACCCATTCAAACTCTTTTGGGCCTTTGTGCCTCTTTTAAACTTAAATTTTGATTAAAAAGCAATCCGCTCATTTTAAAATTGATACCATAAACTATGAGGTTTTGATCCCTCATTTTTTATGTTGGTACGTAGGCACAAGTATGAAGGTCTTGTCAAACACAAAATATAATTAATGAATTATTTTCTCATCCCCACACTCTATTTAATGCAAACATCTTTTATACCAAAGCACATACACCCATAAAAAAGGGCTCCCTAGGAGTACCTAGGATACTTTGGGTGCTAACACCTTCCCTCTATGTAACCAACCGCCTTACCTATAATCTCTGGCATTTTATTAGTTTTGATTTGAAAACTTCTTGCCTTTGGGTTTTGTTCGTACTTTTCCCTTTTCCTTTGGAAACAATAAAAGCGCGGCGGCTACTCTGGTTTTATTGGCGTTAAGTTTATCCATAGCTTAATGGTCATGAATTTACCGCTACAAGTGTAAGTTGGGAGGAGTGAAAGTGTGAATGTGGGAATCGTGGAAGTATATATACACATGTTCAAAATATGCAAAACGACAATGTTAGCTGAGAGGGAACATAAAAATTAATTATTTGCTAAAAAATGAGTTTTGACAAGCGTAGGAAGAATTAAATGCAGCTAATGATGGGGGGTCTAATCTCAAGATTTGCACATTGCTCGAAGGGATCTCAATAGTTTGGCCCTTGAGTTTTGAGCTAGACAGGTGTCTAGAAGATCCAGAGCCACGCGTTTAAGGGACCATGTATTAATGTTTCTGGAGTCAAGAATACAAAAAGGTTTTTAACTAAGAAGGTTTCTGATAAAGATATCTTCTAACTTGAAGAAGTATCAAAACCAAAATCAGATAAACATCATATGCTTGAGTCATAGTCAAATTTAACATCAGAAATGAGAAGCACATGTTCAGAGTCATTCTGGGAAATTTGCCATATTTAAAATTTTTAGAATGAAAAGAAATTTATCTTCAGCTGAGGGTTTTGTAAAGATATCAGCCCATTGATGGTCTGTATCTATAAATTTTAAAGTAATTGTCCCTTTCTGAACATGATCTCTAATAAAATGGTGTTTAATTTCTATGTGCTTCACTCTAGAATGTAAAATTGGATTCTTACTTAAGCATATGGCAGCAATATTATCACAAAAGATAGGGATGTTACTCTCGTAAATCTGAAAGTCCTCAAGTTGATTCTTCATTCAGAGCATCTGAGTGCTGCACAGTGAAGCTGAGATGTACTCTGCTTCTGCAGTTGACAGTGCAATTGTTGATTGTCTTTTGCTTGCCCATGAGATGAGGTTTCCTCCCAGAAACTGACAGTTCTCATATGTGCTTTTGTGTTCTAATCTATCTCCAGCATAATCTGCATCATAATACCCATAAAGCATGTACTCTAATGTTTTCTTATACATCAAGCCAAGGTTAGGTGTTCCTTTCAGATACCTAAGGATTCTCTTAATAGAAGTTAGGTGTTCCATTTGATATAATTTAATGGAGTAATTTACAACAAAAGATACAAGGAGACGAATAGATTCTAACCTCGAGACTGGAGCAAAGGTTTCATTATAGTCAATTCCTTCTTGTTGACTATAACCTTGTG
The DNA here is from genome assembly GCF_024323335.1 of Lathyrus oleraceus. NCBI lineage: Eukaryota > Viridiplantae > Streptophyta > Magnoliopsida > Fabales > Fabaceae > Lathyrus > Lathyrus oleraceus. The sequence goes on along the minus strand of NC_066581.1, from coordinate 143,375,896 downwards.
CCACCAGCCGTGCTTTGTTTCTGACAACTTCACCCTTTTCATTTAGCTTATTTCTGTAGACCCATTTAGTTCCAATCACATGGGTTCCCTTTGGTCTTGGTACAAGATCCCGAACGTCATTTTTGGAAAACTTATGAAGTTCTTCTTTCATTGCCATAATCCATTCTTTATCTTGAAGAGATTCTTCACAGGATGTTGGCTCTATCGGAGATACTAGTCCTAGAAGTGTTTCTTCAGAAACTTTGAATGTTGATCTTGTTCTGACAGGTTCATCCTTGTTTCCCAGAATTAGTTCTTCAGAAACATTCTGCCTATTTCTTTGTCTTTTCTGATTGATTGAGATCTCAGGTGCTTCTGAGGTTCCTCTTTCTGCTTCTTCAGATTTTTTGATCTTTTCGTCAGGACCTGCAAGTGTGATCTCCAGATGTGCAAATTTCTCAACTAACTTTGACTTTTCATAGTCAAGCTTGTCATCAAATTTGACATGTATTGATTCTTCCATAATTTGTGTTTCAGTATTGTATACTTGATATCCTTTAAAATGTTCTGAATATCCCAACATAATACACTTTTGTGCCTTAGAGTCAAACTTGTTCAGATTATCTTTAGTGTTCAGAATAAAAAAAGAGCATCCAAAAGAATAAAAATAAGCAATGTTGGGTTTTATTCCCTTACACGATTCATAAGGAGTTTTCTCTAGAATAGGTCTGATAGAGATTCTATTTTGAATGTAACAGGTTATATTCACAGCTTCTCCCATAAGTGCTTAGCCATATTAGTCTTATTGATCATGGTTCTGGCCATTTCTTGGAGAGTCCTATTCTTCCTTTCTACAACTCCATTTTGTTCTGGAGTTTTAGGACAGGAGAAATCATGGGATATTCCATTGGAGTCAAAAAGTTATTCAAAAAAAATTATTTTCAAATTCGCCACCATGATCACTTATGACTTTGATTATCTTAGAGTCAAATTCATTTTGCACTTTTGAACAGAAACTGGTGAACACAGAATTTGACTCATTCTTGTGCCTTAAGAATGTCACCCATGTCCAACGACTATAATCATCAAGAATGACAAGTCCATACTTCTTACCCTTGACTAACGCTATCTTAACAGGTCAAAAAAGATCAATGTGTAGAAGTTCCAAAGGTTCAGAGGTGGAAACAACATTTTTGGTTTTGAAAGTGGGTTTGGAAAATTTCTCTTTCTGACATGCTTCACAAAGAGCATCTGAAGAAAACATCAGCTTAGGTATGCCTCTGACTAACTCAAGTTTATTTAGCTGAGAAATCCTCCTCAAGCTAATGTGACCCAAGCGTCTATGCCACACCCATTGCTCTTCATTAACAGACATTAAGCATTTTACGTTTTGGTTTTTCAAATCTGAAAGTTTTATTTTATAAATGTTGTTTTTCCTCTTTCTAGTGAAAAGGATTGTGCCATTTTTCTAATTAACATCTTTGCACGTTTTTTGATTAAGATAATATCATAACTGTTATCACTTAATTGACTTATGGATAACAAATTATACATTAATCCCTAAACATAAAGGACATCAGATATACAGGGAAGAGATTTGTTATCAACTGTTCTAGATCCTCTGATTCTTCCTTTTTGATTTCCTCCAAAGCCTATGAAACCAACATCTTTAAGTTCCAAGTTTTGGAACATATGCTTTTTTCCTGTCATGTGTTGCGAGCATCCAGAGTCCAGGTACCATGATTGATGTTTTAACTATGCTGCACAGGATATCTGCAACATACATTATTTTATCTTTTGGTACCCATAATCTTTTGGGTCCTTTAGGATTAGTTCTCCCTGATTTTCTGAAAACTTTGGGTTTTCTAGCGTTGTTGAACTTTTGTGTCTGTGCAGGTGTAGAGTGATAAGAAAAAGGAGATTTTTATTTTTTTTTCTATAGAAGGTTTCATATCATCTTCATCATAGTCATAAACAATTCCTCTTTTTTCTATTATGACTTACACCATAGATCATAGAATCCATTTTACTTCTGTCTAGGCTGTTGTTCAGAAATTTCTAAAAGGCTTTATCATATTTGTATATGATAGTGTCAGAAGTAGGTGGAGCTTTAGAAAGAGTTTCCTCAAGTTTTGAACATTTCTTAATTGAAATGTCTTTTTCTCTTTCAAGAATAAAATTATTTTCTTTAAGTTCATAAACTTCTTTCTCAAGTCTATCACACTCTTCAACAGTTTCTTCATGAACCTTTTCCAGGTTCTTGAATTTTTGTTGAAGCTTTTGATACAAACTCAGAGATTCTGACAAACAGGCTTCCAGATCAGAATGAGAAAAGTCAGAGAATACCTCTTTAGAGTCAGGCTCTGTTTCAGATGAACTTTCAGAGGTAGTGGCCATGAATGATACGTTTGCTTGCTCCTCTTTAGAATCAGGTTCTAAAGCTTCGGATTCAGAGTCGTCCCATGTTTCCATGAGTCCTTTCTTATTTGCTTTGAATGATTTCTTCTTGAAGCTCTCCTTTATTGAGCTATCCTTATTTATCTTTGGACATTCATTTATGTAGTGTCCATGCTCTTTGCATTCATAACACGTTACTTCCTTGTTGGGTCTTCCTCTAGAGGTTGAATATGGATGTTCTCCCTTCTGTCTGGGCCTTCTGAAGTTGTTTTATCTTTTTCTCCAGATCTGTTTGATTCTTCTAGAAATAAGAGATCATTCTTCTTCATCATCAGAATCTTCATTCTCATAGTTATCATCTTCTTCCTCTTCAACTTGAAAGGCTTTGTTCCTTTCCGGCTTTCTTCTTTCTGATCTAGACTTTAGAGCAACAAATTTTCTTTTCTTCTGTGGTTCATCTTATTCTAGATCTATTTCATGACTTCTGAGGGAGTTGATAAGTTCTTCAAGACTTATGCTATTCAGATCCTTAGACAACTTCAGAGCAGCAACCATAGGTCTCCACTTCTTGGGAAGACTTCTAATTATCTTCTTGACGTGATCTACTATAGTATATCCTTTGTCCATAACCTTGAGTCATGCAACTAAGGTTTGGAACCTTGAGAACATCACTTCAACAACTTCATATTCTTCCATTCTGAAGGCTTTATACTTATGGATTAAGGCCAGAGCCTTAGTCTTTTTAACTTGATTATTGCCTTCGTGCGTCATTTTCAAGGAGTTAAAAATATCTTTGGTTGTTTCCCTGTTGGTTATCTTCTCATACTCGTTATAGAAGATAATGTTTAATAGAATGGTTCTTGCTTTATGGTGATTCTTGAAGTCACACTTCTGATCATCACTCATTCTGCTTCTTGGAACAGGAATACCAAGTGCAAATTTGGGTATCTCATAACCATTTGTAACCATATCCCAAAGATCAACATTGTAGCCTAGGAAGAAACTTTTAATTATATCCTTCCAGTAGTCATATTTTTCTCCATCAAAAACTGGAGGTTTTGCATTGTAGCTATCTCTTTCATTTGTGTTAGCCATGAAGTTTTTTTCACTCTGGGTCTCTCTACACGGTTAAGTGTTTGATTTAAAAATCAATAACAGAGTCGAAGCTCTGATACCAATTGAAGGTACAGAAAAACAAGAAAGGGGGTTTAAATTGTTTTCACAGTGATTAAAAACTTTTCCAACACCACATACACAAAATAAATATTAACAACACAAAGATTTTATCCTAGTTCGCTTGAAACTCAAAGCTACTGTAGTCCACCCGACCAAGGTGATTTCGTCTTCAATAAGGACTTAACCAACTAATCTCAACAAATGACAAAAATAAATTTAAGAGTTTAGCAATCTCTTAGCCCTCTCAAGTCTACAGACCTAAACAAGTCACTTGAGGAATTACAACCAATTTCAAGAATTACAAGTGTTTGACTCAATGCTTCTAGATAAGCAGTGTAAACACACTTTGAGAACAATGAAACGACAATCACACAATTTTGAGAAACAACTCTTGTATGGAAACTGAATATTACAACAATGATAGTGGAGGATATGCAAATGTTGTTGTGTATCAATGTTATTTCAGCAGGTTGTGAGGAGGACTTTATATAGCTTTATAGATGATACTGTTGGAGGGAAATAAATGGAGATTTTGTTCCAACTATTAGAGTTAATGGTAGTAAATTTCTTGTCCTTTTCATAGCAGTCTTGGAACATAATCAATTGTTTCCTTAAAAGGAATTGTACTAGAACTTTAATACTTCCAGTGTAAGTTTCTAATTAGGTGATGTGTTAAGCAGTATCAGAGTAAGTGTAATCAGAGTCTTTAGATTTAGAGTTTAGATATCTTTTGCAGTCTTCAGATATCTCTTGTAGTCTTCAGATATCACTTGCAGTCTTTAGATATCCTCTTGCAGAGTCTTCAAATATTCTCTTGCAGAGTCTTCAGATATTCTCTTATAGAGTCTTTAGATATTCTCTTTCAGAGTCTTCAGATATTCTCTTGTAGAGTCTTTAGATATTAGAGTTTGAACTTCAACGTCAGATTCTTCAGGTGATTACTCCTTAGATGCATTTTCTTTGGAGTCAGATCTGATTTTCTTTGTGTTGGGTCAACTTTTCTGGACTGGTGCGGATGCCAGATATTTGTTTCCTCAAAGTCATTTTAACTTAGAATCTTACACACTTAAGAAAAATATTAGGGTACAAAATTGTTTCATTCTTTGTTAACATCAAAACTTAGAGATATATTGCAGAATCAAAATCTTGTTCTAACATATAGTTTTGGCCTTGTGATGATTTTTGAAATCCTTCTTCTGTTGATCAGTCATATCACTTCTTGCTATATTATTTCCTTCAAAATTAAGTGGGTGAACATAGCCATCGACTACAAGATCCCAAAGATCAACATCGTAACCAAGAAAGAAACTTTATATTCTATCTTTGCAATAATCAAATTTCTCACCATCAAAGATTTTTGGTTATGCACTTTAGTGATATATCTCATTATTGTTAAAAACATTAACAACAACCATTATTTCTCACACTTAACTGGGTCGGTACTGAACACGGTGAAGTGTTGATAAAAACTTTATCACAATCAAAATCGGAGCTCTGATGCCAATTGAAGGTGTGAAAACACAAGAAATGGGGGGTTTGAATTGGGTTTTAAAAACAAAAGCTTTTATTCAACTCAATAACACCACTCAAATGTTAACCAACAAAGAGATAAAAATACAAGTATTTTTTTCCTGGATCACTTGAAACTCAAAGCTACTTCAGTCCATCCGCCAAGGTGATTTTGCCTTATACACAAGGACTTAATCCACTATAATCAAATGATTATAATAATCACAAAGAATAACCTTTTTTGTCTTCTCAAGGATCTGACTATACCCTAGTCTCCTTAAGGACTCATAACGAATAACTTTCTTTGTCTTCTTAAGAATCTGACTATACCTTAGTCTCCTTAAGGAATCAAACAAATAGTTTGAATAATATTTTGTGTGTTACAAGTTTCTTCTACACAAGCAAATTTTACACAAATGATAAACAAACACTTAAAGAAAAACTATGTATAAAAATGATAGCTTTTCACAAAGAAATAGACTTTGTCAAGTTTAGCAACGCTTCAGTATTCTCGTTTTTCTTCAAGTCTCCAAGTCCTGCTTATATAACATAAGGAGAAAACTGTTTGATGGCAAAATGAGGAAACCAAATAGACCAGTTCTTCACTGTTGGATGGTGAAAGGAGTGATATTGCGTACTATCCTTCAACCACAAATTAAGTGATAGGTGTGATGTATATAGTATTGTCCTTGGCCATGATATTAAGTAGTGGAAACAATATTTAATTTGTACTATGTACTATTTGATCACGTACCCATTTGATCTTATCTTCAAGTTCATTGGCTTCAGATGAAAGTTGATGAAGCATGAAATGAAGAAACATAAAGCTGGATTCAGAAACTTCAGAATCTTCGGTCAGAACCTTGACAGCGTCAGCAGTCTGGCTTGAGATCTTCAGACTTTTCAGTCAGAACCTTGATAACCTCAATGTTTGGCTTGAGATCTTCAGAATCTTCAGCTAAGCAACAAAACTTCAGAAGTTTTCTATTCTTCAGAAGCTTGATAATCAGAGTCACATCAAGAAGCAGAAGTGGAGAGAACGTTGCAGCAGCAACCTAACATCTTTTCAGAAACTTCTCAGGAGTGAATTAACACAGAAGCAGAAAGAACATTGTAGCAACAACTTGATATCTTTCAAAACTTCTCATGATAGGCGCATAAGCGAAATTTGGAACACAATTATTTAGAAACTGATGACGTTGCACGTCATATACTCAGAATCAAAACTGGTTGTTAAAGCTACACAATAACAAACCATTAGTGTACCAAAATTGTTCTCACGGAAATACAACATTGTTATTATCAAAACTCAAGGTATAGATGCAAAACCAAATCTTGTTCAAACATTTATACGGCTTACTCTCTTTCTCTTCGTGCTTAAGGAGCGTTGCTAGTTCAACCGTTAATTCACAATTTTCCTCATTATTGTCTTCAGCTTGGTTGATTGGAAGTCCAAATTTACAATATATTATTCCCAAGTTGTTATCAATGGATTTATTTGCTCTGCATGTTATGAGCTTATTTTAGTATGATTTTTGAGAAAGTGGAAAAAAGAAAAGAAACTTTTGCCATCTTATTTAGTGAAACAAGGAAAAAAACAACTGAAAGGAAAGGAACAAAATTTGAATGCAAATTTTTTTCTTTATTTAATCACATAATGCTTTAAATAAGGAGGCCCTTACAAAAGCTATCCACTTGTCTCGGGCGAAGATAGGGGATTAAGAAAACAAAATGCGTTATGTTTTTTCTGAATAAACTAAAGGAACCACGGAGGTCGTCCAGTTGCTAAGCTTGAATCCATGAGGGAACTTGCATACGAAACTAGGAGCTTTCTTTTTTCTACAACTAGCAACTCTAATAACTGCTATGGTATGATCATTCTGGAAGCCTGCACTATTAAACATGACGGGATCAAACTTTTTTTGCTTCCTCGAAATTGCCTTACATGTTAAAGGATGATAACCAATACCAAATCGGTCATGCTTCTCAGCCACGTTGACAACCTGGCCCCAACCAGATAAAGGACCATTCTCAAGGGTTTCCCTAGCGCTTCTGACTGAAGATAAAATCATTACAGGTGACAGGTCATGACTAGATGTAGCAGAACTAACATCTTTAAACTCTAAACAGTGAAGTGGGATATCAGTTATCCTCTCATCTATATCAACATATATGAACAATGATAGCTCGCTAACCAATAGGTCCTCTTCACCACAAACAATAACTAGCTTGTCTTCAAACATGAATTTTAGCTTCTGATGTAGCGTAGAAGTCATTGCCCCAAGCAGCATGAATCCATGGCCTACCCAAAAAGCAGTTATAGGCTAGACTAATATCCATAACCTCGAAAGTGATGGTGAATTTATGAGGCTCCCATACAAATAGGTACATCAACTTTGCTAATGACTTGTCTTCTAGAGCTATCAAAGGCCCTAACAATCAACACGCAGACTCTTATCTCAGGTCCCTTGACCTACAGCTGACTCAATGTAGCTTTTGGAATTACATTAAGTGAGGAGCTTGTACAAACTAAGACTCGAGATAATAAGGTATCTACACACGTGACCAATATATGCAATGCTTTATTATGGCCATTCCCCTCTGGAGATGATTCAGCTTCAATAAATCCCAAATATCTATTGGCACTGATATTGGCAACCACGTCATCAAATTGATCGACTGTGATATCTTGTATCACATGAGCAATATTTAGGTCTTTCAACAATGTTTTTCGATGAGCCTCAAAACTCAACAGTTGAGACTGAATTTAAATCTTGGAGGGAGTCCGACCCAGCTGGTCAACAATCTTGAGGTCACTTTTCTTTATCAATTTGAGGAATTCTTAACCTTTCTCAGTAGTGATACTCTTCTTGTAACTTTTAAATTGTTCCTCCTCATTCATCAACCCTTTACCTTTTAAATTATCAGATTCTACAACCTTATCAGGAGTAACCTTTGTCATAGCCGGAATAGTTATCATGATCGGAGTAGTGGAGACAGTTGCCCCTGCCTGTGGAGGAGGAACAGGAAGAACCTTATCTTTATGAGGGATGCCTGTAGGTGATTGGGACATTCTATGAGTGTATTTTGGGGAAAATACACGACCATTATGAGTCATGCCTCCAGTTCCAGCTATATTGATAATCTCAGCATCAGAAAACTGAATTTCCTTTCCACCTACGTATATTGTCGTATCATATCTCCAAGGCACTGCCTTGGTGTCTTGATATGGAAATAGCCCAGAAACATAGATGTGGATAGGCTGAATCCTCTTGGGAGGAGCTTCAATCTTCTTCTTTCTACAGATAATCGTTATCGGCTCAATGACATAAATTTCTTCAACCACCTTTGACATAGAAAATTGCATAATTCCCCGATTCATCAAATTTTGGACACAACCCTTCAAAATAAGATAATCATCAGGATCTGAGTCACAAGCAACACAATTTTCATGAATACCCTCAGTAAAACCATGCTCCTTAAGGTTTTACACTACCATTGTCATTAGAGTCTTCACATCAACAAGCCCTTTCACTGACTCTTTAATCTTTTCTTCAATAAATGTGTTAACTGTTGGCCAATTATGATTAGGTAGAGGATTCGTATTTATATTAGTTTTCTCTTCTAAAAAGGACAAGATCTTATGATATATAAGCTTTTTAATCTTATTTTTAAGAGGCTAACAATCTTTGGTTGAATGCCTAATATGCCCATCATGATAGGCACATGAGGCATTTTGGTTATGCTTGAGATGATAAGGAGGGATAAATGGTGGAATCTCCCTTGGTACAGTAGCCCACACATTGATAAGATACAACACCAACTAAACATAAGGTACATGAATTGTATTGTATTGAGGATGTTTTCCATTGAAATTACCATGAAGATTATGCCCATGTCCTTGACCCCGATTACCTTTAGTAGTTTATTGATTATGAGTAGGTTGAGCCTGTGAAGGTTGTTGATATTGAGGATAATGAGCCTGAGGAGGTTGTTGACCTTGATTTTGAGGTTAATAATGAAAAGGTTTTTATTGATACTGGGCAACAACAATGTATTGATATGGACAAAATGTCATAGGGGCCATATGAGTTTGAAACTAAGGGTGGACACTTGTCGTTATAGTACTTGTCTCCCTTTCCTTATTCTTCGAAAAGCCACCCCGTGGCTTCTTAGCTACTGCTTGATGAGGAACAATATCGGCAATCTTTCCCGACTTAACCCTATTCTCAATTATTTCCCCGATGGTCACTATATCAATGAAATTGGAAGGCAAATTGCCAATCATTTTTTCAAAGTAGAGATCCTGCAAGGTGGCCATGAATATATCAATTAGTTCATTATCAGGTTGGCCTGACTCATGAATCCATCTCGAGCCACCTCTGCGTGTACTCTTTAAATGTTTCACTAGACATATGAGATAGATTCTTCAGTTGCAACCTAGTAAGAGCCATGTCCGGGTTTTATTTGTATTGTTTCAGAAAGGCTTCGGATAAATCCCTGCACGATCTAATCTTAGTACGTTCCAAACTCATGTACTAGTCCATAGAAGCCCCATATAGGCTATCCTGGAAGCAGTGTATAAGAAAATCATCATTTTCTATGTATGATGCCATCTTCCTACAGTACATTGTCATATGACTCAGGGGACAACTTAAGCCCTTATACTTTGGTAAGTTTGGTACCTTGAACTTCTAGGGAACCACTACATTAGGAACCAAACACTGATATTTGGAATCCATGCCAAAAGCCAAGAAACCTTCTATAGTCCTGATCTTGTCATCCAATAACTGATAATCTGTTGGCCTAGCCGGACAAGCATTCAAAACAACACCCTGACTAGTGGGTCGAGGAACATCTTGAGCATACACCTGAATATGCACGGGATGAGGAACAAACTAAGAAAACGTCTGAGGCAGATATCTAAAACTAGAAAGGAAAGTCTGGACATCCGGATTCACAACATGAGGGAATTATTCTCCAGCTTGAGCATTGGGAGCAGAGGGTGCCCCTGATTACACATATTGGAGTGCATGATTGGTTGGTACATATGGTATCACAGTAGTAGATGCCCTAGGATAGGCAATAGGTATCCCAGAGTAGGTATTTTGAGCAGCTTGGTACGGATTCTGGACCACAGGATGAACAAACTAGGAAGGAATCTAGTAATGGAGGTGCGGGCCTCGGTATTCAGTGCCATTGTTGTCATGAGTTTCAGCATTGATCGACCCAGAAGTCTGATGAACCTGATCTTGAGGAGTCTCAGGGTTTCCAACATCAACCATTTAGGGATACTGGAGTGTGAGCATGCCCTAGGGAAAATCAGAATTTCCAGCAGTAGAAGGGACGACAAAGGGTTGGTACAGAATGAAGGCACTTCCATTAGTGAATTAAGAAGCATACTTATGAGGTAACCCCCAAGGATAGGCAGCAACGTGCCTATTGGGACCATCTTGGAAAATAGGCTAACTCACAGTCGGTTGAACCACAATATCAACTAGGGTCTCAACAGTAGTAGCATCAACAACAGTGGCAGTCACAGTAGTAACATTGGTGACGATGGCAGCAACAATGGGATTAGCAGAGGTAGTAGGCTTCTGTGCCTAAAGGTACTCCATTATGGCTTCCATGTTTCCTTGGAAGAGGTCCATTTTCCTTGGAATTAAGCCAAGGTTTCTTTGACACCAGCATTCTCATACTCGATATCAGCTATGATTATAGATCTGTTAGCCCGGGTATAGTATTTGTGACGAGCCATCGTTATTGTTGTAGAAAGATGATAAGGTAAGCATTTTGCTTTCTATAAATAAGAATACATTAATGTATGCATAGAAAAAATTAATTTTCAGGGGAATCAGAATGTAAGATTGCATATATAGTCATACATTTACTGAAAGTAAAACAAACAGAACCATATCACAGCAAAATCTATTTTTATTCATTTGAGGAACAAACAATACAATTTATTACAGCTCAAGAGCCTGCTCAATAAGCTATGAGAAGATCAGTCCTAACTCTCCCAAATATAGTTCTACAAGTCGATACAAAATGGAAAATAGTCCAAGGTGTGTTGTGAGGAAACATGTAAGCATAAGTCTCCTTCAATAATCCGGGAAGATCTTCAAGCACATGGTCAACAAACTTGGCCAAGCGTGCGTGCATGTCGCTCAAATATTATGCATCCTTGAGAATGTTGCACAACAAGGTATAATTAGGCCCACCTATAAGATCTTGTAAAAATGCCTCCTTCTGATCCAGGAGGATTTGAAAGTGACGGCTATGGGTCTCCCAATGAGTGGTTATTGCTTAAGTTGATTGTTGTCTTCCAGATTCTTGTGTGCCTGATCTTTTAGTTCATGAATCTCTTCAAACCTCTCGTCAAGCTCAATATGGCATTGAGAAAGAGTAACTTCCATCTGTTTGGTACGACCTCCTTCTTCCTTCAACACCTTTTGGCAATTATCCAATTGGTATTTCATACTTCTGATCTGATCTTGATAGTTGATTTCCATTTTATAGGCTCGGTATTAGGCTTCAACTAACTGCTTCTTCTTGGCCGCAAGGTTCTCATAGGTTCCTTTCAAATTTTATCCTACCTTCTTCCTCTTATGATGTTCAGTCTGAACGTCGGTATATGCTTTAAGAGCTCATTCCCTCTTTTGATTAAGGTTGAGCTTCATAGTTTCCTTCTCTAGTGTGACTTTACCAAGACTGTTAGTTTTATGTGTTGGCATCAATTTTGGTAAAACCTAGAGTTATCACAAGTTGTCACGAGTGTTGTCTTGGCATGAGATATCAGTTTCCTGTAGGGTGTAGCTGAGATGTCAGACCCGATGTTAAGACATGTGTATACAAAACATTCAGTATGAATGTTATGTATCTTGTGATTGCGCTTTTCATGCAAATTTGTGTGTGATTGATGTGAAGATTGAACGCGCCATTCAAACAGTAATTAAAACCAGATTGATTTATTTTCTAACAAGATATGATCAATTGTCATAAGAAGATGCGAAAGGAAAATAGATTTAGGGTTTTATGATGTCCAAGCCCATTCAAATGCTTCTATAAAAAGGCCATGTAAAACCTAGTTTTAACACACAAGAAAATGAACAAAATAGTGAGAGAGAATAAGGGTTTTAGTCTTGTGTGAGCGTGTGTATTGTGAGCCATTCATTCATCCTATTGATGATTGAATTGGACTGACTTTTGTGTTGTAATTTGTCCACTCTAAGCTGTGAAGCATGAGTGTGTGTTTACTTGGTTGAAGTTTTTAAGCAAGATCAAGTATGTGTTCTTGAAGAGTGTCTTCTTTCTTTGTAATATTTTTTTTACATCACTGATATGATTGAGGGGGAGTGAGCAGGGTCTCTTATCTAAGAGTTCTTAGATATAAGTCACACGGGTAGAGATTAGGTGAAAAGATTGTAACTTGAAGTTGTTTACTGAGAGTCTTTGAACTAATTATGTTTAGTGGATTTCCTTCCTGGCTTGGTAGCCCCAAACATAGGTGAGTTTGCACCAAACTGGGTTAACAATTACTTGTGTCACTTGTACTATTGTTTCTTTATCTTTTATCATGTTTATATTGTTCAGATATTAGTGTCGTGACATTACCTTCGACATCTCATATCTGATACCAGAATTTCAATTGGTATCAGAGCAGGCATCCTGCTCTGGTTCTGGGTGAGATCTTGGGACGTTACTTTCTGGTACTATGGATAGAGATGGAGGATCTGTTCACAGACCACCAATTCTGGATGGACCTAACTATGACTACTAGAAACCTTGAATGGTAGCCTTCTTGAAATCTTTAGATAATAAGGCTTGGAAGGTTGTTCTAACAGGCTGAGAACATTCCGTTATTACTAGAGAAGGAGAGGTTACAACTGATAAGAAGGCTGAGGAAGAATGTACCAAGGAGGAGGATGAACTAGCCCTTTGAAACTCTAAAGCATTAAATGTTATATTCAATGGGGTTGATAAGAACATCTTCAGACTGGTGAACAACTGTGAGGTGGCTAAAGATGCTTGGAATATTCTCAAAACCACTAATGAAGGTACCTCTAGAGTAAAGATGTCTAGATTGCAGCTGCTTACTACCAAGTTTGAGAATTTGAGGATGAAAGAAGATGAAAGTATTCACGACTTCCATATGAATATCCTTGAAATTTCTAATGCCTCAGGAGCCCTGGGTAAGAAGATGTCAGATGAAAAACTTGTGAGGAAAATTCTCAGGTCACTTCCCAAGAGATTTGCCATGAAAGTGATAGCCATAGTAGAATCTCAAGACATATGCAATATGAGAGTGGATGAGCTAATTGGATCCCTCCAAACATTCGAGTTAGGGATGAGTGATGAATCTGAAAAGAAAGCCAAAAGCATAGCCTTCATGTCAAACACTGAAGAGAAAGAGGAAGACGATGGTCAGAATACTGATGAAGATCTGGCAAATGATGTAGCATTACTGGGGAGACAGTTCAACAAACTCCTGAAAAGGATAGATGTAAGGTCAAAGTCTAATGTCAAGAACAACTCATTTGACATCAGTAGGTCCAATGATGCTGGAAGAAGAACAAAATCTGAGGAAAAATCCAAACAAGGCAAAGGAGTTCAGTGCCATGAATGTGAAGGGTATGGACACATTAGAGCTGAATGTGGGACCTACCTCAAGAAGCAGAAGAAGAGTCTTGCTGCTACTTGGTCTGATGAAAGTGAAACAGAAGGAGAGTCTGCCAATCTTGTGACTGCCTTGACTGGAAGATGGGGTTCTGATGAAGACTCAAGTGATGATGAAGTAACCTTTAATGAATTAGCTACTACCTACAGAAAGTTGTATTACAGAAGTGAAGAAGTGTGTCAACAAGTGGAGAATCAGAAGAAATTGATAACCCAACTAGAGGATGAGAAGACAGAACACTTGGAAACCATTTCTAAGTTGAAGATTGAAGTCGTGTTCTTAAACTCCAAACTGGATGAGATGACGAAGTATGTCAGAATGCTAAACAGTGAATCTGACACCTTAGACAAAATCCTCCAGACTGGAAAAATGGCAGGAGACAAGTCTGGCCTTGGGTTCAACGAATCCACTCCTGAGTGTAGTCACACTGGTAGCAAACCAAATATGTCATATCATGTGTCACAACATCACAAGGAAAGACAACATAAAGGAAAACACCAAAGATGGAGATGTCATTATTGTGGAAAATTTGGCCACATAAAACCATTCTGCTTTAAGTTATATGGCTATTCTAGTCCTTCTCATCATCAACCTAGACCCAAACACCACATCCCTGTCAACAGAAAATAGTGGGTTCCTAGGACTGGTGCTACTAATTTGATAGCTCACACTTCCTTCAGAGTTTCAGCTAAAGAAGACTGGTATTTTAATAGTGGATGCTCTAGACACATGACTGGAAGCAAAAACCTGCTAATTGACCTTCATCCTCATCCCACCATCTATGTTACCTTTGGTGATGGAGCAAAGGGTGAAATCAAGGGGATTGGAAAGTTAAATTGCTCTGGAGTCCCTAACCTTGATAATGTGCTACTTGTTAAAGGATTGACTGCAAACCTAATCAGCATCAGTCAACTGTGTGACCAAGGTTTAAATGTAAACTTCACAAAAACTGAATGTTTGATTACTAATAAAAAAATGAAGTGATCATGAAAGGAGTCAGGTCTAAGGATAACTGCTATATGTGGAGTTCTCAAGAAACTGGTTATTTGTCAATGTGTACTCTAGCCAAAGAAGAAGAAGTGAAACTATGGCATCAAAAAATGGGCCATATGCATCTTAAAGGAATGAAAAGGATTATATTTGTTGAAGTTGTCAGAGGAATCCCAAAATTAAAGATTGATGAAGGAAGAGTTTATGGGGAGTGGCAGATTGGAAAGCAGACAAAGATGTCACATCAGAAGATCAAACATGATACAACATCCAGAGTACTGAAACTTCTCCACATGGACTTGATGGGACCTATGCAGGTGGAAAGTCTTGGTGGGAAAAAGTATGCTTATGTGGTGGTGGATGACTTCTCCAGATAAACCTGGGTAAATTTTATAGGGAAAAATCTGATGTATTTGAGGTATTCAAAGATCTTTGCCTAAGAGTTCAAAGAGAAAAAGAAAGTCAGGTTATCAGAATCAGAAGTGATCATGAGAAAGAATTTGAGAACAGTAAATTTGCTGGATTCTGTTCATATGAAGGAATTAGTCATGAGTTCTCATCTCCCATTACCACTCATCAAAATGGTGTGGTAGAAAGGAAAAATAAAACTCTCCAAGAGTCTGCCAGAGCTATGATTCATGCTAAAAAGTTGCCTTGCCACTTTTGGGATGAAGCTATGAATACAACCTGCTATGTTCACAACAAAGTAACCTTGAAGAAAGGGACTCCAACTACTTTATATGAAGTCTGGAAAGGAAAAAGACTTACTGTCAAATACTTCCATGTGTTTGGTAGTAAATGTTATATCCTGGCTGATCGTGAACAAAGAAGGAAGATGGATCCCAAGAGTGATGAAGGAATATTTCTAGGTTACTCAACAAATAGCAGAGCATTTAGGGTCTTTAATTCCAGAACAAAAGTAATGATGGAATCTATCAATGTTGTTGTTGATGATCAATAGACTGATGTCACAGACGATGTTGAGACATCTCTAAATGATGCCCCAGCTAATCTCCTAGACAAAAGTAATAAGAGTGAACCCACTCAAGCTGAACTTGAAGCTGATAAAATTAATAAGGGACCCTCTATAAGAATTCAGAAGGATCATCCGAAAGATCTCATTATAGGAGACCCAAATAAAGGGGTCACCACTAGATCAAGGGAAGTGATCTCACATGGTTGTTTTGTGTCCAAGATTGAGCCTAAAAATGTCAAAGAAGCCTTAATTGATGAATTTTGGATCAATGCCATGCAGGAAGAGTTAGGCCAATTCAAGAGAAATGAAGTATGGGAATTGGTTCCAAGACCTGAAGTAATAAATGTTATTGGAACAAAGTGGGTTTACAAGAATAAATCTGATGAACAAGGGGTGGTTACTAAAAATAAAGCAAGATATGTAGCACAAGGATACACTCAAGTTGAAGGAGTTGACTTTGATGAAACATTTTCCCCTGTAGCTCGCCTGGAGTCCATTAGACTACTGCTCGGAGTAGCATGTATTCTGAAGTTTAAACTGTTCCAAATGGATGTAAAAAGTGCCTTCTTGAATGGTTACTTAAATGAGGAAGTGTATGTTGAACAACCTAAAGGGTTTACAGACTCAAGTCTTCTAAAGCATGTGTATAAGTTAAGGAAAGCCCTCTATGGGTTGAAACAAGCTCCTAGGGCTTGGTATGATAGACTCATAATGTTTCTCATTGACAATGGATACAGGAACGGAGGCATTGATAAGACCTTATTTGTCAAAAATGAAGGAGGAAAACTCATGGTGGCTCAGATATATGTGGATGATATTGTGTTTGGTGGGATGTTAAATAAGATGGTTGAACATTTTGTAAAACAAATGCAGTCTGAATTTGAAATGAGCCTTGTTAGAGAACTAACCTATTTTCTTGGGCTATAAGTCAAGCAGATGGAAGATTCTATCTTTCTATCTCAAAGCAAATATGCCAAAAATATTGTTAAGAAGTTTAGAATGGAGAATGCAAGTCACAAAAGGACACCTGCTCCTACTCATCTGAAAGTCTCTAAAGATGAAAATGGTGTCAGTGTGGATCAAAGTCTCTACAGAAGCATGATAGGGAGTCTGCTATATCTCACAGCAAGCAGACCTAATATTGCCTTTGTTGTAGGTGTATGTGCTAGATATCAAGCTGAACTAAAGGTGAGTCACATAAACCAAGTGAAAAGGATCCTGAAATATGTCAATGGCACTAGTGATTATGGGATGCTGTATACTCATGGATCTGGATCTGTGCTGACTGGATATTGTGATGCTGATTGGGTTGGAAGTGCTGATGATAGGAAAAGCACATCAGGAGGATGCTTATTCTTGGGGAACAACTTAATATCATGGTTTAGTAAGAATCAAAATCGTGTTTCTCTGTCCACTGCTGAAGCTGAATACATAGCAGCTGGAAGTAGTTGTTCTCAACTGGTATGGATGAAACAGATGATGATTGAATACAATGTCACGCAAGATGTCATGACATTGTACTGTGACAACCTGAGTGCTATAAATATTTCTAAGAATCCTATTCAGCACAGCAGGATAAAACATATTGATATCCGTCATCATTTTAGTAGAGAACTAGTGGAAGATAAAATTATAGCCCTAGAGCATGTTGCTACTGAAATGCAGTTAGCTGATATTTTTACAAAGGCCTTGGATGCAAATCAATTTGAATTTCTAAGAGGGAAATTAGGGATTTGTATTTATGAGAATTTGTAGAAATTAATTTGGAGTGGAAAAGGTAATCAAATTATTGTCTGCTTACTTAAAATAAAGCACCCAATTTATGGTAAATCATCACCTAGTATTGGAAATTCCATCTATTACCTTTCCACACGCAACCTCTACTCAAACATTTCCAACTCCTTGCGACTTCCTCAAACTTCTCTGCTAGGGAAATTGAAACCTTTCCACAAAAACAACAAGATGTCACAACATCAAACACCATCTGGTTCAAAAACTACTAAGCCTACTCACAAGGATAGACCGCCTTCAATGGACTTTCTTGATGAAGATATTTTGGATGTGATTCCCCTGTCTGTTATTCCAGGAGAAGCTCCTAACCATCCCATGGATGCATCTGCCTCTGCATGCCCCACTCAAGGTAACAGCTCTAGTATCCCTTCCAGCTCTACTCATGCCACTAGTTCTAAGGATGACATGCATCACATTGATCGTGTCATAAGAAACCTAGTCACTAGAATCCTCAATGAAGGACATTATGTGAAGGGACTTTCTACTCCTCTATCTAGAATGGACCCCTCTCCTGAGGTTGAACCTCATAGTGAGAAGGATGACGATTCCTCTATATCTGAAAAGGATATAGCTGCTGAAGGTTTGTGCTCTTTAGGGAAAACTGTGTCTGGTAAAAAATTTGTGGCATCAACAACTGCCAATGCTTCACATTTTGAGAAGCATGATTCTGCAAACAATGTGATTGACCTAGAGGATGATAGGTCTGATGATCAAGATGATAATTTACTTCATCACTTAAAGCCTAGTGTGTCTAAGAGGATGAAGACTAGAAAAGGTAGGTCTGTGGCTGAAATGATGTCAGCCAAAACTGCTAAGAAGGCTACTGGTGTAGGTCCCTCAAAATCTTGGAGCAAAGTTGATGTGAAGAAGAGGAAGGTGAGAGAAGTTTATGAGTCTGATGAAGATGTTGAAGAAGATGTCCCTAACATCTCCCTTGTGAAGAGGACAACTGTTAGGAAGTCCCCTGTGAAAGTTATTGTTGTACACTTGGACAATATCTCTTTCCATCTTGAAGATGGAGCAGCAAAATGGAAGTTTGTGATCCAAAGAAGGGTGGCTGTAGAGAGAGAGTTAGGCAAGGATGTTGTTGAGGTCAAAGAGGTCATGGACCTAATTAAAAATGCTGGATTAATGAAGAATGTGGCTGGGTTATCTCAGTGCTATGAAGGATTGGTTAAGGAATTTTTTGTCAACATTCCTGAAGATATTGCTGATAAAAACAGCAAGGCATTTTGTAAAGTGTTTGTAAGAGGGAAGTGTATCATATTTTCTCCCATTGTGATTAACAAGTTTCTAGGAAGAGGTACAGAAGGTGCTTGTGAATTGGAAGCTACAGACAATGAGGTCTGTAGAGAAATTACAACAAGACAGGTCAAGGAGTGGCCTAGTAAAAAGCATCTCCCTGTTGGGAAGCTGACTCTTAAGTATGCCATATTGCATACGATAGGGTCTGCAAATTGGGTACCTACCAACCACATTTCCACAATTTCAAATGGCCTTGGAAAATTTATATTTTCGGTTGGAACCAAGCTGAAATTTGATTATGGTAGATTTATGTTTGAACAAATTGTCAAGCATGCTTCTACTAATGCAGTAAAGCTGCCTATAGATTTTCCCTCAATGATTTGTGGGATTATCCTGAGCCAACACCCTGGGATTCTGAGTACAAATGACCTTCCTAGTAGAAGAAAACCTCCTCTATTAGTTCACTACAAATTGTTTGAAGGAAGTCATGTCGAAGACATTATGATGACATCTTCTGTGAAAAAGCCAGCCTCAAAAGGTGGTCTTATTGTTAAGCTGAAGGAAACTTGTAAAGAATTGGATACAGGGATAAGGGTAGCAACAGCCAGAAAAGAAGCGTTGGAGGCTTTGATTGCAAGCTTGGAGCAAGATGAAAGAGAGAATATTAGACAGGCCAAGGAAGCAGAAGCCCAAACCTCTAGTGAGAGGTCTGCAACTAAAGATGAATCAAGTGGCAATTCTGTTTCTGATGTTGGTGAAGATACAAGCTCAAGCTCCTCTGATTAGATTTGTTGAAGTTGTACCCCACTCTTCTGATGGTGTTTTGTTCTCGTTGCTATGATGGATGTTCTGGTTTGTTTTTGGCAGTTATGTTTTGCTGTTGTGATATGTATTTTTCTGGATTGATGGATTTTATCTCAGCTTGTATAAAGCTGTGTATGTTCTTGGATCTATAACACTTAACATTTTGCTTTGACATTCTGTTTGTTTGACTAAATAGACATTTATTTTGTCTCTTTGGTCTCTTTTGGCTAAAAAGGGGGAGAAGTAGCTAAAGTAGCTATGCTAAACTATATGTTATGCAATAGATGATGTTACAGATGATGTTGGAGAGATGATGTTACAGATGATGTTGGAGATGTATGTTGGAGATAATTTGTTTATTACATGTGATGTTGAAGGTGATGTTAGATGGGGAAGTGGTGTCTGTGTTGAGCAGACTAGTGCTAGCTGGAGGAGGAGGTAGTGTGTTCTGAGCACAAGCGCATGTGTGTTTAATATGTGTTTACTAGTTGTTATTTTTGCTAGTAATGTGTGTTTGTTTACTTCTGTTGTTGAACTGATACTGTGATTATTTTCTTGTGAAACATATGATCTGATGTATGTTTTAGCCAAAATTTGCCAAATGGGGAGTTTGTTAGTTCTATGTGTTGGCATCAATTTTGGTAAAACCTAGAGTTATCACAAGTTGTCACGAGTGTTGTCTTGACATGAGATATCCGTTTCCTGCAGGGTGTAGCTGAGATGTCAGACCCGATGTTAAGACATGTGTATACAAAACATTCAGTCTGAATGTTATGTATCTTGTGATTGCGCTTTTCATGCAAATCTGTGTATGATTGATATGAAGATTGAACGCGCCATTCAAACAGTAATTAAAACCAGATTGATTTATTTTCTAATAAGATATGATCACCTGTCATAAGAAGATACGGAAGGAAAATAGATTTAGGGTTTTATGATGTCCAAGCCCATTCAAATGCTTCTATAAAAAGGTCAGTAAAACCCGGTTTTAACACACAAGAAAACGAACGAAATAGTGAGAGAGAATAAGGGTTTTAGTCTTGTGTAAGCGTATGTATTGTGAGCCATTCATTCATCCTATTGATGATTGAATTGGACTGACTTTTGTGTTGTAATTTGTCCACTCTAAGCTGTGAAGCATGAGTGTGTGTTTACTTGGTTGAAGCTTTTAAGCAAGATCAAGTATGTGTTCTTGAAGAGTGTCTTCTTTCTTTGTAATATTTGTTTTTACATCACTGTTGTCATTGAGGGGGAGTGAGCAGGGTCTCTTATATAAGAGTTCTTAGATAGAAGTCACACGGGTAGAGATTAGGTGAAAAAACTGTAACTTGAAGTTGTTTACTGAGAGTCTTTGAACTAATTCTGTTTAGTGGATTTCCTTCCTGGCTTGGTAACCCCCAGACGTAGGTGAGTTTGTACCGAACTGGGTTAACAATTACTTGTGTCACTTGTACTATTGTTTCTTTATCTTTTATCCTATTTATATTGTTCAGATATTAGTATCCTAACATTACCTTCGACATCTCATATCTGATACCAGAATTTCAAAGACTAGATCGGAGATTGTCATTCTCCTTTTCTAGCACCTTGATGGTCACTTTAAGTTGATCTACTTCAGAAATACCAGCAATAGGGGGTACAGTGGGCTTGAAACTCATAGAGGGGTCCCATGGATAGGGTAGCTTAGTGGTCTTGACTCTTGATCTAACCCAGTCTGAATATGATGCCATTGTAATGCAACTTTGTTTACCCAACTCTTTCTTCCCAATGCGGTGAATCTTTCCCCAAGCGCGACGTATTTTCTTTATCATATCGAAATACTTAACCCCTTCGGCCACAAGCAATTCTTCCAACTGTCAGTCTTCAGGTTTTTCCTTCAACAAATACCCCAACTCACGAAGCGAAATATCAAGATTGTAGTTGATCAACCCCCCCTTTGGCACTGATGAGAGAGACATTTTGGAAGTCCCCACATTTGAAAATAGACTCGACCCCATTGTTGTCACGGATATACCAAACAACATCATCAACATTCAAGGACATTAGTCTCTACGACCATTTCAAACCTCCAATATTATCAGAAAACGGCCCTCTCCTCGACAAGTGGGTTAAGATCCATTTGTGAAGTAAAGGGATACAACAATTAATAGTCTCACCCCTCTTCATATTCCTCCCATGGAAGGATAAAATACATCATCTAACAAGGTGGTGTCATACCCTGATTTTGGCCCTGAAATATTTTCCCATCAATCATTCATTTTCTTTTCTCCTCATGACCATTTCATCTGGTCATGAATCTATCCACCGACTTGTTTTGTTTAGACTTGTCATCATCTGCTATTCGGTAAATCTTTGGGCCTTGCCATTTGTTTTGGTGTAAGGATTGTCATATTGACATCGGCCCGCCAAAAATCCGTACCCCGTTCGTAGATAATTTTGACTACCAACACCTTCGTCGTCATTTTTGTCAAGGGGCATACTTGTCCAAAGAGCCAGCTCATCAAAAAATGTAGACGATATATTTGAACATAACAATGATAAAGATATTGCTCAATATGGAAGAAGAATATTTGATCATGTATTTGGTTACAACATTGAATTAACTTTGTCCATTGAGGAGACACTTGAGGAATTGGAAAGTGTAAATCTTAAAAATAAAAATTGGAGAAAAAGAATGCTTCAACTAGTTTGCATTTGGAAGAGGGTGCAGTTGCGGAGCCAATGAGGTTTGAAGGCATTCGGAGAGGGTCTGTTACATTAGGATATTTTGATGTTGATGCTGGTAATGCTATCACAAGGGCCATTTCATCACACACACTCAGGCGTGGTCATGGTTCTGCTCAAGTCTTGGTGGTTCATACTAATTTCATTGCAGTTGGAATGACAAAAGAGCTCATTATTTTAGTGCCTAGTAAATATTCCATTCATCACGCGGATAATACAGACGGAAAGATGTTGATGCTTGGTATACAAGGCGATCGATCACACGCTCCAGTGACGTCCATGTTTTTCAATCAGCAAGGAGATCTTCTTTTAGCCGGTTATGGTGATGGTCATGTTACACTTTGGGATACACAGAAAGGAGTTGTATTTTCCACCCATTAAACTGCTTTAGTGGTACGACTCAGTCCTTCATTGGAAGTTTATGCTCAACTCTCTAGGCCAAATGGAATCCGAGAGAGTTCTATGCCATATACTGCATGGAAGCACATGCCACAAACATGTAGTTCTGCTGAAAATATGTCGGCAGAAGCTGTTGAAAGAGTTTCGTTGCTTGCAATTGCTTGGGAGCGGAAAGTTCAGGTTGCGAGATTGGTCAAATCAGAATTAAAAGTATATGGAGAATGGTCTCTCGACAGTGCGGCAATAGGTCTGGCATGGTTAGATGATCAGATGTTGGTAGTGCTCACTTCCACTGGACAGTTGAATTTATTTGTTGAAGATGGAACTGTGATTCATCAAACAAGTTTTGGTGTGATTCATTAAACAAATTTTGGTGTGGATGGTATTGGAGGAGAAGATCTACTTTCATATCATACTCACTTCATCAACATATATGAAAATCCAAATTGGTTTATGATAGTGATGGTATTCTAAACAGTAATTAACTGATCAATCAAAGAATCCAGAGCCGGCTTTTCTTGCCAAGAGATTAGTACAATTCAATGCAAACAAAGTGAAGTCATATAAAATGCTGGGTGTTGTTGGACATGCTTGGCATTATTTGTATTTGGAGGAGATTTTCCTGTTGTAGGGAAAGTGAAATTTGATATCGTTGTTGTGTCTCTGCTGTTGCTGCTTGAATAACCTGCAAAAATTAAACCAAATCACAATGGTCACTATTAAAATCACACATCAACACTTTCATTCACATTGCTATCTAAATCTCTCAATTCAACAACACTTACTGCCTTGTCTGTCTTGTGTTGTGTCCCTCCCAAACCCACCAAAAACAACCTGAACTAGTTCTGCATACCACCAACTCAACTCTCATAGGGTTTCTAGATCAGGTAGAAGAACTATTGGGCTAAACTTGGTGGTTTAGGTGATATTAGATGTGATGAAGCTTAAAAATTGGCTTGCAAGTGTTTTGTTGCTAGCTACTATTATGCTAACCGCTACATTAGGTGCATTTGTGGGGGTAAACATCGGCACCGATGTCTCTGATATGCCACCTGCTTCAAATATAGTTGCTATTCTTAAAGCTCATCAAATTGCTCATGTGCGTCTTTATGACGCCAATGCGCACTTACTACAAGCCTTTTCAAAAACCAGCATCGGCGTTATTGTTGTTGTCACCAAGGAAGAGGTACTGAGAATCGGAGAATCTCCTTCAGCAGCTGCTGCATGGATTAATAAAAATGTAGTTGTTTATGTACCATCCACCAATATCATGGTAATAGCAGTTGGGAGCGAGGTTCTTTCCACTGTCCCAAATGTTGCTCCCATTTTCGTTCCTGCCTTGAATTCTCTGCACAAAGCTCTGGTTGCGGCAAACCTTAATTTTTCGAGTCAAGGTTTCGACTCCACAGTCTATGGTTATTATCCCTAAGCCTTTTCCTCCTTCTACTGCCACCTTTAACTCTTCGTGGAACTCTACAATCTACCAACTCCTTCAGTTTTTGAGAAACACAAACTCCTCATTCATGTTAAATGCATACCCTTATTATGGATACACTAAAGGAAACAGTATTTTCCCTATTGAATACGCTCTTATCCGACCACTTCCCTCGGTGAAGAAAATTGTTGATCCAAACACACTATATCACTATAACAGTATGTTTGATGCAATGGTGGATGCTGCCTATTACTCTATAGACGCGTTAAATTTCAAAGATATACCCGTTGTTGTCACAGAAACTGGATGGCCATCTTTTGGTGGAGAAAATGAACCTGATGCTACTGCAGAAAATGCTGAGACCTACAGCAATAATATGATTCAGCGGGTCTTGAATAATTCCGGTCCACCTAGTCAGCCGGACATACGGATTAGTACATACATATATGAATTATTTAAAGAAGATAAGAGGAATGGACCTATATCTGAAGAAAAAAATTGGGGCATTGTGTACCATATATGAAAACATGGGAAGATTATGAAGGACAGAAACAGATGCAGCAGTTACCTCAACAACAGCAACAACAACTTCTTGCTCAACAGCAGCAACAGTTCAGGCAATCTGCAATGCAAGGAATGGGTCAGATGCAAGGGCAACATCAGATGCAATTTTCTTCACAACTTGGGCATCAACAATTTCAGAGTAGGCAACCGCTTTCTTCGGTGCATATGCAGCATGGCCTTGGTCAAACCCAACTCAATCAAGGAAATTAGATGACTCGTTTAAGCCAGTTTTCTGGTCATACTAACAGTGCATTATTTAGTGTTGCTCAAATAACACCAAATACCCAGATGATTCCCAATATTTTAGCCAGTATATCTTCACAGTCTCATCTGCCACAGATGCAGTTCGGATTATCTGGAAACAATCCTTAGCGAAGTCATCCTTCCCAAATGTTGAGTGATCAAATGTTCAACATGGGAGGTGGAAACCCTGGTGGTATGATGTCCTTACAACTGCAGCAGCAACAGTGTTAGCACTCCTCAACAGACCAACATCAATTCATTATCATCACAAGGTGGGGTGAATGTGATCCAACCAAATCCACATCGAAGTTGTTGCGACACAAATACACAAAAATCAATTTGATTCCAAAAAAAGCGCATATACTATTTTGTCCAAATTTGTCAAGACATTTACAGCAATGGTTTACCTGTTACCAACGGTAAAAGATTGAGTAGAAGGAAGAGGGACCACAAGCTGAATATGGACAAAAATCCCAAACGTCTTCCGTACGGACGTTTTCCACTACTCTGAAAAAAAACACAGCAGAGAGAAAGAGAGAGTTACGAGTCGTATAAGAGGGACTACTGTTCACAAAGAAAACGCTAGGAATTCAATTTCAACGAAAAAAGAGCATCAGCCGAAAAACCCTAAAAGAAATTGAAACGAAACAGAGTTTAAAGAACCTAGTGGCGGCGTTCCTCGGAGAGAATTTCAGAGCTTCATCTCGACACCTCCTTGGACGAAGCCTTTACCAATGACGGAGTACACAAGCGAACGCACTCCAAGCGTAACCTCTCCAGTCGTTGTTGAACTCATTATGACCGGTAAGTCTCTCTTTATGCCTCGCCTTGATTGATTTAGAGAACCCGAGTTCGGTCTATTTGGACTATTGTTTAGACGAGAGTAGTTGTCGTTTCGGTTTCTTCGTGTTTTTCATTCTCGTCGATCGAGCTCCACCGGCTTCATCCTTGTTGGTCGTTGTTCTGAGTTTACGGTTGTTTTCTCAAGCTGGAAAGTGTTGTTCCTCTATGAAAAAATTGGATCTTTCTTGAAGGAGGGAGACGAGTATTTTCGTTGTTACTACTGTTATTTTATTCTTTTCAAATCTGTCATAATTAAGTTTTAAAGGTTTTCTTTTGTTGGAAATAACACCTGTGACGGTTTGCTATACCCAAGGCTTTTGGTTGCTCGTTCCCTGTGCTTTCCATTAAAAGTTGTCGGCCACCATTCATGAATGCCTACAGTTGGCATTATGGTGGAACTTTTCATTTTCCTTTTTGTATTTTATTTGTCCATAGCCTAACAGTCGATGGCTCTTGGTCGGGTGGGTGTAGAGTTTCCTCATTCCCACCTAGGTAGTGGGTTAAATACCCATGTGCAGCATTTTGTTTTCTTTTAGCATTCAAATTTTTCATGTTTATGGCTTAACCTAATTTCTCCTATACTTATTTTTTTAATGTTTACCCTTTTTATTTATTTTAATTGACAAAGCATCGATTTTAATTTATGGATTCAACAACTCTCATGTTTGTTTATCTATAATTATTTTATCGAGATATCAACAGAGTTTCGCCGCGTTATGACTAATTGTATATGACATTTCAACTATGGTCAATATGTGCAAACCGGCTTTGAGCACATTATCTAGGTTTCTTGTTTGCTTTTCAAATTTCCATCTTTGTGCATGTCATTACGTTATGCGACTTTGATTCGCATCCTCGCATCCCGATTTTTATCCGTGCACGTCCCGATGTTGTTGTTTTTCAATTTAATTTTTGAGTGTTTTATAAATATGACTTGTTGTGTTATTTATTTTCTTCACATGGCTTACTCTTGGGCCTTTTACAATGAGACTGTTCTCTTGCACTTACACTCATGCATTGCTCGTTGATTATTTTGTTCCATTTTAATTATTCCATTACTTTGAATCCCCATTCGACAAGATGTACCCCCACTCCGATGATGTGTAATAATTTTACTGTTTTATTTCTTTATTGCTGGACTGTTTAGTTAGCTACTAACACAAGAATAAAATCAACCATTTCCAAAAGATCAAAAATAATGACTCGATCCAATGTCGAGTATTTTCTCAATAAACAAATCAATCCACTTCTCCCTCCCATTCTATTCCATTTCTTTCAAACCTTCATCAAATGCTTGATCCAATGTCAAGCCATTTTCATAATAAAAACTCAAAAAAAACTTAACTCATATTTAAGACCTTTTCAATAAATATGGAAATGGAACGTGGTGGATACCACGCACTCCTGAGACTAGGGTTCGAGATGGATGTCTCGCATATCTTAGTTCTCGCCATCATCCAAATTTATCTATTCTGTTTCTCTCAAATATTCATTCAAATTTCTCTTAAACGTTCATCAATGCTTGATCCAACATCAAGCCATTTTTATAATAAAACTCAAAAATACTTAATTCCTATGTAACACTTTTTCAATAAAGATGGAAATGGAACATGGTGGATACCGTGCACTCCTGAGATTAAGATTCGAGGTGGATGTCTCGCCTATCTTAGCTCTCGCCATCATCTAAAATTGTCAATGCGGTTTCTTCAAACCCTTTCTCAATCAAATTCAAAACAACTAATCTTTATTAAACACTTTTGCAAGTAAGATGGAAATGGAACATGGTGGATACCACGCACTCCTGAGACTAGGATTTGAGATGGATATCTCGCCCATCCAAGTTCTCGCCATTACTCAAAACACATCAAACCAATCAATTTCTTTCTCGCCTCATGCGATTGACTCTTAAACCTTTTCACAAACGAAAGGTACTTTGTTTCAAAATAATGTAAGGCAATGTTTCTCCGTCTGTTTTGGGTAGTCCAACAATATTTTTGTTGATTTAACACAAAGCAGCTTTCGCTAAAATCGACCAACAAACAAACATTTTTCTACCCAGAACTACGTAAGCCTTGATTTCTCTATTGAGATACGTAGGAGCGGGATTTGTAAATCTTGTCAGGCCCACTAATAAAAAACTTAGGTTTAGTCCTTCGTTGAAAATCCAAAAACATTCTCCTCTCTTCCATTCTTTCTTTCCCACCTAATAACTTGAAAAGCCTAACATTTCAAACTAACACTAACGTGCACAACTAACCTAACGGTTCCCGTTGAGTACAACGGACGTGAGGGGTGCTAATACCTTCCCCTTGCGTAATCGACTCCCGAACCCTGATTTGGTTGCGACGACCAATATCATTGTCATTCTTTCTTGGGTTTTATTGATATTTCCCCTTTCCTTTTTAGGAATAAATAAAGTTCGGTGGCGACTCTGTTCAATCCATCATTGCGAGCGTGCGATTGCGCTTCGCTTAAGTCGTGTCTCACATTTTTCCGAGGTACGACAGGTGGGTACCAGATTCTTGGAAATGAAAGTGGTAATAACGACCTTGTCGATGAAATCTTCAATGTTTGGGAACAACACCAAACCGTATATAAGCAGGGGGAAGATGGCATAGATAGGATCCTAGCTTCCACTATTAGAAAATAAAGTGGATTTCTCCAAAAGAAACTTAGAAGGAAAACCATTGGCATTACCCTTACTCCGAAAGTTAGAATCAACCAACTCCTTCTTCAGATGAAGAGATTGTGCAATCATAGAGGATTCTGGAAAACTATCATCATTCATGTAAGTCACCTGATTTATAACTGGAAAATGAAGGATGTAATCAAATTCCTCTAGCGTGGGAGCAGAAGGAAATCTTGAAATATAAAACAATGCAGAGTAGGATCATAGAGCTGGGAAAAGGCGATAATCATTCATGTATCCTCTTTGGCACCTTCTTAAAGGCACTCTTGTGGTCATCGATCAAAATATCCCCAAGTTTCCTTAGTTCATCAAACTCAAACTCTCTGAGTTTGTACTTATAAGTGTTCCTCCTGTCAGACTTCTCCATAATTAGATGGACTATTGCAAATGACAAACTGATAGTTCCCTGAAAAATGCACATGCAAAAAAATCAAATTTATGATGCAATGATGCTATATGATGCAATGAAGATGCGATATCATGGAATCAAAGCTCTGACATATTCTGGATAAACTATATATTATGCTCGATGCAGGTTCAAAGGTTCGAGGTATGCATGAGAAAAAGAGTATGAAGGGTCTTGGTTCCCTAAAAAAACCATGTCCATCTCACATATGTGTATTATCCTTAAAGGGTGATCCTAAAAAGGTTCTTATAGTCAATGACCCATTTTGAGATACCATTGCCTGAGACCACTGACTCGTCGGACAATCATGCTCTCAAAAGGATCCACTCTAGGTGTCACGTCTCGTGTCAACCATAATCTAGAATTACTCCAAGGAGGTCAAACACGACTCTAGTCACATTATTATCTTGTGTTTATGCTCAAGCTCGCTCAAGCTCGGGTATAGATCTTTTGTCTCATGTAATATCATCCCAACCTAACAACAACAGATATATAGATATCCAGAATAGTAGAATAATGCATATGTAAAATGGTAAAGGAAAGAGATTAATAATATAAAACAAAGCGAGTAAAGCGTAAAGATAAACACTTAATCAAAAGAAGAAAGAAATCAAAGCTAGGCTCGACTCCTTTTAGCAACTAGGTTGCAAATCCCCAACAGGGTCGTCAGCTGAAGCTAGCGGAAATATACCCAAATGCATCGCACGCTAGAAGATACAATAGATTCATCATCGAACTTTATTTATTTCTGAAAGAAAGGGAAAACATCGATAAAACTCGGGGGAATAGAAATGGGTAAGGAAGTCGGTTATGAAAGGGGAAGGTGTTAGCACCCATCACATCCGTTATACTCAATGGAAACCGTTTTGATTGTTTTAAGCTCGAATGTGTGTTACCTAAGATTACTTGTCAAAGAATAAGGTAAAATGAATGGAATAGATAGAGTGCTTAGTGAGGATTGGCGCCCTCATGCTTATGAATCCTTATAGTGCAATAAGGAATTCAGAGCTTCGTAGTTCATAGAACTAATGGTGGAAGATGAAATAAGAGTGATAAAGGTATGGTTTGAATCAAAGAATAATATGGGTTGAACCCATATGGTAGGTATATATGAACCCAAGAGGAAACTGGCATATGGCCAAAAAAGAAGGGGATTTGCCTATATAAGGACTTACAAAGACACAAAAGGAAGTGTACGTCTATACAAGACACAAAACTCTTGGATCATATGTGGGCATTGGTTATTGGCCCAAAAGTGTGTATGAAGCTCAAACAAAAGAGTGTATTTGGCTCAAAGTTAAATGTATATCACATGGGGTGAAGGAAGATATAAGATATTTAATGGAAGTAGTGAATAATGAATCATGGAAAATGAAGGGAGTGATGGAGTGAAATAATTAGTGTGGAAAGAAATGAAAGATTTGATAAAGATGACAGAAATTATAGTTTGGAACCAAAGGTAAAGGTATTATTGAAATCCATAAAGGGAATGAAATTTGTACCACAGAGGAAAGCATGTATATTGACCGAAAAAAGAAGGAATAAAATGTTTGGCATCAAGGAAAACAACTCTTGGCACAAATGTGGACCCTTGTTATTTATCCTAAAAGGGTGTAAATGGAATTCCAAAGAAAAATGGTATTTGGTTCCAAAAAGAGACAATGTGTCACTGAAATGAGTGGTTATGATTGAAGATAGATGATGGATCATGAAATGTATGAATGATGAAAGGAGAATTAATAATTAGGATGCTCTCCAAGGCTTCGAATCCTTGTGCCTATGTATTCTCATCATCCAATGAGAAAGTCAGAGCTTCATAATTTATGGAACTAATGTGGAACAAGGACAAGAAGAGACTGATAAGGAAACAAAGATTTGATAAGAGGTGATGAAAAGTATAACTTGCACCAAAAGACAATGGTAGCATAGGAACCCATAAAGGTAATTGAACTTTGAACCAAAGAGTAAACATGCATATTGGAATGCCAATAAAAGGAATTAAGTGTTTGGCATCAAGACAAACAACTTTTGGTTCACAAGGTGGGCACTGGTTATTTGCCCTAAAAGGATATGTATGGGACCCAAAGGAATATGGTGTTTGGTCCAAATAAATATTATATCACTATAGGGGAAAAGACAATCTGAAGCCAAAAGATAAAGGTATATAGAATCCATGAAGGAATAAACTTTGAACCGAAGAGTAAACATGTATATTTGCCACACAAAAAAGGAATGAAATATTTGTCGATGGATAAACATCTCTTGGTTCAAAGGTGAGCATTGGTTATTGGCCCAAGAAAGTATACATGGAATCCAAAGGGATAAGGTATTTGGTTCCAAAGAGAAGACATTAAATCACTGTTGAGGGGTGATAATGGTAGATGTAGAAGACTCGACAGTCATTCGATTTGAACCATATTAAAGTCTATGAACAAAGGCGAATGCTTTGAATAACTAGGGCCTACGCCCCGTACGCAAAGGCACTCTAGACAAGGGTAGGAGAAACTACAACTTATCATTATTCGTTGCCTAAGGCTTATCGCATGTGATTCTCATCATGATTGATAAGTTGTTGAAGAAGAATCTCCTTGTTGCTCCTTATAATGAAGTTAATTTGAAGAAGAGGACTTGACAATCATTTTATTTGCGTTGTACTAAAGTTTATAAGCAAATGTGAATGCTTTGAACAGCTAGGGCCTACACCCCGTATGCAAAGACACTCTAGACAAGGGTAGGAGAAACTACATCTCATCATTATTCATTTCTTAAGGCTCATGGTATGCAACTTGAGTCAAGATTGACGAGTGTTGACCTTTGTTGTGCTTGAGAAGTAACTCACTCGGTTTGTTATGTGAAGGCCTTGTACTGAATTAAAGTGATAAACTCTTAAATCTTGAGGTCTTGAGCTCTTGACATCCAGTACAGTGTGAACACAAAAGACTTACCTTATCAAGTGACCAAAGGTATTTTGATCACTTGAATAGGATTGGGGAATATGCACATTCAAAGGATTTAGTTGACCAAATGAACTTTGATCGACTTAATCAAAGAGGTGGATTCAATTGAAAATTATGTACAATGAATAATGGATCTAAAATCCTAAGGCAAAACAAGTTTTCAACATGTAACATGTAATTAAAAATGGATGTAAATGGGGAACTCAAAGTTTAATATTAAGCATACACCAACCATGGGTAAAAATTAATCTAAAAGAAAACCAATGATCATGCATATTAATGGCCAAATCAAATCAAATCATGGACCATATTGCATTTTTGCACTAAAATCAACTAAACAAACAATTATCATGCAAATGTAATGAATTAACATTCTATAAAGATTAAAGGTAAAACCCCTAATTTATTATTTTATTCAACCTAATTAAAACGATTTTAAGACCTTGAAAACAACTAATCAATCTAATCATGTGCATCAAACTCTAAGCAAAATATACCACCAATTAACATGCAATTTTATTGTAAGTTTCATGGCAAAAATAATTGAAGAAAATAATAAAAACAATGCTAAACATATAAAAAAAACAAAGAAAATAAAAGAAAAATAAAAGCATGGGCCAGGGGGTGAAAATGGAAAAGTAGGGGTCTGCCAAGTAAGCCTGGGCGCAGGCCCATGAATAATTTAACTCACTGCATAGGATGTATGACTGGAAGTGGAAGGTGTGTAAAACAAAAAGAGTGGGCCTGAGGCCTACAGCCAATGTCCAAAATAAAATAAGAGAGGTCAGGCGCCTTCAATTCAAACATAACACATGTTAAACCAATCATCGGACATTCTCCGTCTCTGCCGCGTCGGGATTCGCCTTTGATGACGGCGGGGACTCAATCTTCACCAACCCAATCTCATTCTGACCGTCTCTCCTTACTCTATCAAATCCCTAAATTAATTTCTACCAATTCCATCTTAAACATCCAAACTGAGGAGCATTAAAGATGAACCCTACAAGTGAAATCTAAATGAATCAAAGGCTCGGAGCAACAAGAGGGATCCAAAACCCTAGAGGTATGATACTTTGATATCAAGTTACATCTTAGCAATGAAGGAAAGAAACAAAAATGATGGATTCAAATGAGCACTGACCTCTGCAATGGAGTGTTCAGCAGAGCCAGAATCGAATGCCAAGAAAATACCAGAGGCACTTCAAGGCAAACTATGGACCTTTTACTCTAAATTCTTACTGCTTCTTCTTCTTCTCTGCATATAGCATGTAGGAAATTGATTCACGAGAGTAATGAGAATTGAATCAATGAAGAGAGATGAATTGTGAACTCTGAAGTTTGATCTTGTGTGAAGGGATTTCAATATGTGAATGAAGAGTTTTGTAGAGATTTGATCTTTGAGTCGAAGAGTGACTCTCAAAGAAAACCAAAAGGAATTAAGAGAGTTTTTTGAGAGTGATTTTCTGGAAAACGATTAGTGTGTGATTGAAGGGTTTTTCGATCCTTGAATCTGAGAGTCGAGATTGATTCTTATAGGGCTTGGATCTCAATAGAGTTTTAACTCTGTTAGATCTTGTTAGTTAATTTTGGTTAGCAGTTAGAGTTCTGTTAACTCCTGATTATAAATCAGTTAAGGAAATTGTTAGTGAAGTTAGAGCTAAGTTTCTGTTAGTTAGTTAAGTAAAGAATTAGTTAGTGATGGTTGTTGTTGTTAGACGGTGTGGCTAGTGATCGAGAGGGGGGTGAATAGATCACCTCTTTTAAATAAACGGATTTAAAAAATCTTATCAGAGTTATTGAAACTTAGCGGAAAATTACAGTCCCGAATCGACTTCCGTCTAATCTGAACCGCTACTAGAAAACCGGACACGCGAATTTATTGCTGGATTTGAATAGGAACGATAGAGATTATTAACACCAGAATATTATCAAATCAAATGCACTTATCACTAAATTCTAATTCCAATGAATAAAACTCAGCTGACAGTTTTGTCAAACATTTGGTGTGTATGTGATCAATGATGAACAATGGTGGAGTTTAGATAAAGAAGTTTTCTTGCCACTATTGTATCACGAAATGTACAGCCACAATACACCAACTGAAATCACAAAACTGTTGAAAACGTAAAGATAGATAAGGAAAGAATACGATACGCAGAGATTTGGTAAGGAAGTTCCCCACTGTCGTCCTCGCGTGTGGGTACGTCTCCCTCTCAATTTCAAATGAAATTGAGAACTGTAATTATCAATAATGCCGAATTCGTTGATACAAGGTTTCAATACAAAGACAGAAATCTAAATCCCAAGATCTTCTTCTTGTATAAAACATCCACTTGATCTGAGCTCGATCAAGAATTTCCTGCAATAAATTGCAAACAATTCACCGGTTCCACGACCTGTTTGCGAAATTACCCAATTTCCAAACCCTACGCTACGGCTGAATCTGTTCTGCAAACGTGACTAACAAACCCGCAAGAACACTCCAGTTCTTGAAGGACAAACCATTTGGTTTTTCCTCGAAACCCCCTTCAACCTTCAACTCAGCTAGATCCTCGATCGTTCCACTGAACACCTCAGCTAGATCCTTGATCGTTCCACTGAACGTTATCTCGTTGATCCTTTAATCCAAAGAACAAGAATGATTATGTGTTTATGTTCTTGAAGAAAAGAGATTGAGGAGATGAAGAAGATGAAGTCTCTTTCAGGTTTCTAACTGCTCAAAAACAATTGCTGCTACACACTCCTTTGATTTGTGTTACAACTGTTTTTCACTTCTGAATTCGTACTGCTTAACTGAGCTGTCAAAAATACTTCTTATATATGAAAGACAGAAGCTGTTAGTAGACAAAACAGAATTATGTATTGATACAAAAGATTATGCATCGATACATATTGTAGCTTTGATTAATTTTAGAGAATTAATACAAGCATGTATCGATACAAAGCTCGTATGTATCGATACATAGAACATTTTAACTAAGCATGTATCGATACAAAGCTCGTATGTATCGATACATAGAACATTTTAACTAAGCATGTATCGATACAAAGCTCGTATGTACCGATACATACTGAAGCAAAAACGTTTTGTGATTTAAAACAAATTTATGTATCGATGCAGATGAACATGTATCGATACATACTGACACAAAACAATTTTTATGAGTTCTTTTAAGAAATATATCAATGTGGATCTTTATGTATAGACATGAAACAATAGTATAGGCTAAAAACACAAATGAAACATGTAAAATAATGCACAACCAACAATTAGACAATGATCACACAATTTGCTATCATTCAAAACTTATTCAAAGTAAAGAATTTGCTCACAAACTCCCCCTTTTTGATGATGGCAAATTTTTAGCAAGATGTGTGATACTCCCCCTGAGTTTGTGCATATTTGTCAACATCTGCATTTCTCCCCCTTTGTCAACATCAAAAAGAAGAAAAAAAACAGTTTTATCAAGGCAACATGTTGTAGCAGGACACAGCAAAAATGATAAAGAAGCTAACAATCACAAAGAAGGAAGCTTAAAAAGTAAAGAATCACTCACAAAGAATGACAAATAAGGGCAATAACACCAGAAGTAAGCAGAAGGAAATAAGCATTTAACTAGTAGAAAGTATTTAAAAATTACATAAGCCAAGACATATAAGGTGCAACTAATCTGAAAAGAAAAAAACTCAAGCAACATGCAATAAAATGCAGTGAAATGAAATGATGATGGTTTAATGTGGATTATAGCCACCACAGGACTCCTCGTCATCTCTATCAGGATCTATGAAGCTTGGCGGAGGCGGAGGAGGAGGCATTGCATCTGGATTATGGCCCATGAAGGTGTAGTGCCTGAATCGGTCCTGAACTTCAACACTTCTGAATCTGTCCATAATACCAGGATTGGCACGGCAGTCGTCCATAAAACCAGACATTTCATTGTAGAAGACTTGGTGCCACTTAACCAAGTCAGTGTGCCAAGAGTGTTGGTTATGGTACATCCGTGTATGATCGTCATGCCACTCACGATGCTTCTTATGCCACTCACTTTGTTGTACATGCCAAGACCGTGCCTCTTCATGACGTTCTTGGTTGGCAAGCTCCATTTGTTGAAGCATTTGAGTTAGGTGCGCAGTAGGTGTTGAAGATGAAGCACCGCCGGAGAATGGAGGAACCGTTGGTTCAGGTACATAGTTGGTTGGAGACCACCTTTGTGGCACCCAATCACCCCAACCAGCATTCTCATCAGCTGCAGGCACATCTGCTTCGTTCACATCATGCATTTCTTCATCAGGTTGGTCTTCAACTACATGAATTCGTTCAGAAGGCACATCAAAAATATAGATCCTTGTTTTGGATTTCCTTTCAAAGAAATAGAAACATTGACGTTCCTTGTCCCACCGATATCCCATATGAGATAAAGTGGAAGAGTCAAACATTTGAGCAGCAGATGGTGATATGAGAGGAACTAAAGGGATTGCAACATTCCAGAACGTAAGAATTTTCATGATTTGAGACGCATAACCAAGAGCAACATTCTTGGCACTGTTACGCACGAAAAAGAGACGCTTCACAAAGTAATTTGCCCAATTCAAGGGAGCCTTATTTTGAAGAGTATACAAGAGATGAATGCCTGCCCTGTCTAACCTAGAATGTCCACTGTTTGCTGGACGCAGAATGTGCGAGATAATCCAATGAAGTATACGAGGAATTTTCTTAATCATACCAGACGTAACCTGTTCATCCTCATCCAGCGGTCTGTCCAATTTCAAGATAGATAGAGTAAACTCCTTCAGGTTAAAGTCAGTATCAGACTTCAAGTCATGCCAAGTCTTGAAATTATGCGACGGAAGCGGAATTTGAAACACTGTTTCCCAATCACCAGCCTCAAAAGTATAGGTTCTGACACCAATAGAACACTTAAACATATATCCTTTACCAGATTGTAAGCCAGCATAAAATGCACGGATAAAATCCTCATGGTAATCATCCTTTGTAGTCAAAAATGAACCAAGTTTTTGTGCATTAAGGAGTTCAACCACATCATTGAGATGCAGATGAATAGCATCATGTTTATTGAAGACATGGGGTTTCATAACTAACCTTGTCTTGAAATAATCCTCAAACTCAATAGCAATTGCAGGATGAAGCAAATCTAAGGCATTAGGAGGAATTTCTGGTAACTACTGAGAAATGCCAACCGGTTCCTTTCCTTTTCCTTTTCCCCTTGCTCTAGCCGGAATGATTCTTGGAGGCATGGTGATGAAAAATTGAAGAAAAGTGAGATGAATTTAGGGTTTTGGAGAGAATGATGATGAAGGAGATTAGGGTTAGCCGCAGGTTTTGAGAGGTAGGGGAACTGCTGATACCAAGTTTGTGAGAAGATGTGATAAGAATTGCTGATGTGTCGATCCATGAGTGAAATAAAATGCATTTAATCCAAATAACAATCAGTATGTGTCGATGCATATGGGAATGGATCGATCCATGTCACGCATTTTTGTTTTTAAAGGGTCTATGTATCGATACAAACGACGAATGAATCGATACATACTGAACCAATTTTGACAGATATGAAATGAAGAAGTCATGAATCGATACATACATCTTTGAATCGATACATACTGATGCCAAACCAAATTTTAATTAATTTTTTTATGCAGTATGGTTATGCATTATGAAGTATGTCATGATAATGATGCCCAAGTATAATTCACAAGTCAGATATTAATGTTCAAACAATATATGCAAAGAAATTCACATAAACGAAAATAAGGAATTTTGTTCTAACATACACAATCACATAGTTCTAAAAGAGATATAGAAAGGAGTGATATTACCTCTGTTGATGTAACCTTGTGAGGTATAAATGAAATCTAAAACAAATCTCATCAACCAAGGTGAGGCATAATATAGATAAGAACAAACATGCTTAAGACAACAATGGAGAGAGATCTAAGATCCCTAATTCACGACGAATGTTGAAGAACGGTTCCGTTGCCAAAGGTTTAGTGAAAATGTCAGCAAGCTGGTTTTTAGTATCAACATGCTCAAATACAACGTCTTCTTTTTCAACATGATTGCGAAGAAAGTGATGTCTAATCTCTATGTGTTTAGTGCGTGAGTGTAAAACAGGATTTTTAGTAAGGTTTATGGCACTAGTGTTGTCACATTTTATTGGAATACGTTTGAGTTGAATGTTAAAGTCTTGTAGTTGTTGCTTTAGCCACAAAATCTGAGCGCAACAACTACCGGCTGCAACGTACTCAACCTCTGCAGTTGACAAAGCCACAGATACCTACTTTTTGCTATGCCAACTTACCAAGGAGTTTGAAAACAAGTGACATGTACCACTCGTGTTTTTCCTATCTGATTTGCAGCCAGCAAAATCAGAATCGGAGTAACCTACTAAGCTACAATCACTTCCTTTGGAATACCAAAGCCCATATTTAGATGTTCCATGAAGATATCTAAATATACGCTTAACAGCTTTCAGGTGTGATTCCTTAGGATTTGATTGATATCATGCACACATACAAACACTAAACATGATGTCAGGTCTAGAAGCAGAAAGATACAGAAGAGACCCAATCATACCTCTAAACTTTTTGACATCTACACTCTTACCATGCTCATCTTTATCTAGATTTCCGTTGGTAGGCATAGGGGTGTCAATTGATTTTGAGTCGTTCATTCCAAAGCGCTTGAGTAGTTCTCTGCAGTACTTTGTTTGACATACTGTTGTACCCTCATCAAGTTGCTTTATCTGAAGACCTAGGAAGTAATTCAGCTCCCCCATAAGACTCATCTTAAATTCACCCTGCATAACCTTAGAAAATTCTTCGACCAAATGTGTGTTAGTTGAACCAAAAATTATATCATCTACATAAACTTGAACTAAAAGAATGTGCTTTCCCTTGTGTTTAATAAAGAGAGTATTATCCACTTTACCTCTTGAATATCCATGATCAATTAGAAATTTGCTAAGCCTTTCATACCAAACCCGAGGGGCTTGTTTAAGACCATACAAAGCTCATTTTAATTTGTAAACATAATCTGGATTTTCAGCATTCTCAAAACCAGGAGGTTGTGAGACATATACCTCTTCATTTATGACACCATTTAGAAACGCACTCTTTACGTCCATTTGGTAAAGCTTAAAATTATTAGAACACGCATAGGCAAGCAAGAGACGTATAGCTTCAAGGCGAGCAACTGGAGCATAAGTTTCCTCATAGTCTATGCCCTCCTCTTGGTTATACCCTTGTGCTACTAAACGTGCCTTGTTCCTAGTTATCACTCCGTTTTCATCAAGCTTATTCCTAAAAACCCATTTAGTACCTATGATATGATGATCTCGCGGACGAGGGACAAGTTCCCAAACGTCATTTCTTTTAAATTGATTAAGCTCTTCTTGCATGGCCATTAGCCAACATTCATCAATCAAGGCCTCTTTGTCATTTTTAGGTTCTACTTGTGAAACAAAAGCGAAGTGAGAACAAAAATTACTTATCTTAGAACGAGTCATTACTCCCTTTGAAATATCTCCCAAGATGTTGTCAATAGGATGGTATTTTGAAGATTTCCAAGCTGGTGGAAGGTCATTCACTTCAGCTGTCCTTTCTTCCTCATCTTCTTCATGACTAGTATCTTCCTCCTTCTCATGGGCAACTGTTCTGGACTGATCAGTTTCCGTAACAGCTTCCTTGAGTATGTCTTCTGTAGATACACCTGCGTCATCAAAAGAAATACCTTTTCAGACACTTTTTGGATAAGACTCATCAAAAGAAACATGGACAGATTCTTCAACAGTAAGTAAACGCTTATTATATACTCTATATGCTTTACTTGATTGTGAGTATCCAAGAAAGATACCTTCATCCGCTTTTGCATCAAACTTCCCAATATTTTCCTTACCATTATTCAAAACAAAACACTTACAACCGAATACGTGAAGATGTGACAAGTTTGGCTTTCTTCCTTTTAAAAGCTCATAAGGAGTTTTATTTAAAATAGGACGAATTAAGATCCTGTTTAAAACATAACAAGTTGTGCTAACTGCATCAGCCCAAAAATATTTTGGTAATCCACCCTCATTTAGCATTGTTCTTGCCAACTCCTCTAAAACATGATTTTTACGCTCCACAACGCCATTTTGTTGTGGAGTTCGAGGAGCTGAAAGGTTATGCTCAATACCATACTTGTCACAGTACTTATCAAAGTGATAGTTTTGAAATTCACCACCATGATCGCTACGAATTATAACTATTTTGGAATTCATTTTGTTTTGGGACAGATTTACAAAATTCTTAAAAGCAGAAAAAGTTTCATCTTTGCTATGAAGGAATATAGTCCAAGTAAATCTAGAATAGTCATCAACGATTACAAAACCATAATAATTTCCACCTAAGCTCTTTGTCCTAGAAGGTCCAAAGAGATCCATATGGAGAAGCTCAAGGGGTCGTGAAGTTGAAATTACATTTTTAGATTTAAAAGAGACCCTCGTTTGTTTTCCCATTTGGCACACGTCACATAGGTGGTCTTTTGAAAATTTTATTTTTGGAAGACCGACTACTAGATCCTTAGATACAACCTTATTAAGTAAATCGAAATTAACATGCGCTAAACGTCTATGCCAAAGCCAAGAATCATCATTCAAGGTAACTAGACATTTAGTACTTGTTAAAGATACATCAAAAAGGTCAAGCATATAGATATTGTTTACTCTTACACCCTTAAACACAACGTTCTGTTCAGCATGTTCAATTATGCAGCAAGTTTTTGTGAAAGAAACTTTATAACCCTTGTCACACAATTGACTTATGCTTAACAAATTGTGTTTAAGCCCCTCTACTAAATGGACATCAGAAATAGTAGTGGTAGAGGGATTACCTACACTACCTTTGCCAAGTATAGCTCCTTTGTTATTGTCTCCATAAGTAACATATCCCTTCTTCTTTGCTTTAAAGTCTATAAAAAGTGATATGTCACCGGTCATGTGCCTTGAGCAACCGCTGTCAAGAAACCATCTCCTATCTACGGAAGCAAGGCACTCATCCTACAATATCAAAAGAGAGAAGTTGGTACCCAATTTTCATTGGGTCCAAGTGGGTAAGTGCTAACATGGTTGCCTTTTGGCTTCCATTGATAAATACCTTTAGGAACAAGAAATCTCCTAAACTTGCATTTCTCAATGGTATGGCCAGCACGACAACAATAATGACATAAACCATGATGATGTGTTTGTTTATTCTTGTTCATTAAATCCTTTGGAATAAAAGAGTATTTTGCATATGGTGGATTTAATGACTTCTTAAACAACCTAGAGTCAACGGCATAAGTAACCTTAGGTTGTAAAGCTTTTTCCAATTTGACCTTGAGAGTGTTTACCTCTTGTTGCCAAATATGACAAGCTTCACAATACCCAACTTTACTACATCCATCAATGTCAATATTTTTTGAATTTTCTGCAATACTAGCTTTTAACCATTCTAAATCTTTTTCAGCTTTGTATACTTTACCTTCCAGAAATGAAAAAATTTGTTTATCGGAAGATAATCTTTTAAAAGCATCTACAGCTTCGTTATGCAGTTTTTCAAAAGCTATTTTCAGTTCAGAAAAAGACATAGAAGAGAAATTATTATAATAGGCTTGTTTTACCTTTTTATCATTGATTTTCTTCTTGTGGTAGGACAAATTTTTGGTGTGAGCCATAAGGCACAGATTCGCGGTTTCATCACTATCACTTGAACTTTGTGTGCTTGATGAATCACTATCACTTTCCCATGCAATGTAAGCTCTTCTTTGTTTGTTGTACCCTTTTGGTGGAGCTTTTCCTTGATCCTTACACTTCATAGGACAACCTGTTTTATAATGTCCAAATTTACCACAATTAAAACAAGATCCTTTTCCTCTACTCTTCTTATTCTCTTCCTGTTTTGAATCTGTAGATTGTCTTCGAAACTTCATGAGGTTTTTGTCGGAATGCTTGACTCCATTCTTTCGAATGAATCTATTATATTTCCTTACAAAAAGTCCCATTTCCTCATCATCCGAATCTTTGTCACTACTAGAATCATTGTCACTTTGCTCTTTTCGTGAGGACTTAGAGCTAGAGGCCACAAGAGCTATTGGCTTCTTCTCTCCCTCTTTGTCTCTCTTCTTCTCCTTTTCCTTCTTACTTTTGTTCTCAAACTTTTCAAGACTTTCTAATGCTTGTTGATGTTCTTCCAGCTTTCCAAACAGAGTTGTAATCGTAATTGTCGTTAGATCGTTGGCTTCCTTAATAGCTGTTACTTTAGGTTGCCATTCCCTGCTAAGACATCTCAGAATTTTATTAGTAATTTGAAAAGGACCATTTTCAATGGCAGCCCATACTAGCCTATCAACAGAATTTATATGAACTCGCATGCAGTCTTTCCAGTAGCCGTAATTTTCACCGTTGAAAATCGGCGCTCTATTATACGCCCCCTTTGGTTCAGAATACATATCGTTACAGGCAGCCACAGAACACCAGCGAACCGGCGCTCTGATACCACTTGTTAGACGGTGTGGCTAGTGATCGAGAGGGGGGTGAATAGATCACCTCTTTTAAATAAACGGATTTAAAAAATCTTATCAGAGTTATTAAAACTTTGCGGAAAATTACAGTCCCGAATCGACTTCCGTCTAATCTGAACCGCTACTAGAAAACCGGACACGCGAATTTATTGCTGGATTTGAATAGGAACGATAGAGATTATTAACACCAGAATATTATCAAATCAAATGCACTTATCACTAAATTCTAATTCCAATGAATAAAACTCAGCTGACAGTTTTGTCAAACATTTGGTGTGTATGTGATCAATGATGAACAATGGTGGAGTTTAGATAAAGAAGTTTTCTTGCCACTATTGTATCACGAAATGTACAGCCACAATACACCAACTGAAATCACAAAATTGTTGAAAACGTAAAGATAGATAAGGAAAGAATACGATACACAGAGATTTGGTAAGGAAGTTCCCCACTGTCGTCCTCGCGTGTGGGTACGTCTCCCTCTCAATTTCAAATGAAATTGAGAACTGTAATTATCAATAATGCCGAATTCGTTGATACAAGGTTTCAATACAAAGACAGAAATCTAAATCCCAAGATCTTCTTCTTGTATAAAACCTCCACTTGATCTGAGCTCGATCAAGAATTTCCTGCAAGAAATTGCAAACAATTCACCGGTTCCACGACCTGTTTGCGAAATTACCCAATTTCCAAACCCTACGCTACGGCTGAATCTGTTCTGTAAACGTGACTAACAAACCCGCAAGAACACTCCAGTTCTTGAAGGACAAACCATTTGGTTTTTCCTCGAAACCCCCTTCAACCTTCAACTCAGCTAGATCCTCGATCGTTCCACTAAACACCTCAGCTAGATCCTTGATCGTTCCACTGAACGTTATCTCGTTGATCCTTTAATCCAAAGAACAAGAATGATTATATGTTGATGTTCTTGAAGAAAATAGATTGAGAAGATGAAGAAGATGAAGTCTCTTTCAGGTTTCTAACTGCTCAAAAACAATTGCTGCTACACACTCCTTTGATTTGTGTTACAACTGTTTTTCACTTCTGAATTCGTACTGCTTAACTGAGCTGTCAAAAATACTTCTTATATGTGAAAGACAGAAGTTGTTAGTAGACAAAACAGAATTATGTATTGATACAAAAGATTATGCATCGATACATATTGTAGCTTTGATTAATTTTAGAGAATTAATACAAGCATGTATCGATACAAAGCTCGTATGTATCGATACATAGAACATTTTAACTAAGCATGTATCGATACAAAGCTCGTATGTATCGATACATAGAACATTTTAACTAAGCATGTATCGATACAAAGCTCGTATGTATCGATACATACTGAAGCAAAAACGTTTTGTGATTTAAAATAAATTTATGTATCGATGCAGATGAACATGTATCGATACATACTGACACAAAACAGTTTTTATGAGTTCTTTTAAGAAATGTATCAATGTGGATCTTTATGTATAGACACGAAACAATAGTATAGGCTAAAAACACAAATGAAACATGTAAAATAATGCACAACCAACAATTAGACAATGATCACACAATTTGCTATCATTCAAAACTTATTCAAAGTAAAGAATTTGCTCACAGTTGTGAAATTAGAAAACTATCAACTCTATTACTCAAGCCCTGTTGTTAGCTATTGTATTTAGTTAAGAGAAGTTAACTACTTGATGAACTCTGTTAAAATAACTGCAGGAAAAGTTAATGAAGCTAAACCTGTTACATTGCCCTGTTAGTTAACCTATCCACTTCAGTTAGAAACTAGTTAGGGCCATCTTGACTGATGTTATGGGCTAGTTAAAATCTTGTTGTGATCATCATACCCTGCTATTTGTTGTTAGTTATCATGCATTATGTGATAATTTACTGTAAATGCTATGGATTGAATGTTAGTTTTAATGTGCTAAAATCCTGCCAGGCTAATCTGATGCAGTACTATGTCAATTGTTGTTTGAATGCTTGCCATGTGATGAATTGTTAGTTGTAATTGCTACTATGTACATGGCCTGCTATATGGACAAAATTCCGCTATGACTTTGTATGGCAATGCAATGATAACATGCTATAGAATTATGGTCATGTGAATTCAGGTTATGAGACTATCACCTAGGGCTGGATTTCATGCATCTTTGTTACTTGTTAATAGCCTATAATGCAACTTGTTATGCCTTATGATGCTTGGTTGATACCTCTCAAATTCCATTAGCCAAATGCTTGGACTGTCATGGGGTTGAATAGAAATCTAGGGCAGCTAGTATGTTATATATGAACTCATCACCGTGTTGTTTGAGTGAGTGCTTTTATATGTGTTTGAATGTGTTAATATGTGAATGAATGCATGTGTGGGCAGCCTATGCTAATGTATGTATTGCTTATGGATTGAGTGCAGTTTTTTTTTTGTGATGCAAGGTTGTTTTGCTTATATTGGTTAAGACTTCAAGGCATTGGAATGAGACATGGAGGCATCATAAAGGAAAAGACCAAAAGCATGGTTTGCTTGCATATGAA
This sequence comes from Lathyrus oleraceus, assembly GCF_024323335.1. Lineage (NCBI taxonomy): Eukaryota > Viridiplantae > Streptophyta > Magnoliopsida > Fabales > Fabaceae > Lathyrus > Lathyrus oleraceus. The sequence goes on along the minus strand of NC_066581.1, from coordinate 143,331,008 downwards.
GCAGGATTGACAATGGATTCAAAGGAGAATATGGGAGAATGGAGAATCAAAGTGGGGATTTAGGATTAAGCTTAGAAAATAGGGGAGTTTACTTTGGTCAAAGTTGACCAAAAAGTCAAGTGTTGACCACAGTCAACCTTTGGTCAAAGTTATGTTTTTTTTGGTAATTTTTTTGTAGGAATGGTGTAAATAATATTGTATGGATGTAATGGACCTTTATGAATGCAAATAGTTCTTTGAATTTTAACGAAAAAGTCTTATTTTCAAATTGTGATTTTTCCCTCCAAAACATAACTTTGAATTATGCAGTATGACCATGAATGAATGGACTACGAATGCATCATGGATCAAGAGTCAATGGATTAGAAATGCCTTATAAAACATGAGCCAATGAGTGTATTATAATAAATGAATAAATGGATTATGAATGAAAGCCATGAAACTTGCACTATGAAGCATTATGCACCATGAATAACAAGATTGAAATAAGGCCTAGGACCAAATGGATCATCAAACAAAAATCCATTATGATAAGCCTTGGTCAATGATTAAGAAAAATGACATGAATCAAACCACAAGGACCAAATAGTCAATTTCATGAATTAGGGTTCTTCATGCTTAGCTTAAATGAAACAAGGCTTTCATGTGACTTGATCAAATGATACACAATATGAATGAATCTTGCACAAATGCACCACTAATGAATGATCTACAATACTTTTAAAATCAGGGTGGGCTAAAGATAACCCAGGGACCAATGTCAAATGACTAATAACCAAGGCACCACCACATGGAGGGAAGCAAAGACCTTGAATCAAATCCTAAGATCTTGAAAGCACCATAAGGATGACAAAAGAGTCAATAACCTTTTCTCCAATGAGCTTGGGTTTCACACAAACTCCAAGCCTCCTTGATTAGGGTTCCATGATGTATAACCTCTTATCAATGCCTTCGAAATTCCAACACATGGACACACAATTAGGGTTTAGAAGATCAAACTATATCTCAAGAGTCAAACATAAGATCCCAAAGGAACAAAGCCAAGAATTAGGGTTTTAATGCCCTAATGAATTCCAAGTTGTGATCTCCTTAAATCTATGGCCCACAGATCAAGAAATTAAGGTTTTACCCCCAAATGATTCCTCATGATGAGCCATACCACATCTCTAGGGCTTGAACCATAAGCAAACCCTAACTTTTGCAATCCATAAGCTTTGAAACTGTGTTAGTCATTAGCAAGTGTTAGCACAAATGAATGATGCATACGAATGAAGCATATGAATTTGTGCAGATGAATTTAAGTCATAGGCTAGATAAAAAAGTGAAAAGGGGAGGGGAAATTTTGGGGTATGACAACTGCCCCTATTTAATCATCTTAAACTTGAATACGTGAATTGCGAAAGTTTTTCGGATATTCAAGGTGGAAGAGGATTAAACACAAATATGAAATTTTGCCCATTAAGAGCAGTTATGAGGTAAGTGCATATGGAATATTGGAATGGTAGGTAGACTTTTACGGGTACATCTAGTAGGGTTTGATTGAAGTATTATGTGGGGAAATATATCAATCGAAAAGGGGAAACATGATACGTATGTCATATGTAATGCATGCTCCATTTTTATGATGTATGAATGCTTACGTGGCCATATGGGTGATGTCTGTAAGGTAGGGTTTCTAGCATAGGACAGACTTCGACTCGCCACTGACTACACCAAATATTTTTTTTGAAAGAATGATTCGTGTTACCACCACTACTGGGGATTTCACATGATCCTACTGGGGAGAAAAAAATGTATGATCTAACCGGGAAATCACCAAGATGCTTATGGATTTCAAGCAAATACTATAGACTATCGATTGCCCTTTAGGATTCTTCGGTTAATTAAAGCAATGCATAAAGTTTCCTTTTAATGTAGTTTTTATTATTCTCAAAATTTTATTATTCTCAAGAAAATGGGATCTTTGGAACGAACTTGTTGCCATTGTAAATAACATGAAGTCTGGTTAGGTCGTTGGCGGTGACTTTAACGATAGTCTTCATTTAAACGAAAAAAAGAGGTGGTTTTTCTGCCTCTTTAAGAAGATGCACCCTCTTTCAACAACGTATTAACAAATGCGACCTCTTTGACATGGGTAGTGTTGAGTATCCTTTTACATGGAAAGACCCTGTCATGAAAAGCTGGATCGGGTTCTATGTAATGTTATTTGGAGAAACTCTTATCCCAAAGCTCATGTTAAGGTTTTGCATAGGCTGGAATTTTCTGACCATCACCCTTTGCTCCTTACTTTGGTTGATAAAGATCTTAGAAAGGTGCCTAAATCCTTCAAATTTGAGTGTTCTTGGTTAATTGAAGACTCATTTGATCATTTATTGAAAACTTCCTAGAACACTAATAACCCTTTGTTGCGTAATTTTGAGTCTTTTAAAGTTAATGATTTGCAGTGGAATCTCCACACTATTGGAAGTATTAAAAGACAGAAAAATCATCTTACTAATAGGCTTCAAGGCACCCAACGTCTCATTAAAAATGGAAGGGATCATGAGAGGATGTGAACCTTGGAGAAGAAGATTCAACTTAAGCTCACCACACTTTTGTACCAAGAAGAGCTTACTTGGTTCCAAAGGGCTAAAGTCAACTGGTTGGTAGATGGGGATCATAACACTCACTTCTACCATACTAGAGTTGTTCAGAGGAGGCGTAGAAAAGCGATCAACATGCTTAAAGATCTCAACAATAATTGGATTGAAGACGTGGAAACTATAAAAGATATGTTTCAAAGCCACTTCAGAAATCTTCTCACTTCTGAGATAGGTACTGCTACCTGGTTGCATACGAAACAAAGATTTCTTGCTCTACATATTAGTGTCTTAAATTCTTTAGATGTTGATCTGAACACTACTGGAATTAAGAAAGAACTATTTGATATGGCAGCTTGGAAGTCTCCTGGTCCTGACGGATTCCCAACGGGTTTCTACCAGCACACCTCGGAGCATACTAGTGAGAATATCTCTACTTTCATTCACCAAATCTGGAAGAAAGATATTGACCTGGCGAAAATTAACTGCACTGATATTTGTCTTATTCCTAAGTTGGAGAATCATTAGTATGTTACTCAATTTAGACTTATTTCCTTGTGCAATTCGATCTATAAGCAAAATCATTGTCAACAGACTTAAGTAGAACATGGATCACATTGTCTCCCCCTATCAGTTTGGGTTTATTCGTAACCGCAATATTCATGAGAGTATCGTTGTGGCGCAGGAAATTCTGAATAGTATGCATTATTCCAAGCGGAAAGTTGGTTCCTTTGTTATCAATGTTGATCTTGCCAAGGCTTATGACAACACCAATTGGAAATTTCTTCATAAGGTTCTTACTGAAGTTGCTATCCCTGAGAATCTTAAAGATCTGATCATGTCTACGGTTACTTCTGTTAAGCTGAGAGTCTTATGGAAAGGTGACAAAGGTGAGTTCTTTGAAGCCAACAAAGGTCTTCGGCAAGGAGACCATTTGTCTCCATATCTGTTTGTTCTTTGCATGGATAAACCTTCACATTTGATTCATGATACGGTTGATTCCAAATCTTGGCCTTTCTTGAAGATTGGTAATTAGGATCCTAGAGTCTCCCACCTTATGTTCGTCGACGATTTTATTCTTTTTGGTATTGTTACTGAACCTCAAATTCAAGTGGCCATGATCATTCTTACCAAATTTTGTGATGCTTCTGGACAAAAGATAAATTGGGATAAGTCTAGTATCATGTTCTCGGGAAATACTCCTACCTCCATCAGAAGACTTATCCTTTCTAAATCCAGTTTGAAAGAAACCTCTTCTCTTGGTACTTATCTTGGGGTGCCTATCACTGACTTTGTTTATCTCATTGATAAAGTTCAGTCTAAGCTCTTTGGCTAGAAGAGTAAACAACTTTCATTTGCAGGCAGAATTATGTTGGCTTAAGCAGTTATGGAAGCATTGCCCACCTATTCCATGATGACCATGGATATTCCCAAAGTCTGCATAAATAAAATTTAGCAGTGATAACGAGCCTTCGTATTGGGAGATACTAGCGAGAGAAAACATTTGCACCTTATCAATTGGAGTACCATTTGCAAATCTAAACCTTATGATTCTTATATATTTGAAAGTTTATTGTTTCATAAGGGTCTCATTACCAATGTCTACCTTAACTGCATTCATCTGCGAAATCCTTACTGCGACTTCTGTGGAGATCAACCGAAAACCACTATGCATACCCTGAGGGATTGTGACATCCCCAAAAACATTTGGTCTCACCTGGTTAGTAATAATTTTAAACATCTCTTTTTCTCCGCGTCTGATACAGATTGGCTTCTTCTTAATCTGACTATGATTAGTACCATAAATTGTTGTATTACAACTATTTGTTAAAAAATCTTAATTGTTTTTTATTTTTAAATTATTAAAATGAAGAGAATGATTTATTAAAGTCATATTTTTAATCTTTTTTCATTACTATCACCTATTTATATTATTTTATAGATTTTTAAAATAAAAGTCAAACTTATCTCAATATCCAACGGATAGGATTAACTGACTGTGTAAAATCTTTTTACATTATAATAGTATATCAATTAAATCCTTAATTTTTAGTGCACAAACTATTACTTTTTACATAAATAACAATTGAGTTTTGTTAGTATCTACTGTTCATGTTTAGGTAGATACACATTAAATATCTTTTATTTTGTATATTATATTTGAAGGAATACTATGACACACAATCAATAATAATAATATAGGGTATTGAATATCATTTTGATGAATTTTTAGTACACAAACATTTACCTTTTACATAAATAAGAATTGCATACTTTTTAATATATATATATATATATATATATATATATATATATATATATATATATATATATATATATATATATATATATATATATATATATATATATATATATATATATATTAAAAGACAAACAATAATTTAATAGGTATTGTCAATAAAATCTTTAATAACGTAAAAAATATATAGTAATAAATAATAATATTATGAAGAAGCATGATACCTGATATGTGTTTTTGGTTTAATATAATGAATTTTTTATTACCATTTTTCTTATATGTGCAATATTATTACTTTATATTTTTTTTCTGCTAATATTTTTTATTTTAATATACTAATATACGATTTTTTTTAAAATGAAACGTCTTTTTGCGTTCAATAGAAAATAGAAAATTTTAATGAAAAATATTAACATATGTGTTATATTCGAGAAATAAAAAGTGACATACTCAAAGTTTGTAGAAATATAAAGCAACAAATAGACAAAATACTCTTCTCCAAAATAAATTAAAATGGAAGGTTTTTTAACTCAATCTTATCACTAGTACGTAATTGACCAAATTTAACGGGGCTTGTGTTCTTAAGAACACAATTTCAAAAAATTAAATACATATATTTTAAGAAAATATTTTTATAAATAACTTCATTAACCTCTCACCTTGTTAGCATTAGCCATGTTATATTCAACTATTATATCTAAAAAATGATTATTCTATAATTAAAAGTGAGATATTATTAGTATGAATATCAAAATTTTATAATAATAAAAAAATAAATATCAACGTTAAATTTATATTTTAAAATTAAACAATAAATGCATCAATTAAAATTAAAAATAATTATATTAATGGTGAAACATAACCGACTTTTAAATTGTTATTAAGAGTTACAGTTAATTGTTGTTAAATAATGATAAATATATATTAAATTATAATAATTTTAAAATTTGTATGGAAATTTAGTTCATCAGGTCTAAAATATATTTAAAATATATTATTCTAAAATCATATATTCAATTTCTAAAATTTTAAACTTAATATTTGTGGACACTTTTTATAAGGACAGTTTTTTTAGCTACTATTTTATAAGAATATTTTTTTATAAGGACACTTAGTTAAGGTTTTATAAGAATATTTTGTATATTTTTAAATATAAATAAATAAAATATTTTTTATAGAAACACATTTTTATTATATAAAATTACAGTAAAAAGGTTTTATAAGAATATTTTGTAGTAATAGTTATTGAAAATGACTTTTTGAAAATTAAATTATTAAATTTAGATGAAAAACAAATGTCGTTATTTTAATGCATTAAAGTAAGGAGTTATTGTTTGGTACACATAAGTGTTTTTTTAATTTATTATAATAATTACTTAAGCATAGAAATTTGTAAATTAGATGGAAAAAAAAAAGCAAGAATCAGGGTTATGGTTAGAATTAATGACATATCAACAGAAAGTTATGGTTGCTATCAATGACAATGCAAAAAAAATTGTCATTATTTTAATGCATTACAGTAATGAGGTACTAGTATTGTTTTGGACACATAATATGTGTTATTGTTTTTTGTTCAAATTTTATTATCACGAGTTAAGCATAGATATTTGTTAATCAGATGGGAAAAAAAAGTTAGAATTGTTGCTAGAATTGCTATCAAAATGACATATCACTCATCAGAACAAAATCAAGGTTGAAGTTAGTATTGCTATCATGTCAACCTTAGAATTATAAAATTATAGAATTATAGTAAATAGATATTTTGAATATAATTAAGTAGAGACTTTATATAGAGAACTAACTATAGAAGACAAAATGAAACTGATTCTTTTTATAAAAAAAAAAACATAGCAATTTTGTTTACATCTCTCCATTTAAATCTTAAAATATATATAATAATAAATACATTAATTTTTTAAAATTTTTACTTTGTTAGGAAATTAAATTTAAAAAAAAAGGCAAACTACCCGATAAATATTTTAGATTTTTGATGAAAAAAAAGTTTTATTTGCTCACGTAGACAAATGTGATATTTGTGATGTGGCTTTATTAGTAAGGTTTCAAATCTAATACGAAAATTAAATATTTGATTAAAATTTCCATGCTATTAGATGTTCCTCAAAAATGTCAATTTTGATCATGTACAAAAGACGAAAGAAATGTAGCGTTTTTAGTATCTCCTCAACACTAAATTAGATGTCATATTAATTAGATATTTTCACCACTATCATTTCCTAGGACAATCATGGCTCACAAAATTAAATGTCAATTGTCCGATTCAAAACGCCACTTGTCCAATTTTTAAGAGAGAAATTGAAAAGTGTATCTTTCCTTGTGGTTATTTTCTTCTTCTTTAGAACCTTAGAAATCCTTTATCTTTCTGCAACTTTCCTTCTCACTTATTCAACAAAAAATTTCACTCAAAATTTCTCAAAAACAACAACGACTTTCAGTTCTCCTCCAAAGCGTTAACCTCAAGTTCCTTTTGCTGTCACACTCAAAGCTCTTATTTTTTAGAGATGGATGCACCTACGTCTTTGAACCTCCTATGCAAGAGGAAAAAACTACAATGTCCACCTATTGCATGTACCATTCATGCTTTTATGGGTCCTCTACCCAGGTCCAACAAGAAACCCCAAAACTTGAATTTCTTTCTCTTCGCCACTCAAAGGTTTTAAGAAATACTTCTACAATGTCCACCTTGACTTGAAACCGTGGTGATGCCAATTTTTCCATCAATCACCTTATTTCTCTCTACCATATTGAATCATTATTCAACAATATAGATCAAGTAAAAGCCACACTTGAACCTTGATATTTTCACATAGATTCACTTCCTTCCAATAACCTTTTCATGCTTAGGTAATCTCAGAAGCCCACAAACATGATTCTTCAATCAACTTTAAATCTCCTAGAAACTCAATAACAACTCAGAAGTCACATGCATTTTTGCCCATTGTCTTTTACAAAACTTATTGAAGTACTATGAAGCAACTTCCAAACAACCATCATGTCTTGATCTCAAATCTCATAGTTTAAAGTCTTCAATAACTAATGATGAATAAACAACAACATTGGAACCTTCTAAAATACATAATCCTCGTATTTTAAACCCTTTAGCTATGATCACTTCCTAATTCAAACTAACACCTCATGTTCAACTCTAGCGCAATAGCCTAAATAATCAAACATGTTTATGGATAATAAATTTTACCCCAACTCTCGAAAATACCTCGTGTTGCAAAGAAGAAACTCATGATCATCGAACATTTTAAGTTTGATCGTACCAATACCATAACCTTGCCAGCCTTATTGTCACCAAGGACAACTACTCCACCTTGCTCCAGTTTCAAAGTATCAAAGTATTATTTTCTTTGAAACATGTGACAAGAGCAACCTGAGTCCATGGCCAACTATCTTCAGTCTCTAAACTCAACACCACTAATACATTAGAACTCTCATAACTATCCTCATTTGAGACAACTGCAATATGATTGGAATCATTGTTTCCCTTCTTCACTAAATAATTCACTACTACAAAATATATGTTTGGTAACACCATATTACTATGGCTGTTTAAGCAACCGTAGTAATAATTCATCTTAGCGCATCTAAATTTATTTTAATTTTATTAAAATACATTTCATCACGGGTCATAATAACAATCGTGGTGATAGAGGAAAGGTTACATACTTTGAATTCCAACACCAATTTTTTTTCCTTACAAAAAGGGTTTATCCTTATACTCTTATAAATATATTAAAATTAAAATACTTATCACCACGGTTAGTATCATAAATTGTTGTTAATAATACTTATATTTTATCACGGTTTTTGTCACCAACTGTGGTGAGAAGCAAAGTTATCAAGCTTCGGCAAAGAATTGCGTCTCTCTCAAAACACAAAACCCTAACATCTCTTTCTTCACATGTAGTGAACTCATCTCTCTTCTTCCATAGAACTCGTCTTTCTTCTTCTTCATACTCAAAGGTAATCAAGTTCAACATTATTTCTTCTTTATCTTTCTTCTTCTTATTATTATTATTACTATTCTTTTTCTCCTTCTTTTTTAAGGTAATCATGTTATTCATACGCTTTCTTCCTTTTTTATAGGTTCTAATATTCATCAATTTTGGATAACTTTCAAGGTACGTCATTCCTCGACCTATTCATTTCATTTGGTGTTACAAAGGGTTTTCATTTGGCATGGTGTTTTTTTATTTCAGTTTCACATGATTTTCGTGTTTTTTGGATTGTCTCTTCTTGGATCTCTGTTTTTGAAATGGTTAACTCGTGTTTAACAAATCAAAAGACAATATAAATAGGAATGCAGTTACCATATCTGTTCCAAGTATGATTGTGTTATTCTTAAAAAAATCAAACTTTCCAAATCTCGTTTATGTTTCCTTTTATGTTTAACATGTTATTTGTAGGATTACAATGTCATGCTAGTTTATGTCTCAAAAACCAGTTAACATGTTGTTTGTAGGATTACAATATCATGCTAGTTTATGTTACCAAATCTGGCTAACATGTTGTTTGTAGGATTAAAATGTCATGCTAGTTTATGTTAGTAAATTTGGTTAACATGTTGTTTATACGATTATAATGTCATGCTAATACATTTTAACTTGTAGGAAAGGTGAATGAAAAAAATTAACTCAAGAAAGCGTGTACGATGGGTGTGGTAAAAATACAAGGGAAATGAAGCGAAAGTTAAAGGTGAAAACTTGTGTGAAAGATCCATAATATCATATATTCAAATTTAACACAAGTTTGCAGCTCTCACTTCAGCTTCATCTTCCTTTCATTATGGATGTCATTTTGAGACAGGTAGATCATTTCTTCGTCCTCATTCTCCACGAGTATTTTCAATAAAAGGTGCGTTTGTGAAAAAATTTATGTTGTTGTTGTTGTTCAAAATGTTTACCTTATTGAGGTTTGTTAAGGTTTTTGTATGTCCTAGAACAAACTTGTTTTGTGCAGCTAGATGTAATTTAGCTCAACTCTAATTCACATTGAGTTTATTATATCGTATGTGGATTGATTATTTCACTAACCCCTAACTGAACATGCATCCATTTAAATTGATTTAGAAAATGAAAAATAAAGTTATAATTGAAAACCAACTTATATCAATTAATGTTTTTCAAATTGCATACATTTTGTAATTTTATATCCCACTCTTTAACATATATAATTTGGTTCAATACCCCAAGTTCTTTAAAGCAGTCATTACTTCTCTTATAGTTTATATTGTAAAACATTAAATTTGTTGAGAAATTTGGATTCATCGGCATCGTTGTCATCATAAATATCGTTACCATCGATTAAAATAATGATGTTGATAGTGGTGATGACGACTCTGAACTGGTCATTAAATTGATGTTTTTCAAAATAAACTAGAAGAGAATGAACTATTTCTTTGAAGAACTTGCAGCATTGAACCAAATTCTATATGTTAAAGAGCGAAATATGAATTACAAGATACATGAAATCTGAAAAATAATGGATCATCTAAGTTATTTTTCAAGAATAATTTAATTTTTCAGATTATTATCTTCTAAATTAATTTGAATGGTTGTATATTTTTATTGAGGGGTAAGGAAAAACAAGCAATCCACATGTTTTATAATAAACTCGTGAATGCATACCACCACAGTTGAAATATATAACTGTGATTAAATGTTAATATTATATGCGCTTTAATTAAATTGTTGTTGTTGGGTTTCAAACCCACAAACTATATATATCAAAAAAGTTATTTAATATAATCAGTGTGATAGGTAACACGCTGCTAGCTCATAATTTCAACGCCCATTTTAGAATTATCAAAATGGAAATCTCATGTGAAGATGTTTTCGACCAATGAAGATATTTTTTACCGAATTTGGTATTAAGGAGATCCAGTTGAAAGTCCTTGGGTGAGAAGGGTCAACATGCAGTCAGGATTTAGAAATATTTCTTCAAATATTTTGAAGATGGTTTCGATTGGAGATTCAAAATTCAAATAAAGGAGGGAACTTTGTTCTTATCTGAAACTGCTGAAGTACACGTGGAACATAATGGACAACTACATCCATGCAAAGTGCCATGTGTCTCGACGTGATTGAAGGACCGTTAGAAACGGTTATTTCGATTAAGTATAAATAGAGGGTCTTATTATTAGGACCAATGTATGTCAAAATGTGAACAAAAACTGTAAAACTTACCAAGTACCCATGTGAAGAAGAACCGTAAATTAAGAAATATACGTTTGTTTACACCATTGTCATTTATTTTGAAAAGCAATACGATTTATCTTTACTTTTCCAGAAATACTTCTTCATTTCAAACATTCTTAATACTTCTTTATTTCAAACATTCTTCTTTGTTGTTACTTATCGTCATTTCTTTTATAATTTTTCTCTTTAATTCGTATTAGTCTTTTACTGTCTGAGTTTTTAATCATCATTACCACAGACATTGTCGAAGTGTTCATATTCACTAGAATCTACTTTAAAACAATTAGCACATGCCCTAGGATCAATCTGATTGATCCTGTAAGTAACCAAATTTATTAATTTGGAAGATCAATGATTTTTTACCAATTTTCACGGTAAATAAATTGGCGCACCCGGTGGGACAGTGCTAACGTTTTTTTTATTATTAAAATTGTTTTTATTTGTGGTTGTTCATTCATTTTCTCCTTTTTCGAAAAAAAAATCATTGTATGTTATTAAGGAGTGGTAAAGTATCCATAACCAACTAACACAGACCAAGGAAGAAATCCACCGCGAGAATGGAGAATTTAAATGCGTCAGATAACCAAAATTATCAAAATCCATCAACCAGCAATATATCACCCCCCCTTCTTCTTCGATATGGGCGAACACGGCTACAATGCACGTGTCTGAAACGGTAACATCTATGGCAAATCTGATGCCAACACATTCGATCTCCCATACTGAACTGATTTTAACTTACATTGGGCCTAGGGGCATCCACATACTCCCCCACCAATTGGAAATGTTACAAACAGGCCTTTAGTACTCCATGGTTTCTCTATACCATTTAGTGGTCGAGAACAACCATATGGAATGTCAACTTCATTGATGACAAGTTTACACAATGCTGGTTCTACTTTCTCAGAACCATTAGTTAACATAAACTCTACAGTACAAAGGTTTGGGGTAAACATGGGTCGAAATATCCAATCTTCAGGTTTTAGACACCAGACACAAATACCTAGCCTTACCGATAACTCTGCAGTAATGTGGAGACAGCAGATGGACGACAGCAACCATGAGATGGTCCAAATGCTTACCCAAACATTGACCATCGTATTAATCCTCTTATTCAAAATACGGCTCAGTGAATTCAACAAATTACAGCGCAGGTGGCGCGAATGTCTGAATTCCTGGGTGTACCACAACCTCATCGACATCCTCTGAGGGATTGGGTAAGGGAAAATCAGGGGACAACCTTCGAAGAAGACCTTACTATCAACCAAATCCCATAAAATCAACTATAACCAAATATGGTAAATCAGGAAGTAGGAGTCGGGCCCCCTAGGATCGAACCAAAAATCCCCAGAGAAAGGGAGTCAATGGTAGTAATGGTAAATAGAAACCAAAACGCTGATAATGTCATATGGCAGATTCAACATGACGATATGGAAGCATATAATAATCTAGCAGCCATGGTCGAGAGGATTATGGTTCGAAATGGGGTAAATTTTGGCCTTTGAAGGCCAAATTATACGTCACCTTTGTCGGAATATATCTTACAGGCAGAAGCACCCCCTAGAACAAAAATCCCCAAATTCACTAAGTTTTCTGGGGATACTACTGAATACACTGTCAAACATGTGGCTAGATATTTAATTGAGGCATGAGACATTTCGAACAACGAGAGCCTTAGGATAAAGTTTTTCCCAAGTTCTCTCACAAATAATGCCTTCACTTGGTTAACCACCTTACCACAAAGTTCGATTCATACTTGGAATCAACTAGAGAGAATATTCTATGAGCAATTTTACATGGGACAAACGAAGATAAGTCTGAAGGAATTGGCTAGTATCAAGTGAAAGTTTACTTAACCAAATGATGACTATATGAATAGGTTTCGATTACTCAAATCTAGGTGTTTTACGCAAGTGCCAGAGCATGAACTGGTTGAAATGGCTAATGGGGGCCTTGACTATTCGATTAGGAAGAAGTTTGATACCCAGTATTTGAGAGATATGGCCCAACTGGTTGATAGGATTCGATAGTTAGAACGCTTGAAGGAAGAAAAGGCTAGAGAAAATAAGAATAAAAGGGAAGCCTATGTCGATTTTAGTAATGATGATGAACGGTCATGTAACGGACTTTCAGACTTTGACGAAAATGAGAACGACCTTGCTGAATTGAAGCAAGGGCCACCTTACGCGTGTAAGGTTTTGGCCCCGTCGAATGGAAAAAACCCTATTGAACCAAAAAGAATGATAAATTTCCTAAGAAAACTTATACTTTCGACGTTACAAAATGTGATGAAATTTTCTATTTGTTAGTTAATGATGGTCAAATAATAGTACCCCTGGGTGCTAAAGTACCTCCTTTAGAACAAAGAAAGAAAAGAAGGTTTTTCAAATACCATGGTTTTCTGGATCATAAAACATCTTAATCTTTTCTTTTCAGGGATCTTGTGCAGAACACCATCCAAGAAGGGATACCAAAATTTGGAGACAAAACTCGAAGCCAGATGAAGATCGACTCTGATCCTCTACAAGTAACTGATGCCCATTATACGGAGCCAGAGGAAGTGAACCTAGTCGAAGTCACTGATGATTTCGACATGACTGAAGTCACTGAAGACTTTATCAATAAACCTGTCATGGCTAAGATTTCTTAACATCTTGATCAAGAATCTTTTAATGACTTCATTCAAAAAGTTGTGGGAGATGCCACCGACAAGAGAGTTGATGTCTTCGACGCGGGAATCACTGAAGATTCCAATCTGATGATAATCACCAAGGAAACCGATGATGGTTTCGTACAGATAAATAAGGCCACTGAGGGCCTTCAATTATAATTCCAAAAGTTGGACATCACTGAAGATGTCAACATGGAGGTTAATATGGTCGAGATATCCCAGGAGACCTCCATGGAAGTTGACAATGAATGTCAACAGGAAGAATATAACAAAACCGCCTTTCCCAAAGAGGATGAAACATTGTCTGACTTCCTCCTAAGGTGCCAGAAGAAGCAATCGAAAGTCATGTTGTGCCCCCAGTGCAATATTGTGTTCGACAAGAAGGCGGCCCAAAATTTCGAGGGAGTAAGAAGGGTGAATCACCAAAGGGGTCACAAATCTTTTCAAGATCAACAGACTGTTCAGCCCATAAGGGCTTTCAACCCGAGGAGATACTATGATCCAAGACGGCCGATGGTGAAACTTGGTGAAGCAAAGGAAAAGGTCTTGCTACTAAACCCATTTCTTTCAAACCCGATGCTGAAGCTTTAAATGGGAAGTGGGTGAAGCCAGTAGATGGCAGGAAATGCAGCCAAGGGAAATGGCAGAGCTTCAAAGTCGAAAGAGGTTTGTCATTAACTTATCGTAGGGAATTTCAGGCCGACAAGAAAACCTCTCATGTCTCTGAAAATTATAAAGGAAAAAACCTATGATAAGGTCTCAATGGAGAAGGGAGCAAAGGAGGAGAAAAGCCCAGAGGGATGCTGGTGAAAAAGACAAAGTTGAGTCCAACATAAATGTACCTGTGAGATAAAAGGAAGGCTTAGGCTTCGATAAGAGAAAATGCAATGATCCAGCAGAGGCGGCCAGAGAAAGATATAATCAAATGGCTGCGGAAGACGAAATGTTGACTAATAATTTTGACTCAGGATCTGAGGCTTATTTGGATATTTTAGTCAGTGTGGTGTCTGTGATGCCAAGAGAGTTCGACCGAATCACAAAGGTCGAAGATACCGACAACATTACAGAGAGAAAAATGGCTTCTCATAAGCCAGTGTACTACTACGTGATGAATAATGGTTGTGTCGAAGAGCAAAATGCTTTCTTCGAGAGACTCAACGAGGCAATGAAGAGTCATCTTAAGCCTCTTTTCATTATTGGGAAGGTCGAAGATGTTCCCATTAATAAAATCTTGGTGGACTGCGGCGTGACCATGAATTTGATTCCTCATCACATGCTAAGGAAAATTGGCAAGTACGACACTGATGCCAAACCTCATAATATGGTGCTTACCAACTACGAGGGTAAAGTGGGCTCCACCATTGATGTCATCGAGGTCGAGTTAACTGTAGGAACGGTCACAAGATCCACAATGTTTATGATTGTAGAAACAAAGGCCAACTATAATATATTACTTGGAAGGGAGTAGATACATGGGGTTGGGGTTGTCCCATCCTCAATGCACCAGTGAATCGTTATATGGCGTCTATATGGTATCGTGAAAAATATAGAGGTTGATCAAGGGTACTTGAAAACCCGTATCAACCATACCGACAGACGCTAGTTCGACAAGCATTTGGCCAATATCGCTCCATGTGATTCGGCCGATTTTTCATTCACCCCTGATGACAATGCTTATTGTTCCCTGTCATTGCACCCTTACAATGGATTTTGATGAGACAGAGAAGTAGTGGGCGAAGACGACTTTGGATACCTGGGAACGTCTGGAATTAAACCCATAGGTTAGGGAAGCGAATTCAGTGTTGATGACTGAGTTCGTAACACTAAAAAGGATTTCAGCTTACATAACCGAAAACAAGCAGCAATTGGCCTTAGAGGCCAAAGTAAAAAACACGGTTGTCGAAGCCAGTAAAGTTTCTCATAAAATAGGTCCTGGGAAGGATTTTGATCCAATGCCACCTAACAAGGGTCAAAACGAAGAGCAAGGCCAGAGGATCAACGTTATCTACAATGATGAGCCTTTGGGTTTCCAGAAGGATCCGCTGACAACAGATGTTAAAATGCTAGCTCAAGATCCACTTGAGGAAATAGACTTGGGAGAGGGATTGATAAAGAGGCCAACTTACATTAGCGCCAATATCAACCCTCAACTAAAAGTCGAAGTAGTCCAGTTGTTGAAAGAGTTTAAAGATTGTTTCACGTGGGACTATGATGAGATGCCTAGTTTGAGCCGAGGTCTGGTCGAGTTGAAGCTACCAATCAAGCATGGGAAGAAGCCAATCAAGTAGAACCCAAGGCGATTCGCACCAGCAATACTCTTGAAGATCAAAGAAGAGGTCGAAAGGCTCCTTCGCTGTAACTTTATTTGTACAGTCAGGTATGTCGAATGGTTAGCTAATATTGTGTCTGTTATTAAAAAGAATGGTACTTTGAAGGTTTGTGTAGACTTTAGATATTTAAATACTGCAACCCCAAAGGATGAATATTCAATGTCAGTGACAGAAATGCTAGTCGATTCTGCTGCAGGATATGAATATCTTAGCATGCTCGATGGATATTCTGGATATAATCAAATATTGATTGCAGAAGAGGATATCCCAAAAACATCATTTCAATGTCCTGGAGCCTTAGGCACCTACGAATGGGTGGTGATGCGTTTTGGTTTGAAAAGTACTGGGGAAACCTACCAAAGAGCAATGAATTCGATCTTCCATGATTTTATAGAGACTTTTATGCAAATTTACATAGATGATATTGCCATTAGGTATTTTTCAAGGAAGAGCCATATAGACCATCTTCGACGATCCTTCGAGAGGATGAGCAAACATGGTTTGAAAATGAATCCTCTCAAATGCGCTTTTTGTGTGCAGGCTGGGGACTTCTTAGGCTTTGTGGTCCACAAAAAGGGAATTAAAATAAACCAGAATAAGACCAAGGCCATAATGGAGGCGAAAGCGCCATCAACAAAGAAAGAATTGCAGTGACTACTGGGCAAGATCAATTTCCTGAGGAGATTCATATCAAACCTTAGTGGGAAGACGCAAGCTTTTTCGCCTTTACTTTGACTAAACAAGGAAGGGTTCGAATGGGGGCAGGCTCAACAAGAAGCAATCGATAAAATTAAAGGATACTTAGGTGATCCACCAATCCTGACACCACCTTGTAGAAATAAGAGTATGAGATTATACATATTTGCATGTGACAAGACTTTAGGGAGCATGTTGGCTCAAGAGGATGATAATGGCATCAAAATAGCCACCTACTACCTTAGTAGGGTCTTAAATGATGCAAAAACTAGGTATATCATAGTTAAAAATTGTGTCTATGCTTGTATTTTTATTGTACAAAGTTGAAGCATTATATAAAACCTGTTCATGTTTATGTTTCATCTTATTTCGACATCATTAAACATATGTTGTCCAAACCAATTTTGCACAGTCGAATTGGGAAGTGGGCATTAGCATTAACTGAATATTCTGTAACGTACATGCCATTAAAGGCTGTTAAAGGACAAGTGGTAGCAGATTTTATAGTCGACCATTCCATAGATGCGAATGCACTGGACTATCTCGAATTAGAATCTTCGAAGTTGTACTTCGATGGGTCTAGTCACAAGGATGGAACATGCATAGGAGTGCTAATTATTTCTCCTAATAAAATTCCAACAAGACTCAAGTATAAAGTGGAGGGTCTCTGCTCGAACAATGAGGCTGAATATGAAGCCCTCATAGCCGGACTTGAAATATTGTTGGAATTGGGGGCAACTCGAGTCGAAATAATGGGTGACTCAAACTTAGTATAAAACAAATCACAAAAGAATACAGATGTGTTAAGGAGAATTTAATTATGTACTTCATAATAGCCAGTCGATTGCTAAAAAGATTCGAGATGGCTAAAATTCAACATATACCTAGATTGGAAAATCAAGTGGCTAATGATTTGGCTCAAATTGCATCTGGGTATAAAATTTCAAAAGAAAAATTGCAAAAAGTCATCGAATCCAGAGGGAAAGTTGTATCAACCAGATTAACCCCACCAGACTTAGAAAAGACAAAGCTGGGATACGCTGATGAAGGAAACTTCGAAATATTGGCAATAAACAATCTGACAGACGAGGAAACCAATAGTGGAATATCTACAGAATCCAAAGACATCTTCTCATCGAAAAACCAGGTATCGAGCGTTAAGTTATTTTCTTTTGGGATCGGAGTTGTTTAAGAAATCTTCTGAGGGAGTTTTGCTTAAGTGCCTCAGTGAGTCACAAACATATTTAGCTCTTTCGACTGTCCATAGTGGGGCATATGGGGGGTACCAAGTTGGACATAAGATGAAATGGCTCTTATTTCGCCAAGGGATGTATTGACCTGCCATATTGAAAGATTGCATCGAATTTTCAAAAGGATGTCAAGAATGTCAGGTACATGCAGGCATACAACATGTTCTCGCAAGCGAATTGCACTCTATAATCAAGCCTTGGCCATTCATAGGATGGACTTTGGATTTAATTGGAGAAATTCGACCACCATCATCTAAGAATCAGAGGTATATCCTGGTGGGCGTTGATTATTTTACGAAATGGATCGAAGTTCTACCTTTACCAAACGTAAATCAGGAGGATATGATTGAGTTTATCCAGAAGCATATTATTTATAGATTTGGACTCCCAGAGACTACCACGACAGATCAAATGTCAGTATTCACTGGTCGAAAGATGCAAGAATTTGCTAAAGAAATGGGTTTCAAATTGTTAACTTCGACGCCATATTATGCTCAGGCTAATGGACAGGTCGAAGCTGCTAATAAATTGATTATTGGTTTGATTAAGAAGCATGTGGGGAAGAGGCCTAGAAATTGGCACAAAACTTTAGATCAGATTTTATGGCCCGGACCTCCCCCAAAGAAGCCACTAATTCGACCCCTTTTCGGCTGACCTTTGGTCATGATGTTGTTCTACCATTAGAGATTCATCTACAATCCACAAGAATTCAAAGGCATCATGAAATTCCATCAAAGTCATATTGGAACATGATGCTGAATGAATTAGCTGATTTAGATGAAGAAAGATTAAATGCCTTGGAGTTATTAAAATGGAAGAAGAAGAGAGTAGAGAACTCTTATAACAAGAAGGTAAAAAGTGGGAAGGCCTTTTTTTCGGATTTTGCAAGTATTTTCTAATCGTGCCTATGAGACTGAGGAACTTAATGAAGACAAGAGGATCTTGAGAGCAAATAGGAAATATTTAAAAAAGTATAAGACTGTATTCCAAGAGATAAAAATAAGAAACGAGTAATTATGTATAAGTTAATTATAGCCAATATGGTAAAACTACCAAAATGGTTTGCATTTGATTTGAAGGCCCAAAGGGCTAGTATTTATTACAATAAAGACTTATATTTCATTACATCAAAATAGGCAAAATGGAAAGGAGACTAAAACTAGAAAGGAATATTGGCCTTGATCTGAAGGTATTTTGCTTTAAGAAGTTCCAGATGTTTCTCACATAAAGACCTTTTCGATTGGAGAAGTTTGATTTATAATTCCAGTTTTCGAGCTTTTTCGACGAATTCCATGCCAAATTCTATTTCTTTAGCCATTAAAGCATCATCGAACTCCAAGAGTTGACTTTTGCTTCTTTCAGCTTCAAAGGTTTTGCCATGTAGTTCTTCTATTTGTTTTCTCCACGAAGAAATATGGCCTTCGATCTTCTCCTTATTCTTTTGTTTGGTCTACTCCAATTCCATTGTTGTGTTGGTTGACTCAGTAGCAGCATCCCAGGAAGCTGCCTTAGAACCAATATTCTTTTAGATTTCTCCTGTTAGTTGAGGTAGTAGCTTATGATCTTCGACAACTTGGTCAATCATAGTGCCTACCTCCAAGATAACATTTGCCACTTCAGGAGAGATTTCTAGAAGATTAACTTGATTAAGAAGAGCCTTCAAGGTCAAAGAGGCAGAAGGATCATCCAACAACAACAGGAACAAGTCACCCTTAAAGATCTTATCCTTAATCTTGGAAAGCACTTCATCCGCAGACGTACTCGAAGGCTGATCGTCAAACGCCGAAGCAGTGATAAAGCTTTTCTTAAAAGAACTTTCCCTACAACTTAACATAGCCTTCAAATATTCAAGGGGTTGACTTCGTTTCAGAATAGCCAGTTCTTCTGCAGAGAGACCCCCAATACTACTTATCGAAACTTTGTCTGTCAGATTATCTACAATAGTTGGAGTGGCAAGAGTTTGGCTTTAAGCCTGTCCTTTGCCTATGTCATCCTCCCTTTCTTTAGAGCCTCCATCATTGTCACCAACAGGGATTGGGGTCTGGTTACCTTCGTTCTCTTCGTCTATCACCGTATCTTCGCCATTACCACCCTTTTCCTAGGGATTGACTGTTCCTTCAACATTGCGTGAATCGCCTCCAGGATTATCTCCAACTCGAATTCCTTCATCCACCACCATGGTATCTTGGTTTACTCCAGCGTCATCTTCTTCGTTCGAATCAGTTTCATGATCGGAGCCACTGGTGTGAGAGTGTTGAGTAGTAGTCTTTGGTGGTGAAGTATCAATCTCATCAGAAAGAGGTTGATTGATCTCACTCGTGGAGCTTTTTTCAGATGGCGGTCGATAGGTGGGTTCGCCATCACTATTTAAGACATCTGCTATAGAAGCTGGCGCAAAGGAAGTTGTGGCTTTGGTTCGAAAGATGGTACATGCGCCATCCTGAAATCAATACAATCGAAAAATGAACCGTGAAAGACATTAAATAAACTAAGTGAGATAAAGTGAAGTTTGTTTTACCTTGCCTCCTTCGACCCCAGGGCTGAAGTTATTACTTTCACTTTGAGTCGCCGCTATCTTCGCCATGTCTTCAAGAGTAAGTTCTTGGATGGTAAATGCAGAAGGCCTTTTCTTGGAAAGTTTTGTTGGAGGCTGGCTCAAAGTGTCAGTAATCTTTGGTTGTTGTTTTCTCTTCCTAGAGGTTAGGTCGAGCACATGTGAGATATCCTCTTCGTCAAATTCTATTATGACGGGGGGTTTTGTGGGTTTGTTTTGGATTTTTATGGGGGTTAGAGGAGGTTTTCAAGTAGCCTAAATTAAGCATTGGAATGTCAACATCATTAAACATAACAAAGAGTAAAAAAGGACAAGACAAAGATATAACTTTTTAGGCTTGCTACCTCCCTCAGTCTTTGATTCGACTGGCCTTCTGATTATTGTTTTCTTGGGTGGAACCTTGGTGGCTAAATGAAAATAACATAAAGCAATTAGTGTAAGTTAAGGGTAAATATCCTAAAAGAGGGGTATGCTTCAAGGAAAACCTCATGTGTCACACCTTCATATATGTCCAATTCGACGTGAACATCTTTGATCCCTATATGAAGATGCCCTTTGAAACTGTCTAAAGTATGCTTAGTCGCAACCACCCGTTGGGCTTTTTTCTGGGACTGCTATCGAAGTATCTTAATGGATTCCCCATAGATAAACCAGTCTGGAAATGGAGGGGCAAAGGCCACTCCAAAGTCAGCATTAGGCAGTGGAGGAAATTTTGGGGGAAACAATTCAAAAGCCATTTCGTAGCGTTTCTCATGAGGAACGTACGAAGGAATTTTTAGACTTTACATTTTCTTTGAAAAAAAATCTTTGAGCGTGACAGCTGTTTCACGGATGGTTCGACTAAGATCATCAGACCTATAGGCAGTTTCAAAGTAATTTTGAAAAGCTTAGATTTCTTTTATAAGCGTGTAAGTACCTTTTATGGTCTTTTCCTGCACAAGAAGAAAAGCTTTGTCAAAATGTTTGATAAAGGAAGAGACATCACATAACTCCTCAATATAGTATTTGTTCCACCATCTCCCAAATTCTCGAGTGCAAAGGAAGTTAGGCTCGAAGTTGAGAGGAGTGAGTTGGGTCCTGCCAGTATATCTGGCTATCTGCTTGAGGGCGGTGGTTTCATTGTGGACTGCATTGTAGAGAAGGAGGCTACCCTTTTTATCATACAGGCACTTTAGGAGAGCCCGAATTAACCCAAACTGTCGAGCAACAAGGTTGGGTTGATAGGCGGTCAAAGTAACCTGAACCTTCGAGGGGTTAAATAGAAGAGTTAAGATCCTAGGGGTCAAAAAGGCTTCCCAAATCAGTAAAGATTCTATCTCTCGTTTTTTGGAGGGAGATGGTAAAGTCCTTGTAAACCATTATGGACCATACTTTCTGGAAGCAAATGGGGTTATGCTCGAAGTAAAAACATGGCCCTTGGCAAACATCATTGTATAGCCCATGAAAGTTGGTTGAAGGGTTTGTCCTTCGTCATTGGGAGTCAGTTGGGCCAATCGAATGCCTTCGATCCTTTTGTTTTTAACCTCCTTAGCTTCTTCATCAACGAGGCCTTTATTCAGTAAACTTGCCTCAAACGTGGCATTAAGCCAGAGTTGTAATAGCCAAAAGGGGCCAGAGAGGAGGAGATTTCCTTTTTCACCCAAATTCTTCAATTCAACGACTACATCACTCAATGACTCATAGAGGCTTGCCAGTATCATCTCACTTAGGCAAACATCATGTCCAACATGTAGTTGATTTGCCAAGGTGAGATATTTTTTGGCAACTTGCAGAGACTTCGAGCAAAAGATTGAATGAGACAACCACAGGGCTAAGAAAGCTATGTGATCCATGTTAGAGATGGTGTCAGTTTCTTTGTCATGATAATGCGTGATGTGAGTCAAATATGTTGCTCGAGAGGTCGAAAAGGCTATGGTATCTTCAGAATCAATCTCAAGGTCGTACGTGTGTCCATTGGGTTTTCGCCCCGTGATTGTGGCTAAGTCGAAAAATGTTAGTGTAGCCATGCCGCATGGGAGGTGGAGAGTATAATGTGTACTATCCCATAAGTACAATGAAGAAACCAACATGGAGACACTATACTCCAATCCTATCTTCGACAACATGATCAGGTTGTAAAT
This sequence comes from Lathyrus oleraceus, assembly GCF_024323335.1. Lineage (NCBI taxonomy): Eukaryota > Viridiplantae > Streptophyta > Magnoliopsida > Fabales > Fabaceae > Lathyrus > Lathyrus oleraceus. The sequence continues at coordinate 143,308,324 of NC_066581.1, read as the reverse complement.
TCCCATGTCTTTCCAGTTTTGGGATTTGGTTTTCTCTATTTTCTTTAACCATTCCAAGTAATCTGTTGGGTCTTTGAATGAAGGGGTAATGCGAAAAAATTTAAACCCTTTGTTCATGAACCTTAAATCTATGGTTCCACTAGTGTTTGGGTTTTCAGCAGCGGTTAGTTCAACCCTAGGTATTTTTTTGCTTGCCCTATGGGTTTACATTTATGGTAAGAGGGGAAATATTCTTTGAGTTTGCTAAAATCAATGTCTAAATTAGTTAAAGGCCCAAATAATGCATGAGTTTTTCCAGAAACAGAAACAGGGATAAGTACCTAGGAAGCGTAGATTTTGCGTTGTTCTCCGTTTTGGGTTCTGGGATATATTGTTGATTACCCACCGTTACTAGATTAGGCAATGTAGTGAAAGGAGGAAGCTCCAAAATCTTCTTGGGAGCTTTTGATTTGACAACTATGGTCTTGATAGTTATGCTCACTTCTTTAGGGGCTTTGCTTGAGGTTGCCATTTCTGTTGAAAGTTGAAAGAAGGAAAGATAATTTGGGTTTTGGTTTAAGATTGTTTGAAGATGAATAGCTAGAGCGTTTGAAGTTCAGTAAGCATAAAAATGTGAAATTGGTAAGTTTGTGGCTTTTATAAGCAAAAGTGGGAGAAAAAAACGCTTCAAATCAACATTGATGGTTGACAAGTTAGTGGGACATGTGTCTCTCTTGGATAGTGTGATGGAGAGGTGGTAATTAATGTTTGAACCCACGATTTCCTAGAGTCTAGGAAACGTGATTATTGAAAAGATTCGGTTGTGGGCTGAAGAGAGGTGGTTAGGAAAAAGGTAATGATGACTCTGACGTCACCAGACAGCTGGAAGAAATTGAAAAGTTTTACAACATTGGAACGTTTGGCAATATGTCAAAGTTGTTCAAGGCGTCGAAACATGTTCTCAAAAAAGATCTTTTTCTCCTATATGTCAAAAATAACATTTTTCGGGGCAATTTGTTAGCTCATAATTTCGACGCCCATTTTAGCATTACCAAAATGGAAATCCCATGTGAAGATGTTTTCGACCAATGAAGATGTTTTCGACCGAATATGATATTAAGGAGATCCAGTCGAAATTCCCTCTGTGAGAAGGGCCAGCGTGCATCCAGGACTTAGAAATATTTCTTCAAATATTTTGAAGACGGTTTCGATTAGAGATTCAAAATTAAAATAAATGAGGGAGCTTTGTTCTTATCTAAAACTGCTGAAAGTACACGTGGAGCATAATGGACAGGTACATCCATGCAAAGTGCCATGTGTCTCGACGTGATTGAAGGACCGTTAGAAACAAGTATGTTTGTTTAATAAAGTCCCTAGAATAGTTAGTCTGTTTAATGTATCAAGTGTGACTTAATCATGAGATCACATTAAACATAAGGACACTATTCTTAAAGTATCTGTAGTCGAGCTTTATTGTGAAGTGGGATAACATTAAAGCATTAAGGCTATTATATATATAGACTGATGATTATATCTCATGGATCATGGATAAGGAGTTATCAAGTCTTAAACATAGGTATGAATATTAAGAGTAATATTTATACTGGATTGACCCGCTATGAGAATACTATATAAAATATTATGCAAAGTGTCATAAGTTATTCTCATGGTGATAATGGTGTATACCACCCTTCGACCTGAAACCACTATGGACCCTAGATGTAGAGTCAAGTGCCTTATTGCTGATCAAACATTGTCCGTAACTAGATGACCATAAAGACAGTTGATGGGTACTCCACGAAGCATGCTGAGGGACATGAGTGACCTAGATGGAATTTGCCCATCCTGCATAACAGGATAAATGTCTATGGGCCCAATATTGAATTGGACGAGGATGACACGGTTTATGCCTTGTGTTCAATATAGACATAAGGGCAAAAGGGTAATTGTACACATAAGTATTATAACAAAAGGATTTGTCAGATCACATGACATTTTTGTGTCTTGGGTAGTAGTGATGTGTTGCTAAATACCACCCACTGTTTATTATGTTAAATACATGATTTAATATAATTGCCAATGTCGCGAAAACCTACAGGGTCAAACACAAAAGGACAGGTTGATGAGAGATAGAGTAACTAAGGAACACCGTAAGGTACAGTGCACTTAAGTGAATTATAGAACATCATAAGGCACATTATACTTAAGTAGAATATGAAATATGGTAAGGTACCACGCGCTTAAGTGATTTTGGCATATTATAATATATGGGCCACATACACTTAAGTGGGCTTTTTAGCTTGCAGCCCACACAAGTGGTTCTATAAATAGAACCCTTGTGCAGAAGCATTTGGGCAGTTGCAATTTCATCTCTCTCTCTCTCTCTCTCTCTCTCTCTCTCTCTCTCTCTCTCTCTCTCTCTCTCTCTAAGCCTTCATTCGTACCAGCTAGCACTGAGATTGAAGGAATCCGTTCGTGTGGATTGAGTAGAGGTGTTGTCATCGTTCAACTTTCATGATCGCTCCGTAGATCTGCATCAAAGGTTTCAATTGTCATAAGAGGTAACGATTCTATCACTGATCATGCCCATTTGTAAGGATCACTAAAGGAGAATTTTTTTAAAATTCCGTTGCATTTTGGATCGCCCTTCTCCTTCAGTCAGGACTTAGAAATATTTCTTCAAATATTTTGAAGACGGTTTCGATTGGAGATTCAAAATTCAAATAAATGAGGGAGCTTTGTTCTTATCTAAAACTGCTGAAAGTACACGTGAAGCATAATGGACAGCTACATCCATGCAAAGTGCCATGTGTCTCGACGTGATTGAAGGACCGTTAAAAATAATTATTTCGATTAAGTATAAATCGAGGGTCTTAGTGTTAGGATCAGTGTATGCTAAAGTGTGTATAGAGTCTATAAAATTTACCAAGTACCTGTGTGAAGAGGAACCGTAAATTAAGAAATGTACGTTTGTTTACGCCATTGTCAGTTATTGTGAAGCAATACGATTTATCTTTACTTTTCCAGAAATACTTCTTCATTTCAAACATTCTTAATACTTCTTTATTTCAAACATTCTTCTTTGCTGTTAGTTATCGTCATTTATTTTAGAATCTTTGTCTTTAATTCATATTAGTCTTTTACTGTCTGAGTTTTTAATCATCATTACCACAGACACTGTCAAAGTGTTCATATTTATTAGAATCTACTTTAAAACAATTAGCACATGTCTGTAAGACCCCAATTTTGTCCCTAAGATCCCTCATCGCCATATCATATCATCATTGCCTCAAGGATCATTGTGCACCTTTGCTTCCTCCTTGTGGGTGGGTTATCTTGTGAGTGTGGTTTCTTGATCACCAAGCATGTTTTGCATTTTTATATCATTGCTTTTCATTTGTTTACTAACCAAAAGTACAAAAATATTGTCATCTAACATTGTTACTTGCAGATGAAGCAACCATTAGGTCAAGCCAGTCAAAGGCATTCCTTGAGCAATAGATGGTGGCCATTCTGAAGAATTTGGGCACCATGATCATTCATCAAGAGTTCATATGAGTTGTGACATCATTTTGAATCAAGATCTCAAGTGTTAGAGGCTTGAAATTCATCAAAGCATGGCTCAGTCAACCAAACCCTAGCAAAGTCAATTATGGTCAACTGTGCATAAAATCAGGGATTTGAAGGTGGGAGATGGTTTGAGAGGTCTCATTCATGTCCATACAAGCCTCATATAACATGTCAAACATCATTATTGAAGAATTGGAGGTCAGACAAAAAGTTTCTAAAAATAGCAAGTGACTTGTAATTTCCAACTGCCAAAAATGGAAAGGTCTTCTCCTCAACTTTACATCACCATGCAAGCTTCAAATCAAATTTTGTCCAACATGAAAGTTGAATATCTTGCTCTTACCTTTCCAAAAAGTCCAAGAACATCCATTTCCCATTTGTGGTTGGCAAGTTATGATCAAATCATTGTCAAAAAAAGTTGAACTTCAAGGAGGCATAACTTTTAAACCAAAAGGCCAATTCATGTGATTCTTTTTTGAGCAAATCTCTTTTGACATGCTCTTTCATAATCCATCATCACATTTCATCAAAAATCATCACATAAAAAGTGCATTTTTCAAGTGAATCAATTTAAATTTTGGTGGGAAAAAAAGTGAATTTGAAAAGTACACATAATTCTCATGCCAAACCAATTCAATTTGCCTTAAAACAGAATTTGTGACTTGCTTCAAGTGGAATTTTACTGTTCCATTGGTCATATTTGCATAAGGGCATTTTTGCCAAATTCCATTAACATGTTCATTTCACTAATCCAACCCATTTTGCCTAATCATGTTTAGCTAGTGTGATTAACAGGTGGTATAAAGCACTAATCATAACAGAATTCTGCATCAACACTTCACAATTTCAGATCCAAACTTTTTTCATCTCAAATTCTCTCAAATTCTCAATTTCTCTCAAACTTTTTTCAACTTTTTCCATCAAATTTCTTGATTCTTTTTGCTTGCTCCTTGTTCTAATCATCATTTGCAGGCATGATGAAGATCTGTTGAAGCAAGATTGTGCATAATTCAAGCTAGATCGCAGCTTTTGAACTTCGAACATTCACATGGCAGTTGGAATTTCAAGAAGAATTGAGCAATGCTGAGCTATTTTCTTGCTTCCATTCATCTTCCTCATCATCATAGATCATCTGTTTTCACAATCCAAGCCTTGATTCGCACAAATTCACTTCTGCAATTCTTTGAAGGTAAGAATTCAATCACTCTAATCCTTGCAATTAAGATGTGCATCTGATAGATCTTTTGTTTGTGAGTATGAGGAACTTTGAATCGTGCATTTTCATTAGATATTAAGGAAGTTATGCTGATTTGAACATTTGGATGTTAGAACTTAATTTGATCGATCCTTTTGATATGAGTAAAATTAGAACAAATTGAAGCTGGATTAGTGTTGTGCATGATGAGATGATTCGAGTGATATAATTTTTTTTGCATTTCTGGAATGTTTTGTTCTTGGTGATTGATGAACATGATGAACACGCGTTGAAGTTGTAGATTTTCAATTTCCATAATCAGTTTGATCTGCCTTGCCTCCATTTTGCATGTGTTTCTTTGTTTTTGAGCCATGAGCCAATCACACTGTGCCACGCACTTAAGTGAAACGCGGCGTTTCACTTAAGTGGCGCCATTTTTGAAATCCTCAGCGGTTCGATTCCGCTCCACAGCATTCACATGTTTTGCCTTTTACATTTTATTCCAATTATGCCTTCCATGTTACATGCTTCCTTCCATGCATTTTTTATTTTTCTTTCACATTAAAAAATCCATAACTCATGAAATAATAATCCAAATCACATGCAATTTTTTGTGAAATGCTCATCATGTTGTCTACTTTTTTATGGATATTTTTTCAAGATTTGTGCACGGTTGGAAAAAATAATTGCCTAGGGTTTATGTTTACATGTCATTCCTTGCACATAGTTTTCCATTTCATTTGTGAAATCATGATGGTTGATCCAAAATTCTTGAAATTTTACATGAATAATCTAGACTCATTCCTGGTCATTTTGGCTTTGAGTTTGCTATTTTTGCCTTTCTAGATTGTGAGTTATGATGTGATCATTGGAGGTGTGACAATGTGTGTCACACCATTTCTTGTCCAACTTCTTGAATTTTTGTTACCATGCCATATGAACTCAAAATAATCTGAATTTTTTCATGATGATACTTATGGATGTTAAGTTTGCTTGTGATTTTTACTGGAATTTTTGAATGCATTTTCTATTTGTTTGAGAATTTTCCCCCTGTTTGACCAATTGTGGACCTTTTGTGAGTCATGATCTTATATGATTTGTGAAATCCTTGGTGTTTATTGGATGGACCTAAAATTTGGCATGTGTATTATAGACATCTTGAAGTTTGCCATGGCTTTGGTTTCATTCATTTCTCTCATGTCATTTCTGTTTTATGTTTGCTTGAAGTTGATGCATGATTTAGTGCCTTGTATGAGCTTGTTTGAACATGCCTTGACTTGTTGATTTTAATTGACATACTTCCACATATCCAAATGACATGATTTTTGGTGTGTTGCTCATTCAATGTGTTCTGCTTAGGCCTAATTTTTCTTGGAATTTATTGAGCCATTTTGGTATGGATATGCTTGTGTTCATTCTGTTTACATCAATATGATTCCAACTTGCCTACTTTGACATGATTTGTTTGTGAAATGATTTTTGTGCATAGTTTTGACATGAGACCAATTGGACTTTGTTCTTAGTTGATTAATATTGATTTTGATCAATTTTCATGTTCTGTTTTAAATTTTTTCTCCTCCTTTGACCCTAGGCTTTGGCCTAAGGGTTTACTTCTCATGTTTGAGTTTGATTTTCAGGTGAAGAAGCAATTGCTTTAAGGAGATTAATTCAAGTTGATTGAGTTTGGTTTATTGGATTGTTATGAACTAACTTGGTTTGTTTTGTAGGATGCTAGCTCATTTCATTTGAGTTTGTGCTTTGCACATTTGATTGATTATGTTGATTGTTGGTTCTTATCTTGTCTGTTTTGACTCTGTGATTGGTGTACTGATTATATTTGATTGATTTCAGGTACATTAGTTGCTATAGTTCCATTGTGAACTTGCTATTGCTTTGCTTGATAGAATTAGCATTGAGGTAGAATCTCTTTTCTACATGTAGTTTGGAAGACCTGGCCTGTTACTTGGCCAGGCACCTGTCTGAAGTCCTCCTTAAGAGGCAATGTTTGTGATTGTTTAACTTTGTCCCCAAGCAGGAAAAGACCTCATATGAGACAATTGGTAGATAGAAGAGATATGTAGCCTATCTCCTACTATTCTGTGTGTCTTCCCATTGCTCACATTACATGTTTGTAGCATTGTGGATCTTAACCCAAGATCTATCGAGTCATTAACTTGTGGAGAGAGTTCCAACTTTCTGAACTCCCACACCTTCTGATATTCAATGCTCTCCTTGACTAGGGATAAGAGTAATGAGGCACACCCCTCATATCCTTTCATCTGCTTCACCTTAACTCTCAATGTTAAGGTTAAGAGCACCACTTACCCCATTCCAGTTGACTTTAAAGTCTAACCCTTGTTTGAGCCTAATTGCTTGGTTATAGTGTGTGCTAAATGACTTTGTTTGATTGATTGCTTGGTTCATCTGTACATGTTTGCTTGGTTGCCTTTGTGCATTTATCATCATTAATTGTTCATTATTGTATGATCATCATCTCATATCTTTGTGATCCATCTTTGGTTTACCCATTGAGGACAACTGTAAGTCCATTCATTGGCCATTGTTCCTATGATTTGGAAGGGATAGAGTGTAAGACCATTTCATTGGCCACTTATGTCCTCTTTGCTTAGTGCTTTTATCTTGTTTGTTGTATGTGAGGATGCAATTGTAAGACCATGTTTTTGGCATTTGTACTCCTATGATCATCCTTTGGAGGTTGGTATAAGTCCAGTTGATTGGCATCTGGTATCCACCCTTTTGTTCTGTTTTTGCTTTGTGAGATTGGAGTAAGTCCATTTATTGGCATCCGGTATCATTGTTCTGTTTTGGGAGACTGGTGTAAATCCATCTATTGGTATCCGGTATCCACCTTTGTTGTGAGATTGGTATAAGCCCAGCAATTGGCCTCCGGTATCATCTTGCTTTTATTTGTTATTGCTCATTTGCCTATTCCTAAGGACACACTTGAATCATCTTCTATATGATCTCAAGAGGTGAACCTTTCTGAGAAGTTTTACACTCTTTCATCCACACCCTTCTGTTTCAAAACCCCTTTTCACTTGTTGACTTTTAAAACTTGTAAATATATGTTGTGCAAACATTCTCATCTCTTTTCAAATTAGAAACCTGGACCCTAAGTCCTTGACTTTTCAAACTCCATTTCATAACACTTCTTTGAATCAATCCTAATCATACCTTGACCATATTTTGTGAAATACTCATAAATCAATTAACTTCACCCATTCAATTGTTTTGTGGCTCTGTCCATTGTTAATATGTTTTCACACATTAGCCATAGGTTTCAATTACCATAGTGGTTGATGTAAATCTTACCTTGTCCTTAGTGAGTTGATTGTAAGACTTCCGTACTGAAAACAAGGTTAACCCCTCTAGTACGTCGAAGCCGTCCTCGCATGGTGGATTGTTGATTCAGGTTGAGTTTTCTCCCATTGGTAATGAAAAACTTTAGTGCTTGTGTTTTAAAATGAACTCACTAATTTTTGGAAATCTTTTAGCCGAACTACGGCGTTTTGATCCTTACCTTTGATGGAAGGTACGTAGGCAACGGGTTCATCCGTTCAAACACAAAAACAATAAAATTGTATATTTCTTTTCTCATCATCCCATTCATGTTTGCACAATATGTCATAAACAAATAAACATTTTTATACAACAAGTGTGAAAAGGGCTCCCTAGGAGTACCTAGGACGTGATGGGTGCCTAACACCTTCCCATTGCGTAATTTACCCCTTATCCAGATTCTCTGATCTTTTCATTAGTTTTCTATGTGTAAAACTTCTTAGGCTTTTGTTCGCTTTTTAGCCCATCCTTTGGATAAATAAAAGTGCGGTGGCGACTCGATTTCTTTGTATACTTTACTTATGGTTTAATCAATAAATCATATAGCGACGAATACACCGCTACAGAAAAGTGGCGACTCTGCTGGGGAACTCGATATTAGACCTTCCCTGGTGGTATTGCCTACTTTTCACCCTTGTTGTATGATATGTTGTTATGTGTTATTTGACATATTTTTGTACAATTTGGGATAACTGTATTGATTGTAATGTTTGAATTGCTTGATATACAATTGCTGTTTGCTTTGGTGATCTCTGTGAGATGAGTTCTATACCCGAACTCGAGTGCACTCTAGGATAGGAGAATGGCGTAGTCTTGTTGACTGGTGTGGAGTATTCCTTAGCCAGTTGACTTGCGAGTCCATTCACTTGGTGGAGGTCATGTTGGATTAATAATGTCACACAAGTTATTTGTGGTTAGGCATTATTCTTTCAATCATGTGCCTTAGAAGCCAAGGACCTTAGTTTACCAAGCCCATCTTGGCCTATTTTTAGGACGTAGTGCGGAGGTCGTTCAGATGTAAGATCTGATGCGATTGTTACGCGATACTACACTCATAAGAGTCTCTCTCGAGAATATTTTTGGAATACGAGTATTCGTATATCCGATAATATCCGAAAGATGGGACGATGATTATGGGAACCTCTGGTAGAACATGTCTGGCAGGTTTAAACCCTAGTACACACTCCCTTTGGGTGGTTCTTAACCGAGACTCCATGCTCGTGACTCTTAGCAAACCCGTGATTCATGGTTGAGTCGTTCAGACAACCTTAATATCAATGGAACTTGGGCGTCGATAAGGTGTAAACCATAATCCGCCAAAATGGATGATTGATATTAAGGATGTTTGAACCGGTTCATGTACCGTTAATATCAATGGAACTTGGGTGTCGATAAGGTGAAAACCTAAATCCACCAAAATGGATGATTGATATTAGGGATACAATGAGCTTTCCCATGACCTTTGTTTGGTGTGACTTGCTTGATCCTTGAGTGTGATTGTTGCATTCATGCATTCATGCATTCATCTGCATTCATGTCATCAGAAAAATGAGAAAATTTTCAAGGAACTTAAAGGGTTTATTTGCAAAATTTTCAGACATGGAAAGACCGAAAAGGCATACAAAGAAGTACAGCTTTAGACAGCCCGATGTGAAAGAGTTAAGGAATCTGACATCTTATGTATTAGATCCCTTGGGTTTCAAAGCTCACTATGGGAAACTTCTGCCTCTGTTGACTACTCAGGTTGATGAGGGTTTGATGAGTACTTTGGCTCAATTTTACGATCCTCTGTATCACTGCTTCTCTTTTCCGGACTTCCAGTTGCTGCCTACCTTGGAGGAGTATTCCCACCTTATTGGGATTCCTATTCTGGATCAGGTGTCGTTCAGTGGCTTAGAGAGTATTCCGACTGCTCGAGAGATTGCAGACTTGTTGCACATAGATGAAGAATTAATTGAAGCTAATCTGACTACCAAAGGCGGGATTCAGGGTTTTCCTTCCGAGTTCCTCATCGCTCAAGCTACCATCTATGGGAAGGCCATGAGTGAGGATGCCTTTGAGGCTTTATTTGTGTTGCTCATCTACGGTTTGGTGTTGTTTCCCAACTTCGACAAATTTGTGGATATGAACGCCATTAGGATCTTCTCAGTTCTTAATCCCGTTCCGACTTTTTTGGGTGATACCTATGTCTCTTTGCACCTGAGGAATGCAAAGGGTGGAGGAGTTATTGTTTGTTGTCTACCTTTGCTGTACAAGTGGTTTATTTCACACTTGCCGCAGACAATTGCTTTCAAGGAGAACAAGGGATGTCTACGGTGGTCTCAGAGACTTATGTCTCTCACTAATGATGATATCTCTTGGTACGATCGCGTGTATGATACAGTGCAGATTATTGATTATTGTGGTGAATTCCCTAACGTGCCTCTTCTTGGTACATGTGGAGGGATCAGCTACAACCCTATCTTAGCACGTCGTCAGCTTGGGTTCCCCCTAAAGGATAAACCTCATAACATTCTGTTAGAAGGTGTATTCTTTCAGGAGGGTAAAGATCCCCAAGGCCTGAAAGCCAGATTTGTTCGCGCTTGGCGCAAGATTTGCAAGAAGAGTAGGAATGAGCTAGGTCCGAAGAATTGCATTGCTTTGGAACCATATACTTCTTGGGTCAGACAGAGAGCTGTCGTGTATCTTATGCCATATGACCATCTGAGACCTACACCGTTGGATGTGGCTGGGCCTTCAACCCTCCCTAACCAGCGTGTAGAGGAGTTGAGAGAAGAAGACCTTTCACTTGCTTAGATCCGTGAAAGAGAGGAATTGCTTCAGCAAATCAAGGAGAAGGACGCTCTGATTGAGTTTCTCGAGCATTAGGTGATCGACGATCCTAATGATACTTGGACTTCTTTGCTTCCTCAGTCTTCCAAGTTTTGGAAGAGGAAGTATGATCAGCTTGCTAAGGAGAAAGAGGATATGGAAGCAGCCTATGAGAGAGAGATCAAGAAGCTGTGTGCTTCTCGTCTTCCAGCGTCCCGAGCTTCTAGGGATCCATAGGATGTTATTTTCCCTTTCTCCTTGTAATTGGATCAAAAATGCTGTACTTCTTTGTCTCGATTATATTGAATGAGATATTTTCCATATGAAATTAAAATGCTTAAAAATTAAAATTTGCAAATAACACCCTAAGGGTTCCTTGAAAATAAACAAAGCATATGCACAAGCACTTCATGCATCATTTTGCATAAGCAGGTACCTTGTTTCTGGTCTTCTTGTCCTAACTCTGTGCTCTTCATTTATTTTAAAGACAAGCTGACTCATCGGTACTATACTCGAGCAAATTCTGCAAGAGTTATGGATCAGCTAGAACAAGAGAACCGGGAATTGAAGGAAGAGGTCGCCAGACTTGGCGCTTTGATGGAGCAACTCCTTGCTGCTCAGAATCAACCTTCTCAACCGCCTGTAACTCCTGTCCAGAGGACTGTCATATCTGAGATTGTGGCTTCGACGGTGTCAGCCGCCAGTGCTCATTTTGTGCCTCATGCTATGCCAGTCGGGTTCCCTTGAGGAATGCCTCCGGGTTTCATGCCGGATATTCCTGCCCCAACTTTTGCTCATATGCCGGCATCTAGCCCGGTCCCTGTTGCTGCTCCTCCTGTCGTGCACACCATGCCTCGGGTAGACGACACCATCTATCATTCCGAGCCGTCTGAGGGCCCGGACATTAATGAGAAGATGGAAGCTATGAATGACCAATTCCTCGAGCTGAGAAAGGAGTTGAAGACCCTCAGAGGGAAAGATTTGTTCGGCAAGTCTGCTGCCGAGTTGTGCCTTGTTCCAGGTGTTAAGATACCGATCAAGTTCAAAGTGCCTGACTTTGAAAAATATAAGGGGAACACCTGCCCTCTTGCTCACCTGGTCATGTACGCCAGGAAAATGTCTACCCAAACTGATAATGATCAGCTCCTGATCCATTATTTTCAAGACAGTCTGTCTGGTGCTGCACTCAGATGGTACATGAGTTTGGACAGTGCTAATATCCGATCCTTCAATGATCTTGGCGAAGCCTTCGTCAAGCAGTACAAATACAATGTTGATATGGCTCCTGATCGTGATCAGCTCAGGGTCATGTCTCAGAAGGATAAGGAGACATTCAAGGAGTACGCCCAGAGGTGGCGAGAGTTGGCTGCTCAGATTACTCCCCCGCTGGAAGAGAAAGAGATGACTAAGATCTTTTTGAACACTCTTAGCTCATTCTATTATGAGCGGATGGTTGCAAGTGCTCCCTCTGATTTCACTGAGATGGTGAACATGGGGATGCGACTCGAGAAAGGTGTCCGTGAAGGACGTTTAGAAAAAGATGAAGGCTCTTCTAAACGGTATGGGGCGTTTAAGAAGAAGGATTGAGAGGCACATGTTGTGCAGTCTCATGCTAAATCCAAGAGACCCTCTGATAAGAGGAAGCCAGTGCGTCATCAGCACCAGGTGGCTAGTATAGCACCTGTTTTCCGGGACAATTATCAGCCTCAGCAACATCAGCAATATCAGCAGCAGCAACACAATCAGCAACAATCTTCTCAACAGTATCGTCAACAACAATCGCGTCCACAGCAACAGACTTACCAGCCTCGTGGTAGTACCAGTAATCAAGCTAACATGAACTATGATAGGAAGAAGATCAGTTTCGATCCGATTCCTATGTCATATGCAGAATTGTATCCCTCTTTAATAGAGAGGAAGCTGATTACTCCAAGAGATCCTCCGGCTATACCGGTCAACCCTCAGTGGTGGTATAAGCCTGACCTGCACTGTGTCTATCATTCTGGTGCTCCGGGCCATGATGTAGAGAACTGTTTTCAGCTGAAGACCAAAGTGCAAGATCTGATGAGATGTGGCATTCTGAGTTTTGAAGATTCAGGCCCAAATGTTACCAAGAACCCATTGCCCGCGCATGGGAAATCTGTTAATATGGTCCAGGGATGCCCTGGGAAATACAAGGTCAAATATGTAAGCCATATTAGACAGTCGCTGGTCGAATTACATCGGTTGCTGTGTCAGTACAGCCACATGGAGCATGACCACGACAAGTGCCGCATCTGTTCGGTTAACCGTTTGGGTTGCACTCAAGTGCGCAGAGAACTTCAAGAGTTGCTGGATGAAGGTACCATTGAGATCCTTCAAAATCGCAATGTTGATGAAGACGAACTGGAGGTTAATGTTATATCGCCTGTGTTCAAGCTTCCTGAGCCTGTCGTTATCCGCTATGATAGCAGCAAGCCGAGAGTCTCTCCTTCACTAACGATCAAGCCTGCAGGCCCTGTGCCTTATTCATCTGATCGAGCCGTGCCATTTAGATATAATCCCGTTGCTGTGGAAGATGGGGTAGAAGTGTCTTTGCCTTCAACGTCCGTGACGAACATTGCTGATGTGAGTGGGCTGACCCGTAGTGGTCGTGTGTTTTCTGCACCTCCCAAGGCTCCTGTTGTTTCTGATACTGCTGAGCGTCTGGTTGGGACAGCTGTTAATATTCAGAATCCGGCACCTGTTACCAAACCCTCCTCTATACAAAAGACTCATGCTTCTTCAGTTGGCCCTAGTGGCATTGTGAATGAAGAATCTGATGAGATGCTGAGGTTCATCAAAAAGAGTGAGTACAATGTTGTAGATCAGCTTCTACAAATGCCATCCAAGATTTCCGTTCTATCTCTGCTGTTGAATTCAGAACCCCATAGGGAGGCTCTGCAGAAGGTTTTGGATCTGGCATATGTCGATCATGATGTCACTGTAGAACAATTTGATGGTATTATTGCAAACATTACTGCTTGCAACACCTTGAGTTTCTGTGACGCTGATCTCCCTGAGGAGGGAAGATACCACAACATGGCTTTACACATCTCTATGAATTGCAAATCTGATGCCATGTCCAACGTGCTAGTGGACACTGGATCATCTCTTAATGTATTGCCAAAGACCACACTCTCTCGATTGTCATATCAAGGTCCTCCTATGAGGCAGAGTGGTGTCGCTGTGAAAGCATTTGATGGGTCGCGCAAGACCGTGATTGGGGAAGTTGATCTCCCAATCAAAATTGGACCAAGCGATTTCCAAGTTACCTTCCAGGTAATGGATATCCACCCATCATACAGTTGTCTCCTTGGTAGACCATGGATTCACGAGGCTGGCGCCGTGACATCCACCCTACACCAGAAGCTGAAATTTGTCAAGAACAAGAAACTGGTTGTGGTAGGGGGAGAAAAGGCTCTCCTGGTTAGCCACTTGTCTTCTTTCTCGTACATCGATGCTGAGGATGAAGTTGGAACGCCTTTCCAAGCTTTATCTATTGATGAACCAATTGAGAAGAAGTCTCCTTCATTTTCTTCCTACCGTGATGCGAAACTGGCCATTGAATGTGGTGCAGTTGCTGGTTTAGGGAAGGTGATCGAGCTTGAAGACAATAGATCCCGGGTTGGCATTGGCTTTTCCTCTGGGGCATTTAATGAGCAAGGTTTGTTCAAGAGTGGAGGTTTCGTTCATGCTGATCGACCTGAGGAAGTTGCTGCTATTCTGGAAGAGGATGCAGAAGATCTGAACAATTTCATCATACCTGGTGGTATCTGCCACAATTGGGTCGCTGTAGATGTTCCTACAGTCATCCATAGATCAGAGTAATTGTTCACTTTGTTCAAAACCCTTCTCCCATGTCAAAGGGAGAAGTGATGACATTGTTGGCAGCATTTAATACAATGATATTTCATTCAATTAATGCATTGATAAACATTTGTTTTTCCATTTGTTTTCACTTTTTGCTTTTGCATGAAATCAGTGATCACAAAAAACCCATAAAAACAAGAATAAAAGCAATCATTTTTCATCTGCATAATGATTTGCTTGTTTAAATTCTAAAGTTTTTCATTAACCAAAATCATTATGCAGGTTGATCCTAAAACCCATTGAACATAATGATCGAACGCCATCTCCCAATTTTGAGTTCCATGTATTCGAGGCAGAGGAAGATGATGTTGAAGAGATTCCTGATGAGATTACCCGTCTCCTTGAGCACGAGAAGAAGATCATTCAGCCGCACCTTGAAGATCTGGAAACAGTCAACTTGGGGTCTGAGGATTGTGTTCGTATGGTGAAGATTGGGGCACTCCTTGAAGAGTCTGTCAAGAAGGAGTTGATCAGCTTGCTACGAGAATATTCCGATATCTTTGCTTGGTCATATGAAGACATGACGGGTCTAGATACAGATATTATGCAACATTTCCTGCCTTTGAAGCCTGAGTGCGTGCCTGTGAAGCAGAAGCTCAGAAGAACTCATCCTGATATGGCAGTGAAGATCAAAGAGAAAGTTCAGAAGCAAATTGATGCGGGGTTTCTGGTGACTTCCACGTATCCTCTATGGGTGGCCAATATTGTGCCTGTTCCTAAGAAGGACGGAAAAGTCCGTATGTGTGTTGATTACAGAGATTTGAATAAAGCTAGTCCGAAAGATGATTTTCCTCTACCACACATTGATATGTTGGTAGATAATACAGCTAAATTCAAAGTCTTTTCCTTTATGGACAGATTTTCCGGGTATAATTAAATCAAAATGGCACCCGAGGATATGGAGAAGACAACATTCATCACACCTTGGGGAACATTCTGTTATCGAGTGATGCCCTTCGGTTTGAAGAACGCCGGAGCCACGTATCAACGAGCTATGACTACCTTGTTTCATGATATGATGCACAAGGAGATAGAGGTTGTCATACGGTGAACTGACTTTTATTGGATTTTTAATCGCAATGTCGCGGTTAGCAAGAGTCGCCACCGACTTTTCTTTTATCCCCTAAGGAAAGGTGGAAAAGAACAGGAAAGACCTTAATTTTGAATTCTTAGGTTCGGGAGGTACTTTATACAAAGGGAAGGGGTAAGGCACCCTTTGTATCCATGGTTATCCATGGGCTCTTAATTGCTCAATCATTTATGTTTTTCTAATTTGAAAAAGGTGGTTGAGAACTGTGTGAAAAATGTTTTGAAAATGAGAATTTAACTTTGTAATGATTCTTGCATGAAGGTATACAAAGTGGTTATCTCATATAGTTTTTTGAAAGTAGTTTAGAAAAATATAACTTGGCAATGATCCTAGTACGGATGTATGCTAAGTGGTGATTTTCTAAAAGAAGACGTTTGAAAGGTGTGGGGTGTGAAAAGCATTTTTTGTTATGAATGAGCAATTGAGGTTATACCTGTCCGAGGTCTTTCCGGGCATTTCCTATCCTTATGAGGGTAAAACTGTCCTTACTATTGAGAAGTAAGTAGTTTTATCCTGGGGATGTAGAAGGGTCATCGTAGGGTCATCGATTGGTCATTGAAGGCAACAGTTGTGAGGATACCTTAGCATTCGAAGGGACTATCATCATTTAACCGTAGGCTACACCGAAGGGTCATCGAGGGACAAAATTGTATTTCCGAAGGCAACATCCGAGGGACTATGATGATTTTACCGAAGGGTCTTTGCTAAGGATATCCCCACATTCGCGGGACATGACCGTAATATTGTAATCGTGGGGTAATAGAGAGAGGTCCGATATCATTAATTTAAAGTCCATGTTTTAAGTTCATTAGGTAATTATGGTGAATTTCCACATTAAAACCAATTAAAACCAACACATTAAAATCAATCAATACATTAAAAATCGACACATTAAAATTAATTGGTAATCAATATGAATCTTCACATTAAAGTGAAGTAATTTGGACTCCATCTCCACGAAAGTCTCTCGCACGTAAGGGTACCTAGCCGGCCACTTCATTGGGGATATGGAAGCTTTTACATCATTCAACGCACGGGTTAGAGCATAAGGATAAAATATGATTTAATTAATACCATAAAATGCCATAAAATAACAGTTAGAGTTCAGGCCAAATGATGCAACAATAATGAAATACACATAAAATGGAACAGCAAAGGGACAAAGCAGCCACTGTCCCGTTCGCTGCTGCCTCGCCTAGCGAAGGCTCAGCGAAGGCTCGCTGCAGACTCGCCTAGCGATGAGCTAGCGAGCGACCACGGGTTGGAATTTCAGAACAGCATGACTCCAGCATATTACATATCTTATCACATTCAATTACAGCAATAACAGGGTCCCATATTCATGATGTTCAGACACATTTAAGCTTGCATGCAAAGTATGAACTCGTATCCAAAAATTCAATATATCATGCGGTGTTATGCATTTAGAGCTTATGGAATGAAGACATAAAACGGTAATGATACACAAACCTGTTAGCAACCTAGTGATGATGCTGAATTGACGGATCCTTGCTGGTGTCGGGTTGCGTTGGGCAGTGGTAACTCCGGTGCGGATACGTGGCCGTCAAAGTTCCCGTGCTAGGGTTTCCGTCCGCCTTTCTCTGCTTTTCCGTGTCGGTTCTCCGTTTTTCGTCCGCCTCTCGGTTGTTTTTTCGTGGCAGAAGAGCATGTATTTATAGTAGTGGCAATGGTGACCTAATGGGCTTGAAATGAGGTCCAAAATTTCCAATTTTCGCAAGCTTCGCTAGGCGAAGGAATTACTCGCCTAGCGAGCAAATTAGGTTTGGGCTTTTTCTGGACCTGACGCTTCGCTGGGCGAGTGGCATGCTGAGATACTCGCTAGGCGAAGGAGTTGCTCGCCTAGCGAGCAAGCTACTTTGGACCGCCTGTGGATTGGGCCTGTAGTGAGCTGGGCTTTTGTCCGTTTGGCATCAGTGCCTTGCGGAACAAGTCAGAGGGTCTTGGAAAATGCTTTGTAACACCAATGGGCAAATTTTGGGGTATGACAGCTGCCCCTGTTCAATATTCTCGAACCGAGAGAGTAGAATGGCACGTGCCGTTCGTGGTCTGGAGGTGAAAGATTATTGAACACTAGAATGCCCCGAAAATTTGCGCTTGTCTTTCGGTCTTGCCGGAGATGGGCTTAGAGATGCCATCCAAGAAACTTGCTGAGGAGATTTCCAGATTGCGTCGTACGTTAGACGATGTCTGAAGATATGGATGTCATACCGGGTCATACGCTAGACCGTATGGTGAGCCATCCATTATGCTGTCGACTTCGCCGGGGAGTCAGAGTATGCTATATGCTGCTGGGGATAAGGGATCAGCATGGGTCGTATGTTAGACCGCGTCTGAATACCAAAGTGAGCTGTTCATTAGGCGGATGACTTTGCTGGGGATGAAAGATCAGAATGGATCGTATGCTAGATCGTATCTGAGTTGCAGAATGGGCCGTACGTTAGGCTGAATCTGCTGAAAACGGAGTAGTCGTGTACCAGACCACCATTCAGAAATGTACCTGTCCGAAGGTATCACCTGAGTAAGGGAGTAGCCATATACCAGACTATCATTCAGGAATGTACCTGTCCGAAGGTAGCACCTGAGAAAGGGAGTAGCCATATACCAGACTACCATTCAAAAATGTACCTGTCCGAAGGTAGCATCTGAGAAAGGGAGTAGCCATATACTAGACTACCATTCAGGAATGTACCTGTCCGAAGGTAGCACCTGAGAAAGGGAGTAGCCGTATACTAGACTACCATTCAGGAATGTACCTGTCCGAAGGTAGCACCTGAGAAAGGGAGTAGCCGTATACTAGACTACCATTCAGGAATGTACCTGTCCGAAGGTAGCACCTGAGAAAGGGAGTAGCCGTATACTAGACTACCATTCAGGAATGTACCTGTCCGAAGGTAGCACCTGAGAAAGGGAGTAGCCATATACTAGACTACCATTCAGGAATGTACCTGTCCGAAGGTAGCACCTGAGAAAGGGAGTAGCCGTATACTAGACTACCATTCAGGAATGTACCTGTCCGAAGGTAGCACCTGAGAAAGGGAGTAGCCATATACTAGACTACCATTCAGGAATGTACCTGTCCGAAGGTAGCACCTGAGAAAGGGAGTAGCCGTATACTAGACTACCATTCAGGAATGTACCTGTCCGAAGGTAGCACCTGAGAAAGGGAGTAGCCGTATACTAGACTACCATTCAGGAATGTACCTGTCTGAAGGTAGCACCTGAGAAAGGGAGTAGCCGTATACTAGACTACCATTCAGGAATGTACCTGTCCGAAGGTAGCACCTGAGAAAGGGAGTAGCCGTATACTAGACTACCATTCAGGAATGTACCTGTCCGAAGGTAGCACCTGAGAAGATGAAGGTTTAACTTGGTCGTACATTAAACCATACTTGAGTTGTTGAAGATCAGAATGGATCGTACGTTAGATCGTATCTGAGCTAGAGGTCCAAATGGGTCGTACGTTAGACCGTATTGGAGTTGCTGAGAGTCAGAATGGATCGTACGTTAGACCGTATCTGAGTTGAAAGAGTCATATGTTGGACTGAATCAGAATGAACCGTACGTTAGGCTGTATCTGATAATATTTGTTGCATTGGCGATAAATGTCCGGGAGTATATCTGGGAGGTGTAGTTGAATCCTGAATGTAATTGATACAGATGTCCGTCTGGATGGACCTTTGTGTTGATTGTATCAAGAGGATAATTAACCTGAAAAACAACATTAGCCTCATGCAATGTCATGATGCATGAGATGTTTTATGCCTGCGAACCTGGTATGCATGTATATGCCTGTATATGAAATGATGTAAAGTGTATGATGCGGAATGAAATAAATGTGGGCGTTGTATGCAGGTATGTAGTATGAAATGATGTAATGAATGCACTAGGCGTCTGAAGCATTCTTCCAGGGGACACTACTGGGGAGATAGATCTCAGTCTGCTGGTCAGAGGCATTGGTGTTGATGGCCCTTCCTTAGCTGGGGATTTGGGTTCTGTCCAACGGGCCTGGCTGGGGATGGAAGAGATGACTTGTCTGTCTGGTGTTGCCGACCTCTTCTGGGGAATGACTGGCGTTGCCGGGGAATCGGATTAGCAACTGACTCCTTGGGGAAGCGTGGTTAGACCTTCTCCACGATCCTGAAGTCGTGTAGTAATTGCTATCGCTATTTTAGGCATGCATTTTTGGTAAACATTAGTCATATTCAAGTGCCTAAGTCAATTCAAGTTAAATCAATGGACGTTTACGCAAACAAAACAGAAAAGGTAAAAACAAAAGCATCTTTTTGGCAATGAAATTGTATTGATTTTGAAAGAGGGCCTATAAACAGGCAATTTGTGTACAAGGAGACAGAAATCCTAGTAAGAGGAAGTTGTCAAGACAACAAAAAGAAAGCTATGCAGAATAAGTCCTATTGATTTTGATTCCACTACTGTCATTATGTCTTCAAGCATCTCATCTCCGGCTGTCGGATAGAAGTGATTGGCTTGTTCAGTCCCTGGAACTTGGTTGAAGCTGACAGAGAACGGGACATAGTCATACGCTTTAATCCCTAATTTTGCCTGGACCGCCTTTTCAGGTTTTCAGTCCACCGGGATACCCCTTTTTGCCCAAGCCGCCTTTTCAGGTTTTCGACTTGCCGGGTATACGTCTTTATATATTTATCCCTAATTTTTGCCCGAACCCTTTTGGTTCGCCGGGATGCCCTTACTTTTGCCTAGGTACGTCGACCTAGCGGGTCTCTTTTATGCGTAGTATTTTTTAACTATGTCCGCGTTCACAGGATGCGGGAAGTCTTCGCCATCCATTGTAGCAAGTATCATGGCTCCACCAGAGAATACCTTCTTAACCACAAATGGCCCTTCGTATGTGGGAGTCCACTTGCCTCTGGGATCCCCTTGTGGTAGAATGATACGCTTGATCACCAAGTCACCAACTTGATACACCTGTCTCTTGACTCTTTTGTTAAATGCCTTGGTCATGCGCTTCTGATATATCTGCCCGTGACAAACAGCCGCGAGTCTCTTCAATCAAATTTATCTGATCGAGTCGAGTCTGAATCCGTTCCTCTTCATCTAAGCCCGCCTCTTTCATGATTCTTAGAGAGGGAATCTGAACTTCCACTGGTAAGATGGCTTCCCTTCCATAGGCTAAAGAGAACGGAGTTGCCCCTGTCGAAGTGCGGTAACCATGAAGAGCAAGAGGTAACATCTCATGCCAGTCTTTGTACGTTATGTCGTTTTTTGTATGATCTTCTTGATATTCTTATTAGCAGTCTCCACGGCGCCGTTCGTCTTTGGGCGGTACGGAGAAGAGTCATGGTGCTTTATTTTGAACTGCGTGTAGAGTTCAGTTTAGTACCATTATCAGTGATAACTCTCTCAGGAGACAACAGGTTTCTCAGATGTATATTTGATAGAATCCATCTTAGAAATCAATAAAGTGGTATGATTCAACATATACTGTCTTAGTCGGCGAGCAGTCTAGGCCAAAGCGTAGCAAGCTTTCTCGAGCTGTGAGTATCTTGTTTCACAGTCGGTACCTTTTGCTAAGGCAGTGTATGACATGCTCTTTTCGACCAGACTCGTCATGTTGCCCCAGCACACCTTATTGAATTTTCTAACACGGCCAAATACATGATTAGAGGTCTTCCTTCAACTGGCAGCATCAGAATTGGAGGTTCTTGGAGATACTTCTTGATTTTGTCGTTCATCATTCCGTACCATCTCTTGATTTTTTCTCAGTAATTTGAAGATGGGTTTGCGAGTAGCAGTCAAGTGTGGAATGAATCGGGCAATGTAATTCGAGTGCCCCAAGAAACTTCAGACTTCTCTCTTGTTTATTTCAGTACCCAGATTTACAATTTCAATTGATTCCTCATGCGGCTGTATAGTCTTTTGTAGTACCAGTCTGGCAAGTTCTCTAGGAACTTCACAATCTTCCTCACTTCCATCCTCGGCTTGGTAGATCGGATTTTCAAAGTCATAATGAACAGTAGCAGAGTCATTACCAACAGGATCCAGAGTGGATATGGATCGGCAAATTGTTACGTGAGTGTGTGCAAGAAAACATAGCTTGTTTTAAAAGAAGACAGGAAAGATAAAGAGCGCAATATTTGAATGCAAAAAGTCCATTGATTTATTGAATATGAATATGCTTATGAAAATGACAAAACCCTTGAAAAATTAGCTATTATGCCCCGGGTATAGACACAATGCTTTGAAACACAAAAATAGCAATAACAATTACTCCTGACTAAAGGAAATCGGGATAGTGTCTTCAGCCTTCCAATTATTGGGTCCGTCACCAATTGTTGGGAAAATCCAGCTATCCAAGTCATAATCGTTATCAGTATCTTCCACAGCATTGACAGTCTCGTCATGATTAGGCAGAGGGGCAGTGATGCCATTAGGAGTCTCCGGAGGATCAAAGATAGTCGCTTGTATCTTCCCACTTCGAATGCCACTTTCAACATGTTCACCTGTTAATATAAGTTCAGTGAAACCCAATGAGGAACTCCTCAATAGATGGCTGTAGAATGGGCCAGTCAGTGTGCTCATGAACATGTCCACTAATTCTCGATCAGTCATAGGGGGTTTGACTCTGCCAGCCAAATCTCTCCACTTTTGAGCATATTCTTTGAAACTTTCTTTAGATCCCATAGTCATATTCTGCAACTGTAGCCGAGTAGGTGCTAGTTCAGAATTATACTGGTACTGTTTATAGAAAGCAGTTGCTAAATCAGTCCATGTGTGGATGTCAGAGCTCTCAAGCTGATAATACCACTCCAATTGTGTGCCAGACAGACTCTCTTGGAAGAAATGGATCCAGAGCTTCTTATTAGTGGTATATGGCTGAATCTTTCTCACGTAAGCTCTCAGATGCATCTGAGGACAAGATGCCCCATCATACTGAGTGAAAGCGGGGACCTTGAATTTGCGAGGAATGATCACATCGGAGACTAGACCCAAACTTTCAAAATCCAGACCGGGCGCCTTCTGACCTTCCATAGCTAGCATGCGTTCTTCCAGCAACTTGTACTTGCCATCTTTTGGAGAGTACTGTTCATTCTCGTAATCTTCATCGTCATCCTCAGGGTTGAAAGGATCAGCATTCTCATCTTCTGAATCTGTCTCTGTTTCCTCTTCTTGATCCTTCGGAATTCTGATTTTGATTCCCGCAGCCTGTCCTTTAAGCCTTCTTCCCGGGTTAATGTAACTCACAGCTTTCTTGTCTTTCTTTTTCTCGAGCAAGAGAGCTTTCAGTTCCTCCTGCCCCCTGGATAAGTTCAAGATCATCTCCTGGAGTTGAGCATTCTGAGCATGGAGATCCTTGACAGTTTGTTCGAGGTCCATTTTTCTGTTTGGAGGAAAACCGTGAGAACACTGATCCCTTTAGAGTACCTGTTATGCTATGTTATGCTATGCAATGCATGAAATGTTTTCAAGGCCTTTTGGAATTTAACTTTGCATAAACTACCGAAAAGGGAAACTTTTTTTTTTTTTTTTTTTTTTTTTTTTTTTTTTTTTTTGTTTTTTTTTTCATACAAAACAGAGCAAAGTTAAATCCCTAAGTCCTTGAAATGGTTAGTACAATGTTATGATGTCATGATGTTATGATGTTATGATGTTATGAGGTTAGATAAATAACAAGCACAAGCAAGTCACACAACCATCATTCCTAGGTTTTAAGGCTTGCATGAGTTCCATAGGTAAGTACCCTCCCCACTGAAGTTTGGTTGGTTCAACCTGTCCTAGAATAGTAACCGGGTTCTAGAAGGATCTCAGATCATCGACCTTTCTTTAGGTCCACTTCAGTGCAACACCAAGTGGTTGACCGAAGCTTCCCTAAAGTCCAATCTCAAAGAGTGTAGTATCGAGTATCAACCAACCTCAGTCGGAACCGAAGCCAGTTATCTCACTACTTTCTAATGGCTAGGATGAGTCAATTAGGGTTCTAAAGGTCTGGTTAATGCTTTGATGACACCACGCGGAAGCCAAATTTTTCCTCAAGTGAACATGAGGAACATCAGGACGACCAAAGTGTCACATTAACCGTAGCCATCATTTTGACCATTCCAGTATACGCCGGATAGTCGCGATGATCTATTGCTACTTACCTAAGGTACACTAGATCCGGGTGTAGGATCTTTCACTCAGACAATCCCTTAAAACGAAAGAACAAATTAAAACATAAATGATTTTTGATTTTTTTAAGGTGGACCTCTCTTTAGCACTTCCCCAGCAGAGTCGCCAGTTCTGTCATACGGTGAACTGACTTTTATTGGATTTTTAATCGCAATGTCGCGGTTAGCAAGAGTCGCCACCGACTTTTCTTTTATCCCCTAAGGAAAGGTGGAAAAGAACAGGAAAGACCTTAATTTTGAATTCTTAGGTTCGGGAGGTACTTTATACAAAGGGAAGGGGTAAGGCACCCTTTGTATCCATGGTTATCCATGGGCTCTTAATTGCTCAATCATTTATGTTTTTCTAATTTGAAAAAGGTGGTTGAGAACTGTGTGAAAAATGTTTTGAAAATGAGAATTTAACTTTGTAATGATTCTTGCATGAAGGTATACAAAGTGGTTATCTCATATAGTTTTTTGAAAGTAGTTTAGAAAAATATAACTTGGCAATGATCCTAGTACGGATGTATGCTAAGTGGTGATTTTCTAAAAGAAGACGTTTGAAAGGTGTGGGGTGTGAAAAGCATTTTTTGTTATGAATGAGCAATTGAGGTTATACCTGTCCGAGGTCTTTCCGGGCATTTCCTATCCTTATGAGGGTAAAACTGTCCTTACTATTGAGAAGTAAGTAGTTTTATCCTGGGGATGTAGAAGGGTCATCGTAGGGTCATCGATTGGTCATTGAAGGCAACAGTTGTGAGGATACCTTAGCATTCGAAGGGACTATCATCATTTAACCGTAGGCTACACCGAAGGGTCATCGAGGGACAAAATTGTATTTCCGAAGGCAACATCCGAGGGACTATGATGATTTTACCGAAGGGTCTTTGCTAAGGATATCCCCACATTCGCGGGACATGACCGTAATATTGTAATCGTGGGGTAATAGAGAGAGGTCCGATATCATTAATTTAAAGTCCATGTTTTAAGTTCATTAGGTAATTATGGTGAATTTCCACATTAAAACCAATTAAAACCAACACATTAAAATCAATCAATACATTAAAAATCGACACATTAAAATTAATTGGTAATCAATATGAATCTTCACATTAAAGTGAAGTAATTTGGACTCCATCTCCACGAAAGTCTCTCGCACGTAAGGGTACCTAGCCGGCCACTTCATTGGGGATATGGAAGCTTTTACATCATTCAACGCACGGGTTAGAGCATAAGGATAAAATATGATTTAATTAATACCATAAAATGCCATAAAATAACAGTTAGAGTTCAGGCCAAATGATGCAACAATAATGAAATACACATAAAATGGAACAGCAAAGGGACAAAGCAGCCACTGTCCCGTTCGCTGCTGCCTCGCCTAGCGAAGGCTCAGCGAAGGCTCGCTGCAGACTCGCCTAGCGATGAGCTAGCGAGCGACCACGGGTTTGGAATTTCAGAACAGCATGACTCCAGCATATTACATATCTTATCACATTCAATTACAGCAATAACAGGGTCCCATATTCATGATGTTCAGACACATTTAAGCTTGCATGCAAAGTATGAACTCGTATCCAAAAATTCAATATATCATGCGGTGTTATGCATTTAGAGCTTATGGAATGAAGACATAAAACGGTAATGATACACAAACCTGTTAGCAACCTAGTGATGATGCTGAATTGACGGATCCTTGCTGGTGTCGGGTTGCGTTGGGCAGTGGTAACTCCGGTGCGGATACGTGGCCGTCAAAGTTCCCGTGCTAGGGTTTCCGTCCGCCTTTCTCTGCTTTTCCGTGTCGGTTCTCCGTTTTTCGTCCGCCTCTCGGTTGTTTTTTCGTGGCAGAAGAGCACGTATTTATAGTAGTGGCAATGGTGACCTAATGGGCTTGAAATGAGGTCCAAAATTTCCAATTTTCGCAAGCTTCGCTAGGCGAAGGAATTACTCGCCTAGCGAGCAAATTAGGTTTGGGCTTTTTCTGGACCTGACGCTTCGCTGGGCGAGTGGCATGCTGAGATACTCGCTAGGCGAAGGAGCTGCTCGCCTAGCGAGCAAGCTACTTTGGACCGCCTGTGGATTGGGCCTGTAGTGAGCTGGGCTTTTGTCCGTTTGGCATCAGTGCCTTGCGGAACAAGTCAGAGGGTCTTGGAAAATGCTTTGTAACACCAATGGGCAAATTTTGGGGTATGACAGAGGTCTATGTTGATGATATGATTGCTAAGTCCCGAACGGAAGTTGAACATGTTGAGCATTTGTTGAAGCTTTTTCAGCGTCTGAGGAAGTTCAGACTTCGCCTGAATCCGAACAAATGTACATTTGGAGTCCGTTCCGGCAAGTTGTTGGGTTTCGTTGTCAGCGAGAGAGGTATTGAGGTTGATCCTGCCAAGGTCAAAGCAATACAAGAGATGCCTGCACCCAAAACTGAGAAGCAAGTCCGAGGTTTTCTTGGCCGCTTGAACTACATTTCCAGATTTATATCCCACATGACTGCCACATGTGCGCCGATATTCAAGCTCCTTCGGAAAGATCAGTCTCATGATTGGACCGAGGATTGCCAGAAAGCTTTCGACAGTATCAAAGAGTATATGTCTGAACCTCCGATCTTGTCTCCGCCTGTGGAAGGAAGACCTCTGATTATGTATCTGACTGTTCTTGAGGACTCAATGGGTTGTGTACTCGGTCAACAAGATGAATCAGGGAAGAAAGAATCTGCTATCTACTACCTCAGTAAGAAGTTTACTGATTGTGAGTCTCGGTACTCTATGCTTGAGAAGACGTGCTGTGCTTTAGCTTGGGCTGCTAAGCGTTTGCGCCAATACATGATAAATCATACAACTTGGTTGATATCCAGAATGGACCCAATCAAGTATATTTTCGAGAAGCCTGCTTTAACTGGGAGGATTGCCCGTTGGCAGATGTTATTGTCTGAGTATGATATTGAGTATCGAACTCAGAAAGCTATCAAAGGTAGTATCTTGGCTGACCATTTAGTGCACCAGCCGATTGAAGATCACCAGTCTGTTCAGTACGACTTCCCAGATGAGGAGATTCTGTATTTGAAAATGAAATATTGTGATGAGCCTACACTTGATGAAGGTCTGGAACCTGGTTCCAGATGGACGATGGTGTTTGATGGCGCTGTAAATCAGTACGGAAATGGTATTGGGGCAGTAATTGTTACTCCTCATGGCACGCATATTCCGCTTACAGCAAGGCTAACTTTCAAATGCACGAATAATATGGCAGAGTACGAGGCCTGTATTATGGGACTAGAGGAATGCATTGATTTGAGAATCAAGCACCTTGATGTATATGGTGATTTGGCCCTGGTTGTCAATCAGATTAAGGGTGAATGGGAGACGAATCAGCCAGGTCTCATTCCGTACAGAGATTATGCGAGGAGGATTTCAACGTTCTTTACAGAAGTTGACTTTCATCATATTCCTCGAGAGGATAATCGGATGGCAGATGCTCTTGCTACGCTGGCCTCAATGATTGTTGTGAAGTGGTGGAATGAAGTCCCCAATATTGCCGTGATGCGCTTGGATAGACCAGCTCACGTATTTGCAGTGGAAGAAGTGAAAGATGACAAGCCTTGGTATTTTGATATCAAGAATTTCCTCCAGAACCAGGTCTACCCGCCAGGGGCATCTGTGAAAGACAGGAAAACTTTGAGAAGGTTGTCAGGCAGTTTCTACCTCAGTGGTGAAGTGTTGTATAAGAGGAATTTTGACATGGTTTTGCTCAGATGCGTGGATAGACACGAAGCAAACCTGTTGATGACTGAGGTCCATGAAGGTTCATTTGGTACTCATTCCAATGGACATGCCATGGCTAGAAAGATGTTGAGAGCAGGCTATTATTGGCTGACAATGGAGTCTGACTGCTGCAAGTATGTGAAGAAGTGTCATAAGTGTCAAATTTATGCGGATAAGATTCATATTCCTCCGACACTTCTGAATGTGATTTCATCACCATGGCCTTTCTCTATGTGGGGAATTGACATGATCGGCATGATTGAACCGAAGGCGTCCAATGGACACAGGTTTATTCTCGTAGCAATTGACTACTTCACCAAATGGGTTAAGGCCGCTTCGTATGCGAATGTGACCAGACAGGTGGTTGTGAAGTTTATCAAGAACCAGCTGATTTGCCGTTATGGTGTGCCAGATAAGATCATTACTGATAATGGATCTAATCTGAATAATAAGATGATGGATGAGTTGTGCGCTGAATTCAAGATTGCACACCATAATTCCTCTCCCTACAGACCTAAGATGAATGGGGCTGTTGAAGCTGCTAATAAGAATATAAAGAAGATTATCCAGAAGATGGCAGTGACGTATAAAGATTGGCATGAGATGTTGCCATTCGCTTTGCATGGTTATCGTACATTTGTCCGCACTTCAACAGGGGCAACCCCTTTTTCTCTTGTTTATGGCATGGAGGCTGTTCTCCCAGTAGAGGTGGAGATCCCATCAATGCGAGTCTTGATGGAAGCCAAGTTGACTGATGCTGAATGGATTCAGAGTCGTTATGACCAACTGAATCTGATTGAAGAGAAGAGATTGACTGCCATGTGCCATGGTCAGTTATATCAGCAGAGAATGAAGAAAGCATTCGATAAGAAGGTCAAGCCTCGTGTGTTCCGAGAGGGTGACCTCGTGCTCAAGAAAGTCTTGTCTTTCGTGCCCGATTCCAGGGGCAAGTGGACTCCAAATTACGAGGGTCCATATGTTGTTAAGAGAGCCTTTTCAGGCGGTGTTTTGATGCTTACAACAATGGATGGGGAGGATTTTACTCGTCCTGTGAATTCGGATGCAGTCAAGAAATACTTTGCCTAAAAAAAGTATATGCAAATGAAAAACAGAATAGCTCGCTAAGTTGAAAACCCGAAAGGGCGGCTTAGGCAAAAATGAGCGTCTCGGTGGAGAACCCGCAAGGGTAATCCAGGCAAAAATTAGAGACTTGAAAAAAAGTATATTTGCATCCCGCTAGATTTAGTACCTCACCCTGGGGCAATCTAGGCAAAAATTAGGGATTTGGCAAGTAACTGCATCCTGACAAGACTTTCTGTTCAGCAGCCGTCTTTTCGTCAGAGAGATTCTTGATTCGTCGTCAACTGAAGCTTCGCATACATCGAGATTCAAATTGGTAGAGAAAGGATCATTATGTTCAATGTAGCCCTCTTCCAATATATATCACTGATTTCAAATTTGTACAGATCTATGGAGTCTTGCCATTTGCAGGCTACCATCCCATCAAATCAATTTGAGCTTTTATCCAATTATTTGCACTCTTATTTGTTTCAATTCAACAAATGTTTTGCATGTTTTAATTGATAAAATGTCATTGTTTTAAACAAATAAATTTTTTTAAATTGTTGTTTTAAACAAAGTGAACGTTCACAATGATGAAAGGATACTTAAGAATCTCTCAGTGCTCTCCCGAGGGTGGCATGATTTCCAACAGGTAAGACTTTGGTTCATATTCCTGGCATTGGTTGTATCCTTTTTATCCTGCTTTATTGTTGGGGTTGTTCCCCAAGCAGAGCTCTTGTTGGGGTTGTTCCCTAAGCAGAGTGTTGTTGAAGACTTCGTTTCTTCTCCAGCAGTATTCTCCCCAGCATGGGTATTTCCCATTTGGAAGCTTCGGTAGTGGGTGGTTTGAGACCCCGGTACCCTATCACTCTCCCCAGTGCAGTCACCAGCGGAGTTGTGGGTTTTCTCCTCAGCATGGATGCTTTCCCTTTGAAGATTCAATGGTTGGTAGATTGATATCCTGGCGCGTTACTGCTTTCCCAGCATTGTCGCATGCAGGATTGTTGCTATCTTTTCCTCAGCACAGTCGCTAGTGGAATCTGTGGTATATCCCCAGAGCAGAGTGCTTGTGGAAGACGTTGTTTTCTCCAGTAGTGCTCTCTTCCCCGGCCAAGTGGCCAGCGGAGTTGCTATATCTCCCCATCAGTACGCTTATTCCTTCGGCAGGGCAGTGATTGTGTTCCTCCTCAGCAGTTGTGGGTGTTCTCCTCAGAAGGTGTAGTATTTGGTGGTTGATCCCCAGCTCTCTTCCGTATCCCTCAGTGGATTCTTCAACGGATCTCCCCAGGAGACGTCAGTAAATTTGTGGTTTGGTGGATCGTGTATATGCAAAATCCCCAATGGAATGGGTATTCCTCAACAGAGTCAGGATTGCATCTGAGTATTCCCCTCAGAATCTCCGCCAGAGTTGGAAACCTCTGTTGTCCTCAGTAGGGTTGGTTGGTGATCTATCATACATAGATTTGGTTGTTCTCCTGTTGCTTTTGATCCCCAGTAGAGTGGCTTGTTGCAGAATCTACTTGAGTGATCTTTTCTTCCTCCTCAGTGGGTTGTTCCATAATGGAATGGATATTTGCGTTATCCCCAGGTAGAGTTGCTTGTGCAGCCAGATTCTATGTGGATGATCTGTTCTCCCTCAGTGGGTTGTTCCCCAGTGGAGTTATGTAAAGTTGATTTCATAGCAGTGAGCTCTTGTTCCCCTGCAGATATTTTGGGATTTATCCCATTCCCCAACAGATTTGTCTTTGTGGCCGTTGTTGCCTGTTGTGACTTTCTTTACTCCAGTTGGGATGTTTGTTGATCCATCACTCAGATATTTTGTGGCATCTCCGATCTTTTGCCTCCCCGCAGATCTTTGCTTTTCAGCCTGAAGATCTCTAGCAGTTGGACCTCCTTGGTTCTCCCTGGAAGTATAGTACCGGGCGTTTG
Organism: Lathyrus oleraceus; assembly: GCF_024323335.1. NCBI lineage: Eukaryota > Viridiplantae > Streptophyta > Magnoliopsida > Fabales > Fabaceae > Lathyrus > Lathyrus oleraceus. The sequence goes on along the minus strand of NC_066581.1, from coordinate 143,277,532 downwards.
ATTCCTGGGACCTGTTTGTGTTAGATATGTCTGTTTTGTCAGCATTCATCAAACCTAAATTACACATATTCATGCATACTCATAAACATACAGATATTCATGTTGCATTTTTGCCATATATCTTTTGTTTGTTGTTCCCTGCTTGGTGATATAGATCTCCTTTATAGATCTCCCAAAGCAGATGTCAGGTGTTTAATCTCTCAAAATAGAGTCAGCCCTTAAGCAGAAAGTGTCTATCCTTTCCTGCCATTTCCCCATTGAGATACATCCTCGTGGATGACGGGTGTTTCCGTTCCCTCCCAACGCACATTGGGAAGGGTTTGCCCTTTTGAGCTATATCCTCATTAGGACAAGTCTTGATTCAGTCCGCCTTTTTGGTTCGATCCTAAATTGGCTTTTTTTCAACTGTCTCTTGCGCTACACTGTGGCATAAATGAATAGTTGCTTACAAACCGGCCCTCATTCATCTTATCCTCAGTGGAATGTTTGGCCTTCTGCCTACAAACCAGCAGTTGTAAGTCCTATCTTTGTGGTTTTCCACCTACTACCCGGTAGTTATAAACCCGTTTTCTCCCCTAACGGAGTTAACTTTGTTGTTCATCCCAACCGATGACAATTTCCTTTCTGTGGTTTTCTATCCAATCTCTGGTAGATGTAATCCCCTATTTGCGGTTATCTTCATCTAGTATTCGATGTTGATTTTCCCTTTGTTTGGATAAGTCGCTTGAATAAGCACTTATATCCCCAGCAAGTCTCTTATGGATAATTGTCGTATGCTAGCAATTTTATCCCCAGCGGGTCCCTTCACCGTTTGTCAGTGATTGTGTTCCCTGGATCATTGATTTTCATCAATGTATCCCCGACGAGTCTCCTTTCGTTTACCCTCTTGTTGGTAATGTTGTGACTCCTTGTTGATTGGCCATCTTTATATACCTAGTTTGGTATCCCGATGCCTTTCATTTCTGGATTTTTATCCTATAAACAACCTACGACCCGGTTCAGGATAATCTTCCTTTCGAGGTTATTATTCACGTTTTGACTGCAATGAATAATATATCTCATTCGCTCTTTGTAACACCCATCTAAAATACCCCAATAATTAATTAAAACAACAAAATATGAATCAGAGTAGATATGCAATTTCAGGGTGTCACACTTGACACTTCACACCATTCACCAAAATATCTTGTCATGCTCATTTATTAATCAAAATAAAACATTGCACAATTCGCAGCGGATAGAAATCTAACAACATGCAAACCATGTAACACATTTCATGTAAAATTGTTCAACAACCAAAAATGAAAACAAAGTAAAACATCCCGTCCCGATGTTACATATACCAGAGCATGACTCACTAAGGAACTACACTAGACTCCAAGCACTAGCTTCTACTCAATCACTGCTCGTTACCTGAAACATAGTTGTAAGGGTGAGTTCCTCAATCGATATAATAAGCATTATAAAATATCATGTAATGCTAAGTAAATTAACACATTCATCACCCTAATCATATCACACATTCAGCAACGGCAACATCAACTCATAATCATACTCAACACAAACACAAAACACACGTATAATATTGGAATACATCCATTCATATTATACGCCATACATACATTATGTAATGAGACTCCATGCATGCGGTACCGACTATTCGTGAACACATAGTTCAACCTCATCGATCAAACCCAGATACGGCTACCAAGCTCACTAGTCCCACTCATTTGAGACCTAGTGACTCACTCACTAATTCCTCACCATGGGAATTAGCTACCACCATAAAGGCCATGCTATGCACGCTAAATCACCTAGCATGCAAACATCAACAACAATCCACAATGGACATATGCTCACACTCTAAGCCATAAACAGTCCATCCACAATTGCATACATAATAGATATATTCACAGCATTATGCATACCATCATACATCATCAGCATATTTATCACAGAATCATATCATGTCATGCCAAATAATAAATCACAGTATTAGCACACTCTACTAATACCTATACTGCTCAAAACAACGGGAAATGATCCCTACTATATCATACATCAGCTAAATTACATCACTCAGCTGAAACGACCAAAACTGCACAACAACAGCTCAGAAAAATCAAACTTCTGCCCATACGCGTATGCCTCATGCCCATACGCGTATGGCACATTTCCTAGCCAAGCCCATACGCGTATGGCCTGTCTCATACGCGTATGCTACGCGTACCACTTCTCCCATACGCGTACCAACAGAGACAAAACTATGTTAGAACATCATCTTCTTCATTCATACGCGTATGGCCTCACCCCATACGCGTACCAGGCCATCTCATACGCGTATGGCCTAGTGTCATACGCGTATGACCAGAAACCAAATTCCAGATCTGCTATGGGTTTTCTCTGCTACGAGATTTCTCAGATCCAACCTCCCACAGTCCAATTTTTTACACAGCATTCGTTTATATTATCTAACACAGATCATACCCATTCAATTTCACAATTTCTAACCTTATTACATCTAATTCCTACGAATTTTCTTCAATTATAAACCCATATCTCATCCATCCATAAGTTCACAATTTGCAACATTCATCATCCTAATTAGAGTCGATTCAATGGCTTATTACTACCCATTACATGTTAACCCATAATACCCATTAAACGATGATAAACCCCCCTTACCTGAGTTAATCCGGTAAATCCTTCTTTGACCTTCAACAATCGTGAATTCTCCTCTTGAGCCCTAGCCTCTTCTTCTCCTTTTCTCAGTTTCTTCTCTGTTTTCACGTGTAAAACCTTTTTACCAAATGGGACTCTTTACTGATTCCAACTTTTTATTCCAATAATAATAATCCAATAATATTCCAATTATTTAATTAAATTAATAAATATACTAATAATAATATATATGAAGGGTTTATCTTTTATTTTGAAAAATAATACCCTCTCATTCATATTATCATCATAATATACTATTAAACTTAAATTAAATAATTATCATATTTTATCGGGGTGTTACAACTCTCCCCCACTAAAAGAGTTTTCGTCCTCGAAAACATACCTCAAGCGAATAACTCCGGATAAGACTCCTTCATCTGACTCTCAAGTTCCCAAGTCACATTGCCACCCGCTGGTCCTCCCCAAGCTACCTTTACCAAAGCAATCTCTTTACCCCGCAACTGCTTCAACTCTCGATCCTCGATCCTCATAGGTGATATCTCAACAGTCAGGTTATCTCTCACCTGTACATCATCTACTTGGACCACATGCGACGGATCAGGAATGTACCTCCTCAACTGAGACACATGAAAAACCTCATGCAAATTCGCAAGTGACGGCGGTAAAGCGATACGATAGGCTACCTCCCCTATCCTCTCCAAAATCTGATAAGGACCAATAAATCGAGGTGTCAACTTCTTCGACTTCAAAGCTCGACCAACCCCAGTTATCGGAGTAACACGAAGAAACACATGATCTCCCTCTTGAAACTCAAGTGACTTCCTCCTCTTGTCGTGATAACTCTTCTGACGACTCTGAGCAATCCTCATCTTCTCCTGAATCATCTTAATCTTTTCCGTAGTTTGTTGAACAATCTCCGGTCCAACCACATCACTCTCACCGGACTCATACCAACACAAAGGTGTCCGACATCTCCTACCATACAAAGCTTCAAACGGTGCCATACCAATGCTCGAATGAAAACTATTGTTGTAGGTAAACTCAATCAAAGGTAAATAACAATCCCAAGCACCTCCCTTTTCCAAAACACAAGCCCTCAAAAGATCCTCCAGTGACTGAATCGTCCTCTCAGTCTGACCATCAGTCTGCGGATGATATGCAGAACTCAATCTCAGCTTAGTTCCCAAAGCCCTCTGCACACCTTCCCAGAACTTCGATGTAAATCTAGGATCTCTGTCCGAAACAATACTCGACGGAATACCATGCAAACTTACAATTTTCTCAATATACAACTCAGCTAATCTCTCTAACGGATAATCCATTCTGATCGGAATGAAATGAGCCGATTTTGTCAATCTGTCAACAATTACCCAAATAGCTTCAAAATTCTTAATTGTCCTCGATAAACCAGAAACAAAATCCATACTGATACTATCCCACTTCCATTCTGGAATAACCAACGGTTGCATTAGCCCAGACGGCTTCTGATGCTCAATCTTTGACTTCTGACAAGTCAAACAAGAATAAACAAAACTCGCAATTTCTCTTTTCATTCCCGGCCACCAAAATAACTTTTTCAAATCATGATACATCTTCGTAGCCCCAGGATGAATACTCAGGCCACTACGATGTCCTTCCTCAAGAATACTCTTCTTAAGTTCGGTAACATCCGGAATACACACCCGATTACCAAATTTCAAAACACCATTCTCATCAACTCTGAATTCACCACCTTGACCTTGATTCACTAGAGTCAACTTATCAACCAAAAGCACATCGGATTTCTGACCCTCTCTAATCTCATCCAGAATACCATTGGTTAACTTCAACATTCCCAATTTAACACTATTGTGAGTACTCTCACACACCAAACTCAAGTCTCTAAACTGCTCAATTAAATCCAATTCCTTAACCATTAACATAGACATATGCAATGATTTCCGACTCAATGCATCAGCCACTATGTTTGCTTTACCCGGATGGTAATTCAAACCAAAGTCATAATCCTTTAGAAACTCTAACCATCTCCTCTGTCTCATATTCAGCTCTTTCTGATCAAACAAATACTTTAAACTTTTATGGTCACTGAAAACCTCAAATCTTGACCCGTACAAGTAATGCCTCCATAACTTCAGAACAAATACCACAGCTGCCAACTCTAAATCGTGTGTCGGATAGTTCCTCTCATGAACCTTCAGTTGTCTCGAAGCATAAGCTACAACCTGCTTATTCTGCATCAAAACACCACCCAAACCCAACAATGAAGCATCACAGTAAACCTCAAATGGTTCCGACGGACTTGGTAATATCAGAATAGGAGCAGTAGTTAACCTTCTCTTTAACTCTTGGAAACCTTCTTCACATGTTGAGTCCCAAACAAACGCTTGCCCCTTTCTAGTCAACATCGTCAACGGTAACGCCAACTTAGAAAATCCCTCAATGAATTTCCTATAATAACCAGCAAGTCCAAGAAAACTCCTTATCTCAGAAACTGACTTCGGAGCTTCCCACTTAGATACCGCTTCTATCTTAGAAGGATCAACAGCAACACCACCTCTTGAAACCACATGACCAAGAAAACTAACCTCTTCTAACCAAAATTCACACTTGGACAGTTTAGCAAATAACTTCTTTTCTCGTAGAACTCCTAAAACCACTCTCAAATGTTCAGCATGCTCTTCTTCAGATTTCGAATACACCAAAACATCGTCAATAAACACCACAACAAACTTGTCTAGGTACGGATGGAAAATCCTATTCATATACTCCATAAATACCCCAGGCGCATTAGTCACACCAAAAGGCATTACAGAATACTCATAATGTCCATACCTTGTTCTGAAAGCAGTCTTCTGAATATCTCAGTTTTCACACGTATCTGATGATACCCCGATCTCAAATCTATTTTGCTGAACACACTCGCACCAACCAACTGATCCATCAAATCATCAATCCTCGGCAAAGGATACCGATTCTTGATCGTCACTTTATTCAGTTGCCTGTAGTCCACACACAACCTCATAGTACCTTCTTTCTTCTTAACTAATAACACTGGTGCGCCCCACGGTGACACACTCGGACGAATAAATTTCTTATCCAACAGATCTTCCAGCTGACTCTTCAATTCAGTTAACTCAACAGCAGACATACGGTACGGAGCCATCGATATCGGCCTAGTACCAGGTACCAAATCAATCGAGAACTCAACTTCACGCTCTGGCGGTAATTCATTCACTTCTTCAGGAAACACGTCAGGAAAATCACACACCACGGCTAGATCGCAAATCATCAGTTTATCTTTAGCCTCCAAAGTCGCTAACAGCATAAACAACTCTGCCCCATCTGCTACTGCCTCATTCACCTGCCTTGCTGATAGAAACAAACTCTTTCCTTCCTCAATCTCAGGAAAGATCACAGTCTTATCAAAGTAGTTGATATAAACTCGGTTAAACACCAACCAGTTCATACCCAGGATAACATCAATCTGCACTAGTGGAAGACACACGAGGTCCATCCCAAAGTCTCTACCAAAAATACTCAAAGGGCAATTTAAACAAACTGAAGTAGTAGTCACTGAACCCTTCGCAGGAGTATCAATCACCATACTCCCATGCATCTCAGATATCTCTAATTTAAGTTTCACCGCACAATCCAAAGATATAAAGGAATGAGTCGCACCTGTGTCAATAATAGCTACAAGAGGAAAACAATTAATATAACACGTACCTCGGATCAAACGATCATCTGCAGAAGTCTCAGAACCCGATAAAGCAAAGACCTTGCCTCCCGACTGGTTCTCTTTCTTAGGCTTAGGACACTGTGGACTGATATGACCCACCTCTCCACAGTTGAAACAAGTCATAGTCTTCAACCGGCACTCTGCAGCCAGGTGACCACCTTTTCCACACTTGAAACACTTCTTCTCAGTACTGGTACACTCATGGATACGATGTCCAGCCTGACCACATCTGTAACACTTAGCAGGGGCACTGGAGTCTCCCCCACTAGGTCTCTTCATCCCACTCTGTCTCTGGAAACCTTTGCCAGCTGCATACGGTTTCTCACGATCATTCTGATTCTTGCCTTTCCTATCAACCCTCTGTTGATAGCTCTCCGCTCTGGCCTTGGTATCCTGTTCAAAAATCCTGCAACAGTCAACCAAGTCAGAAAACACTCTAATCCGCTGATACCCAATAGCCTGCTTGATCTCGGGACGTAACCCGTTCTCAAACTTCACACATTTTGAAAATTCCCCAGTAGCCTCATCATAGGGAGTGTAATACTTTGACAGCTCTGTGAACTTAGCAGCATACTCAGTAACAGACCGGTTGCCCTGCTTCAATTCTAAGAACTCTATCTCTTTCTTTCCTCTGACATCCTCTGGAAAGTACTTCCTCAGGAATCTCTCTCTGAACACCGCCCAAGTGATCTCAGCACTCCCAGCAGCTTCCAACTCAGTGCGGGCAGCAACCCACCAATCATCTACTTCCTCTGACAGCATATGCGTACCGAACCTGACCTTCTGGTTATCGGCACACTCAGTCACTCGGAAGATCCTCTCGATCTCCTTCAACCACTTTTGAGCACCATCTGGATCGTACGCTCCCTTGAACATTGGAGGATTGTTCCTCTGGAACTCACTCAGTTGACGAGCAGCTCCTAATCCCACAACATTCGGATTCCCTCCAAGTACTCCAGCTAGCATACCCAGAGCCTCAGCAATCGCAGCATCATCTCTACCTCTTCCAGCCATCTCTATTCTGAGTTAATCCAACAAGCTAAAACAATAAGTACTGATAGGGTTACACAACACCTATCACATACAGGGAAACAGAATAATTACGACTCGACTCGACCGACTATGCTCTGATACCACTAATGTAACACCCATCTAAAATACCCCAATAATTAATTAAAACAACAAAATATGAATCAGAGTAGATATGCAATTTCAGGGTGTCACACTTGACACTTCACACCATTCACCAAAATATTTTGTCATGCTCATTTATTAATCAAAATAAAACATTGCACAATTCGCAGCGGATAGAAATCTAACAACATGCAAACCATGTAACACATTTCATGTAAAATTGTTCAACAACCAAAAATGAAAACAAAGTAAAACATCCCGTCCCGATGTTACATATACCAGAGCATGACTCACTAAGGAACTACACTAGACTCCAAGCACTAGCTTTTACTCAATCACTACTCGTTACCTGAAACATAGTTGTAAGGGTGAGTTCCTCAATCAATATAATAAGCATTATAAAATATCATGTAATGCTAAGTAAATTAACACATTCATCACCCTAATCATATCACACATTCAGCAACGGCAACATCAACTCATAATCATACTCAACACAAACACAAAACACACGTATAATATTGGAATACATCCATTCATATTATACGCCATACATACATTATGTAATGAGACTCCATGCATGTGGTACCGACTATTCGTGAACACATAGTTCAACCTCACCGATCAAACCCAGATACGGCTACCAAGCTCACTAGTCCCACTCATTTGAGACCTAGTGACTCACTCACTAATTCCTCACCATGGGAATTAGCTACCACCATAAAGGCCATGATATGCACGCTAAATCACCTAGCATGCAAACATCAACAACAATCCACAATGGACATATGCTCACACTCTAAGCCATAAACAGTCCATCCACAATTGCATACATAATAGATATATTCACAGCATTATGCATACCATCATACATCATCAGCATATTTATCACAGAATCATATCATGTCATGCCAAATAATAAATCACAGTATTAGCACACTCTACTAATACCTATACTGCTCAAAACAACGGGAAATGATCCCTACTATATCATACATCAGCTAAATTACATCACTCAGCTGAAACGACCAAAACTGCACAACAACAGCTCAGAAAAATCAAACTTCTGCCCATACGCGTATGCCTCATGCCCATACGCGTATGGCACATTTCCTAGCCAAGCCCATACGCGTATGGCCTGTCTCATACGCGTATGCTACGCGTACCACTTCTCCCATACGCGTACCAACAGAGACAAAACTACGTTAGAACATCATCTTCTTCATTCATACGCGTATGGCCTCACCCCATACGCGTACCAGGCCATCTCATACGCGTATGGCCTAGTGTCATACGCGTATGACCAGAAACCAAATTCCAGATCTGCTATGGGTTTTCTCTGCTACGAGATTTCTCAGATCCAACCTCCCACAGTCCAATTTTTTACACAGCATTCGTTCATATTATCTAACACAGATCATACCCATTCAATTTCACAATTTCTAACCTTATTACATCTAATTCCTACGAATTTTCTTCAATTATAAACCCATATCTCATCCATCCATAAGTTCACAATTTGCAACATTCATCATCCTAATTAGAGTCGATTCAATGGCTTATTACTACCCATTACATGTTAACCCATAATACCCATTAAACGACGATAAACCCCCCTTACCTGAGTTAATCCGGCAAATCCTTCTTTGACCTTCAACAATCGTGAATTCTCCTCTTGAGCCCTAGCCTCTTCTTCTCCTTTTCTCAGTTTCTTCTCTGTTTTCACGTGTAAAACCTTTTTACCAAATGGGACTCTTTACTGATTCCAACTTTTTATTCCAATAATAATAATCCAATAATATTCCAATTATTTAATTAAATTAATAAATATACTAATAATAATATATATGAAGGGTTTATCTTTTATTTTGAAAAATAATACCCTCTCATTCATATTATCATCATAATATACTATTAAACTTAAATTAAATAATTATCATATTTTATCGGGGTGTTACACTCTTCGGTCGAAGCCTTTCGCGTTTCCCCAGTCGAGTAAGATTCGTATTCCTTGTGGAATCGAACATCCATCCTATAAACAGGATTGTTGTTCTAGCTTTCTTCAGGATGATGAGTGTCTTGGAACATAAACCAATTCACATTTTTTGGATTTTTATCCTATAAACAACCTACAACCCGGTTCAGGATAATCTTCCTTTTGAGTATACTATCCACGTTCTGACGGTAATGGATATTATGTCTCTTTCACTCTTGGGTCAATCTTTTGATTGTTTTCTCCGCAGAGTAAGATTCGTATTCCTTGTGGAATCGAATATCCATCCTATAAACGGGATTGCTGTTCTAGCTTTCTTCAGGATGATGAGTGTCTTGGAATACAAACCAGTTCACGTTTCCGGATTTTTATCCTATAAACAACCTACAACCTGGTTCAGGATAATTTTCCATGCGAGTATATTATCTACGTTTTGACGGCTATAGATAATATATCTCATGCACTCTTTTATCGGATCCTTTGTTTGTTGCCCCAACTGAGTAAGATTTGCATTCTTTACAGAATCAAATATCCATCCTATAAACAAGTCTGCTTTTCTAGCTTTCTTCAGGATGATGAGTGTTTTGGAACACACACCAATTCACGCCTTGGTCGGTCATCGGTTACATACCTACAACCCGATATCCTTGGTGTTCCTTCCTGTCTGCTCCCTATTATGACCTTGGTCCCCTGTGGAGTCAGATTTTCCTGAGTTTATGTACCTTTGTCAGGTCTTCCTCAGATGGTTGGTTGATTGATATCTCTCACCCGTATACAGGTCTTAGATATTCATTCTTCCTGAGTTTGTTACTCACTAACCGGTAACATCTCATCCTTTGGTTTCCCCTGGAAAGTCTTTTCTAGATTTCCCCAGCGGATTTGTGTTCCTATTCGTGTTGCTGTATTGGTGTTCTCCCCAGTACACACATTTTGTGAGTCAGCTTGTTGTCTTTCCAATGGATGTGTCTTCCTTAGGAATTCGTCTGATCCCCAGTGTGAGTCCTTTACTTCCCCAGTAAAGTCTCCAGTCTATTTTTGTTATCCCTTAACTCAGAGTCGTGTCCTGCTCACGCAATCTTTTTTTCTTATCCCCTATCAGAGTCCCAATAAGAGTCCCTTCTGAGTATCTGTTCCTGGTGAGTGTATTACTCCGATGGATTGTCTTTTCTTCTGTGCGAACCATATCCCCACAGAGTTTGTGTCTTTTACATGCATACATTTGCATCATGAGGTCTCTTAGGGACCAAAATTTGTCTCATTACTGTTATTTAAGCCCATTCTACCGCGTCGAGATGAAGATTTCTAAACTTCACTTCTCCGGGTAGAATGACCTTAAATAGGGGCATCTGTAAGACCCCAATTTTGTCCCTAAGATCCCTCATCGCCATATCATATCATCATTGCCTCAAGGATCATTGTGCACCTTTGCTTCCTCCTTGTGGGTGGGTTATCTTGTGAGTGTGGTTTCTTGATCACCAAGCATGTTTTGCATTTGTATATCATTGCTTTTCATTTGTTTACTAACCAAAAGTACAAAAATATTGTCATCTAACATTGTTACTTGCAGATGAAGCAACCATTAGGTCAAGCCAGTCAAAGGCATTCCTTGAGCAATAGATGGTGGCCATTCTGAAGAATTTGGGCACCATGATCATTCATCAAGAGTTCATATGAGTTGTGACATCATTTTGAATCAAGATCTCAAGTGTTAGAGGCTTGAAATTCATCAAAGCATGGCTCAGTCAACCAAACCCTAGCAAAGTCAACTATGGTCAACTGTGCATAAAATCAGGGATTTGAAGGTGGGATATGGTTTGAGAGGTCTCATTCATGTCCATACAAGCCTCATATAACATGTCAAACATCATCATTGAAGAATTGGAGGTCAGACAAAAAGTTTCTAAAAATAGCAAGTGACTTGTAATTTCCAACTGCCAAAAATGGAAAGGTCTTCTCCTCAACTTTACATCATCATGCAAGCTTCAAATCAAATTTTGTCCAACATGAAAGTTGAAGATCTTGCTCTTACCTTTCCAAAAAGTCCAAGAACATCCATTTCCCATTTGTGGTTGGCAAGTTATGATCAAATCATTGTCAAAAAAAGTTGAACTTCAAGGAGGCATAACTTTTAAACCAAAAGGCCAATTCATGTGATTCTTTTTTGAGCAAATCTCTTTTGACATGCTCTTTCATAATCCATCATCACATTTCATCAAAAATCATCACATAAAAAGTGCATTTTTCAAGTGAATCAATTTAAATTTTGGTGGGAAAAAAAGTGAATTTGAAAAGTACACATAATTCTCATGCCAAACCAATTCAATTTGCCTTAAAACAGAATTTGTGACTTGCTTCAAGTGGAATTTTACTGTTCCATTGGTCATATTTGCATAAGGGCATTTTTGCCAAATTCCATTAACATGTTCATTTCACTAATCCAACCCATTTTGCCTAATCATGTTTAGCTAGTGTGATTAACAGGTGGTATAAAGCACTAATCATAACAGAATTCTGCATCAACACTTCACAATTTCAGATCCAAACTTTTTTCATCTCAAATTCTCTCAAATTCTCAATTTCTCTCAAACTTTTTTCAACTTTTTCCATCAAATTTCTTGATTCTTTTTGCTTGCTCCTTGTTCTAATCATCATTTGCAGGCATGATGAAGATCTGTTGAAGCAAGATTGTGCATAATTCAAGCTAGATCGCAGCTTTTGAACTTCGAACATTCACATGGCAGTTGGAATTTCAAGAAGAATTGAGCAATGCTGAGCTATTTTCTTGCTTCCATTCATCTTCCTCATCATCATAGATCATCTGTTTTCACAATCCAAGCCTTGATTCGCACAAATTCACTTCTGCAATTCTTTGAAGGTAAGAATTCAATCACTCTAATCCTTGCAATTAAGATGTGCATCTGATAGATCTTTTGTTTGTGAGTATGAGGAACTTTGAATCGTGCATTTTCATTAGATATTAAGGAAGTTATGCTGATTTGAACATTTGGATGTTAGAACTTAATTTGATCGATCCTTTTGATATGAGTAAAATTAGAACAAATTGAAGCTGGATTAGTGTTGTGCATGATGAGATGATTCGAGTGATATAATTTTTTTTGCATTTCTGGAATGTTTTGTTCTTGGTGATTGATGAACATGATGAACACGCGTTGAAGTTGTAGATTTTCAATTTCCATAATCAGTTTGATCTGCCTTGCCTCCATTTTGCATGTGTTTCTTTGTTTTTGAGCCATGAGCCAATCACACTGTGCCACGCACTTAAGTGAAACGCGGCGTTTCACTTAAGTGGCGCCATTTTTGAAATCCTCAGCGGTTCGATTCCGCTCCACAGCATTCACATGTTTTGCCTTTTGCATTTTATTCCAATTATGCCTTCCATGTTACATGCTTCCTTCCATGCATTTTTTATTTTTCTTTCACATTAAAAAATCCATAACTCATGAAATAATAATCCAAATCACATGCAATTTTTTGTGAAATGCTCATCATGTTGTCTACTTTTTTATGGATATTTTTTCAAGATTTGTGCACGGTTGGAAAAAATAATTGCCTAGGGTTTATGTTTACATGTCATTCCTTGCACATAGTTTGCCATTTCATTTGTGAAATCATGATGGTTGATCCAAAATTCTTGAAATTTTACATGCATAATCTAGACTCATTCCTGGTTATTTTGGCTTTGAGTTTGCTATTTTTGCCTTTCTGGATTGTGAGTTATGATGTGATCATTGGAGGTGTGACAATGTGTGTCACACCATTTCTTGTCCAACTTCTTGAATTTTTGTTACCATGCCATATGAACTCAAAGTAATCTGAATTTTTTCATGATGATACTTATGGATGTTAAGTTTGCTTGTGATTTTTACTGGAATTTTTGAATGCATTTTCTATTTGTTTGAGAATTTTCCCCCTGTTTGACCAATTGTGGACCTTTTGTGAGTCATGATCTTATATGATTTGTGAAATCCTTGGTGTTTATTGGATGGACCTAAAATTTGGCATGTGTATTATAGACATCTTGAAGTTTGACATGGCTTTGGTTTCATTCATTTCTCTCATGTCATTTCTGTTTTATGTTTGCTTGAAGTTGATGCATGATTTAGTGCCTTGTATGAGCTTGTTTGAACATGCCTTGACTTGTTGATTTTAATTGACATACTTCCACATATCCAAATGACATGATTTTTGGTGTGTTGCTCATTCAATGTGTTCTGTTCAGGCCTAATTTTTTTGGAATTTATTGAGCCATTTTGGTATGGATATGCTTGTGTTCATTCTGTTTACATCAATGTGATTCCAACTTGCCTAGTTTGACATGATTTGTTTGTGAAATGATTTTTGTGCATAGTTTTGACATGAGACCAATTGGACTTTGTTCTTAGTTGATTAATATTGATTTTGAACAATTTTCATGTTCTGTTTTAAATTTTTTCTCCTCCTTTGACCCTAGGCTTTGGCCTAAGGGTTTACTTCTCATGTTTGAGTTTGATTTTCAGGTGAAGAAGCAATTGCTTTAAGGAGATTAATTCAAGTTGATTGAGTTTGGTTTATTGGATTGATATGAACTAACTTGGTTTGTTTTGTAGGATGCTAGGTCATTTCATTTGAGTTTGTGCTTTGCACATGTGATTGATTATGTTGACTGTTGGTTCTTATCTTGTCTGTTTTGACTTTGTGATTGGTGTACTGATTATATTTGATTGATTTCAGGTACATTAGTTGCTATAGTTCCATTGTGAACTTGCTATTGCTTTGCTTGATAGCATTAGCATTGAGGTAGAATCTCTTTTCTCCATGTAGTTTGGAAGACCTGGCCTGTTACTTGGCCAGGCACCTGTCTGAAGTCCTCCTTAAGAGGCAATGTTTGTGATTGTTTAACTTTGTCCCCAAGCAGGAAAAGACCTCATATGAGGCAATTGGTAGATAGAAGAGATATGTAGCCTATCTCCTACTATTCTATGTGTCTTCCCATTGCTCACATTACATGTTTGTAGCATTGTGGATCTTAACCCAAGATCTATCGAGTCATTAACTTGTGGAGAGAGTTCCAACTTTCTGAACTCCCACACCTTCTGATATTCAATGCTCTCCTTGACTAGGGATAAGAGTAATGAGGCACACCCCTCATATCCTTTCATCTGCTTCACCTTAACTCTCAATGTTAAGGTTAAGAGCACCACTTACCCCATTCCAGTTGACTTTAAAGTCTAACCCTTGTTTGAGCCTAATTGCTTGGTTATAGTGTGTGCTAAATGACTTTGTTTGATTGATTGCTTGGTTCATCTGTACATGTTTGCTTGGTTGCCTTTGTGCATTTATCATCATTAATTGTTCATTATTGTATGATCATCATCTCATATCTTTGTGATCCATCTTTGGTTTACCCATTGAGGACAACTGTAAGTCCATTCATTGGCCATTGTTCCTATGATTTGGAAGGGATAGAGTGTAAGACCATTTCATTGGCCACTTATGTCCTCTTTGCTTAGTGCTTTTATCTTGTTTGTTGTATGTGAGGATGCAATTGTAAGACCATGTTTTTGGCATTTATACTCCTATGATCATCCTTTGGAGGTTGGTATAAGTCCAGTTGATTGGCATCTGGTATCCACCCTTTTGTTCTGTTTTTGCTTTGTGAGATTGGAGTAAGTCCATTTATTGGCATCCGGTATCATTGTTCTGTTTTGGGAGACTGGTGTAAATCCATCTATTGGTATCCGGTATCCACCTTTGTTGTGAGATTGGTATAAGCCCAGCAATTGGCCTCCGGTATCATCTTGCTTTTATTTGTTATTGCTCATTTGCCTATTCCTAAGGACACACTTGAATCATCTTCTATATGATCTCAAGAGGTGAACCTTTCTGAGAAGTTTTACACTCTTTCATCCACACCCTTCTGTTTCAAAACCCCTTTTCACTTGTTGACTTTTAAAACTTGTAAATATATGTTGTGCAAACATTCTCATCTCTTTTCAAATTAGAAACCTGGACCCTAAGTCCTTGACTTTTCAAACTCCATTTCATAACACTTCTTTGAATCAATCCTAATCATACCTTGACCATATTTTGTGAAATACTCATAAATCAATTAACTTCACCCATTCAATTGTTTTGTGGCTCTGTCCATTGTTAATATGTTTTCACACATTAGCCATAGGTTTCAATTACCATAGTGGTTGATGTAAATCTTACCTTGTCCTTAGTGAGTTGATTGTAAGACTTCCGTACTGAAAACAAGGTTAACCCCTCTAGTACGTCGAAGCCGTCCTCGCATGGTGGATTGTTGATTCAGGTTGAGTTTTCTCCCATTGGTAATGAAAAACTTTAGTGCTTGTGTTTTAAAATGAACTCACTAATTTTTGGAAATCTTTTAGCCGAACTACGGCGTTTTGATCCTTACCTTTGATGGAAGGTACGTAGGCAACGGGTTCATCCGTTCAAACACAAAAACAATAAAATTATATATTTCTTTTCTCATCATCCCATTCATGTTTGCACAATATGTCATAAACAAATAAACATTTTTATACAACAAGTGTGAAAAGGGCTCCCTAGAAGTACCTAGGACGTGATGGGTGCCTAACACCTTCCCATTGCATAATTTACCCCTTATCCAGATTCTCTGATCTTTTCATTAGTTTTCTATGTGTAAAACTTCTTAGGCTTTTGTTCGCTTTTTAGCCCATCCTTTGGATAAATAAAAGTGCGGTGGCGACTCGATTTCTTTGTATACTTTGCTTATGGTTTAATAAATAAATCATATAGCGACGAATACACCGCTACAATGTCCTAGGATCAATCTGATCGATCCTGTAAGTAACTAAATTTAGTAATTTGGAAGATCAACAGTTGTTTACCAATTTTCACGGCAAACACACACTAACTAGTTTATTATTACGGTTAGACGCCTATAGTGGAAAGTAGTATACTTACAACCATATCCTACCTAACCACAGTTGATTAACCGTCACGGTATCCTTTTTTCCAACCATGGTGAAAGGGTCTTTACGTAGCAGTGATTCTTCATGAAGTGGTCATTTTTTTACAAGTAAATCATTTTAATTTTTACTTGTTAAACCTCTTTGGTTTAGACATCTTTCTACACTCACTTCTTTCTCGTGAGATATTCAAGCCCTCACCAATATCGTCAATTATTTAAATATTCCACATTTTAAAATTCTTTGGATCTCACAATTGTTTGGACTTCATCCAAAATAATAGTACCTTATGTCTAGAATAGTGGGAGCATGACCGTCTTCCTGATATTATATATAGATGATATATTACTCATTAGAAATCATGTCTCTACCTTGCATTAACTGAAAACTTAGCTAGGGATGCTTTCTATGAATGAACTGGGTGAAGCAACCTACACACACACACACACATATATATATATATATATATATATATATATATATATATATATATATATATATATATATTAGGAATCAGGATCTATAGATATGGATCACAAAGACTGATTGACCTGAGTTAGAGTACATATAGAGACAAAGTGTTAAGACACTTTAATATGCATGATTCCAAGAAAGGATTCATACCTATGTAACATGGCTTGTGTGTATCAAAAACACATTCACCTTCAACTAAGGAAGAAAGAGATCGCATGAATAAGATTCCATATGCATCTACAATAAGATCTATCATATTCATGTATGCCATATTATGTATTCAACCAAATGTCTTGTATGCTTTAAGTGCAACGCGTAGGTGTAGCACCTCAAATTTGCACCCCCCATTCATTCATTCATTTCATTTTTAGGTCATTGACATTACATACTACATTGCATAGCACATTGCACCTTATCAGTCAAGACTGGTATCAAGAGAATTCATCAGTGCAAGAGACCAAGCATTTCATTGAGATGGAGGCCACATGAGTATTCTAGAGAGCTTACCATGAACCAAGTTTCACTTTGAAGCAATTTGACCAAGGGCTAGAGGCTCAACAGTCTACAGTGCAGCTTCAAGTCATCTGAGGCCCATAAAAGTCAACTGCAAGTCAACTGAGGGCTAGGAGGGGGAGAATTGGTTTGAGACACTTCATTCATGTCCCAAAGAGGTTTATTCAACATGTCAAACTCATACCTTGAAGATTTTGTAGCCAGATCAAAAGTTTCCAAAAATGGAAAATGACCTGTAATTTGAAAGTTTCCAAAAATGGCAAGTTTTGGACCAACTTCAACTCAACTTTCCAACATCAAATAAGCTTCAAATGAAATTTTGTCCAACATGAAAGTTGAAGATCTTTCTCTCCCATTTCCAAAAAGTCCAAGATCATGAATTTATGATGAATGGTTAAGGTGTTATGATCAAATCATTGCAAAGTGTGCTTGAAACTTCAAAATGCCATATCTTTTGAACCAAGACTCCAATTTGGGTGCTCCTTTTTGCATAATTCTTCTCATGACATGAATTTTTCAAATCACTCATTACATGGCATGAAATTCATTTACACAACCATTTGCTCATGCATGCTATTTTTGAAGGGAAATTGCCAAAATCAAGATTGGTTGATCACATGAATATAATTCCAATTCCAATGTGTGCATGGGCTGATTTTGAGTGAATTTGGGCCCTTATTATGCACTGTTCACGTAGCCATTCCATGCATGAGGTGAAAATGGAAATTTGTGCATACACCTTATATTTTCATAATCTCAATTAACCATGGCTTAAAATTGTTTTCAGATTAATTAATAGATGGTATAAAGGCTTAATGATAACTGCATTGCTCAGGAGAGAGGATTCTAGATCTAGGGTTTGAGTTTTCATCCAAAATTTCTCTCACAAAAAAACTTCAAAGTTTTCCACATAAACACCATTTCTCTTGGTAGATTGTTGATGCTGGTGAAGTTTAGAGCAAGAATCAACAAGTGCTTTGTCCAATTCGTGCCAGAACCATACACACACTAAGCTTGAAGATGAACATGGCACATGGAGTTTGAGCTGGATTCAAAGAGATTTAAGCATCCATACATACACAAAGCTTCATACCAGAGTTGATAGAGTGGATTTGGACGTGACTGAGGACCTGAATACACTGTTTCCTCACACTGTTCTTCAAGAAGGTGAAATTTCGAATCTCACTATTCTCCATTCTTTTGCCATAGTTGTGTAGGTCTTCTCTCCCTGATCACGCTGATATGAATATTATTAAAAATGGTGCATTATTGGTTGAGATATGATGATTAGAAGTTTGTATGTCAAAAATGTTTTATGTCGATTTGCAATATTTGTGATGATTTGGACTGAATTAATCATTGATTTGGAATGTGTGATGTAAGAGCTTTCGATTGGTATGATTATTTCGTGTTTCTGGAAAATTTTGTTTGAGCTTCATACTGTTCATCACCGTCTTCGCGAGGAAGACGGTGTTTTCCACCGTGAGCGGCTGCAAGAACCACCGTCTGGTTTAGGTCTACGTGGCTAGGGTTTTTGTCCTGTTCAGTGCTTGCGTGTGCGTCCCTGTGTCCATTCCATTGGTCCAGGCTTCTTTGACCTTCGCCACGCATACGTTTGACCATGACTGGGCATGCGAGCGAATAAATGAAACGCCAGCGTTTCAGTAAGTGGCGCCTCATTTGAATTCGTACTTGGTTCGATTCTGGCCGAGGCAAGTTTTCAAATTAATCCACATTTTGCCATTGCCCTCCATATTTGCCTATGCTTCATTTTTATTTCACATATTTTTTAGCCAACTTTAAAAAATCATAACTCATTGAATATTAATCCAAATCTTCCCCAATTTTTTGCTAAATGATCCTTGTGATGTCTAGTTTTTTTTGGTGTGATCTCCTGATTTTTACCATGTCTGGATTTTTGAATGTGATGGATTGATTGAACATAATGCAAAATGTTATATGTGATGCTATTTGGCTCATGAAATGCTCAAAAATAATCCAATGGCCATGAAATTTTGTGTGTAGGCTCTTAACATGTTGATTGACATTTGAGGCTTGGTTTGATATTTTTCTCATGTTCCATCCCTGTTTTATGTACATGTTAATATGGTGTGACAATGCATGTCACACAATTGGATATCCTATTTGATCATTTTCATTGATATACCAATTGATCTCTTCTGTTTACAATTTTTGGTATGATGGTTGTATTGGACATGTTGTGTGCTCATGAAAATTTCCAAAATTGTTTGATGCATTTCTGATTTAATGTGCATTTTCTCACTTGTATGTCCAATTGATGATCATGTTGTGTGCCCTTGCCATATTTTGTTCACCACATGACTTTGCTTGATGATTTTGATTTGGTCCTTTTTAGGACTTGTTCTTGCTTGATTAAATGTGATTCATGTTGATTTTTAGCTCCTGTTTTGACTTTTTACCTCACCTTTGACCCTAGCCTTTGAGCTAGTGGTTTGTTCTCATCCTTTGGACTTTGTGTTTCAGGTTTCAGGCAATTAGCCACATTGGTTGATATGATCTCATCACTTGAGATACAAGTTATTTTGGTTGACTAACCTTGCTGTTTTGTAGGTCTTGTGGATGATGAATCAATTTAGTTTGATTGCATCTTGTGCCTTGTATTGACATTGTCTGATGATTGGTTGTCTCACTGTTGGACTTTCTGTTTGTTTTGTCTGAACACTATACTGATTGTTTGGTTGTTTGCACAGGTACTTTAGTAGCTTTAACTCATTGCTTGAGTTGCTTGGCTTTACTTGTGGTTGACATACCACCCAGGTAATGACCTCTGTCTTCATGTAGTCTGGAAGACCTGCTATCTTTGGCAGGCACCTGTCTGAAGCCCTCCTTAAGAGGCAATGTTTGTGCTTGTTTATCTTTGTGCTTTGCATTTCAAGTCCTCCTAAGTGAAGAGGCAATTGGCAGATAGAAGGGATATGCAATCCATCCCCTGATATTCAGTTGAGTCATTCATCTTGCTCGCACTACGTGCTGATGCATCTTGAATAAACACCCAAGATCATTGTCCAGTGTCAGTCATTGTTGAATAGAGTCCCACATTCTAGACTCCCACACTTTCATTGAGTCAAGCTCACCCAGACCCGGGTTAAGAGCTATGAGGTCTAACCCTCATCTCCCATTTCATCTGCTCACCCTGATGGTCAATGTCAGTGGTTAAGAGCCTCAGATACCTTTCCAGTTGGCTTGTTTGTCGAGGTTGATATGACCCCTTGACTAAAGCCCAACCATGATGTTTGAGCCCCTTGTTGATGTGTTTACTTAATGCTGTATGTGTTTGTGTGGTGTGATTGTATCCCCTAGGTTTGCTAGACTCCGTGTAGTCTTGTTTGCATGTCAATTAAGGTAGCACGGTTCCTTCGTCTAGGACTTCCTTTCTTGCGTGAGATTTCCTAAAACACAAACCAACAGAAATAGTTTAGCCAAACTACGGCAACTCTGATTCTCATGTCCAGATGAGATACGTAGGCACGAGATGCGATGTATTGTCGAGTTTGACTAACAACTAACTTTAATTCTTTTCTCTCGCCCTCGTTGCGATTGAGATCTTCCCTTTCTCTTGCCCTAGTTGCAATCGAGACCCTTCTGCTTGGTGTGTTGTTTGGAGTCTGACATAAGCCCAGCGATTGACAGTCGGTTTCCTGTGTGTGTTTGTTGGTTCGGAGTCAGATGTAAGTCCAGCGATTGGCATTCGGTTTCCTTGTTTGTTTGTTTTGCCTGGAGTTGGGTGTAAGACCAGCGATTGGCATCCTGTTTCCAGTTGTGTGTCTCGTTTGACGTTTCAGCGTATGGCTGTTTAGTGTCTTGTTTGGCGTGCGTTAGCCGAGCTACGAGTGCTCTGATTCTTTCTCTGGTTAGAGAAGATACGTATGCATAGGGTGCGATACCTTAGCGAGCACGTTTCCCGTTCCCCCGAACTACGTCGACTCTGATGTTTGTGTCTGACAAACTACGTAGGACCAAGATGCGACATCCTACCGAGTTACTTTCTTCCGTCTTTCATCTGTGTTTCAGTCCAGTGTGTGTGCAGTTTTGAGCAGTTATTTAGCAACCTTTCTTCTATTCTTTCTGAGCGTGGATCCCGTCGAGTACGATGGATGCGTAGGGGTGCTAATACCTTCCCTTCGCATAACCGACTCCCGATCCTATCAATCTCTGGTCGCGAGACCATTCCTTTCCAGGTTTACTTCGAGCGTTTCCTTTCCCTCCTTTGGGATAAATAACGCACGGTGGCGGCTCTGTGTCTTTTTCCCGCCGGGTTTTTCGCGTAATGCTACAGTAGGTTCCAATCTGATCTTAGTGATGCTCGTTGGGTTACTGTTAAGAATATCCTTAAGTACTTGAGAAGGACTAAGGGATCATTCTTGATATACGAAGGTCATAAAGAGCTCACTGTAATTGGATACGCCAATGCTACCTCCTAGACAGATAAAGCTCACTTTGGATTGCAATATGTTTATGTGTTTTGCTTAAATGGTGGCACTATGAGCTGGAAAAGTTCAAAGCATGATATAACTTATGATTCTACAACCGAGACCGAATATATTGTTGCCTCAAATACAACAAAGGAAGTTGTTTGGATTAAGAAGTTCATTAGTGAACTTGACATAGTCCCTAACATTGTAAATCTCATTGATCTCTATTGTGATGTCACTAGTGCTATCACACAAGCTAAGGAGTTTAGATCTCACTGATGATCCAAACACATGCTTAAGCGATATCACCTCATTTGAGAGATAATAGATATGGGAGATGTAAAGATATATAGATTACTAATGCTTGACAATGTTGTTGACACACTTACAAAGCCTCTAGCGCAGTAAAAGCATGATGGTCATACTCAATCTATGGGTATTAGGTGTATGCCTGATTGACTCTAGTACTAGTGGGAGATTGTTGGTGTGAGCCTTAGAGGCCAATAATTTTATTAGAACTTGATATTTGTATCAATTTATTTATTAATAATTAAAAGATATTTCTTTATTATGATTATTTTTATAAAATAATAAACCTATAATAACTAGCCTATTTAATGAAACATTAAGAATGGCTTAATCACGAGGCCACATTAAACATAAGGACATTGTTATTAAAGTATCCGTAGTCGAGCTTTATTATGGAGTGGTATAACATTAAAGCATTGAGACAATTAGGTGGATAAACTGATGATCACATCTCATGGATCAAGGATAAAGAGTTATCAACAAATATATGCATATTAAGAGTACTATTTATACTGAATTGAACCACTATGAGAGTACTACATAGAATATTATGCAAAGTTTCATAAGTCATTCTCATTGTGATAATGGTGTATATCACTCTTTGATCTGAAACCACTATGGACTCTAGATGTGGAGTCAAGTACTTTATTGCCGACCAAACATTATTCGTAACTGGATGACCATAAAGACGGTTAATGGGTACTCCACAAATCATGTTGAGGGACATGAGTGACCTAGGTGGAATTTACTCATCCCGCGTAACATGATATATGTATAAGAGTCTAATATTGAACTGAACAAGGGTAATATGATCTATGCCTTGTGTTCAATATAGACACGAGGAAAAAAAAGGTAATTATACACATAAGCATTACCATGGAAAGGTTTTGTCATATCACATTACACTTTTGTGACTTGGATAGCAGTGATATGTTGCTAGATACCGCTAATTGTTTATTATATTAAATATCTTATTTAATATAATTGTCAACGTCACAAGAACCTACTGGATCACATACATAAAGACAAATTGATGAGAGAGAATAAATAAGGAACACCGTAAGGTACAATGTACTTAAGAGAATTACGGAACACTGTAAGGTATGGTACGCTTAAGTAAATACAGAACACCGCTTAAGTGGAATGCAAAATATGGTAAGGTACCGCGAGCTTAAGTGAAATATTATACACCATAAGGTATAATCCACTTAAGTTGACTTTTTAGCATGCAACTCACACAAGTTGTTCTATAATTAGAACCTATGTGCAAAAGATTTCACTCTTGATAAAATTCGGTTTGTGAAACCCTGACCGTAATTTCTCTCATTCTCTCTCACTCAAAGTCTTCATTCATAGTAGCTAGCACTGATACTGAAGGCATTTTGCTCGAGTGCACTGAGTAGAGACGTTGTTCTTCATTCAATGTTCGTGACATTCCACTGATTCGACATCAAAGGTGTTAATCACCATAAGAGGCAATCGTTATATCTGATCATGCATCATTCATAAGGATCAAATAAATGGAAAATTTTGTTTTCCGCTGCGTTTTGTTTCACGATTTCCCTTCAGACCCAACTCTTTCCAGTCTCTAAACTCGAGACCACTAGTGCAATAACACTCTCATAACTATCTTCATCTAAGACAATTGCAATATGAACAAAATCATCATTGATACTCCTCTCATGACAACTCCTCACAAAATGGCTGATTTTTTGACAAGTAGAATATTTTACATTTGACTTTTCAAACCTCTTTGATTTGAACATCCCTTTACGTCCACTTTCTCCTCTTTGATTTGAACATCCCTTTACGTCCATTTTTGCTTGAGTGGAATGCAAAATATGGTAAGGTACCGCGAGCTTAAGTGAAATATTGTACACCATAAGGTATAATCCACTTAAGTTGACTTTTTAGCATGCAACTCACACAAGTTGTTCTACAATTAGAACCTCTGTGCAAAAGATTTCACTCTTGATAAAATTCGGTTTGTGAAACCTTGACCGTAATTTGTCTCATTCTCTCTAACTCAAATTCTTCATTCGTAGTAGCTAGCACTGATATTGAAGACATTTTGTTCGAGTGGACTGAGTAGAGACATTGTTCTTCATTCAATGTTCGTGACATTCCACTGATTCGGCATCAAAGGTGTTAATCGCCATAAGAGGTAATCGTTATATCTGATCATGCATCATTCGTAAGGATCAAATAAAGGGAAAATTTTGTTTTCCGCTGCGTTTTGTTTCACGATTTCCCTTCAGACCCAACTCTTTCCAGTCTCTAAACTCGAGACCACTAGTGCAATAACACTCTCATAACTATCTTCATCTAAGACAATTGCAATATGAACAAAATCATCATTGATACTCCTCTCATGACAACTCCTCACAAAATGGCTGGTTTTTTGACAAGTAGAATATTTTACATTTGACTTTTCAAACCTCTTTGATTTGAACATCCCTTTACGTCCACTTTCTCCTCCCAAGACAATCAAACTCTCACTATTATCATTAATCTTCAAATCTTTTATCTTTAAAAATTCTTTAAATTTCACTATCGTATGAACTTCCTCCAAAATAATAGTAATTTTCTTATAATGAAAAATACAACCTTAAAGTATTAATATTTAAAAAAAACATTATTGAATATAATCTTTTTAATAAACTACTAATATATTAAATAAAGATAAAAAAAATACAAAATACTAAGAGAAATCATATCAAAATAGTAAACATTCTACATAAAATACAATTATTACAACAAAGGTCTAAAAGAAAAATAAAAACACACATAATACATATAGTAACGGTGAATGAATCGACCGCAAATACAAACCAATTCACACGAACCAACAACTCTCTGCAAAACATACAACTCCGAAACTGACACTAGCTGATATGTATGCAACAAACATTTGTCGGAACCAACCCGTCAAAAATAGATGGACCAATTTGTCGAAACAAAGTCGAGTTTCCAAGGTCGTCGACTTTTGTTGAACAACAAAAGACTACCGATGAGAACGAAGAAACTGATTGCTGATCACCAGAACTGTAAAACCGTCGGAGCAGAGAAGAGAACCACCATTAAAGAGCACCTTGCGTGAATTAGTTAACAAAGAGGAACCTAGCAAAATGCCGACACCTAAAATTGATAGTCACATTAAAAATTGCAAATTTGAATACGAGGGAGAGGGAAAAAACTTATAATTAGAGAAAAGGCATGGATAAAGGAGTTTTTATTCATAGTTTTTTCTCATTATTAAATATAATTGTGTGATTGCTCAAACACTATTGCTAGAAATTTTTTATTTCGATCAAGTCACATTAATAAATTATGAAAGAATGTGATAAAAAAACATAATTTTTAAAATGAAAAGACTAACATTTTAATTTTTATTAAATAAGAATATTAAAAATGTAATTATTGTAAAAATGTACAAGCATTTTTGTTTTGGTTCATATTTTTTATGCAATTGTTTTTTAAAAGTCTACTAATTGTGCTTTTGTGAAAGGGCACGAACATTGAACAAAAAAAAAAAATCCAGTTCATATTTTTAATGGCGATTTTGTTTAATCTTAATCTTAACCGTAATGCTCTTTTAAACTTGGAATTAGAAAGGTGCGGCCATCCACGTCTTTTTTTGATTAATTTTTGATTGATTTTTGAATTTAATTGATATTTACTGTTAGTTAATATAAAATGATTTTACACCGTCGATTACTTCTATCAGTTGGATATTGAAATCAGTTTGATTTTTATTTTAAAAATTTATAAAGTAATGCAAACGGGTGATGACGATAAATGTGTGTAAATCTAATTGCTTTCTTTTAAAAAAAACACTTGTATATATTTTGAATATTTGAATATGCTCATCTCAAGATTTTAAGGAGATAATTTATTATAGAAGAAAAAAATTATTATTTTTTTATTAAAATCAAATATTTTTGACTTTATAATTGTAGAAACTAATTTATAAAATAAATTATTTTTTTGATTAAATAGAAAGAAATTATTTACCATGTAATGCTCGGAATGAAATAAATTCTTTTTATATAACAACTTTGTCTACAATAGTTATCACCTCTCCCTCTAAATCTTAAAATATATACAATATTAAATAAATATTAAAGTTTATTTAATTTTTACTTTGTTAGTCTATATAATTTTAAAGTTTAACAACAATTTAACACACTTTTCCATATACTACATTTTTTTTCATTCAAGTCTTTTTATGAGATTTGACTATACACAACAAATATTAAAAAAAAATCTTTTTTTTATAGCTTGGGTACACTAAGATAAACACAATTACTTTAATTATTGTTGCATGTTTTAGGGAATGAAATAAAAAGAAATTGAGAAATTAGATAATAAATATTTTAGTCTTTATTTGTTCATAGGAACAAAGACACTATAGTAGAATTTGGGAAAGGTGGTATTTTTTGGTGTACTTTGGGGTTGGCAGTGAGAGAGATAAAGTGGCTTTCTATCTTTTCTACTGAGTTCCGCCATTTTCATGCTTCCATCTTCACACACTACACAGAAATGGAGAGTTCTCTACTCTTCTTCTTCCTCTTCTTCATGCCTTCACTCTTTCATCTTCTCCCTTTTTCATCTTCTCAGATCATGCAAGGTATCTATCTTCATTGCTTCTTTTTTTTTATATATATATATACTACTGTTTCTTTTCATTTCTCTCCAATGCCCTAAACTGGATGAAAATCTAAATTCTAACAACTCTTTATCTTGTTTCATAGGCACGCCTTAGATATAATCAATAATCATTTTTGCTTTTGTCGATTACTGAACGCATAAAAGTAGCTAGGAAAATAAGGTTTATGCTTTGATGTTGTTGATTTAGGGTTGTATAAATTGTTTTCTTTGAGTTTATTCACTAATATAAACACTTTTGAGATTGTTTGGGAGAACTTACCTATACAATTTATTGCATGTTTGGGAGAACTTTTGAGAATGTTTTGAACTTATTTCCAATCTTTATCTAGAATAGCTAAGGAAAACAACTTATCGGGAGTTTGGTTTGGCGTTTAGAATAAAAAACATCCGTTTCAATGCCATTTTACTGTGAATTTAAGAAGCTAGGAATTCTAGCTTTAGCTTGACCCGCGTCTGCCGTGGAAACAAACACAATATTAATGTATGTTTGGTTTAGCTTTTGGAAGAGGCAAGAGCAATTCTAAAGGTGTAGAATTAATTTTGGAGTGATTTTGAGGTATTTGGTTCTTCTTAAGTAGAATTGATTCTGCCTCCAGAAATTGATTATACTGGAAGGTAGAATTTGTAGCTTTTGAGTTTAAATTTGATTTTTCAATAATTTACTAATCAACTCAATTTTGCATAAAGTTTTTCCGACATAAACCACTCTACATTCAACTCACTTTTAACAAAAATTCAATTTTACAAAATCAATTCACTCGAAAACAATTTTTTTCAGCGCAGAACCTTTGATTTCACGGTTGCAGCACTTAGAATTGATTATGGATGTGTATTATTGGTTTTGGCATGCTTGCTTGCTCTCGAGTAGAATTGATTCTACTTTTCAGAATTTATTCTATCTGAAGTTAGGATTTGTAGTTTTTAAGTCTAAACGTGATTTTTACACTGAAATTTACTGTTCAACTTATTTTTGCTAGAATTTATCCAAACATAAATCCTTTTACATTCAATTCACTTTTAGTCAGAATCAATTCACTCAGTATCAATTTTTTTCAACACAGAACCAAATACATGCCTATACTTTATCTTTTGTGGAACAAATAATTGCTACATAAGCAATTATATGATATGATAAGTGCTTGTTAAACAGTTGATTAAATTGTTTATCCAAACAAGAGATTATATGCATCTAGGCTATGTTTGTTGAGTAAGAAATTATGTCATATTGAGCAGGTTTTATAAGTTTGGACTGTGGAGGTGCAGAAAGTTTCACTGATGAAATTGGTCTTGACTGGACTCCTGATAATAAGCTTACAGATGGAGAAATAGCCACTATATCTGTTGCAAACGAGACGCGAAAGCAATACACGACATTACGATATTTTCCTGCTGATTCCAGGAAATATTGCTACACTCTTGATGTTATCGGTAGGACAAGGTATTTGTTAAGAGCAACTTTCTTGTATGGAAATTTTGACAAAAACAATGTTTATCCTAAATTTGATATTTCTGTTGGAGCTACGCATTGGTCTACTATTGTTATATCGGATGCTAATAGTATAGAAATGAGAGAGCTTATATTTTTGGCTTCGAGTTCAACTGTGAGTGTATGTTTATCAAATGCAACAACTGGACAGCCGTTTCTGTCTACTCTTGAACTTCGACAATTCAACGGTTCAATTTATTTTACCGAATTTGAGAAACAATTTTACCTAAGTGTCTCTGCAAGGATCAATTTTGGTGCAGAGAGTGATGCTCCAATCAGGTACCTTCAGCTGTTCTATCTATATCGTTTGGTTTTGTTACAGTTTTCTGTCTTTTAAGAGGCTTACATTTATTCGGTTTCAGGTACCCTGATGATCCTTTTGATAGAATTTGGATGTCGGATTCTGTTAAGAAAGCAAATTATCTTGTTGATGTTGCTGCTGGAACTGAGAAAATTTCTACCAATGTACCGGTTTTTGTTAACCGAGATGAAATACCACCAATGAAAGTGATGCAGACAGCAGTAGTGGGTACAAATGGATCTCTAACTTACCGGTTGAATTTGGATGGTTTTCCTGCCACTGCTTGGGCAGTCACCTATTTTGCAGAGATTGAAGATTTGCGTCCAACTGAGTCTAGAAAGTTCAGGCTTGTGCTTCCAGACCAGCCTGAGATTAGCAAGATCATTGTAAATATTGACGAAAATGCTCTTGGGAAATATCGCCTTTATGAACCGGGATTTGTCAATCTAACCCTACCTTTTGTGCTTTCTTTTAAATTCGGCAAGACCTCCGATTCGTCCAAGGGGCCTCTTCTTAATGCCATGGAGATAAATAAGTATCTTGAGAAAAATAATGGTTCACCGGATGGTAAGATGTGGTTTTTTGGCTTATTTGAGACTCTAGAAAATTCATTTAATAAATATGTTGGTTGCAATGCAAAACATTATGAGCTAGACGTTGTTCGATCCAGTAGAAAATTATAATCTATGTTTTAGACGGGTTGACTATTTTGCAGTTGAAGCTATTTCCGGAGTGCTTTCTCGCTACTCTTCAGCAAACTGGACACAAGAAGGAGGTGATCCATGTCTTCCCGTTTCCTGGTCATGGATCCACTGTAGCTCAGATCCACAACCAAGAATAATTTCAATGTAAAGGTTAATCTTTTTGAGGTTTTAATTATGCCTATGTAGATTCCTTCTCCTTCCCCCAAAAAGAAAAATGAAAAGTTAATTTACTTCCGAGAAAGGAGAAGTGCATGTGAGGTATAATAACTTATAACTGTTACCCTGTTCCCTTGTGGTTGCAGCTTGTTATCCAGTAAAAACTTGACTGGGAATATTCCTTCAGATATTACCAAATTGGTTGGTCTGGTTGAACTGTAAGTTTCATCTTGATTTCAACCTTTGTCTCTTGTTTATCTGTGAACCTTATATTGTGATAGTGATGTAATTTTATTCGTTGATGTAGATGGCTTGATGGAAATATGTTGACCGGCCCAATACCCGATTTTACTGGGTGCATGGACTTAAAGATCATGTAATGTAACCCCTGATTACTTCCTTCCTTCATCATGCTATGCAGCAGTATTTAATTGAATCCTTTTCCTCTCACAGCCATCTTGAAAATAATCAGTTCACCGGTGTGCTCCCAGCCTCTTTGGTGAACCTTCCTAGTTTGAGAGAACTGTAAGTTATTTGGAACAGAGTTTTACCAAACTGGAAATTAATATACTTTTGATGCATACAACCGTGATTTTTAGCAATAGGACATATATTTCACAACTAAATATTACTTGTGTAGCTTCATTCTTTTGTTTTATTTTGTTGTGATGCCTATGATGTTTGCAGATATGTTCAAAATAATATGTTATCTGGAGCAGTACCGCCAGAGCTTCTAAGCAAGAATTTAGTTTTAAAGTGAGTATAGTTTTTCCTTTCTAACTTAAAAATGAGATGAAACCGTGCAGCATTATATATGAGAAAATGGAAGAATTTATTAGCCGGTTGCATCTTAGAAAGTAGTTTAAATTAATGTTTTTATAGAGCATTTTTTTCTGTCCATAATTTTATGATTCTCTCTGAAAATCATATTTACATGACAACCACTACTTTTTCCGTCATCAGTTACTCCGGAAACATTAACCTTCATAGAGGAAGCAATACAAAGAGCCACATATATATTATTATTGGTTCAGCAGTTGGGGCTTCTGTTCTACTTTTGGCTACTGTTATATCTTGCTTGGTTATGCATAAAGGCAAGAAAAAATATTATGAGAAAGGTAGGGTTCTAAGCACAATTGTTTCTTTTGCTGTCAGATATTTGTAGCGATCAAACATGATTTACTTGTTTACACTCTTTATAGACCACATAGTTTCTGTCCCTACTCAAAGGCCGGCTTCTTGGAAGAGTGATGATCCTGCAGAATCGGCTCACTGCTTCAGCTTAGCTGAAATTGAAAGTGCTACAAACAACTTTGAGAGAAGAATCGGTTCTGGTGGTTTTGGAATTGTATACTATGGAAAACTGAAAGAAGGAAAAGAGATAGCAGTTAAAGTTCTTAGGAACAATTCCTATCAAGGCAAGCGCGAGTTCTCCAATGAGGTAACTTGCATTAAAATAACATTTCTAAGTATTCCAACATTGCACTATTCTTATTTCTTTGGTTCAATGAATTGATGATATGATGGTTATATTATATCTTTCTTTGATCCAGGTGACTCTTCTATCAAGAATACATCACAGAAACTTGGTACAACTTCTTGGGTATTGTCGAGAAGAAGATAATAGTATTCTTGTGTACGAGTTCATGCATAATGGCACACTCAAGGAACATCTCTATGGTAAGCCTACATGATTTAAATCTAAGATCCGAAGTCAGTGTCCTGAAATTTGTCGAATTTCTTGCAGGCCCTTTAGTGCACGGACAGAGTATTAATTGGATCAAACGCCTTGAGATTGCAGAAGACTCTGCCAAAGGTTTATGTTTTATAAAGCTAATGCATTATTAAAGATGATTGAATCAAATAGCCCTTCCCATATGATAAATCACATGTTATTAACTATAATTCTCTCATGCTTATCCAGGAATTGAATACCTTCATACAGGTTGTGTTCCTGTAGTTATTCATAGAGACTTGAAAAGTAGCAATATTCTTCTTGATACACACATGAGAGCCAAGGTTTCAGATTTCGGTCTTTCCAAACTTGCTGTTGATGGAGTCTCCCATGTTTCAAGCATAGTTCGCGGGACAGTGGGATACCTGGATCCTGAGTAAGAGCGTTGTCTAATTTCAATGAATATTTGTATTTTAGTAAACCAAAAGTTTATTATTTCTTGTTCACTTTTGAATGACTTATGGTCCAAGTAACCTAAAGTTTGTCTCAATTTTTTTATAGGTACTACATTTCCCAACAGCTAACTGACAAGAGTGATGTTTATAGCTTTGGTGTAATTCTTCTTGAACTCATATCTGGTCAAGAAGCAATATCAAATGAAAGTTTTGGCATTCATTGCAGAAACATAGTCCAATGGGTGAGTTTTGATTTTTCTGCAATTTGGAGTATTAAAAACTGTAATTTCTAGAATCCTTTTAATTTTTTTTCTGCATCTACTGTTTCACAGGCAAAATTGCACATTGAGAGTGGAGATATACAAGGCATTATTGATCCCTTGCTAGGTAACAACTATGACCTACAATCAATGTGGAAAATAGCAGAGAAAGCATTGATGTGTGTTCAACCTCATGGAGATATGCGTCCGTCAATCTCGGAAGTTTTAAAGGAGATCCAAGATGCAATATCTATTGAGAGAGAAGCTGAAACATTAAGAGAATGCAATTCTGATGAGGTTTCAAGAAATTCTTTTCATTCTTCCATGAACATAGGTTCAATGGATCTTGGTAGAGTTGAGAGTTTCCTTTCAATTGATGAAACCATTGCGCAACCAACGGCAAGATAGATTTATTTTCTCTAGTATAAAAGCACAATGTTTTTTTATTTTTATTTTTTCTCGAATTTTATTTTATCACTTCTCCTTTTTTCTTGAGTGTGTTCATATTGTGTATGTTTATTGGAGTTAATCTGTGATACTTTTCCAAGCAATGGTAATGTATACATTGAGTTGTTATTCTCAGTTTTTATTTGTTGGCTGGACATAATGGTAGAAATTAATTTTAATTTGACTTAAATGCACTTTTGTCTTCTTATTTTGATGTTTTTAAATTTTTAGTCTTTCTATCTGGTCCCTCAACTTTTCCTTGGAATTTGTTTAGTTCTCCTT
Source organism: Lathyrus oleraceus (assembly GCF_024323335.1). NCBI lineage: Eukaryota > Viridiplantae > Streptophyta > Magnoliopsida > Fabales > Fabaceae > Lathyrus > Lathyrus oleraceus. The sequence continues at coordinate 143,244,838 of NC_066581.1, read as the reverse complement.
CATTTTTGTAAAAGTGATCGTGATGATTAGAATAAGAAAATAAAAAAAATATTTTTAATGAGATGATGAATGGGATAATTTATTAATTAATAATTTTTAAATAATAAATTAATAATTAATAATTCTAATTAAATTTTTGCAAGATTTCTTCAATCAACATGTGAACAATAAATAAAATTCGAATAAGCTATATAAACACTAAATGTCAGTTTAACAAAACGATGTGGGAATGGATGATTGCAGACAACCTTAGTCCTTCGAGAAATATTTGCTTATAGTCCTTCGAGAAATATTTGAGGAAGGAAAGGAAGACAAGCAAGTCTCTTTGGGAGGTGAGTTTAACAAAACGATGTGGGAATGGATGATTGCAGACAACCTTAGTCCTCCGAGTCCTCCGAGAAATATTTGCTTATAGTCCTCCGAGAAATATTTGAGGAAGGAAAGGAAGACAAACAAGTCTCTTTGGGAGGTGATATATTTGGGGAAGGAAAGGAAGACAAGCAAGTCTCTATTGGGAGGAGATGTAAGGGCGCCCGCCCCTTCGGTATGAGTCACTTGGTCTGCCTTACTCTTTGGGGAGGAGTTTGCCTCCCACCTTTGGATCTTTTGGACTGGAGGCCAAGTAGGTGACTCGCCCCCAGGTTGTCGTTTGACCCCTATGGAGCAGACTTTCAATGTAGCTCTGGAGGTTATCCGAACATGAGCGTGGAGCCTTCCTCTTGGTTAGGCACTCCCTCATCTCATCTGAGGGAATCCTGACATCTTCTCTATAATAAAGGTAAGAAAAAAACAATCAATATAAGTTATGCAAGCAACAACAAAAGACAACATCACTAAAATTCACCTATATATTTGTTTAGGGATCCATCATCCCTTTGGTCCAGAATATGACTTTAAAATCGTTTAAGGTTTATACCACCCCAACCTCGTCAATAATGAGGCAAACATAGTTGTACCCATTGATTGTCGCAAGATTATCAGTTCATGTGAGGGGAAATCTGGAGGCGCCTTCCACCTTAGTGGTAACTAGACAAGAAATTGTTGGTTTTTATGCTCCACGACACCATTTTGTTGTGGAGTGCGCAGACATGAGAAGTTATGGACTATACCGCTTTCGTTGCAAACCTTTTCAAATTGGTGGTTAACAAATTCACCACCATGGTCACTTCTTAGGGTGAGTATTTTCAAATCTAGTTGGTTTTGGATAAGCTTAGCAAATTTCACAAAGACTTTAAAGGCTTCTTTCTTTTGACTTAAAAATAGGGTCCAAGTAAATCTAGTAAAATCATCTACTATCACAAAACCATAATAGTTGCCTCCTAGACTCCTAGTCCGTGAAGGACCAAAGAGGTCTAGTGGAGAAACTCAAGAGGTTTTGAAGTGAAAACACAATTTTTGAATTTAAAAGTCACTCTTGTTTGCTTTCCCATTTGGCATGCATCACAAAGCTTTTCTTTAGAAAATTTGATTTTAGGCAAACCAATTACTAAATTCTTATAAGCTATTTTATTAATAAAGTCAAAGTGGACATGGCCTAAGCGTCTATGCCACAACCAATAATCTTCACTCCGGGTGACTAAACACTTGGTACCAATATTCGATGCGTCATCTAGGTTAAGCATATAAACGTTATCAATTCTAGAATCCTTAAACATTTTCTCCTTGTCACACTTATGTTCAAGTATGCAATTAAGGGGGTCAAAAGTTATGGAATAACCCTTATCACATAATTGACTTATGTTAAGGAGATAATGTTTAAGCCTTTTTACAAATAAAACACCGTCTATGGTGATTGTGGAGGGATTTCCCATAATACCTTCTCCTAGTATTTTACCTTTGTTATTATCTCCATACGTAACGAAGTCATGATCTTTCTTGACGAAGTTAATGAATAACGACGCTTCTTCCATCATATGTCTTGAACAACCACTATATAGAAACCACATCCTATTTTCTACTGTAAAACATTCCTACAAACAATCAATAAAGAATTTTAGTTCCCCATCCTTAGGGGTTAGCACTAGGACTCTTAGGTCTCCATGCCATGAGACTATTTGGAATTTTCACATTTTGAATGTGACATTTAGGCTTAATGTGTCCCTTTTCACAATAATAATGACACACAACTCTAGAGGATAAGCTCTTTCTATTCTTTTTACTGACATGAGCATTTTTCTTACTTTGTTTTCTAGTTTTGCTCATCATCACTTGAACTAATAGATATAATGGTAAGTGTTCTAGTTAATTGAGTTATTTGTCCCTTTAAATCTTCTATTTCATATTTTAAACAAGGGCAAGTAAAACACTCAACTAATGTTTCCTTTTCATCTAGAATTGGAGGAATGCATAATTGGTCGTTTACTAAATATGCATGGTCATCTTTCAAGGACTCAAAGGCATTTTGAAGTTTTAAGATTTCTCCCTCAAGTTTCAAAATCTTTTTATTTTGAGATGAGATTTTCTTAAAAGCTTTTAATGCACCGTCACACATCACATGGAATGCATCAGATAACTCATTATAGGAAGGTAAAGAATTAGAGTCAAGGTCACTTACATCGGAGTCCTTTTGCTTGTTTCGAGACATCAAATAAAGATTAGCTACTTCTTCATCTGAACTCGAGGAAAAGGAGGATGAGTCTTCATCCTTTTCCCAAGCTATGTATGCACGTCATCCCTTGCATTGGCTTTTGGACTTGTGGTAATGTTTCTTTTCTTTGTGCTTCGCCAAACTTGGACAATCACTTTTGTAATGACCGATTTTTATGCATTCGAAGCACGTGACTTGTTTTTTCTTCTTTCTTCTTGTCATCCCAATTTTTTGAGTGATTTTATTTTTTGAACTTCATTAGGTTCTTGTCTGAGTGTTTTAGACCATTTCTCCTTATATACTTGTTGTAGCACCTAACAAACAATCACATCTTTTCGCCTTGCGAAGAGTCACTTGAGTCCTCATTATCTACCTCTAATTTGACCTTGGAATTGGAGGCCTTTAGGGAGATGTCTTCTTCTCTTCTTTATTTTTATCTTTGCGCTTCATGTTACTTTCGCTCGCTTCAAGTCTCTTCAATTCATGCTCATGTTCAGTGAGCTTGCCAAATAGGGTCGACATGTCTAAGGTATTTAGGTCATGAGATTCTTTGATAGTCGTGACTTTTGGCTGCCATTCCCTACATATAGACCTTAAAATCTTATTAGTACAATCTTGATTAGAAGTGGCCTTACCCATATTTTCAAGTTTATTGATTATATAGGAAAATCGCATTTACATGGAGGCCACAGTTTCACCGGGTTCCATGCGGGAGAGTTCAAATTCCTTTGTTAGAGTATTGGTCTTAGATTACTTAACATCCTCAGTTCCCTCATAGAGAACTCGAATAACATTCTACATTGCTTGAGTCGTCTTATAATGTGATATAGAAAAATATACATTCATGCTCAATGATGAGATGATTATATTTCTCGCCTTCAAATCATAAAACGCCTTTTTAGTTTCAACCTTAGTCCAATCTTTAGGTGGTTTTACAACTGATACACCATCAACGTCCTCTTAAGCAACATAAGGTCCGTCTTCGATGGCTAACCAATATTGTATATCCATGGACATAGAGTGTACATACATGTAATCCTTCCAGTAGGCATAGTTTTCACCAGTGAAGATCGGAGCTCTATTATACTATCCCTTCAGATCAATTTACGCCATATTCAATAACTTTTGAGGTTGTTAAACCTTATCAAAAGAACCAGCTCTTGATGTTAATTGTTGGTTTGAATATGGAGTAATTTGTCTAGAAGGGGGTTGGACAATTAAAAATCCCTTCAATTCGATTTAAAATCAGATTACGCAAGCGAAAACGAATATGGTGAAAATTTGTTTTGAAAAGGTTTTAAGATATTAGAAGGGGATTTATGCTATACACACACCAAAGGTTTGTAATGAGGTGAAAAACAATGTAATGACTAGTGGTTAAAGTTTCAACGAGATGTTTAAAGACTTTAACTATTCTTTAATATGAAAGCAATTCTAATTTAAATTCTCACACAATAATCAATTAACAAGATCCTTTCGAAGAACAATTCTATTCAAACCTAAACTTTACAAATCAAGACTATGAACGCAATGAATCTAAACAGCAAACTCAAGCATGCAATTTTAAATGTGTGTGTGTGTGTGTATGTGTGTGTTTGTGTGTGTGTGTGTATGTGTGTGTTTGTGTGTGTGTGTGTATGTGTGTGTTTGTGTGTGTGTGTGTGTGTGTGTGTGTGTGTGTGTGTGTGTGAGAGAGAGAGAGAGAGAGAGAGAGAGAGAGAGAGAGAGAGAGAGAGAGCACCAGGATATATACTAGTTCAGTGTTATCATCCTTGCATGCACCTACATCTAGTCTTTGATGGTGAACCTGTAGCGGTAAATTCATGACCATCAAGTTATGGATAACTTGACGTCGATAAAACCAGAGTCGTCGCCGCGCTTTTATTGTTTTCAAAGGAAAAGGGAAAAGTACGAACAAAACCCAAAGATAAGAAGTTTTCAAATCAAAACTAATAAAATGCCAGAGCTTACAGGTAAGGGGGTTGGTTACATAGAGGGAAGGTGTTAGCACCCAAAGTGTCCTAGGTACTTTTAGGGAGCCCTTTTTTATGTGTGTATGTGTTTTTGGTATAAAATGATGTTTGAGAAAATAGAGTGTGGGGATGAGAAAAGAATTCATTGATTATATTTGTGTTTGACAAGACCTTCAGACTTGTGCCTACGTACCAATATAAAAATGAGGGATGAAAACCTCGTAGTTCGTGGTAAAAATTTCAAAGTTGGTGAATTGCTTTTTAAAAATTTAATTGAGAAGGGCATAGAGGGCCAAAGGTTTGGATGAAGTTTTAAGTTCTTTTTGTCTTTTGAAATTTGAAGTAAATATGATTAGATTTATTTACAAGTTTGATTTAAGGAAAAGAAGTTCAAAAGTTTAATGGCATAAGGCCAAAGTTTCTACTTGAAATAAGGTCTGAGTTTGAAATCACAAGCAAAGAAAGTTTTTTTTGAAAAGAAGGGGAGATATTTTGAAATTTAAGAAGTGGGAGGAGATGAAGAGACTAATCCTAAGCATAAAATTAAAAGTTAAAAGTTGAAAAGATCTGACCAATGAGATGTAATCCAACAAACAAGAATGTCATATAGAAATCCACTTTCCCTTTGGACTTTGAATCAAGCAATAATCAACCAGGCAATTAGCAATATCAGACATTATGATGATCAAGGCATCAAATAAAGATAGTCACATCCAAGCAAGCAAATTCCATAACTAGGAGTCTTCTTTGTCTTCTAATGTATCAAATGAAATATTCCTTGATCAACTCAGAAGAAAGCATCATACACAAGATCAAAATAACAGTTTGCATCAAGACAATGTAGTAGATAAACTCAAACACATCCCAAGACTTGCATCAAATGAAGACTCGGTTCATAATAACTTGATTTCAGAATGTTGGCATTGGCCAAGTCCTTTTTGCACAGGGAATGTTGCCTAGTTCTAAGTATAGAAGTTCAAATCAAGATCAACAGTCCATCAAACATTTGTTAGGGTTTTTGTTGTTTATTAGGTGTTTTAAGGTCCTAAGACCACAAACAAAATCAAAAGGTACAAACAAAATATAATCAGAAGATATGACTCAAATGAGTAAAGTGAAAATGACATAAACATAAACAAGTTAAATGAAATGTAAATGGCAATGAATGATAAATGACTAAAAATTAAATTGCATAAAGTAAATGACTTGAAAGTAAAGCAATATTAGTACGAGTTAGTCAAATGTTAGTCAAGATTAATTGAATGTTAGTGGTGTTTTTGCTTTTTAATTGATTAAGTCATTCTTTGGAGAACACTCAACCATCTATTCACAAGCATGGATCCTTGAACCAAGACATCTTCCATAGGAAGGAAACAAATCCAAGTTTCCACACAATACCATGAAAGATGGGAGACTTACAATCTCACTTACTAGAATGCTATACCTTTAGGGTCAAATTTAGCTCTATGTTAAGCAATCGTAATTGGACTTATGTAGAAGTTACAACTATTTGAGGTCAGACAATAACAATTTAGGTGTTAATGCATGTTAGATATTTGGTATAATGAACCAAACTCCTAAAACATACCACACACTAAAAGAAAAGATCAAGAGGGATGGACCTTGTCGTTCCCCAAAATTTGCTCTACTTTTTTTATTTAGGTCTCATAGCTTATGATTTTGTTCGGTTGCATACTTTCTTTCTATTTGATCATTCATTCATCGACATTTGCATATGCTAACAAATTTATGTCAAATGTTTGATGATAATAGATTTAATCGGTTTAAGTGGATTTTCGAGGTGGATATTATTTGATAATTATTCGGGTTTATTTCTCATATTACTTGTGATGGGGATCATCTCTTTATTTGAGATTCATGATTATTTCTGAGGTTTGCTTGGATTCAAAGAAAATGACAAAGTTGGAATAAAATGAAGATTTCATTCATTTATTGGAAAATATCACTTTTCAAAAGTATTAAAAGTCATGGGTTAAGCCACTCAAAATTCAAGACAAAATGGTAGGAAAATCAAGGCAAAGGCATGAAAATTCAAGTTCAATTACTAGTGACTCTTTGCCTTACATCCTAACTTGGTATTTTTGCTAAACTCCAACAACATTGGTATCTAACTACCATTAACTACCTATTTCTCCACAATCCATCCATTTACCTAATTACCCTTAACTACCATAACTTCCAAACTAAGACAAACTTCCAAACAAACACAAATCTCAACTTCCATTTTTCACTCAATCCTAGTCACTCTTAGCAATTAATCATATGGTTGAAATTGGTGATCCGTAATTTGAGCTTAAATTAATTTCTAACAATTGATAAAACCAATTACTTTGATCACAATTCAAGGGTGATCATTCACCTACCAATTCTATATAAACATGTTATTTTTCATATTTTGGGGGGTTAACTAACCTAACTTAGAAAATTCACAATCAATCATTATTCTTCCACTACTTTTTCTTCTCAATTTCTCTCTCAATATTCATCTTCTCCCTCACCCTTATTAGAGTTCATCTTCATCACCATTTAGAATTTCACATTGAAGTTCTAAAATGGTGGAACTTAGCCATCAACAATTTCTATATTATCATCAATAATTATCGATCAACAATTCAAGCATTATCATCAAAAATCATCCATCAACAATCATCATCCAATATTCATCAATTCAAACTTATTCATCAATGTTCCACATTTATGATTCATCTTCTACATTCATTCATCATCAAGAATAATTATCAAAGCTTGGAAGTTAATTGGATTAATGGAGCTTATTCTTGAAGTTTTTCGGGTTTCTTTTCGACGCTCCATTTTTCAACACTAACCGGAGCAAATCTCCGCTCCGTCAGTAATCATATATCTCTTTCACACCCTTGTCATGAATTATTGGATATTTGTTGGTTGATTTAGCTTAAACTCCTGTTTTGAAATTGCTTATTGGATAATCACTTATTTTTACATAAGACACATAAATTTGAAAATAGTGATTTTTTAATTCTTAACTATTAATAACATGTGAATATACCATTTGAATCAACTTTTCATGCTGATAGTGAATATATAATTATTTTTTTATTCTGATGAATATTTTAACCAAACTGACTCATTCTTTAATCGGTTTTTCGCCCACTTTTTGCTTTTTTCGGTATAATTTATAAAAAAAAAATTGCAATTTGCAGTATTTATTTGATTTCTTTGTAAAATTTTGATTCCAACAATATATTAACTTATTGAATTTGTTTATGTTAACTATTACCAGAAGCTTGTTTAAAGTTGGCACCAAATTATCGGTATTTTTGTTTTTTCTAATTCATATTACACTATGTCAATGTTACTATTTCAATCTGATGTATATAATATCAAGTTACTGCTATTTCTTTTTTTCTATGAATTATAGTACTTTCATGCTACTTTTTCTTCCTTTTTCTTATACATGAAATAATAGCATATTTTATATTATTACTATATTATTCCTACTATATAATTGATATTACTTCTATATTGTTACTACACATACATGCTGTATGTTCTTTCATCATAACTTTAACTCACCACCACATCATCATCATGAGACATCATCATGAGATTAATTATTATGCACGGTCAGTGTAAAATTTTTTACACTGACAATGCATCACAATCATCCATTTTTATTACTTTTTAAATATTTAAAATAAAAGTCAAACTTTTCAAATAAATCAATGGTTGTAATTAATTGATAATGTAAAAATTCTTTACACTGTCAGTGTATATCAATTAAATTTTATTATTATTATTATTATTATTATTATTATTATTATTATTATTATTATTATTATTATTATTATTATTATTATTATTATTATTATTATTATTTTTTTTTTTTTTTAGTATACTATGATTTCCACTCACGGGTACATTATACATATTACTTGTACTGCCATATTGTTTTTTTTTATTTTCATTATCTCATTTTGTATTGTTGCTAATGATGATGCTATTATAATTTGTTTATATATATATATATATATATATATATATATATATATATATATATATATATATATATATATATATATATATATTATCACATGCTTAAGTTTTGTCTAATATATACTATTAGTCTTAGTTTCAAAAATCTATAACAATTAATTTTAGCTGAGACATATAATACATTAGTTTACCTAGAAAATTAATACATTAGCCTAGCTTAAAAAATTAGTTTACTTAACTTAGAACAAACACTAATTATCTAGTTAGAAAAATAAACATTAGTACTAATTTAGTGAAAATGTCAGAATTAATTTCTCTTTTAATTAATTTTAGTTAAAAATGTTAGAAGTGGAATTAATGGCTTAGTTAATTGTTTTTGTTTAATTGATAAATCTTCTTTTGGTTCGTGTAATTAATTAATTAAATATTTAATTAATTCTTTTGTTAATTCATGGTTTGATTTCCCTTGATTGATTTAATTATTTGGTCAAATATACTTTGATCAAGTAATTAGATTAATACTTTAGACCCTTTCAATATGACATTCTCATGAATATGCATGATCCTTTAGTTTAGGAATCTCAATCATAATTGTCTGATTTTATTTAGATGATTAATTCAATAGGATTTATTATTGTACATAGTTCAACTATTATTTCAATCCCATTGATTAATGTTGACTAAAGGATACTTTGGTCAACCAAATCCTTTGTATTTGCGATATAAGCCTCGGGCCTATTTCAAGTGATCAAAATGTTGGTGTAAGCCCTAGAGGCCAATACTTTTGGTACTTGTATCGAATTATTTATTAATAATAAAGGTTTTTTCTTTATTATGTTTGTCTAATAAAGTTCCTAGAATAGATAGTCCGTTTAATGTATCAAGTGTGACTTAATCATGAGATCACATTAAACATAAGGACATTATTCTTAAAGTATCCATAGTCGAGTTTTATTATGAAATGGGATAACATTAAAGCATTAAGACTATTATGTATATAGACTGATGATCACATCTCATGGATTATGGATAAGGAGTTATCAAGTCTTAAACATAGGTATGAATATTAAGAGTAATATTTATACTGGATTGACCCGCTATGAGAATACTATATAGAATGTTATGCAAAGTGTCATAAGTTATTCTCATGGTGATAATGGTGTATACCACCCTTCGACCTGAAACCACTATGGACCCTAGATGTAGAGTCGAGTGCCTTATTGCTGATCAAACATTGTCCGTAACTGGATGACCATAAAGACAGTTGATGGGTACTCCACAAAGCATGCTAAGGGACATGAGTGACCTAGATGAAATTTGCTCATCCTGCGTAACAGGATAAATGTCTATGGGTCCAATATTGATCTGGACAAGGATGACACGGTCTATGCCTTGTGTTCAATATAGACATAAGGGCAAAATGGTAATTGTATACATAAGTATTATCACAAAAGGATTTGTCATATCACATGACATTTTCGTGTCTTAGGTAGCAGTGATGTGTTGCTAGATACCGCTCACTGTTTATTATGTTAAATATGTGATTTAATATAATTGTCAATGCCACGAAAACCTACAGGGTCACACACAAAAGGACAGATTGATGAGAGATAGAGTAACTAAGGAATACCATAATGTACGGTGCACTTAAGTGAATTGTAGAACATCGTAAGGTACGGTGTACTTAAGTAGAATACGAAATATGGTAAGGTACCACGCGCTTAAGTGATTTTGGCATATTATAAGATATGGGCCACATACACTTGAGTGGGCTTTTTAGCTTGCAGCCCACACAAGTGGTTCTATAAATAGAACCCTTGTGTAGAAGCATTTGTGCAGTTGCAATTTCGTTTCTCTCTCTATCTCTCTCCCTCTCTCTCTCTCTCTCTCTCTCTCTCTCTCTCTCTCTCTCTCTCACACACACACACACACACACACACACACACACACACACTCAAAGCCTTCATTCGTAGCATCTAGCACTAAGATTGAAGGAATCCGTTCGTGTGGACTGAGTAGAGGCGTTGTCATCGTTCAACGTTCGTGATCGCTCCGTAGATCTGCATCAAAGGTTACAATCGCCACAAGAGGTAATGATTCTATCACTGATCATGCCCATTCGTAAGGATCACTAAAGGAGAAATTTTAAATTCTGCTGCATTTTGGATCGCTCTTCTCCTTCACAAAAGACCCTTGATCACTTGATGTGGCAAGTTCATTACACTCAAACTATTGTTGATACGCTGAATCTGAGACGCTCAAGACCTCAAGGTTCAAAGGCAAGATCAAGACTTCAAGTCAACATCAATCAAGCATGGCTAGCAAAGTGGACTACATTCTAAAGAATTGCAAAGGTATCAACACTTGTTGATCGTAATTCAAAGTGTGTGGCACGAGTCTTAAGCAATAGAGGAGGAGTGGGACTGGAGTATTTCTACCCCCATTCTGAGTATCTTTGGGTATGAGATGTATGACCCAGCGCTCATCGTATTCACCTCTATTCATGGACTTTAGCACAATTCAAATCATACGATTGACAAGTCTCTCTCTCTCTCTCTCTTTCTCTCTCTCTCTCTCTCTTCACAAAACCATACAACAAGCAAGGACTGCATCAATAACTTATCAATCATGAATCAAGTTGTACGATATGAGCCTTAAGCAATAGAGAAGGAGTGGGACTGGAGTATAACTACCCCCATTCTGAGTATCTTTGGGTATGAGATGTATGACCCATCGTTCATCGTATTCACCTCTATTCATAGACTTTAGTGCAATTCGAATTGAACGATTGATAAGGTCTCCATCAACACAAGAAACAACAAAGATTCTTCTCTCTCCACTTGAAAGTCAAGACGAGAATTACATGCCACGAGCCTTAAATGGTAAAAAAGGAATGAGACTGGAGCTTTCCTACACTCATTCTGGATATCTTTGGGTGCGAGACATTTGTCTTGTTGCTTATTGTATCCACCTTTACTCATAGACTTTAGTGTGATTCTTATTCTACAACTATCAAGTCTACTCATTCTCCACTTCTATTCAATCATCCAACCACATTCTTTTGCCTCAATCACCTTGTTTTCAGCCGTAGTAGGCTAAACTACGAAAGCTTTAATTTCCTTATTGCACTATAAGGATACGTAGGCAGGAGAGTTCAAATTCTTCGCGAGCTACCTATTTGTCAACATATCCTCTATCTATCGATCAATCTTTCAACACCCCAATAGTGGAACATCTTTTGCTAGTAGCAACTCGTGGTCGTACGCCTTCTCCCAATCAATTATTTGCCTCGTAAGGTGTTAAACCTTGGCATATTCTTTGCCTTGTAAGGTGTTAAACCTTGGCCATCCTATTCAATTCTTCGCCCTGAGAGTCCTAGACTCTGCATCTAACCACTCTTTGCCTTGTGAGGTGTTAAACCTTGGCTCTTATTTGATCTTCGCCTTGAGAGTCATAGACTCTGGCATCTGACCTTCTGTGCCTTGAGAGGTGTTAAACCTTGGCTATTCGACTTCAATTTTTGCCTTGAGAGTCATGGACTCTGGCATATGCCTCTCTTTTCCTTGTAAGGTGTTAAACCTTGGCTATTCGATTTTGATCTTCGCCTTGAGAGTCGTAGACTCTGGCACTTAACATTCTTTGCCTTGTAAGGTGTTAAACCTTGGCTATTCGATTTTGATCTTCGCCTTGAGAGTCATGGACTCTGGAATATCTAACTTTCCTTACCTTGTGAGGTGTTAAACCTTGGTTATTCAATCCAATTCTCAGTCTTGAGAGTCGTGGACTCTGGCACTTGATTCTCTTCGCCCTTTAGGTGTTAAACCTTGGCAACTCAATTCCTTGACATCATCAGTTATAAACTTTGGTAATGGTACGTTACCTTGAAGGTCATGAACCTTGGCACTCCTTTTCATCCTTGAAGGGCATTGAACCCTGGAAAATCAATCTATCATACTCCTCTTGCCTCATCAATCATCTTACTTTCAGTCGTAGTAGGCTGAACTACGATTGCTCTGATTTTCTCATTGCACGATGAGAATACGTGGGCATAAGGGTTCGAATCCTCCGCGAGCATACTTATTTATTATTCCTGCCTTAGGGCATTCCTTCCATTCATCTCCATGGAACATTAATCATGACCTACATTCATATACTACATTCCTTCACTTCATGTGACATACCATATCCTTTAAGCCAAATACATTATACCTTTGTACTCCATCTTGTATCTCCGTATGAACCAAGAGCTGTTTGGCCCTTAACCCAAACACCTAATTCATTCTTTTTTGGTTGTTCCAATACAGTGATACAAGCGTCGTAGGCCCTCACTTATTGGTTCATACCTGTTTACTCTTGGGTTCATCTTTTCACCCTTGTTGGAGCTCAAATCATAAAATCCTTTGGTTCAGACCATACTTCGATCACACTTTCTATTCACCTCCCGCCATTAGTTCATTGAACTACGGAGTTCTGAATTCCTCATTGCACTATGAGGATACGTAGGCATGAGGGCCCTAATCCTCACCGAGTACTTTATCTATTCCTTTCCTTTCCCCATTCTTTTGCGAGTAATCTTTAGATATTACACATATTCTAGCGAGAACAATCAAAACGGTTCCCGTGGAGTACCATGGATGTTTGGGGTGCTAATACATTCCCCTTGCATAACCGACTTCCTTACCCAGTATATCTCTTTCCCCCGAGTTTTATCGATGTTTTCCCTTTCCTTCTGGAATAAATAAAGTTCGATGGTGACTCTGATGTATGTTCGAGCATGGGATACGTTCGGGTATATTTCTGCTAGCTTCAAACCTATCTCATCCATACTTGTATTGGTTCATCTGACACAAGGTCATTGATGAACCAATTAGCCTTAGGATATTTGAAATTTTATTGGTCAATGAAAGGAATGGGGGGGAATAAGGATGAAGATGAAGGGGGAGGGGAATGAGAGAAACACAAATTCGTCATGGGAGGAATTTTATCAAATTAAAATCATTCATTCATTTTGGGAGATGAAATGTACATTTCATCAATCCCCAAAATCGAATGATTTTAATCCAACAAAATTCAAATCAACCTTGACCAAGACCCAAACAAATAGTCAAACATCACAATACCATAAAAGTGGCTCAACATAATTTTTACACAATTAATCAATTAAAAATCAATTTAAAAATGCATTAAAATACAAATTAGTTTGGTCAAAACCTAAAACCTCTTCAAAACACCAAATAAATGGACAAAAGATTTATCCTAGGTCAAACAAGGTCAAAGGACCTTAGACAAAAAATTTCATTATTTTTGAAAAGTCAGAAGTATTTTTAAACAATTAAAAATATGCACAAAAACATTTAATTCATGAAAAATATCAAAATTAATCCAAAAAAATAATTTTAATTCAGAAAATGAAAGAGATAAATATTTAAAGATTTTTGGTGAAAGTACCATATTTTTTGGATTAAATATGAAATTATTATGAATTAAACAAAATAAAGCAATTAAATAAAAAATCAGAAAATACAAAAAAACAAGGGCCATCAGGTCTCCCTCATTAATTGAGGTGGCAGATCTGATGGCCAAAACGCGCGCTCCATCATCCACCATAGTCAATGCGTGTACACACATGATAATTAGAAGCGAAAGCCAGGATTAGAAGACGAGAAGAAGATCTGATGGTTAAGGACATTGCCAACACATCACCGGAGCTATGGCTTCGGTTGTCTTCTCCGGTGGACCTCACCGGACTGGTCCACCACCAAAATGAAAAACAAAGACATGGATTTAAAGAAAAAATGCTCAGGAGATCGAATCTGGCCTCAATTTGCTCCAATTCCAAGTATATAAAAAGATACAGGGATTTGAATTTTGAGGATCATGAACTGAGTTGTTTCGATTTGACCTCAAAGCAACTCAATCTTGTTACCTACATTGGTAAGAGTTCAGTCAACCATAAATCACAAAGAACAGTGAAGAATTGAGGGAGAATCGAAGAGATGAAAATTCTGAAAAATTACCTTCGAAGGAGCTTCAACCTTACTTGATCTTGATCCCAATTGTGCTTGGCTTGGATTCAGAAGCTTGTAGGAGGTGATTAAGACCAAAGAGAGGCTTGAGCTCTTGGAGTTTCAATCTCAAAATAGAATGATATTTGAAGCTCGATTTTCAAATGAAAACTTTCAAGATTATGCTTTAATGGTGAGGGTTTGGATTACAGGTTCAAAGCTTGGGCACGAGGTCTTCAATTCTGAGCCATGAAGGTTGTATTTATAACCAATGTGATTCATTTCCATACACTTCCAAATTTTGCCATATTTAGTAATTCTCATTGCATGCTTGCATGGGCGTGTGAGATGCCCATCAAGTGATGTATTCAGGTCCAAAAATGATTGTGTATCATGCTGAAATCATGTCATGTGGCCATGCATTTGAGTTTGAAATGTGAAGGTGAAATCCATCCAATTGGTACCTTGAAAAGAACCCATGCGCAAGTCCTTCATTCTTTGTCCAAATGAGGTGATCTTAGACTTTTTGGAAAGGTGAGATCAAGGGGAAAAAATTTCATGTTGAACAAGTTTCCATTTGAGCTTGGATCATGATGAATTTTGAGGTGGAAGTTTGGAAAATCAAACATATTTGAAAATTTTCTAAGTACCAAGCCAAATGTTCACTTCTTCCACCTTGAATAACTTTTTCTATGGACTTCAAATGGAAACAGTTCCTTCATCAAAGTTGTAGCTCTATCAAACCTATTAAATTTGGTCCTAAATTTGACCTTATTTGGATTTGGCATGAAGGAGTTATGCATTTTAGAAGTTGAGGAAAATCACTTGTTCAATGGTAATGACCCAAAATGACCTATAATGTTTCCTCTTGGGATATGTATTTGCAAGTTGAATTTGAACTTATTCCAAACATAAATGTTGAAAAGGACATCTTTAATTTGATAATGGAACTTGAATGGATTTCATATCATAGAAATTGAGCAAGTTATGGTCTTTGGAAGTTGACCTCCTAACTAGGGTTCAGACAAAATGACCTATAATCTTTCACCAGAAAAAATGACTTTCCAAGCACAACTATTTCTTGACTTCAACATGGAAGTTGTTTGGAAAGTCATAATTAGTAACTTTTATCTTGGAATAATTTACATATGACAAAAATTATAGGAGATAGGGTCTAGGGAACCCTAGTTTTGACCTGTTGACTTTCTCTGGTCAACCAACATGAACCAACTTGCAAACTTGTCATTATCTTGATCTATTGGACTCATGGAGGATCGTATATGAGTAATATGATGTAATATGAAGTATAAATTGATATATTTGATCAAATGTTGAAGAAACTTATTGAGGAAGTCACACAAGATACCTAGATGAATTAGGGCTTCCAAGGAAAACAAGCTTCAAACTCTTGATGAATTCTTGATCAAAATGATATGTGAAGACCATGGGGATCCATGTATGATGTCTAGAAACAATATAAACTATATCTTAATTGTTCTCCTTGCATTGAGAGTCTTAAACCTTAGATATAAGCTTGATGGAGCATGGGTGAACACACACACTACCTACAAAAGTAACAAAATATACATAGACATATTTTTGGCATTTTGGTTAGTAAATAATGAAAAACAAAGTATGATACAATCAAATATGCTTGGTGACCTCTCCCAATACAAACCCAATGAATGAGGGGTAAGGAGGATACGAAGGTGTGATCCAAAAGCCAATGCAAATGATGAGATAACATGAGGGATCTTAGGATCAAATTAGGGTCTTACAACTGCCCCTATTTAAGGACATTCTAACTGAGGATGTGAAGGTTAGAATCTTTGTATCAACTCAGTAGGATGGACTTAAATAACAATAATAGAAACAAATTTTGGTCCCTAAGAGACCTCATGATGCATATGGTATGAATGTTAAAATAATCTCTGTGGGGAAAATATTGCCACAAAGGAAAAGAATCCGGAGAGACTAAAAGTCCACATGAGCATAAGGAAAAACTCACTAGGGAGATAGAGACTCTGGGGGATAAGTGGTTATGCCCAGACCAGGCTACGACTTAAAAACTGTTGGAGACACGAGAGGAATTCCATGAAAATAAATCAATGGAAGGACTCAGTTAGGGATAAGGAAAATATGCAACGGGAACGGGTAGATCAGAACAAAACTAAAATACCTAAACCAAGCAGGGGATTGGTGACTTCATTGAGGAAATACACGCTCAAACTCAACTGGGGAAGAATGAACTTCAACACAGGAGTATCAGAAGTATATTATCTATTACCAGTTACTGGGTAGGAAGATAATATACCCTAACAGAGGGACATCCGTTACCGGTTAGGGTAAACAAATCAAACATGACTCGTTGAGAAAAATGAGGTGTGTTTGTTACCGGATACTGGGTAAGAATGACCTACTAGGGAAAATAGGATTTACAATTACATGTTACTGGGCAGAAGACCAAAGAAAGAATATCAGTCACTGGTTAAAGTAAACATATCAAGGATAAACTCAAAAGGAAGAATATTCGTCATCGATTAGGATGAACATATCAAGGATAGACTGCCGGGGAAAAATAGGAATTATATTTATCAGTTACTGGATAGAATACTAAAAAGAGAATATTCGTCACCGGTTAGGATGAACATATCAAGGATAGACTCGACAGGGGAAAGCAGGATTTATAACTACCTGCTACTGGGTAGAAAACCACAAAGGGAGAAAATCCATCATCGGTTAGGATGAACATATCAAGGATTAACTCTGAGGGGAATGAAATAGGGATTACAACTACCTTTTTACTAGGTAGAAAACCACAAAGGGAGAAAATCTGTCATCAGTTAGGATGAACATATCAAGGATAGAATAAGCGAGGGAAACGTGAAAACGAATTCGCTGGAGAAAGTAAATGAAGTAGATTACATTTTATCGGGTATTGGGAAAAAGTAACATACTCAAAAATCGAGAGGAATATTACCAGTTACTGGGTAATAGACTCTCAAGGGATCAAACTCATCTATCTAGGTAAGAGCTAGAAAGAAACGATCAACAAAGACTCGACCCAATGAGGATATAACTCAAGGGGAGCGGTTCCGTCCAGATAATTATCCGGGGAGGAAACTGAAATAATAATCATCCACGAGGAAATAACTCAGTGGGGAATGAGAAAGGTTAAATTCTTTCTGCTTAAGGGACTGACACTCTACTATTGAAGGAGGAAAGACGCACCAAATCTGCAAAGAAAAATAATATCACCATAGCAGGGGATCAAAAATAAGGAATCAAATGCAATAAAATGCATAATGAAATATCTGATGTATGAAAGTGTATGTATATGATTAATGATTATGTTGACACAACAATCACAAAGGATATAAATATCACAGATCTGAGTCACCACCGCAACACTCGGCTAATCTCAACAAGATGGAAACACTGATTGGAGAAAAGATGTTGGGGATGAACACAAATAATTTGGTTCTGAATAACTCAATCCTGGCTTGGGAAAGAGAAAAGATCTGCCAAGGATCCAACTCTACGGGAATTTTAGGTCAACACCATATCAAATGGGAGAAAACCCCGCGGAGGACCAAATTAAATACTGCTCGGAACCAATATTACCTCATCTAAGGACGAACTCTGTCAGGGGGAACAAGAGGTAAAACTCTGCACGGAGGATCTAGACAAATTGCTGAGGATGTGAGCCTTCAACTCAGCTTGGGAAAATTTTGCAAAAGGGACCGATCACCAACCCCACTCTACTGGGGAATAAAGGATGAATCGTTTGGAAATTATCACCAAACCAACTGCTTGGGGAAGACCAACAAGGCTTTGCATGTCAAGACTTACCTATTTTTAGATTGTTGTTGATATTCTTTGCTGAAATCAATTGCTTTTAAAGTAATTGTTTTTATATTCTTAAGAAAAAATGATTTTAATTTATTAAATCCTTTCAAAATTATCATCATAAAAATTCAATTTTATTTAGCTGAAATAAATAAGAGTATAAACAATTGGATAAAAAGCTCAACTTTATTTAATAGAGTGGTAGTCTGTAAATCACAAGACTCCGTAGATCTTTACAAAAGTTGAAAAATGGTAATTTACATGGAAAAGGGGCTACATTGAATAATATGATCACTACTTTTCATACCCACTTAAATATCCATTGTGCTCTCGGCTTTGGTTGAGAATGATGAATCAGAACCAAACGACTTGCTCAAAACTGCTTCAATGATTAGGACCAACCGAATGCAGTCACTTGTCATAATCCCTAACTTTTGCCTAGATTGCCCCAAGGTGGGGTACTCAATCTAGCGGGATAAATTTTCTGTTTTATGTCTCTAACTTTTGCCTGGATCGCCCTTTCGGGTTTTCAATTCACCGAGACGCTCATTTTTGCCTAAGTCGCCCTTTCAGGTTTTCAAGTTAGCAAGTTGTTCTTTTCTTTTTTAGGCGAAGTATTTCTTGACTGCATCGGCATTCATAGGACGAGTGAAATCTTCAACATCCATAGTTATAAGAATCAAAGCACCGCCTAAAAATGATCTCTTAACAACATATGTGCCTTCATAATTAGGAGTCTATTTGCCCATAGCTTCGGGTTTGAAAGATAAGATCTTCTTGAGCACGAGGTCACCTTATCGAAACACACGAGGCTTGACCTTCTTATCAAAAGCTTTCTTCATTTGCTGATACAACTGACCATGACACATGGCAGTCAATCTTTTCTCTTTAATTAAATTCAACTGGTTATATCTGGCCTGACACCATTCAGCTTCTGTCAACTTGGCTTCCATCAACACACACAATGACGGGATCTCAACCTCTACGGGGAGCACAACTTTCATACCATAAACAAGAGAGAAAGGGGTTGCCCCTGTTGAAGTGTGGATGGATGTACGGTACCCATGTAAAGAAAATATGAGCATATCATGCCAATCTTTGTAGGTTACCACCATCTTCTAAATGATTTTCTTGATGTTCTTATTTACAGCTTCAACAACCCTATTCATCTTAGGTCTGTATGGATAAGAATTATGATGTGCAATCTTGAAGTCTTTGCAAAGAGCTTCCACCATATTGTTATTCAAGTTAGATCCATTATCAGTAATGATCTTACTCGGCACACCATAACGGCATATAATCTGATTCTTGATAAACCTCATAATAACTTGCTTGGTTACATTTGCGTATGATGTCGCTTCAACCCACTTCGTGAAGTAGTCAATAGCCACCAGAATAAAACGATGTATGTTTGAAGCTTTGGGCTCAATCATACCAATCATATCAATTTCCCACATGGAGAAGGGCCATGGAGAGGAAATGAAATTCAACAGTGTCGGAGGAACATGAATTTTATCTGCATAAATTTGACACTTGTGGCATTTCTTCACAAACTTGCAACAATCAGATTCCATTGTCAGCCAATAGTAACCTGCTCTCAACATCTTCTTAGCCATGGCATGTCCATTGGAATGAGTACCAAAGGAACCTTCATGGACTTCAGTCATCAATAAGTATGCTTTGTTGCCAGCTAACATATATTGGCGCAGACGCTTAGCAACCTAAGCCAATGCGCAATAAGTCTTTTCAAGCATAGAATACTGAGTCTCACAGTCGGTGAACTTCTTACTGAGGTAGTAAATTGCATACTCTTTCTTTCCAGATTCGTCTTGCTGACCAAGAACATAGCCCATACTCTCATCAAGTGCGGTCAAATACATGATCAAGGGTCTTCCTTCAACAGGCGGAGACAGAATCGAAGGCTCAAGCAGATATTCTTTGATACTATCAAAAGCTTTCTGGCAATCTCTGGTCCAATCACATGACTGGTCTTTCCGAAGAAGCTTGAATATAGGTGCACATGTGGCGGTCATATGCGATATAAATCTTGAGATATAGTTCAAGCGGTCGAGAAAACCTCTGACTTGCTTCTTAGTTTTGGGAGCAAGCATCTCTTGTATTGCTTTGACCTTGGCAGGATCAACCTCAATACCTTTTTCACTGATAATAAAGCTCAACAATTACCAGAACAAACACCAAAAGTACACTTATTGGGATTCAAGCGGAGTTTGTACTTCCTCAAATGCTAGAATAACTTCAACAAATGCTCAACATGTTCTTATTTATCACTTGATTTGGTAATCATATCATCAACATAAACTTCAATCTATTTATGCATCATATCATGTAAAAGAGTGGTCATAGCTCTTTGGTTTTGCACCAGTATTCTTTAAACCGAAAGGCATCACTCTACAACAGAATGTTCCTCAGGGTGTAATGAATGTGGTCTTCTTCATATCTTCAAGTTCCATCTTAATTTGATTATAACCAGAAAATCCATCCATAAATGAAAAGACTTTGAATTTAGCTGTATTGTCTACCAACATGTCAATGTGTGGCAGGGGAAAATCACCTTTCGGACTAGCTTTATTTAAATCTCTATAATCAACACACATGCAGACTTTTCCATCCTTCTTAGGAACAAGCACAATATTGGCCATCCACTGCAGATACTCGGAGGTAACAAGAAAACCAACATCAACTTGCTTCTGCACTTCCTCTTTGATCTTTACTGCCATATCAGGGTGAGTTCTCCTCAACTTCTGCTTGACCGACGAGCATTCTAGCTTCAACGACAATCTATGCTCCACAATCTCAGAATCCAACTCAGGCATGTCTTGATAGGACCAAGCAGACATATCTGGATATTCTTGAAGAAGGTCAATCAACCCCTTCTTAGCCTTTGGACACAGTTGAGACCCAATCTTGACTTTCTTCACATCATCTTCGGAACCCAAGTTGACTAATTCAACATGTTCTTCAAGCTAAATGGCTTTTTCCTCATGTTAAAGTAAACGAGATAGTTCATCAGATACTTCATCATCAGTTTCTTCCTCAGCCTTAAACACAGGGAAACCAAAGTTTGGAGAAGGAGTAGGATCATTGTATTCAATGGTTTTGGGAATCAACCTGCATAATGATTTGATATTTTGATTTTGGAGAAGTGAATTGTGACCAAATATCATGCAGATGGAATATTATTATTTATTTATGTTTTTTGTGATTACCATTTTCAGAAAAGCAAAAAGTAAAAATAAAACATCAAAGATGTGGATGAATAAAATTGCATTTTATTGATGATAATAGAAATGCCCAACAATGCTCACTTCTCCCTTAGGCATAGGAGAAGGATTTTTATAAAAAAATGAAAAACAAATTACTTAGAGCGATGAATAACAGTAGGAACATCAACAACAACCCAATTGTTGCAAGTCTGGCCATGCATCACAAATTTGGCGCAAGCTTCTTCATCATCGTCACTGTCTTTGATTATAGCAGTTGAGTGTTAATCATTCCCATAAATGAATCCTCCACTGCGGAAACTCAGTTGCACATCTTTAGTTTTGACATTGACTGGCCCTAGTTGAAATCCTAATCCAGCCTTATTCTTGTTCTCAACAATTTCTATCATTCGGCTCCACTGATTGTAATACCCCAAAATTTACCCTTCATTTTTTCTTGGAAGCATGGGATTTTGTTTCACATTGCATTAGCATCATACTAGGTCATACTCATTGCATACTACATCAGTGACTTGGGAAATCAGTGTTTGATTGATCACTCCTTACCAGAAGGAGCCCACACAAAGCAAGATTGAGAATTGGACTTCATTCTTCAAATATACAAGTCTCAAGGGTCTCAAGGTGGTCCAGGTATCTTATGTTGGTCTACAGTCCATCAATGGAATATTCAGAGCTCTCAGAGTGTGCATCTGCATTTAATCAGAAATTGGGGTTTCATGGCTATCCGCAACAGGCAAGGTTTGGTTGGAAGTAGAAGGGCTCATTCATGTCATGATTAGAGAAGCATCTTGGCCTAAGAAGATCCACAATTATCTCACAAAGATCCATTGGCAATCAGTGCAATCAGTTCCTAGTCATTTTTGCCCTAAAACCAGGGTTTGGTATAAAATCGATTTATTTCTGATTCCTTGGGTGAAACTCATTTCCATGGATCTCCATATGTCCACAAGAGTCTACATACAAAAAAATCGGCTCTTTATTTGAGCCGGTGGTGCTTCAATTGATAAATGGAATCATAAATCAGACAGATTGGGAAAAGTCAACTGTGGGGCCAGAAAAGTCAACTCCTGACATTTTGAAAGTGGAATCTCAAAATTCATGCCTAAGGAAGCCCACATGTGAAATTTGATCAAGGTTGGATCATGGATTCTTCATTTAATCAGGAGCTGGAAAAGTTACCAAATTTGGAAATAGTTGACTTTCCATTTAAGGCAAGTTTTTATGGTTTTTGCACCGACTTTAAGCCTATATTCCCTCAAGATGCAAGCTCCATTTGAAAATTTCTCCAACATGAAAGTTGTTCCTCTTGTTCCAAGTTTTCTAAAGATATAAAGTTTGTTTCATTTGGATTAAAATTGAGAAATTTATGTTTGGTCAAAGTGAGACATTATTTTAGAACACTTGGAAAATTTTCAAAGTCCAAAATCTGCAAAATTTGTCAAGACTTATGGGCCAGATTTCTTGCACTTCAAGGCATCTTTTGAAAACACTTTATTCATGACAGTTGTACCTTGATATGTCCTCTTTCACACCTTTTTGGAACCACCCCATTTGGATCATTGGTTTTGAAGATACACTCATCTAAAGTTGGTATCATAGGCTGAACTTTTTGACAGCATTTAGGCCAAACTGGCCCAACCATTTTGCAGCTATGGGACCTGAACTTCATGGCCATTTTTCACATCTTTCCACTCATCATTTCAACTTGTGTTCAACACTAAAGATGGTAAGCTTCATTCCCTCTTTCTACTGTTTGCATTGCCTTGCCATTTGGACATGTATTCATCAAGTTATAATGCCTTAAAGTCACCTAGTTGGTTTGTTTTTTATGCTGCACAAGAAAAATCAAGTCTAACCAAAAACGACCCACACACAACTCTTTACCTCATTTGGCCATTTGATTTTGGTTCACTCACTTAAGCTTTGCCACAATTAGATCTTCTAATACACCTCACCTTTTGCACTACTTTTTGCATCATTTTGTCATAATCCAAACCAACATTCCAAGCCCATTAAGACACATTAGACCTACATATTTAAAGCTTCTAAAACCCTAATCTGAAAGGTGGTGGCTGTGATATTTTGAGTTAAGCAAGTCAAGGAGAGAAAGACCAATTTCCATTCCCTTTCCATTGGCACAAGTTCTTGAAATCTCAAAGCATCAAAAGAACATCTTCCCTCTCTTTCCTTTCCTCTACTATCAAGAAGCAGTGGACTGTTTTCCACTAGGTAAGTCCTCTATCCCATCTTCCATGACCATATTCCATGTTTGTTCACCATGTTGTTCATGCTATTGTCATATTTATTCATGTTTACTTCATGCTATTTTCCACTATGCCATGCTTGTTTCATGCAAATTTTTGTTGTTAATATCATGTTATGTTTGTCTTATGGACCCTTCATTGAAGCATGTTCATTAAACTTTAATTTTGTAACATTAATTTTTTTGCCATATCCTTGCATGAGTCTACCTTGTTGTTTGCTTTTCTACATGCTAGAGCCATTATTTTTAATAAAACAAGACATCATTGTGTTCTACATGTTTCAAACTTGAATTTTGCTTTTTACATCATCCCATTTCATGGACTATAGAGTGAGATAAGTTGTGTAGAAGATGGAAGTATTTGGTCTGTTTTTTTTCGTGAATGCCATGCTGCATGTTGTTGTTTCACGTTGCATGAAGCACATCCATGCGTGTCTCTCCTCAGCCGTCCGATCGCGCGTGGTTGACGAGATCCTAGCCGTCTGTTTCCTCTTTTGTCCATTAGTAACTTAAAAAACCCTTGACCAATTGATATATATGACATACTGATTTAATT
Source organism: Lathyrus oleraceus (assembly GCF_024323335.1). Taxonomy (NCBI): domain Eukaryota; kingdom Viridiplantae; phylum Streptophyta; class Magnoliopsida; order Fabales; family Fabaceae; genus Lathyrus; species Lathyrus oleraceus. Next base: position 143,220,370 of record NC_066581.1, on the reverse strand, counting down.
AATTCTTTTTCCTTTCATTAAAATGCTGTGTCACGCTGGCAAACGCTTGGGCTGGGCTTAGCGCCTTACTTGCTTCCAACACCCTCCTTGCCTGGCCCATCACTATGATGCTCATTCATTCTATTTTGTTTTCATTTTTCATTTCATTTTTTCTGTTTTGCTTTTTAATTATTAAAAATATTTTATTTGTTCATAAAAATATCAAAAAATATTTTTTACTTTCCTTAATGTTTTATTTAATTTATTAATTTTTTATTTTCATATTTTATTTAATGTTAATATTTTATTTTAATTATTTATTTCAAGTGGTTCTTTTAAGCGTACTTTTATTTATTTATTTTATTTTCTTGACTTAAAAATATTTTTAGGTTCTGATTTTTGGGATGAGGGTTAACCAAGGTCTCATGCTCAACCTGACCTTTTATTGGAATTTTATCTCCCATTTTTAATTTATTTTGGATTTATTTTTGACCTAATTTGCTTGGTTGACTTTTCATTTGACTTCTGTTCTATTTCAATTAATTTATATACCAATTTTCATTATTTTTGAAATCTTTTCGGGGGATGATGATGTCCTGACCCCACCTCATTTAATTTATTTTTTCATAATTTATTGAATTAATTTACTATCTATTTGATAATTTTTAAGTTGACTTGACTTTACAGTTGACTTTTTTATGATTGATGTTTGACATAGGGATTGCTTAGGGCAATTGAAGAGATCTTTTGATCCTCCCTTGTTCATCTCATATGCCATGTATTAGAGGCCTTTCACCTTGATTTTATTTGATTCTTGCATCATTTCCCGATTAAATTATTCATTGATCCTTTGTGTGCATAGTTTCATTTGTCTGATTCATCTGATATTTTTTATACTGGTTTCTTTCATCCATGCTTCTATTGTTTGATTGATTAACATGTTTACACTTCTCATACATTGTATAATGCTTATTCATTTCATTCTTTGATTATTTGATTTGATTATATACTTGTTTATATCTTACTTGTTTGATTAACTGTGGCCTACTTGTATGGTGTATGATGCATATATTATTATTGTTTGATTGCCATGTACAATCCCCATTCATTACAAATGTATCCCTCTCCCATGAATTGTATAATGTTTATTCTTTCATTCTTTATTCATTTGTTAATACAAGAAATAAAATGAACATCTGATAACCATTTCATAACAAGATCAAAACCTCGATCCAACGTCGAGTAATCATTTTCAAAACCTAACAGAACCAACATGTATTCATCCATTCTTTTGTAAGTCGATTGCTTCATGCATCGCCATTTATCTTGTAAGTCAATTGCTTCAGGCATCGCCATCTACCTGTAAGTTGATTGCTTCGTGCAACGCCATCTACCCTTTATCCCACTTCTCTCCTTGCTCCATTCGTCGATTCTTGTTCCATTTAGGTAGCACCCATTAGGTAGAACCTTTTGTATGATAAAATAGGTAGGATTCCCTCCTTCTTTGTATGATAACATAGGTAGAATTCCCATATTCTTTTGTATGATAACATAGGTAGAATTCCCTTATTCTTTTGTATGATAACATAGGTAGAATTCCCTTTTTCTTTGCATGCTAACATTAGGTAGATGTTCCCATTTGTAAATCCTAACACTTAGGTTCACATTGCATGACAACTCTAGGGTAGAGCTTCCCCTTTCTTTTAGACCTTCCGTGCGTCTTCGATCCTGTGGCATGTCACTCCGTCCTATTGCAAAGAGGTAACTGCCTAAGACTCGATTCAGCGAGCTGCGACACCTGTTGCTAGGATGTAAATACATTTCCCACTCTCCTTTGACACAACTGGTGTCCTCCTTTGTAAGTCCATGTTCAGATGACAACCCCTATGCAGCCGAACTACGGCAACTCTGATTCTCATGTTCAGATGAGATACGTAGGCACAAGATGCGATGTCTTGCCGAGTTCTTTTTTTTGACTGACAACTAACAACTAATCCTTGTTTGCTTTCGCCCTTGTTGCGATTCTTTTCTCTCGCCCTCGTTGAGATCGAGACCTTCCCTTTCTCTTACCCTAGGTGCAATCGAGACCTTTGTTCCCGTAGTTAGCTGAACTACGTTTTGCTCTGATTCTCATTCCATATGAGATACGTAGGCATAAGACGCGAGGTCTTAGCGAGCACACTTCTCTTTAACCCATAGGTAGCCGAGCTACGAAGACTCTGATTCTCATATTCAGACGAGATACGTATGCAGTGGATGCGACATCCGTGCGAGTCATTTCCCTTTACCTTTCCTTTTAGTAAATAGTACATTAGATACACACACACCCTTTAGACAAGAACAACAAGAGTGGATCCCGTAGAGTACTACGGATGCGTAGGGGTGTTAATACCTTCCCTTCGCATAATCGACTCCCGAACCCAAGATTTGGTTGCGAGACCTTGTCTTTTCCTTTCCTTTCTCCAGGTTTACTTCGAGCGTTTCCTTTCCCTCATTTGGGATAAATAACGCACGGTGGCGACTCTTCTGTCATTTCTTTTTCGCCGGTTGTTTTTTCGCACGCTATATTTTTAGGCTGCGACAGCTAGCGACTCTGCTGGGGACCCGATTTCCCTAAGCGAGTCCCTCCTAGCTTTTGTAGGTTTCTTGTTTGTTGGGTGTTTATTCTTTTGTACAGTTATTTATTTTTCAGCATTTACTTGCTTTACCTTATTGCATTCATGTACATATGTTTGCTTGTATCTGTTGGCTCTGTTGTTGGGTTGGTTGTTTGTTGGGGTGGGATGTTCTATGAGAGGTAAGCCCACTACCTAGGCTTGAGCGTACACATAAGTGTTAGAATGGATAGTCATGAGGATTGCGTGACATGTTGCTACGTTAAGTCGTTCATGAAGACCCACATCCAGACGAGGTTTCTTTTGGATATATTTTGTCCTATGGGTGTTCCATAACGACAGATGTTCCTCTAGAAATCATCGACTATGGTGACCATTTCCCGAGAACTCAGTCGATGCCTCTCCTCCGAAACGCATTTATGTTAGCTCTGGTGGGCGCATTCTCGCTGCTCAATCTGAGGACGCCGAGACTGGGAACTTGCTTTAGGATATCCTGTTGAGGGGAGTCAGTGGAGGTCTTTTATCCCGTAATAATGCCAAACCTTCAGTGGTAAACGTATTATTCTCGACTGTAGGGCTGAAGCTGACAAACTTCTGTTCTTAGAACCTACCGGTGAGGGGCGGGCTAAATTCAGGAAACCTTAACCTCCAACCAACTCGGTTTTCTGAAGCAGAGTTTTGATCTTGTATTATATTCCTCAGTGGGTTTCTCTTCAGACAGTGCAACCCGACAGATGTCAAGCAGATACAGCAGTCCTGATTTCCATGTCACTGCATTGCATCACATCATTTGCATTCATATCATTTGATACATGTTTATCTATATCCAGGGGTTTACATCTTCTTCTTGATTCCGGTCGGGGTTTTCTGGTTCTCCTGAGATGGATATTGGCAGAAAGAGACACGTCGCCTACAAGTTTCCTGTGGTTTGTTTGGAGCCCATTCAACAGCTGATAAAGTTAATGGATCATGATTCGCTAGAAGGATTCCGGAAGGAGTATGGGTTGATTCTAAGTTTCGTCACGGTTCTCTCCAAAGATCAACATGATGCTCTCTTTACACTGCTGCAGTTCTATGACCCTCCATTAAGGTGTTTCACATTCCTGGATTATATTTTGGTCCCTACTTTGGAGGAGGTTGCCAGTTTTCTCATAATTCCAATCAAGCCGCAGTTGCTATTCTACAGTTCCGAGCTTCTGCCCGATCTCAGCATGGTTGCTTCAGCCACATATTTGGGAAAATCAGTCTTGAAGTCTAATATGTGTCAGAAAGGAGGAGTCAGTGGTTTTCATTTGAGTTTCTTGGTAGGAGAAGCCAAGAAGAAGCTTGAAGAGGGTGATCAGAGAGGTTTCAATGCTGTGTTGGCTCTTTGTGTGTATGGGATTGTCCTGTTCCCTAATGTTGTGAAATTTGTGGACGTAGACGCTATACGCCTTTTCGTGTTGGGAAATCCAGTGCCGACCTTACTAGGAGATTTCTTTTATTCAGTGCATCACAGGAACGAGAATAGAAAAGGAGGATTGGTGAATTGTTGTGTACCCTTGTTTTATAAGTGGTTCAGTTCCCACCTACCCAAGTCAGAAGCGTTCATTGATCTCAGGGACTCGTCGAGTTGGTCGAAGAGACTAATGGGGATAAAAGCAGAAGATATTTCTTGGTGGTCAGACAAGAACTTGCTTCAGGCGGATATTATTCACAGTTGTGGGAACTTCCCGAATGTACCTTTGGTAGGAAGAAAAGGAGGTATCAGCTATAATCCTTCTCTAGCATTCAGACAATTCGGTTATGCTTTGAAAACTCCGCCTTTGGAAAAGGATGTGGAAGAATCTCTGTTTTTCCATTCTTCATCTGATTCAACTGTATCCCGTAAGGCAGCTGAGGCCTGGCTCAAGGTAATCAAGAGAGGAAGGACTGTGCTTGGAAAAGGAGATTGCAGGATTTACCCTCAGTATGAAGATTGGCTTCAGGGAAGAGTTGAAGAGTTTGGTTTGTCGTTTCCTATTGAAGAACCTTTGTATCCACCTACTTCTGAGCAACCAACAATGGTGAGTCGAGAAGAGTATGACAAATTGAAGAATGCCATGGAGGAGCTTCAAACTGAAAACTCGGAGTTGAGTGCGAAATTGCAAGACTGTATGCATCTACACCATGAGGCGGAATATCATAAGGGGGAAGCCGTCAGATTGCAAGAGGAAGTGGAGGAGAAATTGGCTGTGGAGGTGGACTTCTTTAGGAAGACTGACAAAGCCTTGGGGTCATCCAGTTCTGAGTTGAGACGAGTTAAGCAGCAGTTAATGGATGCTCATGGTAAGTTAGCAGGGTGGCAAGAGCAATGGGATGCATTTTCAGCTTCTCGGAAAGCAAAAGAGAAGGAGATGGTAGCCCAACTGATTGGTCAGATGGAGAAATTGAAGACTCAGCTGAAGGAGAAGAACAATGAGCTTCTGTGCGCCCGTTCAACCAATGGTTACATCACAGATCAACTCAACAAGGCTTAAGAACAGATTGAAGAACTCAAGGTGCTGGCAGGTTTGAAGAGGTTTTCGGAGAGGATGATGGGAAGTACTACACAGAGCATATCAACGAACTGGATGGGATTATTCACAAGAGGAATTTGCTTATCCGGCGTTTCACAGAATCTCCAGATCATCCTGACATGGTGGCACTACTGGTTGAAGTGAGGAGCAGTCCTTATGGGTTGTATACAGGAGGCTGATTCCTGATTTTTGTTCCTCTCTTTACTTATTGTGTTGTTACTTTGTAGTGATGATCCACAGACTTGTTGTGGGAATCCTCTTCTGATGTACTGTTGGCTAAGGCCCTTCTCTTTGAATTTATCTGTATGAAGGTTTTCTCTCTATTGCATCTTGATCTTCGAAGTTTATCTATGGCTCGATCTTCTCGTGAGACCGGAATCAAGGGGTTATAATACCCTTTGGAATCGATAAACATGTCATTGCATTAACATATTCATTTGCATATCCTGCATAACAGGTACCGCTGCGGTGTTCTCATATTATTTGGTATTCCACTAGCAGGATAGCTGATTCAGGAATTCACCGGTACGGTACCCGCAGAAACTAGCAGAGAGCTATGGAGGGCCTACAAGCAGAACTCGCCGAGATGAGGATCCGCATGAACCAATTCATGGATGTGGTTCAGGGAGTATCTTAAGGATAGCAAGAGCTCAGACAGATGATGCAAAGGAATCCCTCCACTACTCAACTAGAGACGTTGACTGATCCTCCAGCTGGAGAGGTTAACGGACCTAGTGGACCGGGGCCTACCCCGATCCCACATGTCAACTCCGGTCAACAACCCGTCCATGTTGATCAGGACGATCAGTTCACCCAGATGCAGGAAGACTTTGGCATGGGCCATGGCATGGACCCCATGTTTAGAAGATTAGAGGAGAGGCTGAAGGCAGTGGAAGGACAGAATCCTCTGGGAGTAGACGTTGCTGACTTGGGATTGGTCCCAGGCGTGAGGGTGCCACCGAAATTCAAAGTCCCAGTCTTTGAAAAATACAATGGCAGCTCTTGCCCAAAGACTCATGTGCAAGCCTACTTCCGTAAAATGGTTGCATACTCTGACGATGAAAAGTTGCTTATGTACTTTTTCCAAGATAGCCTAGCTGGGGCATCCCTGGAATGGTATATGAGGTTGGACAGAGCCCACATCCGTTGCTGGAGGGATTTAGCTGAGGCTTTCGTGAAGCAGTATCAGTATAATGCAGACATTGCTCCGGACAAAACTCAACTTCAGAATCTGTCTCTTAAAAGCAATGAGTGCTTCAGGGAATACGCTCAACGCTGGAGGGAGACAGCTTCCCGTGTTCAACCTCCTATGTTGGAGAAGGAAATGGCTAACATGTTCATGAACACTCTGCCCGGACCTTACTTGGAGCGCCTGGTGGGTTGCAATGCCTTCAACTTTGCTGATGTAGTCTCTACCGGTGAGAGGGTGGAGAACTACCTGAAGACCTGCAAGATCCAAAGTGGAGGTGGATCTTCATTAGGGGTGAAGAAGCCATTTATTGGAGGACAGAAGCAGAGAGAAGGGGGTGTGAATTCTTTGTCTTCATACCAGAGTCGGGGTATCAGAAGGAACAACTTCCAAAACTATCATCAACAGCCTTATGTTGCAGTTGTGACTATTCCGGCTGCAGCACCAGTACAACAACAACGACCACAACGTCAACAAGCTCAATACCAGCAGCAGTAACAGGGTAACAGACCCGCCTATCAACAGAGGCAAAGGATGACGAACAGGCGTTTCGACACTCTTCCAATGTCGTACGCTCAGTTGCTCCCTAGCCTTCAACAACTACAACTCATGCAGTTACGCACTCTGGCTCCTCCTGTTGGCAGGCTTCCAGTGGGATATGACGCCAACGCTAGGTGTAACTTCCACTCTGGGGCACCTGGCCACAATATTGAGAACTGCAAAGCTTTTAAGCACGTAGTTCAGGACCTCATAGATTCAAAGGCCATCAACTTTGCGCCGACTCCTAATGTCGTCAACAATCCCATGCCGCAGCATGGTGGTGCAAATGTTAATATGCTGGAAGGAGAAGCCAAGTCCATCAAGGATGTGTTGAGGTTGAAGACTCCGCTGTTGGAGATTAAAGAACACTTGCTGAAGGCTGATGTTTTCCTCGTTTGTGGGAAGGGTTGTTTGGATTGTGCTACTAAGAGTGAAGGTTGTTTGAAGCTGCAGCAAGGTATTCAGGCCTTGCTTGACAATGGTATCCTCCAGGCTGAAGACTTGTCTGTCCAAGAATCCGTCGAAGGGGTTGATGAAGAGGTGTTTGAAGATGCTGCTGATGAATTCACAGATGTTGTTCCTGCTGATTCTGTAATTCATAATGATGTATTTAATTTTTCCAATGTTGTTGCTGATATCCCAAACAATATGGTTGATTCTGATGTAATGGAACTTGATTCCGATGTTTCGGATGTTTATGTTTCAATGAATGAGATTTCTGAGTACAACTGTGATGTTGATACTATCACAATTTTCTATCCAACTGCTCAGATCAGTGTGCCAGAAGCGCAACCAGTGCGACCATCCACTATGACTATCACGACCCCTGGTCCTTTACCTTTCACCAGCGAAAGGGCCATTCCTTGGCATTATGGGGGGTGTGTATACACGCATGACCGTGGAGTGGAACAACCATTGAAAGTAGAGGAGGTGCAGAAATCTGAGTCGGAATTTGAGATAAAAGATCCCGCAGTGGACAATGTTGGTGGAATCGGGCGATTCACCAGGAGTGGTAGACTGTTCTCACCACCCGCTACTCAAGCTGATAATGTTGATGCTGCGGCGAAGACCAAAGGCAAACAAGTTGTGAATGAGGGTACCTCTGCACCACAGGCTGGTTCTGAGCCTACTTTTGCGAAGGACGTGGACGAGCTTCTGAGAATCATAAAGAAAAGCAACTACAAGGTAGTCGATCAGTTGATTCAGACTCCATCTAAGATATCTATTCTCTCACTCCTGTTGTACCTCAAGAGATCTCGGTAAACCAACTAGAAGGGATCGTTGCCAATGTTCATGCAAGCAACGGGTTGGGTTTTACCGATTTTGACTTGATACCAGCCGGACGCAATCATAACAAGGCCCTGCACATCTCGATGGAATGCAGAGACACCGTGTTATCACATGTTCTGGTGGATACAGGTTCCTCTCTCAATATGCTACCCAAGAGAGCCCTGTCAAGGTTAGAAGTAGAAGGTTTGGTCTTGAATCCTTCTAATCTCGTGGTGAGAGCCTTCGATGGTTCTAAGAGGTCGGTGTTTGGAGAGGTGGAATTGCCAATTCTGATTGGATCACAAACCTTCAACACTGTCATCTATGTGATGGATATCAGTCCCTCGTACAGTTGCCTGCTGGGTCGTCTCTGGATCCATAATGATGGGGCAGTCTCCTCAACTCTACATCAGAAGATCAAATTCCCGGTCAACAGACGAATTATCACTGTCTGTGGTGAAGAGGACATTCTGGTCAGTAACCTGTCTACATTCAAGTACGTGGAGGTAGAAGGTGAATTTCATGAGACCCTATGTCAGGCCTTTGAGGCAGTTCAGATCAAAGACGCAGCTCTGGTAGAAGAGGTTAAAGTGGGTGCCTCTATCTCATCATTCAAGCAGGCACAAGCCTTGGTAGATTCAGGTGTTGCCCCCGGTTGGGGACGTCTGTTGGAGTTTCCGATGAAAGAAGACAAGTTCGGGATTGGATACCAACCAACTCTGACTTCTACAACTTCAGCGCCTCAGACTCGACAGGGGCCGATTACTTTCTCCAGCGCTGGCATCATTCAGTATGGCCAGATCTCTGCAATCAACGATGAAGAAGGGGATAGTGATTGCGACATCGACAACTGGATGCGTCCGAGGATCCCGGGTGAAGTCATCAACAATTGGTCTTCTGAAGAGATTGTCCAAGTCACTCTTCTTGAAGAGTAATTTTCCTTGTTTGTTCATGCGTGTCCAAGTCTTACGTTCCGCCCAGGGCGTAATGACTTATTGTAGGGCTCTTCTATGTGTTTACCTGCATTTTTGTCATAAATAAAGGACGTCTTTTTGCATTCAAATATTTTGTTCACTGTCTTTCAATTGTTGCAGTTTTCAAAAACCAAAAAAAAAAATCAAAAAATATTTGGCAATGTCTTGTTTAGTTTTCACTTTTTTCACACTCATAAGCACATACCATCACTCATGCAGATGCACATCATCGGATCCTATTGATAACAGTTCTGCTATGGCTCACTTCGACTTTGAAAATCCGATCTTTCAAGCTGAAGAAGAGGGTGATGAAGACTGTGAACTCCCTGAAGAGCTTGTCAGGTTGTTAAAATAGGAGGAAAGGGTCATTCAACCGCATCAAGAATCTACTGAAGTGATTAATCTTGGCACCGAGGACGCCAAGAAAGAAATCAAGATAGGGGCTGCTTTGGAAGATGATGTGAAGAAGGGGTTGATTGAATTGCTGCGAGAGTATGTCGACATCTTCGCTTGGTCTTATTAGGACATGCCAGGGCTTGACACAGACATCGTGGTACACCGTTTGCTCCTCAAAGAGGGTTGTCCTCCGGTCAAGCAGAAGCTTAGAAGAACAAGACCAGAGATGGTTGTCAAGATAAAGGAAGAAGTGCATAAGCAGTTGGATGCAGGGTTTCTAGCAGTTAACAACTATCCGCCATGGGTTGCAAACATTGTTCCAGTACCTAAGAAGGATGGAAAGGTACGGATGTGTGTTTACTACCGGGATCTGAACAGAGCTAGCCCTAAAGATGATTTCCCATTACCTCACATCGATGTTTTGATGGATAACACGACTCAGTTCTCGGTATTCTCCTTCATGGATGGCTTTTCTGGCTATAATCAGATTAAGATGGCACCAGAAGACATGGAGAAGACAACTTTCATAACCCCATGGGGAACCTTCTGCTACAAGGTGATGTCGTTTGGTCTGAAGAATGCTGGAGCAACATATCAACGAGCTATGGTGACTCTTTTCCATGATATGATTCATCATGAAATCGAGGTTTATGTTGACGATATGATTGCCAAATCTCAGACAGAAGAAGAACATTTGGTGAATCTGCAGAAACTGTTTGAACGGTTGAGGAAATTCAAGCTGAGGCTTAATCCGAACAAGTGTACTTTCGGGGTAAGATCTGAAAAATTATTGGGTTTTATTGTTAGTGGAAAAGGGATTGAGGTGGATCCTGACAAAGTAAAAGCTATACAAGAAATGCCTGAGCCAAGAACAGAGAAACAAGTCTGTGGTTTCTTAGGAAGGTTGAACTACATTGCAAGGTTCATCTCTCACCTAACAGCCACGTGTGAGCCAATATTCAAATTGTTGAGAAAAGATCAGGCCATCAGGTGGAATGATGATTGCCAAAGGGCTTTCGAAAAGATAAAGGAGTATTTGCAAAATCCCCCAATCCTCATGCCTCCAGTCCCAGGGAGATCGCTGATTATGTACTTGATAGTACTCGATAATTCCATGGGTTGTGTTCTCGGTCAACACGACGAGACAGGTAGGAAAGAACATGCCATCTACTACATGAGTAAGAAATTCACAGACTGCGAGTCGAGATACTCAATGCTTGAAAAGACATGTTGTGCACTTGCATGGGCTGCTAAGCGATTGAGACAATACATGATGACTCACACAATCTTACTGATCTCCAAGATGGATCCAGTCAAGTACATATTCGAGAAGCCAGCTCTCACCGGAAGGGTTGCTCGTTGGCAAATGGTACTGACAGAGTACAACATCCAGTATACATCCCAGAAAGCCATCAAGGGGAGTATTCTGTCAGACTATCTTGCTCAAGAACCAATTGAAGACTATGAGCCGATGAAGTTTGATTTTCCAGATGAAGACATCATGTTCCTCAAGATGAAAGACTGTGAAGAGCCGGTTGTTGAGGAGGGACCTGATCCAGATGAAAAGTGGACTTTAACGTTTGATGGGGCTGTCAATGCCAGAGGAAGTGGAGTTGGTGTTGTCCTTACTACTCCGAAAGGTGCCCACATGCCTTTCACCGCTCGTCTGACTTTCGAGTGCACTAATAATGAAGCTGAGTACAAGCCTGTATCTTGGGTATTGAGCAAGCCATTGATTTGAGAATCAAGACTTTAGGCATCTTCGGAGATTCAGCTCTGGTGATCAATCAAGTGAATGGTGATTGGAATACTCTTCAGCCTACTCTGGTCCCCTACAGAGATTACACGAGAAGACTGTTGATTTTCTTCACAACAGTAAAACTATATCATATACCTCGTGATGAGAACCAGATGGCAGATGCTCTTGCTACTCTATCCTCCATGATCAACGTGATTCGGTGGAACCACGCTCCCAAGATTGATGTTATGCGCCTCGACAGGGCCGCGTATGTGTTTGTTGTTGAACTGGTAGTTGACGACAATCCCTGGTATCACGACATCAAGTGCTTTCTGAAGAATCAAGAGTACCCGGCACGGGCATCCAACAATGACAGAAAGACTTTGAGAAGATTGGCAGGCGGTTTCTTCTTGAACCAAGACGATGTGTTGTATAAGAGGAACTTCGACATGGTTTTGCTCAGATGCGTGGACAGACACGAAGCGAACATGTTAATGCAGGAAGTTCATGAAGGCTCCTTCGGTACTCATGCTGGCGGACATGCAATGGCTAAGAAATTGTTGAGAGCGGGTTTTTACTGGATGATCATGGAATTTGATTGTTTCAAATATGCTCGGAAGTGTCATAAATGCCAGATTTATGCTGATAAGGTGCATGTGCCGCCAAATCCTCTGAATGTGATGTCTTCGTCGTGGCCGTTTGCTATGTGGGGCATTGATATGATTGGAAAGATTGACCTGACTGCTTCCAATGGGCATCGCTTCATCCTTGTTGCCATCGACTATTTCACCAAGTGGGTCGAAGCAGCGTCGTTTGCGAATGTCACCAGACATGTGGTTGCCCGATTCATTAAGAAAGAAATCATTTGTCGTTATGGGGTTCCCGAAAGAATCATTACTGATAATGGTTCTAATCTCAATAACAAAATGATGAAGGAGTTGTGCCAGAACTTCAACATTCAGCATCACAATTCTTCCCCTTATCGTCCTAAGATGAACGGTGATGTTGAGGCAGCAAATAAGAACATAAAGAAGATTGTGCAGAAGATGGTCGTTACGTACAGAGATTGGCATGAGATGCTACCCTTCGCCTTGCATGGGTACCGTACTTCAGTGCGTACGTCGACCGGGGAAACCCTTACTCCCTTGTGTATGGTATGGAAGCAGTCCTACCTGTTGAAGTGGAGATTCCTTCTCTAAGAGTCCTGTTGGACGTCAAGCTAGACGAAGCTGGATGGATTCGAACAAGGTTCAATGAGTTGAGTCTTATCGAAGAGAAGCGAATGGCAGCCATTTGTCATGGGCAGTTGTATCAGAGTCGGATGAAGAGAGCCTTTGATCAAAAAGTGTGTCCTCGGTATTTCCAAGTCGGAGATTTAGTGTTGAAAAGGATCCTTCCTCCTCAGACAGATCACAGGGGCAAGTGGACTCCTAACTACGAGGGACCATATATTGTCACCAAGATTTTTGATGGTGGAGCCTTAATGCTTGCAACTATGGATGGCGAAGACTTCACTTCCCCTGTGAACTCAGACGCAGTTAAAAAATACTTCACATAAAATAGACCCGCTGGACGATAAAAAGAAGAGTCCGGGCAAAAATGGGCATCCCGACGAACCAAGAAAATGAGAAAGGTTCGGGCAAAAGTTGGGGATTAAAAATGAAAAGATTGTACACCCGGTAAGTTGAAAACCTGAAAAGGCAACTTAGGCAAAAAATGGGTATCCCGGTGGATTGAAAACCCGAAAGGGCGATCCAGGCAAAAGTTAGGGATTAAGCGAATGACTGCATTCTGAGTAGTTTTGAATCTCATCTCGTGTCAATAACTGGAAACTTTCGAAGGATAGAAAACAGTCCAATCACCTTTTTCAGAAAGCTGATCATATGGAGGATCTTGAAGACGAGCGAGTCATAGCAAAATTGGAACCCGATAGGAATCCATTTCACATTGCCATTAGATTAATTTCTGTTTTTATCTTTTGTGCGATTACCTCTTTCCAGGGATTGCTTCCTGATGTAAATGCCTATTCAGAGGCCATTCAATCAATAAAATCATGTTATTCAGCATATCTCTGTGTTCATTTTCATTTTTACTATTTTGTTTGCAAAAAATGACGTCCGAATTTTTGATAAACATTGCATCATGAAACATAAGAGCTTTACAGGTATATGCTTAATAAACATTTAAAATTGCCGTAAATTTCAAGTGCTTGGGATCGTCTATTCAGAACAGGTACACTCGGGGCATTTCCTTAAGGTTCCCGACAGATAGTCGCGGATGTTTGCTTCGACAATTGGAGTTTGGTATCTGTCATACCCCAAAATTTGCCCGTTAATCTTGCAAGACATTTTTCAAGGCACTCCAACTCATTTTTCAAGACATTGATCTTAAAGGAACAAAGACCCAGCACACAGGTGGCCAAATCCAGAAAATTACTTAAACTGGCTTGTTCGCTAGGCGAGCAAAATCCTTCGCCTAGCGAACCCTTCGCTGCACCACTCGCCTAGCGAAGCTTGCGGATACCAGAAATTTTGGGCTTCATTTTGAGCCAATTAGGTCATAAAAACTATTATAAATACCAAGACCTCATTCAAAAAAAGGGGGACAGAGACAGACGGTGGACAGAGACAGACAGCAAACCCTGGAGGCTAACCAAGAGAATTCAGAGCAACCCTAAAGGAAACCCCGAAGGAAGCTCATCTGCACAAAGGTTACCTCCATCCAACTCAATCCGACACCAACCCTAAGAGTGATCTGCCAATTCAACGTTGCAATTCAATTGCAAACAGGGTTGGAGCTTGCTGAAATCGTACTGTTATTAAACTCAAAACCCGCAGCCGTTCGCTAGCACATCGCTAAGCGAACATGTAGCGAGTGTTCCCCAAGCCTTCGCTAGGCGAGGCAGTAGCGAACATGACAGTCGCTTTTTTTTTCTGTACTGTTCTGTGTTCATCTGACATGTCCTATCATAGCCGTGTATTGTTTGCCTGACATTATTACTGTTGCGATTCCTTTGTTCGGTGCAACTATTGATTGCACCCCATTTGGTATTTTGACCTATTTGCTGAATTTTGTGAGGGCTCACATACTCCCGGAGAAGGTAGCTTGCTAGGTATTCCACTTTATTTGTGGGATACCCTTGTGGAGATTCATCCTAATTACCTAACTGATTATAAATTGTTGCCTTTGAATATATGATCTTGGCTCTCTCTTTGTTGCCTTACGGTATTACGGTCATGTCCCGCGAATGTGGGGATACACTTAGCAAAGACCCTTCGGTTAAATCATCATAGTCCCTCGAATGTTGCCTTCGAATACATGATTTTGTCCCTCGATGACCCTTCGTGGTAGCCTACGGTTAAATGATGATCGTCCCTTCGAATGCTAAGGTATCCTTACAAATGTTGCCTTCAATGACCAATCGACGATCCTACGATGTCCCTTTACATCCAAAGAATAAGACTACTTACTTCTCAATAGTAAGGACAGTTTTACCCTCCTAAGGATAGGAAATACCTATAAAGACCTTGGTTAGGTATAACTCTTAAATGCCGACTCACAACTTAAAACACTTTTCACACCTCACACTTTGCAAAACACCTATTAGAAAATCACCACTTGGTATACATTCGTACTAGAATCATTGCCAAGTTATATTTTTCTAAACAACTTTCAAAATTAAACGAGATAAATACTTTGTATACATTCGTACGAGAATCATTACAAAGTTAAACTCTCTTTTCAAAACATTTTCTAAACAGTTCTCAAACACTTTTTCGGACAAGAAAAACATAAGTGATCAAGCAATTAAGAGCCCATGGATAACCATGGATACAAAGGGTGCTAACACCTTCCCTTTGTATAATGTACCTCCCGAACCCAAAATCTAATCAAGGTCTTTCCTGTTCTTTTCCGCCTTTCCTTATTGGATAAAAGAAAAGTCGGTGGCGACTCTTGCTATCCGCAATATTTGCTTTCCAAAGCAAAAACACACAAAAGTCAGTTCACCGTATGACAGAACTGGCGACTCTGCTGGGGACCCTTAAAAAGAGAGGTTGCCTTAAAAAATAAGATCACTTATTTGAATTGTCTGATTTACTTTTAAGGGATTGCTTGGGTACTTTATGCTTGAGTGAAAGATCCTACACCCGGATCTAGTGTACCTTAGGTAAGTAGCAAGAGATCATCGCGACTATCCGGCGTATACTGGAATGGTTAAAATGATGGCTACGGTTAATGTGACACTTTAGATGTCCTGATGTTCCTCATGTTTACTTGAGGAAAAATTTGGCGTCTGCGTGGTGTCATCAAAGCGTTAACCAGACCTTTAGAACCCTAATTGACTCATCTTGGCCATTAGAAAGTAGTGAGATAACTGACTTCGGTTCCGACTGGGGTTGGTTGAGACTCGATACTACACTCTTTGAGGTTGGACTTTAGGGAAGCTTTGGTCAACCGCTTGGTGTTGCACTGAAGTGAACCTAAGGAAAGGTCGATGATTAGAGATCCTTCTAGAACCCGGTTACTATTCTAGGACAGGTGGAACCAACCAAACTTCAGTGGGGAGGGTACTTACCTATGGAACTCATGTAAGCCTTAAAACCCAGGAATGATTGCGGTGTGACTTGTTTGTGTTTGTTACTTACTTAACATCATAACATCATAGCATCATAACATCATAACATCATGACATTGTACTAACCATTTCAAGGACTTAGGGATTTAGCTTTGCTCTGTTAAACAGGTTATGGCTTCCAGGAAGACCATCCGAATCAATCTTGTAGCAATCTCTCCTCAACTCAAGAATTTAGTGTCAGAGCTTCCCGATCATGCCCAGTTCATCAAGAAACATGGTTATCTCCTCAATTTAGTTACCACCAGTTTCAAAGAAGATATGATGAGAGTTCTATTCCAGTTCTTCGATCCTAAACATCATTGCTTCACCTTCCTAGATTATCAGTTGGTACCCACATTAGAAGAATTCTCCAGACTGCTTGGGATACCTATCCTTGATCAAACACCTTTTAGTGGTTTAGAAAAGATTCCAAAGTCTGAAGAAGTTGCCGCGGCTTTACACATGACAAAGTCTGATATTGAAACTAATTGGGTATCAAGAAGTGGAGTTAAGGGTTTACTTGCCAAATTTCTGATAAATAAGGCCCGAGAATTCCTAAAAGTTATGAATGTCCATGCTTTCGAAGATGTTCTAGCACTACTAATCTATGGTTTGGTGCTATTTCCTAATCCGGATCAATTCATAGACATGAATGCTGTTAAGATATTTCTCACTCATAACCCTGTGCCCACCTTGCTTGGAGACATTTTGCATTCCCTTCACACTCGTACTATGAAAAGGCAAGGGACTCTCATGTGCTGCGTACCTTTATTATCTAGGTGGTTTATTTCACACCTTCCTCAATCAGTCTTGAAGAATGAGCAAAATTTGAAATGGTCTCAAAGGATAATGTCGCTCTCCCATTCAGACATCCATTGGTGTCCCCAACCCAAAGAAAATGGTATCATTATTGACCGTTATGGAGAATTCTCTAACGTACCACTCCTGGGGATAAGAGGAGGTATTACTTATAACCCAGCTTTAGCCCTACGTCAGTTTGGTTATGCTCGAAGAGATGGTCCACATGAAATAATTATTCAAGGCAATGTGTTTGACTATGACAATGACTCTCAAGGACTCCGTCAAAGGTTTGTACGAGCTTGGGGCATGGTGAAAAGAAGCACGTTAGGACAGAAAAACTCTATTCCTATGGAGCCTTATCTCAGATGGGTACGCGCCAGAGCTCGTGAGCTTACCATGCCATATCTTGCAATCGGACCTCTGATTGTCGAACCAAAAGTTGAAGGAGGTGCCCCTCAGATCATTCCTTATCCAGATATGCCTACCAATGTTGAAGAATTGAAGAGATCCTGGATCCAGTTGAGAGAGGAAAGGGATACTTTTGAAGCCCAGTTCGGTGCAGAAAGGAAGAAAGTATTAGAGCTCACCAGCCAGCTTAATGAGGAACGAAGACTCAATGCATATCTTCGCCCAAAAAGAAGCCGTCCCTGGGAGACTTGAACTTTCATTGTATTTTTATTATTTTTTGTAATGAACATTGATTAAAGAAATTATTAATAAAAGTTCCCCTTTTGGTGGTTTACGCAAAGTTAAATTCCGAAAGTCCTTGAAAACATTTCATACATTGCATAACATAACATAACATCGCATAACAGGTATTCTAAAGGATCAATGTTCTCACGGTCTTCCTTCTAAACAGAAAAATGGCTCTCGAACAAACTGTCAAAGATCTCCAGACTCAGAATGCTCAATTCCAGGAGATGATCCTGAACTTATCCAAGGGGCAGGATGAGCTGAAGGCTCTCTGTAGCACCTCAAATTTGCACCTATCATTGTACATACATTCTCATATTAGGTCATAGCATATCATGGTCCACTGCATAGCATTGCATTGCCCCATTTGCCTCAAGTGCAAGCCAATCAAGAAATTAGGTCAAACTGATCAGGAGATCAGTCAACCAAGCAAGCAAGTGTGTTTCTCAAGGAGCCAAGGCCCTAGGGTTGGTCCAACTTGTTCACATGATTTGGAGATCCATTTGAAGTGATTAGGTCAAAGATTGGAGGCTCAGAGGTCATCAGTTTGCACAATCAGTCAGAAACCCTAGAAAAGTCAAACTTGGTCAACTGTGGTTGATTTTATGGTTTTGATGGATGGATTTGGTTTGAGAGAGCTTATTCATGTCCCAATAGGCCTCATATATCATGGCGAACAATATCATTGAAGAATTTGAAGCCAATCAGAAAATTTCCAAAAATAGAAACTGGACCTGTAATTTTAACTGCCAAAAATGGAAACTTCTTGATCCCAAACTTACATCATGATACAAGCTTCAAATGAATTTTTGCCCAACGTGAAAGTTGAAGATCTTGTTCTCCCATTTCCAAAAAGTCTAAGAACTCTCAATTCCCATGTATGGTTGTCAAGATATGATCAAATCATTTTCACAAAATCTTGAACTTCAAAAGGCCATATCTCTCAAACCATTTGGCCAAAATTGGTGAGGTTTTTTCCTACAAACCACATTTAACCTCCTCTTTCCAAAAATGTATTCATCATGTGCCAAAACATTGCCAATCAAAATGGCACTTTTGAACCTAGCATGTTTAATTTCAAGTGAGGTGCAAATTTGATTTTTTTGAATTAAACATTTTCCATCCAAATGACCAATTGGGATTGATTCAGAATGATAATTGTGACTTGTGCAAGGCCCATTTTCGTGCTCATACTACCACACACCACCATTTGGTCAAAATTGGCAAATTAGCAAATTGTTTCAATTGAGCAAAACATGATTAGCAAAGCATGATTAAAGGTTAAACAGAAGTATAAGAGCTTTCTTCTGAGCATTTCCAACCCTAGCAGCTGCCTCCAAACACAGAAATCACTTACTCTCTCTCAAATTCATTTCCTTGCCATTCCCAAAAATCTGTCAAGAAACTCAAGAGACCACGAGCAAGCTTTGTTGATTCACCATCCAAACAACTTTGAGAGCCCATTTCAGCCATCATTCCACAACTGAAAGTCTCCTGCCCGACTGTTTTCTTCAAGGTATCATCCATGGCAGATTGGAATTAAGGTCACTTCAAGCTGTGTCAAGCCCAAGCATCTTCACCATTCATCATTTGGAGTATGAATCCTCATCTGTTTTGAGCCAGAACTACCAAATAACATCTAAATCTCCACTGAGCTTCAACATTGGTTAGTTTTCGAATCCCTTGTTTCACTAAACTTTTCCATGCTTATGATAGGTTATTCCTTGCTGATTCCAATGAACTTTGTATCACATGAAATAGTTGAGTAGTGGTTGAGATATTTGGAAATGAAAGTTGATGTTCATATGAATTTTTGTTCGATTCTCTCTCATTAACCTGATTCATAGAAAATGATGTTTGGATTTGTCATGTATGTGGTTTGCTGATCATATTGGTGTGCTCATTACTCATTTCTGGGAGTTTTTGTTCTTGAGCAAGTTTGATGTTGAAATTTCTTTTGGTTCGATTCATGAGTTGTAGTGTGTTTTAGTAAAAATTGATGATGAATTCATGTTTGCCATGCTGTGCTGATCAATTGTGTGTGTCCAATTTTGATTTCTGGGAATTTTTTGTGAAACTCGATTTGGAGAAGATGAATACTGTTCATAAACCCTAGGGTTTTTCATTAGCCATGCCCAGAATTTGGAAGTTGTACGTTGCATGGTCACTGTTCCTGCATGGACCAATTAGAACATTTCCTTGGCCGTGCCTAAACGGCACCGTTTTGATAAGTGAGTTCCAATATTACAGAAATGCCATCCGGTCACTAATTATTTCAAATTAATTCATTTAATTTCATATTTTATTTCATTTGGCATGGCTCACTTGCAAAATTCATAAATCATCCATCTCAAATCCAAATTTAGTGGGAATTTTTGCATCATGTTCATATGGATCCCTAGTTTTTTATCATGTTTTTTGCTGATTTTTTGGATGAGTGAATTTTAAATGGCATTAGGGTTTGTAGAATGTGACCAAATTTTGTACATCTTGCCAAATCTCTTGTGAAATTGTGATGCATTATCCATTTGATCTGAAATTTTTTGTGCATAATCTACACTCATCCATGGTTATTTTGATGTAAAGATCATGAATTTATCTTATGTGGTTTGAGAGTTGTGAATTTTTGAAGTAGGGTGTGACAACTTGTGTCACACCATGGATGTGCAACTTCCTGATTTTTGTATCCATGCTTCTTGACCTCCAAATGAACTGATTTTTTGCATGAACCTACTCTTATATGTCTAGTTCACTTATGATTTTTCTTGGAATTAATTATGCCATTTCCTAATTGTTTGAGATTTTCTCCCCTGTTTGACCAAAATGTGGACTTATTGTGATGCATGTTGCCATTTCATTTGTGAAATTCTCATACTTTATTAGATGGACATGAAATTTTACATGAGATAACTAGACATCCTCATCTTTGCCATGGTTTTAGTCCCATTCATTTATCATACACCATCTCGGATTTATGATTTTTCTAAGTTGATGCATGTTTGGTTGATTTCTTTGAGCATGTTCAAAATGGCTTTGACTTTCTGATTTTCATTGACTGCCTTCCACTTGTCCAAATGAGATGAAATTTGACATGCTTACCATGCTATATGTTAGGATTGTTCATGATTTATTTGGTAATTTTTGGAAATGTTTGAGTTGACTTTTTATGCAAGTCTTTCTGTTGACTTCTATGAGCTCTCATTTGCCATGCTTTGACTTCTGTTGCTTATGAAATGATGATGATGCATGATATGAACATGAACCCAATTGGAATTGTTTCTTGATTGATTAAACATGATTTTGAATGCTTGCCCTTTGCTGTTTTGACTTTTTCATTCTCTTTTGACCCTAGGCTTGTCCTAGTGGTCCTGTTACTCACTTTTGAGCTTGTATTTTCAGGTTGACCAACAAATGACCAATGAGGCCAATTCTTTTTGATTGAGTTTGCTTGAATACCATTATTTAACTTGTTGTTTTGTAGGTGGCTTGGATACCAAGCCTTAAGCCTTGTGCCTTGCACATTCATTTGCTTCTGATTAACTGTTAATGTCTGTTTCCTTTTGCTTTGATTTGAGTTGCATACTAACATCTGCTTGACTATTTCAGGTGCTTTTAGTTGCTTAGTTCCTTGTGAACTTTTTGCTTTGCTTTGCTTGTATAAGCAATTTGCATTGAGGTATATCCCTTAATCTTCATGTAGTCTGGAAGACCTGGCCTGTTACTTGGCCAGGCAACTGTCTGAAGTCCTCCTTAAGAGGCAATGTTTGTGTATGTTTAATTTGTCCTTGTACATAGTCAAAGACCTCCTAAGTGAAGAGGCAATTGGCAGAACCAAGGGATAAGCAACCTATCCCCTGCTATTCTGTGTGTCTTCTGCTTTGCTCACACCACTGTGTTGATGCATTGCAGATACAAACCCAAGATCTTGTACAATTGTACAGTTGAGTCAGTATCAAATGTGTAGAAGGGTTCCCACTTTCTGAACCCACACATTCTTGTCAAATGCTCTCCCTAGCCAGGGATAAGAGCAATGAGGCACACCCCTCATCTCCTTTCATCTGCTTCACCTTAGCCCCTCAATGGCAAGGTTAAGAGCAACATTCACCCCATTCCAGAGGTTTGTTTGTCGAGGTTGATATGACCCCTCGACTAAAACCTAACCCATGTTTGAGCCCCCTTGTTGGTGTGTTTATTTTATGCTGTATGTGTTTGTGTGGTGTGATTGTATCCCCTAGGTTTGTTAGACTCCGCGTAGTCTCGTTTGCATGTCAATTAAGGTAGCACGGTTCCTTCGTATAGGACTTCCTTTCTTTCTTGAGCTTTCTTAAAACACAAACAAACACTATCCCCTCTTAAGGATACGTTAACTCCTTCTACTACAGATGAGTAAGTCTCCAAAGGTCGAGCATCAGGTAGATTGCGCAGTGACGTTGTCCACTTAAAAAACACAAACCAAGAGTAATAGTTTTGCCGAACTACGGCAACTCTGATTCTCATGTTCAGATGAGATACGTAGGCACGAGATGCGATGTCTTGTCGAGTTTGACTAACCACTAACACTAATTCTTTTCGCTCACCCCTGTTGTGATTGAGATCTCCCCTTTCTCTTGCCCTAGTTGCAATCGAGATCCTTCTTTTCCCTGTGTCTGTTAGCTAGAAACCTTAACTTAGGGACAATCTTGCATGACAACATCTAGGCTCGAGTCGTAGTCTCCCTAGTTGTGTCTCCCTCTGTTATCTGGTTAGGCTAGGTCCTTTGTCCCTACGTAGGGGAACTACATCGCCCTGATCTTCATACCAGATGAAGTATGTAGGCAGGAGATTGAGCTGATCTCTCCGGGCACCTTTTCTTTTCTTTTGTGTGTGTTGTTTGACAGTTATAAGCTCGAGTCCCCGACTCCCTATTAACATGTTGTGTTGTTGTGTGCTTGGAAGCCGATGTAAGTCCATCGAGTGGCATTTGGGTTCCAGTGTGTGTGTGCTTTGGTTCGGATGCTGATGTAAGTCCAGTGATTGGCATTCGGGCTCTACGTTTGCCTTTGCCTCTGTTTGTTTGTGTGCGTGTCAGCCGAGCTACGAATGCTCTGATTCTTCTCTCGTCCGAGAAGATACGTATGCATAGGATGCAATATCCTAGCGAGCATGTGTTGTTTTTCCCCAGTCCGAACTACTTCGACTCTGATGTCTATGCCTGATAGACTAAGTAGGCCCAGGATGCTGTGTCCTGCCGAGTCAGTTTCAGTCAGTTTCTTTTGTCTCTTTCAGCCAGTATGTGTGAGTTTGAGCAGTGTTTAGCAACCAATTTTCTTTCCTTTTGTGCGTGGATCCCGTAGAGTACTATGGATGCGTAGGGGTGCTAATACCTTCCCTTCGCATAACCGACTCCCGAACCCATTCTCTTTGGTCGCGAGACCATGTTCTTTCCTAGGTTTACTTCGAGCGTTTCCTTTCCCTCTTTTGGGATAAATAACGCATGGTGGCGGCTCTGTTGTTTCATCTTTTCCCGCCGGTTTTTCGCGTAATGCGACAGCTGGCGACTCTGCTGGGGAGGAACAAGAAGTTGACCTATGCTGGTCCATCTTCCCTGAGCGAGTCTCTCCTAGCGCTCTCTAGGATTAGGATTTTGGTTGCTTTGTGCTGTGTGTATTTATTGCATTCTTTATTTGTTCATCTCATTTATTGATTGCATTGATTGTGTGCATTAATGTTTGCATTCATATTCATTATTCATTCTGCCTGGCTGGTTGTCTGTTTTTCTTTGTGGGGTGGGAGTCAGTTGAGGTAAAAGGTCCAATACCCAGACCATGAGTGAAATCTAGGATGATTAGGAATAGAGTGATTCATGGGAAGCGGGTGGTATTGCGCCACTTAGCGGAACATTGATATCACGAGCAGTTCAGACCCTGGTGGGGTATCGTCGTTACATACTTCGGGTGTGTATATGATGGTATTCTGCGAAAGGTTATTTATGTTGCGTTTCTCTCAGCCTTTACCCTGGCCTAGACTACACCCGTGAGTGGGGAAGGGTTAATCATTACAGGTACTGTTGGTGACTTGGTTCTGTTGGTGACTCTCAGTTCAGATAACAGTGTGTTCAGTTGACCTTGGATCTTTTAAGTTGGATTTGGGTTCTGATTTTGACTGAAGCTTCGACCTAGTGATCAGATTGCACAACCAGCCAGTCCAGTCTGCATCATTTGCATCATAGCATATTTATTTTTCGAAAGAAACGCAGTAAAAATTTTGAAAAAAAAATCAAAAAAAAAAAAGAAAAGAAAGAAAGAAAAAAAAACTAATCTCTGCATGCATATCATTTCTCAGGTACATTCCAGAGCTTGGTCTACTGATAGAGATGGCAACAATCTCAGAGCCGAAGCGGAAGACCTGTTCCTACAGCTTTCATCGTGAGCCGCTGACTTCACTGATTGAGTTGGGTAGCTGTGTGACAGATGATCGTCTGAAGAGTTTTGTTGGGCAGTATGGAGATATCCTGACGGTGCTGAAGACAGTAGTGGATCCAGTGCCTCTGCAGACACTACTACAATTCTATGACCCGGAGCTCAGATGTTTCACATTTCAAGACTATCAGCTAGCACCTACTCTCGAGGAGTATTCCATTCTGATGAGCGTCCCGATTCAGCATCAGACTCCCTTCTTGGACGTCCCAAAGGAAGTTGACTTCAGATTGATTGCCAGAGCTCTACAAATGAGTGTTAAGGAAGTTGGTGAGAATTGGAAGCCCTGTGGGGAAGTTGTGGGTTTGCCGTTGAAGTTTCTTCTGAGGGTTGCCAGAGATGAAGCAGAAAAGGGAAATTGGGAAGTTTTCCACGCCCAGCTTGCCGCCTTGATATATGGAATCATTCTATTTCCCAGTATGCCTAATTTCATTGATCATGCTGCTATCAGTATTTTCATCAGAGGGAATCCAGTCCCAACCCTTTTAGCTGACACTTACTATGCCATCCACAGTAGGCATGGTAAGGGTGGAGCCATCAGGTGCTGTCTACCTCTCCTGTTCAGATGGTTTATGTCACTCCTGCCTGTCAGCGGACCCTTTATGGATACCCAGAGCACTCTTAAGTGGACTCAGAGGGTCATGTCGCTCACTTCTTATGACATCAGATGGCAATCTTACCGGATGGACGTACGGAATGTTGTTATGAGTTGTGGTGAATTCCGGAACGTACCACTCGTAGGGACCAAAGGCTGTATCAACTATAACTCAGTTCTGTCTCTTCGCCAGTTAGGGTTTGTTATGAGTAGAAGACCACTTGAAGCTGAGATAGCTGAGAGTGTGTCTTTTGAGAAGAAAGATGACCCTGTTAGATTGGAGCAGATAGGGAGAGCCTGGAGATCTCTTGGAGTGAAGGATGGATCCGTCTTAGGGAAGAAGTTTTCCATTGCAATGCCCGATTACACTGATTGGGTAAAGAAGAGAGTGGAAACTTTGCTGCTACCCTATGATAGGATGGAGCCGTTGCAAGAGCAACCACCTTTGGTTCTTGCTGATAGTGTGCCTGCTGAGCACTATAAGCAAGCTTTGATGGAGAGTCGTCGTCTGAGAGAGAAGGAGCAAGACACTCAGATGGAATTGTACAAAGCTAAGGCTGATAAGCTGCACTTGGCCCATCAACTCAGGGAAGTGCAAGGAGAAGATGCTAGCAGAGCAAGGAGTAAGAAGAGATCATATGAGGAGATGGAGTCCATGTTAGATACAGAGCATAGGGAGTGCTTGAGAATGCAGAGAGCGGAAGTCAACTATCAGAAGAAGATCAGAGACCTAGAGAAGCAACTCAAAGACAAAGATATCCAGTTGAAGAAGGAGATGGAGTTGAGACAGACATCAGAAGATTATCTTGGAGGAGAAGTCTTGGAGCTCAGAAGACAACCGAAAGAGAAGATTACCCCTCTACCAGTTTGTTCAGAATGCACACTGTTGATAGACCAGTGCCATTACCTGAAGACCCTCATTCCGGAAGACCGTCTGTCTTAGTCTGTACCTTTGTTTGTTTTTATTTGAGAATCACCTCCAGGCCTGTTGGATGGGATTCATTTGTTTGTACTCCGTCTTTTGGATCTTTTTGTTGAGAATCACCTCCAGGCTTGTTGGATGGGATTCATTTCTTTGTACTCTGTTTATTCGAATATTCTGTTTACTTGGTTGTATGACCTTTTTACCCTTATGTATAGATAAGGTTGTCAGTATTTCCTGTTGTTCTCATTTTTCCCTGTATCTGTTGTTCTTTTGTTGCTGCAGGTTGCCATCTTCTGAGGATGGGTCAGGCTCTTTGAATGCCTGAGAAATGAACATATCATGTGCATCATACGCATCATTTAACATCATACTCATCTCATTTGCATAACAGGTGTTCTTGTGCAGTCTTCTTACTTTGATTCCTGTGTCCAGGCAGGATAGCTGATCAAAGACCGCACCGCTACTCAACGCGACTCAACCATCAACGCAACATGGATCAAGTACAAGCCGAGTTAGCTGAGATGAGGGCTAACATGGCTCAGTTCATTCACATGATGCAAGGGGTTGCGCAAGGTCAAGAAGAACTCCGAGCACTGGTCCAGAGGCAAGAAGCTACATTGCCACCGCCCAACCAGCCTCTGCAAGAAGGAAACCCAGTTCCTGACGTTCCTGCTGCTGCTATTCCCGACAACAACTATGCTGTAGGTGAAGAGTTGAGGGGTATCCGAGTTGACGGTCAACCTATTGTTCCTGATGCTGCTAATGCCAGAGTCATCCATGCTCCGGCCCGTAATAGAATTCCGATTGTTGACAAACAAGAGGATATGTTTACCTTACTCAGTGAAGACGAAGATGTTCTGGGTAGAAATGATGCGAGAGATCGCAAAGTTGAGGCCCTTGCTGAGAAGATCAGGGCAATGGAATGTCAAAACTCCCTCGGTTTTGATGTTACAAATATGGGATTGGTTGAAGGACTGAGAATCCCGCATAAATTCAAGGCACCGTCATTCGACAAATACAACGGTACCTCCTGCCCTCGCACCCATGTGCAGGCATACTACAGAAAAATCTCCGCATACACTGACGATGAGAAGATGTGGATGTATTTCTTCCAAGACAGCCTATCTGGGGCGTCTTTGGACTGGTATATGGAATTGAAGCGGGATTCAATTAGATGCTGGAGAGATATGGGTGAAGCGTTCCTCAGGCAGTACAAGCATAATATGGACATGGCTCCGACCAGGACTCAGCTGTAGAGTCTATGTCAGAAGAATAACGAGAGCTTTAAGGAGTACGCCCAGAGGTGGCGCGAATTGGCTGCGAGAGTTCAACCCCCTATGCTGGAAAGGGAGTTGACTGACATGTTTATCAGCACTCTGCAAGGCGTGTATATGGACCGGATGGGAAGCTGCCCATTCGGAAGTTTTTCTGACGTCGTCATCTGTGGCGAGAGAACAGAAAGTTTGATCAAAGCTGGGAGGATTCATGATTTGGGTTCTTCGTCGTCTTCAAAGAAACCCTTCTCTGGGGCACCTCGCCGTAGAGAAGGAGAGACCAATGCTGTACAGCACAGGGGGGGTGTGTACAGAGCCAATACAAACAGAGATCAATACCGTCCAGTGGCTGCAGTGACTATTCCTGCACCTCAACCTCGTCCACAGCAACAACAAAGAGTTCAACAACAACCACAACAACAACAACAACAGCAACGTCCTTTCCAACCAAGGCAGAGATTGCAGGCTGACAGAAGATTTGATCCACTGCCGATGTCTTACGCAGAATTACTGCCCGAACTACTCCGGTTAGGGTTTGTAGAGCTGCGTACGATGGCTACTCCAACAGTGCTGCCTCCGGGTTATGATGCAAACGTCCGTTGTGATTTTCACTCTGGGGCACCAGGCCACCATACTGAAAGATGTCGGGCTTTGCAACATAAGGTTCAAGACTTGATTGATGCTAAGGCAATCAATTTCGCTCCAGTGCCGAACGTAGTAAACAATCCTATGCCTCAGCATGGTGGGCATAGGGTTAACAATGTTGAAGGAGGGGAAGCTGAAGATTTGGTTGTAAATGTTGAAGATGTTCAGACTTCTCTGTTGATAGTAAAGGGCCGTTTGCTGAAGGGGGGTGTTAACCCGGGCTGTGAAGAAGATTGCGTGGGTTGTTTTGAAACTACCAATGGTTGTGACCAGCTGAAGGCTGGTATTCAGAATTTAATTGATGAAGGCTGTCTCCAGTTCAGCCGGGCCGTTAAAGACAATGGGTCAGTGTCCACTGTTACCATTTATTTCAAGCCGTCTGAAGGACGAGGACGAGGGGCTGTCAGTGCACCTACACCAAGCAATGCTCCGGTTACCATTCCTGCTCCGGTAACCATCAGTGCACCAACTACTATTGTGGCGTCTGGCAGAGGACGAGTTGAGAATAGTAGGGCTGTTCCCTGGAGGTATGACAACGCCTATCGCAGTGATCGGAGGGCTGTCAATCAGACTAGGCCATCAGTTCAAGCGCCTGTGACTATCAGTGCTCCAGTGAGAACTCCTGTAGTTGCTAGTCCTGTGGTGGACAATGTCGGAGGGCCAGGAGGTTTCACCAGGAGTGGACGACTGTTTGCTCCTCAGCCTTTGAGAGATGCTAATGCTGAAGCATCTGCTAGGGCTAAGGGTAAACAAGCTGTGGTTGACGAGGAACCGGCTCAGAAGGAGGCTGAGGGTTCTTTTGAAAAGGACGTCGAGGAATTCATGAAGATCATCAAGAAGAGTGACTACAAGATTGTAGATCAGCTCAATCAGACTCCGTCCAAGATTTCAATACTCTCTTTGCTATTGTGCTCTGAGGCGCACCGGGACGCTTTGTTGAAGATGCTGAACATGGCGTACGTTCCGCAAGAGATATCCGTCAACCAGTTGGAGGGTGTACTAGCCAACGTGAGTACCAGGCACGGTGTAGGTTTCACTGACCTAGACCTAACGCCTGAGGGTCGTAATCATAACAAAGCCTTGCACATCACTATGGAGTGCAAGAGCGCTGTTTTGTCTCACGTGCTGGTAGACACCGGGTCGTCCCTGAATGTCCTACCCAAGCAGATTCTGAAGAAGATCGATGTTGAGGGGGTCGTGCTCACTCCCAGTGACCTTATTGTGCGTGCTTTTGACGGATCCAAACGGTCTGTGTTTGGTGAAGTCACCTTGCCGGTAAAGATAGGTCCGGAAGTTTTCGACATCGTGTTCTATGTGATGGACATTCAGCCCGCCTATAGCTGTCTGTTGGGGCGTCCATGGATACACGCAGCTGGGGCAGTCTCGTCGACTCTCCACCAAAAGCTCAAATATGTCTGGAACGGTCAGATTGTGACCGTATGTGGCGAAGAAGAAATTCTGGTGAGTCATCTCTCCTCATTCAAATATGTTGAGGTAGATGGCGAGATCCATGAAACACTATGCCAGGCATTTGAGACCGTGGCGCTTGAAAGGGTAGCTTGTGCTGAGCAGAGGAAGCCAGGTGCTTCGATTACATCGTACAAGCAAGCCAAAGAAGTTGTGGATTCCGGCAAAGCTGAAGGCTGGGGCAAGATGGTTGACTTGCCAGTTAAAGAAGACAAGTTCGGCATTGGGTACGAGCCTCTCCAAGCAGAGAAGAGCGTACAAGCAGGTCCGAGTACCTTTACCAGCGTTGGGCTGATGAACCATGGAGACGTCTTTGCTACTGAGGTTGAAGACGGTGATTGTGATGTAGACATCTGGGTCCGCCCTTGTGCACCAGGGGAGTCTATCAACAACTGGACAGCTGAAGAAGTGGTCCAAGTTACTCTACTGACAGAGTAATTTTCCTTTGTTTTTTTCATTTTGCATGAAAACCCTACGTTCTGCCCAAGGCGTAGTGGTTCATTGTAGGGCCACATCATGTTTAAAATGATTATCATAAATAAAGGACGTTTTGCAATCAAATTTTGAGATCTTTGTCTTTCTATTTTCTGTTTTTCACTTTTTTCAAAACAATAAAAATGGCAATGTTTTTGTTTTTGTGACTTTATTGAAATCTTTTTCTAAAAACAAAACATTAAACATGCAGAAGTGATATTTTGGCGTCCACTGTGAGCGACTCTGTTATGGCTCAGTATGATTTCGACAATCCCATCTACCAAGCTGAAGAGGAGAGTGAGGAAGACTGTGAACTCCCTGCAGAATTGGTTAGACTACTGAAGCAAGAGGAAAGGGTCATCCAACCTCATCAGGAGGAGTTGGAAACTGTTAATCTGGGTACTGAGGACGCCAGAAGAGAGATCAAGATTGAGGCTGCTTTAGAAGACTCTGTCAAGAGGAGGCTAATTGAG
Organism: Lathyrus oleraceus; assembly: GCF_024323335.1. Taxonomy (NCBI): domain Eukaryota; kingdom Viridiplantae; phylum Streptophyta; class Magnoliopsida; order Fabales; family Fabaceae; genus Lathyrus; species Lathyrus oleraceus. Next base: position 143,190,716 of record NC_066581.1, on the reverse strand, counting down.
ATGCTGAAAGAATATGTGGAAATATTCGCCTGGACATACCAAGACATGCCTGGGCTGGATACAGACATTGTGGTGCATCGGTTACCTCTCAGAGAAGAGTGTCCGTCGGTCAAGCAGAAGCTTCGCAGAACTAGTCCTGATATGGCTGTCAAGATCAAGGAAGAGGTTCAGAAGCAGTGGGATGCAGGTTTCCTGGCTGTCACCAGATATCCACCGTGGGTGGCCAATATTGTTCCCGTGCCGAAGAAGGATGGCAAAGTCAGAATGTGTGTCGATTACCGGGATCTGAACAGGGCGAGTCCGAAAGATGATTTCCCATTACCTCACATTGATGTATTGGTGGATAATACGGCTCAATCCTCGGTATTCTCTTTCATGGACGGTTTCTCAGGCTATAACCAGATCAAGATGGCGCCAGAGGACATGGAAAAGACGACATTCATTACACCTTGGGGCACGTTCTGCTACAAAGTGATGCCATTTGGGCTGAAGAATGTCGGTGCTACCTATCAAAGGGCAATGACGACTCTCTTTCATGACATGATGCACAAAGAAATTGAAGTGTACGTGGATGATATGATTGCGAAGTCGCAGACAGAAGAGGAGCATTTGGTTAATCTGCAGAAGTTATTTGACAGACTGGTCAAATTCAAACTGAGGCTGAATCCGAACAAGTGCACGTTTGGGGTGAGATCAGGGAAGCTTTTAGGCTTCATTGTCAGTGAGAAAGGGATTGAGGTAGATCCAGTAAAAGTAAAAGCTATTCAAGAGATGCCTGAACCGAAAACGGAGAAGCAAGTCCGTGGGTTTTTAGGGAGGTTGAACTACATTGCAAGGTTCATATCTCACCTAACTGCCACGTGTGAACCAATTTTCAAACTACTCAGAAAGAATCAGGCGATCAAATGGAATGATGACTGTCAGAAAGCTTTTGACAAGATCAAAGAGTATTTACAGAACCCTCCAATCCTGATTCCTCCAGTTCCAGGGAGGCCACTGATAATGTACCTGTCAGTTACCGAGACTTCAATGGGGTGTGTATTGGGACAGCATGACGAGTCTGGTCGAAAAGAGCATGCCATATACTACCTAAGCAAAAAGTTTACCGACTGTGAAACAAGATATTCACTGCTCGAGAAAACTTGCTGTGCTTTGGCCTGGGCTGCTCGCCGACTAAGGCAGTATATGTTGAACCGTACTACTCTGTTGATTTCTAAGATGGATCCAGTCAAATACATCTTTGAGAAGCCGGCTCTCACCGGACGTGTTGCCCGTTGGCAGATGATTCTAACAGAGTATGAAATTCAATACACGTCGCAGAAGGCCATCAAAGGTAGTATTTTGTCAGACTACCTTGCCGAGCAACCAATCGATGATTATCAGCCTATGATGTTTGAATTCCCTGATGAAGACATCATGTATCTGAAGACAAAAGATTGTGAAGAGCCACCTGTCGAGGAAGGACCGAATCCGGATGACAAGTGGACACTGATGTTCGATGGGGCTGTGAATATGAATGGTAACGGTGTTGGGGCAGTGTTGATCAATCCCAAAGGGGCTCATATACCTTTTTCTGCCAGATTGACATTCGACGTCACCAACAATGAAGCTGAGTATGAGGCTTGTATCATGGGGATAGAAGAAGCCATTGATCTGAGGATCAAAACACTTGACATATTTGGAGATTCAGCTCTAGTGATCAACCAGGTCAATGGAGATTGGAATACAAACCAGCCGCATCTGATTCCGTAGAGATTACACCAGAAGAATACTGACGTTCTTCAAGACGGTGAAGTTGTATCATGTCCCTCGGGATGAAAATCAAATGGCTGATGCTCTGGCTACCTTATCCTCCATGATAAAGGTTCATTGGTGGAATCATGTGCCACATGTTGCGGTGAATCGACTCGAGAGGCCTGCATACGTGTTTGCAGCCGAGTCTGTTGTTGCTATTGATGAGAAACCATGGTACTATGACATCAAGAACTTCCTCAAGACTCAAGAGTATCCTGAGGGTGCGTCGAAGAATGATAAGAAGACCCTGAGAAGGCTAGCTGGAAGCTTTTACTTGAATCAGGATGATGTGCTGTACAAGAGGAACTTTGACATGGTTCTGCTCAGATGCGTGGATAGACACGAAGCAGACATGTTAATGCAAGAAGTGCACGAGGGTTCGTTTGGTACCCACGCTGGTGGTCATGCAATGTCGAAGAAATTGCTGAGAGCCGGATATTACTGGATGACTATGGAATCCGATTGCTTCAAATATGCTCGGAAGTGCCATAAGTGTCAAATTTATGCTGATAAGGTGCATGTACCACCAAGCCCATTGAATGTCATGAACTCTCCGTGGCCGTTCGCCATGTGGGGCATCGATATGATTGGGAAGATCGAGCCTATTGCTTCTAATGGACATCGCTTCATCTTGGTTGCGATCGATTACTTCACCAAATGGGTAGAAGCGGCTTCTTATGCCAACGTCACCAAATAAGTGGTTGCCCGATTCATCAAGAAAGAAATCATCTGTCGTTATGGAGTTCCTGAGAGAATCATCACTGACAATGGTTCAAATCTCAACAACAAGATGATGAAAGAGCTTTGCAGAGATTTCAAGATTGAACATCACAATTCTTCTTCTTACAGACCAAAGATGAATGGTGCTGTAGAGGCAGCTAACAAGAATATCAAGAAGATTGTGCAGAAGATGGTCGTTACGTACAAGGATTGGCACGAGATGCTGCCTTTCGCTTTGCATGGGTACCGTACTTCAGTGCGTACGTCGACCGGGGCAACCCCCTACTCCCTTGTGTATGGTATGGAAGCAGTCCTGCCTGTTGAAGTGGAGATCCCTTCTCTGAGGGTATTATTAGATGTCAAGCTGGATGAAGCCGAGTGGATTCGTACAAGGTTTAATGAGTTAAGCCTTATCGAAGAGAGACGGTTAGCAGCTGTTTGCCATGGGCAGTTATATCAGAGAAGGATGAAGCGAGCCTTTGATCAGAAAGTGCGTCCTCGGACATTTCAAATTGGTGATCTGGTTTTGAAGAGGATCCTTCCTCCCGGTACAGATAACAGGGGCAAGTGGACTCCTAATTATGAAGGTCCATATGTCGTAAAGAAGGTTTTCTCCGGTGGAGCCTTGATGCTTACAACTATGGATGGTGAAGATTTCCCATCTCCTGTTAACTCAGAGGTAGTCAAAAAATACTTCGCATAAATTGACCCGCTGGACAAAAAGAATAAAAGAGTCCAGGCAAAAATGGGCATCCCGGCGAACCAAAAAACAGAAAGAAAAGGTTCGGGCAAAAGTTAGGGATAAAAATGAAAAAATGGTACACCCGGTAAGTCGAAAACCCGCAAGGGCGGCTTAGGCAAAAATGGGTATCCCGGTGGATTGAAAACCCGAAAGGGCGATCCAGCCAAAAGAGGGATTAAAGAGAAGACTACAGTCTGAGCCATCTGTACTTCATCATGCTTCGTCAGCTGCCATCTCGAAAGATGTGATCGGTCCAGTCAGTCTTCTCAGAAAACAAGGAATTGGGAGGAAACTGATGATCTATGAGTTATAACAGAGTTGGGAAACAGTGGATACCGTGTTCACATTGCCATTAGGATAGTTTATTTTCCTTTTGTACGCAATTACCTCTTTCTAGGAATTGCTTCCCAATGTATTTGCCTTTTCAGGCACATTTTCAATCAATAAAAGTCGTTATTCAGATAAATTGCTCTCTTGTTTTTACTTTTACTGTTTTGTTTGCAAAAACGTCCGAATTTTTGATAAACATTGCATCTAAAAACATGAAGGCTAAACAATAACGTGCAAAAGATTAAAACATTTGAAAATCATTTTGAATGTTGAGGACACTTGAGCGCATCTTGTCCAAATATCCCCTGGGGCATCTGTTATTCCGTTTTGCAGGTCATCACCTGTGAACATTCCACAGCAGTTCTTTCCCCAGACAGAGCCATTCTCCTAGCTATGGACTGTTTAAGTCTTCCCCAGCGAAGCAGTTATCTCTCCAGCAGAGTTCGTCATACCAGTGGATTGGACGAGTTTCCATAGCAGGTCGACACCCGCATTCCCAGCTGAGTTGTTTCTACTTGTAAATATTGTGGGTCGTCCCCAGCGGAGTAACAGTTATTCCCCAAAGCAGAGTCTATCATATCTGAGGTTTGTTTGAGCCTTGTCCCCAGAGAGTTGCCTGGTTTATCTTCCCCAGCGGAGCAGTTATTTCCCAAGAGGAGTTCTTGTGAATTGATTGGGATATCCCCAGTAATTTACTCTTGTCTTTAGCAAGTGGTGTGCCTACTCCCCAGCGAGTTGCCTTGTCTTCCCCTAGTGGATTTGTATTGTTGGTTCCCCAGCAATTGCTTTGTTTTCCCCCAGCGGAATTATTTTAAAGATTTCTCAGCACAGTCGTCCTGTGTATTTCCCCCGCAGAGTTCTCATCATATTGCATTGCATGTAGTAATCATTGCATCCTCAAAACTGCGTAGCATTTCCGTTCCATATGGAGCATTACGCCATAGAAAAATTCAAACATATGCATTCATGTGTTCGAAACTCCATCAGACTGTATCCCCGGCAGAGGCGGATCATCTTTATTCAACATCAGCACCACACGTCTGCTACAGCTGCTTGGACAGCATTCAAGAGTTGACACCCCCACGGAGGTTTACTTCCTCACCCATTGGTGACAGAAGATTGTTTCTCCCCCAGTGAGACCCCCAGCAAGTGATCAGCCTTGCCTTGGCATATCTAAGATGTTGTTCTCGTGATACCGGCAAGTGTCATGTCAGCACCCGCATGTCTGGTCATTTTTGGTGTCGGTAAACGCCATTGTTTCGGTGTCGGTAAACATCGAGTCTCACTCAGTCATCGGTAAATGTCTGGTCATTTTTGGTGTCAGTAAATACTATTGCTTCGGTGTCGGTAAACATCGAGTCTCACCCAGTCATCGGTAAATGTCTATTCATTTTTTGATGTCGGTAAACATCATCTTTCGATGTCGGTAAACATCGAGTCTTTCCCTCAGTCATCGGTAAATGTCTGATAATCCCCAGCAAGAAATCCCCAGTAGAGTCATCTGTAAATGTCCTGTCTGGTTTCCGGTTGCGATATTTGTTTGTCTCTCCCCAATAAATTCCTCATCCCCAGTCATCGGTAAATGTCTGGTCATTTTTTTGATGTCGGTAAACATCATCTTTCGATGTCGGTAAACATCGAGTCTCACCCCCAGTCATCGGTAAATGTCTAGTCATTTTTTTGATGTCGGTAAACATCACCTTTCGATGTCGGTAAACATCGAGTCTCACCCCCATTCATCGGTAAATGTCTGGTCATCTTCTTTTGATGTCGGTAAACATCATCTTTCGATGTCGGTAAACATCGAGTCTCATCCCAGTCATCGGTAAATGTCTGGTCATTCTTTGTTCTCTTGTTAATAAATCAAGATCCCCAGAAGTCGTCGGTAAACGTCTTGTCTGGTTCCACCACAAAGATCTTGTTCCTCTCCAAGTGGAGATGCCATCGGTAAATGGCCCAGTTTTCTTCGATATCGGTAAATATCGAATTCCCAGTTGCAGCAGCCATCGGTAAATGGCTTTGTTGAAGTTGACATCGGTAAATGTCAAGTTGTTTCCCAGCAACCATCGGTAAATGGTCTTGCTGAAGTTGATATCGGTAAATATCAAGGTCCCAGTTTTAACCATCGGTAAATGGTTTTGTTTTTCTGAAGATTGTTTTCCCAGCAGCCATCGGTAAATGGTCTTGTTGAAGTTGATATCGGTAAATATCAAGGTCCCAGTTTTAACCATCGGCAAATGGTTTTGCTTTTCAGAAGTTTGTTCTCCCAGCAACCATCGGTAAATGGTTTTACTTTTCTGAAGTTGTCATGCAGTTGTCATCGGTAAATGACATGGTTCTTCTTGTATTATATCCTGTCGGTGCAAATTTCTACGGTTCTTTGGTATTCAATCCCTGTTTACCCTGAAAGTCTGACAGCAATCGCTATCATCCGTTCGGGTCCCCAGCTGATTGAATAGGGGCAGCTGTAGCACCTCAAATTTGCACCTATCATTGTACATACATTCTCATATTAGGTCATAGCATATCATGGTCCACTGCATAGCATTGCATTGCCCCATTTGCCTCAAGTGCAAGCCAATCAAGAAATTAGGTCAAACTGATCAGGAGATCAGTCAACCAAGCAAGCAAGTGTGTTTCTTAAGGAGCCAAGGCCCTAGGGTTGGTCCAACTTGTTCACATGATTTGGAGATCCATTTGAAGTGATTAGGTCAAAGATTGGAGGCTCAGAGGTCATCAGTTTGCACAATCAGTCAGAAACCCTAGAAAAGTCAAACTTGGTCAACTGTGGTTGATTTTATGGTTTTGATGGATGGATTTGGTTTGAGAGAGCTTATTCATGTCCCAATAGGCCTCATATATCATGGCGAACAATATCATTGAAGAATTTGAAGCCAATCAGAAAATTTCCAAAAATAGAAACTGGACCTGTAATTTTAACTGCCAAAAATGGAAACTTCTTGATCCCAAACTTACATCATGATACAAGCTTCAAATGAATTTTTGCCCAACGTGAAAGTTGAAGATCTTGTTCTCCCATTTCCAAAAAGTCTAAGAACTCTCAATTCCCATGTATGGTTGTCAAGATATGATCAAATCATTTTCACAAAATCTTGAACTTCAAAAGGCCATATCTCTCAAACCATTTGGCCAAAATTGGTGAGGTTTTTTCCTACAAACCACATTTAACCTCCTCTTTCCAAAAATGTATTCATCATGTGCCAAAACATTGCCAATCAAAATGGCACTTTTGAACCTAGCATGTTTAATTTCAAGTGAGGTGCAAATTTGATTTTTTTGAATTAAACATTTTCCATCCAAATGACCAATTGGGATTGATTCAGAATGATAATTGTGACTTGTGCAAGGCCCATTTTCGTGCTCATACTACCACACACCACCATTTGGTCAAAATTGGCAAATTAGCAAATTGTTTCAATTGAGCAAAACATGATTAGCAAAGCATGATTAAAGGTTAAACAGAAGTATAAGAGCTTTCTTCTGAGCATTTCCAACCCTAGCAGCTGCCTCCAAACACAGAAATCAATTACTCTCTCTCAAATTCATTTCCTTGCCATTCCCAAAAATCTGTCAAGAAACTCAAGAGACCACGAGCAAGCTTTGTTGATTCACCATCCAAACAACTTTGAGAGCCCATTTCAGCCATCATTCCACAACTGAAAGTCTCCTGCCCGACTGTTTTCTTCAAGGTATCATCCATGGCAGATTGGAATTAAGGTCACTTCAAGCTGTGTCAAGCCCAAGCATCTTCACCATTCATCATTTGGAGTATGAATCCTCATCTGTTTTGAGCCAGAACTACCAAATAACATCTAAATCTCCACTGAGCTTCAACATTGGTTAGTTTTCGAATCCCTTGTTTCACTAAACTTTTCCATGCTTATGATAGGTTATTCCTTGCTGATTCCAATGAACTTTGTATCACATGAAATAGTTGAGTAGTGGTTGAGATATTTGGAAATGAAAGTTGATGTTCATATGAATTTTTGTTCGATTCTCTCTCATTAACCTGATTCATAGAAAATGATGTTTGGATTTGTCATGTATGTGGTTTGCTGATCATATTGGTGTGCTCATTACTCATTTCTGGGAGTTTTTGTTCTTGAGCAAGTTTGATGTTGAAATTTCTTTTGGTTCGATTCATGAGTTGTAGTGTGTTTTAGTAAAAATTGATGATGAATTCATGTTTGCCATGCTGTGCTGATCAATTGTGTGTGTCCAATTTTGATTTCTGGGAATTTTTTGTGAAACTCGATTTGGAGAAGATGAATACTGTTCATAAACCCTAGGGTTTTTCATTAGCCATGCCCAGAATTTGGAAGTTGTACGTTGCATGGTCACTGTTCCTGCATGGACCAATTAGTGTTGGTGTAAGCCCTAGAGGCCAATACTTTTGGTACTTATATCGAATTATTTATTAATAATAAAAGGCATTTTCTTTATTATGGTTGATTAATAAAGTCCCTAGAATAGATAGTCCGTTTAATGTATTAAGTGTGACTTAATCATGAGAACACATTAAACATAAGGACACTATTCTTAAAGTATCCGTAGTCGAGCTTTAATGTGAAGTGGGATAACATTAAAGCATTAAGACTATTATGTTTGTAGACTGATGATCACATCTCATGGATCATGGATAAAGAGTTATCAAGTCTTAAACATAGGTATGAATATTAGGAGTAATATTTATACCGGATTGACCCGCTATGAGAATACTATATAGAAAGTTATGCAAAGTGTCATAAGTTATTCTCATGGTGATAATAGTGTATACCACTCTTCGACCTGAAACCACTATGGATCCTAGATGTAGAGTCGAGTGCTTTATTGGTGATCCAACGTTATCCGTAACTGGACAACCATAAAGACAGTTGATGGGTACTCCACGAAGCATGCTGAGGGACATGAGTGTCCTAGATGGAATTTGCCAATCCTGCGTAACAGGATAAATGTCTATGGGCCCAATATTGAACTGGACAAGGGTGACACGGTCTATACCTTGTGTTCAATATAGACATAAGGGCAAAGGGGTAATTATACACATAATTATTATCACAGGAGGTTTTGTCAGATCACATGACATTTTCGTGACTTGGGTAGCAGTGATGTGTTGCTAGATACCGCTCACTGTTTATTATGTTAAATGCGTGATTTAATATAATTGCCAACGCCGCGAAAACCTATAGGGTCACACACAAAGGACGGATTGATGAGAGATAGAATAATTAAGGAACACCGTAAGGTACGGTGCACTTAAGTGGGAGACGAAATATGGTAAGGTACCAAATACTTAAGTGATTTTGGCATATTATGAGATATGGTCCAAAATGCACTTAAGTGGGCTTTTTGGCTTGAAGCCCACACAAGTGGTTCTATAAATAGAACCCCTTGGGTAGAAGCATTGTAACTCCATTCCACTCAGACAGAAATTCAAGTAGAGACTTGGAATTTTGTTTCCCTCTTTCTCTCACTCAAAGCCTTCATTCATAACAGCTAGCACTGCGATTGAAGGAATCCGTTCGTGTGGACTGAGTAGAGACGTTGTCATCGTTCAACGTTCGTGATCGCCCCGTGGATCTGTATCAAAGGTTTTGATCATTATCAGAAATCTGCACCAAAAGTTTGAATCGCCATAAGAGGTAACGATTCTATCACTGATCATGCCCATTCGTAAGGATCACTAAATGGAGAAATTTTTAAATTCCGCTGCGTCCTGGATGGCAATTCTCCTTCAATTAGAACATTTCCTTGGCCGTGCCTAAACGGCACCGTTTTGATAAGTGAGTTCCAATATTACAGAAATGCCATCCGGTCACTAATTATTTCAAATTAATTCATTTAATTTCATATTTTATTTCATTTGGCATGGCTCACTTGCAAAATTCATAAATCATCCATCTCAAATCCAAATTTAGTGGGAATTTTTGCATCATGTTCATATGGATCCCTAGTTTTTTATCATGTTTTTTGCTGATTTTTTGGATGAGTGAATTTTAAATGGCATTAGGGTTTGTAGAATGTGACCAAATTTTGTACATCTTGCCAAATCTCTTGTGAAATTGTGATGTATTATCCATTTGATCTGAAATTTTTTGTGCATAATCTACACTCATCCATGGTTATTTTGATGTAAAGATCATGAATTTATCTTATGTGGTTTGAGAGTTGTGAATTTTTGAAGTAGGGTGTGACAACTTGTGTCACACCATGGATGTGCAACTTCCTGATTTTTGTATCCATGCTTCTTGACCTCCAAATGAACTGATTTTTTGCATGAACCTATTCTTATATGTCTAGTTCACTTGTGATTTTTCTTGGAGTTAATTATGCCATTTCCTAATTGTTTGAGATTTTATCCCCTGTTTGACCAAAATGTGGACTTATTGTGATGCATGTTGCCATTTCATTTGTGAAATTCTCATACTTTATTAGATGGACATGAAATTTTACATGAGATAACTAGACATCCTCATCTTTGCCATGGTTTTAGTCCCATTCATTTATCATACACCATCTCTGATTTATGATTTTTCTAAGTTGATGCATGTTTGGTTGATTTCTTTGAGCATGTTCAAAATGGCTTTGACTTTCTGATTTTCATTGACTGCCTTCCACTTGTCCAAATGAGATGAAATTTGACATGCTTACCATGCTATATGTTAGGATTGTTCATGATTTATTTGGTAATTTTTGGAAATGTTTGAGTTGACTTTTGATGCAAGTCTTTCTGTTGACTTCTATGAGCTCTCATTTGCCATGCTTTGACTTCTGTTGCTTATGAAATGATGATGATGCATGATATGAACATGAACCCAATTGGAATTGTTTCTTGATTGATTAAACATGATTTTGAATGCTTGCCCTTTGCTGTTTTGACTTTTTCATTCTCTTTTGACCCTAGGCTTGTCCTAGTGGTCCTGTTACTCACTTTTGAGCTTGTATTTTCAGGTTGACCAACAAATGACCAATGAGGCCAATTCTTTTTGATTGAGTTTGCTTGAATACCATTATTTAACTTGTTGTTTTGTAGGTGGTTTGGATACCAAGCCTTAAGCCTTGTGCCTTGCACATTCATTTGCTTCTGATTAACTGTTAATGTCTGTTTCCTTTTGCTTTGATTTGAGTTGCATACTAACATCTGCTTGACTATTTCAGGTGCTTTTAGTTGCTTAGTTCCTTGTGAACTTTTTGCTTTGCTTTGCTTGTATAAGCAATTTGCATTGAGGTATATCCCTTAATCTTCATGTAGTCTGGAAGACCTGGCCTGTTACTTGGCCAGGCAACTGTCTGAAGTCCTCCTTAAGAGGCAATGTTTGTGTATGTTTAATTTGTCCTTGTACATAGTCAAAGACCTCCTAAGTGAAGAGGCAATTGGCAGAACCAAGGGATAAGCAACCTATCCCCTGCTATTCTGTGTGTCTTCTGCTTTGCTCACACCACTGTGTTGATGCATTGCAGATACAAACCCAAGATCTTGTACAATTGTACAGTTGAGTCAGTATCAAATGTGTAGAAGGGTTCCCACTTTCTGAACCCACACATTCTTGTCAAATGCTCTCCCTGGCCAGGGATAAGAGCAATGAGGCACACCCCTCATCTCCTTTCATCTGCTTCACCTTAGCCCCTCAATGGCAAGGTTAAGAGCAACATTCACCCCATTCCAGAGGTTTGTTTGTCGAGGTTGATATGACCCCTCGACTAAAACCTAACCCATGTTTGAGCCCCCTTGTTGGTGTGTTTATTTTATGCTGTATGTGTTTGTGTGGTGTGATTGTATCCCCTAGGTTTGTTAGACTCCGCGTAGTCTCGTTTGCATGTCAATTAAGGTAGCACGGTTCCTTCGTATAGGACTTCCTTTCTTGCTTGAGCTTTCTTAAAACACAAACAAACATTATCCCCTCTTAAGGATACGTTAACTCCTTCTACTACAGATGAGTAAGTCTCCAAAGGTCGAGCATCAGGTAGATTACGCAGTGACGTTGTCCACTTAAAAAACACAAACCAACAGTAATAGTTTTGCCGAACTACGGCAACTCTGATTCTCATGTTCAGATGAGATACGTAGGCACGAGATGCGATGTCTTGTCGAGTTTGACTAACCACTAACACTAATTCTTTTCGCTCACCCCTGTTGTGATTGAGATCTCCCCTTTCTCTTGCCCTAGTTGCAATCGAGATCCTTCTTTTCCCTGTGTCTGTTAGCTAGAAACCTTAACTTAGGGACAATCTTGCATGACAACATCTAGGATCGAGTCGTAGTCTCCCTAGTTGTGTCTCCCTCTGTTATCTGGTTAGGCTAGGTCCTTTGTCCCTGCGTAGGGGAACTACATCGCCCTGATCTTCATACTAGATGAAGTATGTAGGCAGGAGATTGAGCTGATCTCTCCGGGCGCCTTTTCTTTTCTTTTGTGTGTGTTGTTTGACAGTTATAGGCTCGAGTCCCCGACTCCCTATTAACATGTTGTGTTGTTGTGTGCTTGGAAGCCGATGTAAGTCCATCGAGTGGCATTTGGGTTCCAGTGTGTGTGTGCTTTGGTTCGGATGCTGATGTAAGTCCAGTGATTGGCATTCGGGCTCCACGTTTGCCTTTGCCTCTGTTTGTTTGTGTGCGTGTCAGCCGAGCTACGAATGCTCTGATTCTTCTCTCGTCCGAGAAGATACGTATGCATAGGATGCAATATCCTAGCGAGCATGTGTTGTTTTTCCCCAGTCCGAACTACTTCGACTCTGATGTCTATGCCTGATAGACTAAGTAGGCCCAGGATGTTGTGTCCTGTCGAGTCAGTTTCAGTCAGTTTCTTTTGTCTCTTTCAGCCAGTATGCGTGGATCCCGTAGAGTACTACGGATGCGCAGGGGTGCTAATACCTTCCCTTCGCATAACCGACTCCCGAACCCATTCTCTTTGGTCGCGAGACCATGTTCTTTCCTAGGTTTACTTCGAGCGTTTCCTTTCCCTCTTTTGGGATAAATAACGCACGGTGGCGGCTCTGTTGTTTCATCTTTTCCCGCCGGTTTTTCGCGTAATGCGACACTCTCTTGCTCGAGAAGAAGAAAGAGAAGAAAGCTGTGAGTTACATCAACCCGGGAAGAAGGCTTAAAGGACAGGCCGCAGGAGTCAAGATTAGAATTCCGAAGGATCAAGAAGAGGAAACAGAAAATGATTCGGAAGACGAGAACGCTGATCCCTTCAACCCTGAGGACGACGATGAAGATTATGAAAATGAACAGTACTCTCCGAAAGATGATAAGTATAAATTACTGGAAGAACGCATGCTAGCTATGGAGGGTCAGAAGGCGCCCGGTTTGGATTTCGAAAGCTTAGGTCTGGTCTCTGATGTGGTCATTCCCCGCAAATTCAAGGTCCCCACTTTCACTAAGTATGATGGTGCGTCTTGTCCTCAGATGCATCTGAGAGCTTATGTGAGAAAGATTCAGCCGTATACCACTGATAGGAAGCTATGGATCCATTTCTTCCAAGAGAGTCTGTCTGGCACACAGTTAGAGTGGTATTATCAGCTCGAGAGCTCTAACATCCGCACCTAGACTGATTTAGCGACAGCTTTCTACAAGCACTACCAGTATAATTCTGAATTGGCGCCTACTCGGCTACAGTTGCAGAATATGACTATGGGATCTAAAGAAAGCTTCAAAGAATATGCTCAAAAATGGAGAGATTTGGCTGGCAGAGTCAAACCCCCTATGACTGATCGAGAATTAGTGGACATGTTCATGGGTACACTGACTGGCCCATTCTACAGCCATTTATTGGGAAGTTCTTCATCGGGTTTCACTGAACTTATATTGACAGGTGAACGTGTTAAAAGCGGCATCCGAAGTGGAAAGATACAGGCGGCTACCTCTGCAAGCACCAAAAATCCCCATCAGGGAAAGAATGAATCAAATGTTGTGTACGGTGAAAGGGGTCATAACAAGAAAAACCGTGACCATACCATTGGAGCAGTTACGATTGCAGCACCGCCATCTCAAAACTTCCAACACAGACAAGACAGGCCAAGAAGGCAGTTTACCAAGATCAACATGACTTTAGCACAAGCACTGCAGGGTATGCTAAAGGCAAATTTAATTACCCTCAGAGGCCCTCCTGCAAATCTCAACACTATTTCTCCTCGTTATAATCCCAATGCCAGGTGTGCATATCACTCCGATAGCCCCGGGCATGATACAAACGATTGTTGGTTGTTGAAGAATAAGATTCAGGATATGATCGACGCGGGAGAAATTGAATTTGACCCTCCGGAGACTCCTAATGTCATCACTGCTCCTATGCCTAATCATGACAAGACTGTTAATGCTGTGGATGACAATTCTCACATTTCTAATGTAGCTGACTTAGCATCTCCTCTCCTGATCATCAAGAAGAATTTATTGCAAGCTGATTTATTTCCAGGTTGTGCTGAAAATTGCGATCTCTGTATACTCCGACCCAATGATTGCTTGAAGTTTAGGAATGGTATTCAACGACTGATGGATGATCGTACAATTCTCTTTGAAAAGATTCCTAAGGTGGAAAACCCTATTGAAGAAATATCTGTGATTGCTAGGTCCAAAGTCCCAGTGAAAATCACCACTACTAGAGCACCTGTGAAGATTACTGCTAAGCCCAAGGTAGCTCCCCTAATCATTACTGCACCTGGCTCAGTACCGTATTCCTCAAGCAAAGCCATCCCGTGGAATTATGGAGGTGATGTTTACATCCATGGCATAAAATAAGTTGATAATTCTGCTAATCCTAATGACCTTGTTGGGACTAGTAAAATTACTCGAAGCGGAAGGATCTTTTCTCCAGAAATCTCACCTCCCGTCCCTGAAACTCGAGGAAAGGAACCAGTAATCAATCCTTCTCAGTCAAGGACACCAGTCGAAGTTACTACCGAAGATGTTGCCAAACAGGAAATGGAAGAAATGCTGAAAATCATCCGCAAGAGTGATTTTGACGTGGTAGAACAGTTGGGGCATACTCCGTCTAAAATTTCGATGTTATCCTTGTTGTTATCTTCTGAATCTCATGCCAATGCATTGATAAAATTCTTGAATACCGCTCATGTACCTCAGGAGACATCTGTCGATCAGTTCGAAAATTATGTTGCTAACTTGGCTGTTGACAATGGCCTAGGCTTTTCCGATGCTGACCTGACACCAGCAGGAAAGAATCACAACAAAGGTCTGCATATCTCCATTGAGTGTAAGGGGATCACCTTGTCTCATGTGTTGATCGATAATGGCTCTTCTTTGAATGTGCTACCGACTGCTGTGCTCGATAAACTTGACTGTAAAAGCATTGAACTGAAACCTAGTGACGTTGTGGTGTGTGCTTATGATGGTGCGAAGAGTGTTGTCCATGGTGAAGTGGTTCTTCCGATCAAGATAGGACCTCAAGTCTTCAACGCTACCTTTCACGTAATGAACATCCGTCCTGCCTATTCCTGCTTGCTGGGACGCCCTTGGATTCATGGGGCAAATGATGTAGCTTCGTCGCTCCATCAAAAGCTGAGGTATCCAATAGAGGGTAAAATTGTCACTGTGTGTGGAGAAGAAGAGTATATTGTCATTAGTGTGCATACCTTCAGATACGTCGAGATGGATGGTGAATTCTTTAAGACTCCTTCTCAGTCATTTGAAGTAGTTCCTCCGACCCGTCCTGTCCTTAAGCCAACTTCCCATGTGCCCAAGGTTATTCATGCTCCTCCTGCTATGATTTCTTTGAAAGACGCTCAAGCCGTGGTTGAAGATGGTGGTCGTACTGGCTGGGTCAACTGATCGACGTACCGTAAAAGTCTGATAGATTTGGCCTGGGATTTAGCTCTGAAAAGATAGTCAAAGATCAGATTAATGCTGTAGAAGATGCTGATAGCGATTGCGACCTGGATAGCTGGATTTTCCCAACAATTGGTGACGGACTCAATAATTGGAAGGCTGAAGACACTATCCCAATTTCCTTTAGTCAGGAGTAATTGTTATTGCCTATTTTAGTGTTGCAAATTTTTAATTTTTACAATTGAACTTCTTAAAGCATTGTGTCCATGCCCGGGGCACAAATGGCTAATTTGTTAAGGGTTTTGTCATTTTCATAAGCATATTCACATTCAATAAATTAATGGACTTTTTGCATTCAAATATTGCGCTCTTTATCTTTCCTGTCATCTTTTAAACAAGCTATGCTTCCTTACACACACTCACGTAACAAATTGAAGATCCATATCCACTCTGGATCCTGTTGATAATAATTCTGCTAATGTTCATTATGACTTTGAAAATCCGATCTACCAAGCCGAGGATGGAAGTGAGGAAGATTGTGAAGTACCTAGAGAGCTTGCCAAACTGTTACTGCAAGAAGAAAAAACTATACAGCCGCATGAGGAATCAATTGAAATTGTAAATCTGGGTACTGAAGTAGACAAGAAAGAAGTCAAAATAGGAGCAGGCTTGGAGAACAGTATCAAAGAAAGATTGATTCAGATGTTACATGACTATGTGGAGATTTTTGCTTGGTCTTATGAAGACATGCCAGGACTGGATACTGATATAGTAGTGCATCGTTTGCCAATGAAGGAAGATTGTCGTCCTATTAAGCAAAAGGTCCGTCGCATGCGTCCTGAAATGTCTGAGAAAATCAAAGCCGAGGTTATGAAACAATTTGATGCAGGTTTTCTGGCTGTTACTTCTTATCCTCAATGGGTTGCTAATGTGGTACCAGTGCCAAAGAAGGATGGTAAGGTGCGAATGTGTGTAGATTACAGAGATTTGAATAAAGCGAGTCCCAAAGATGACTTTCCACTTCCGCACATTGATGTTCTGGTAGATAACACCACTCAACACAAGGTATTCTCATTCATGGATGGATTCTCAGGTTATAACCAGATTAAGATGGCACCTGAGGACATGGATAAAACTACGTTTGTGACGCAATGGGGCACTTTCTGTTACAAAGTAATGCCATTCGGTTTAAAGAATGCAGGGGCAACATACCAGCGTGCTATGGTGGTCTTGTTCCATGATATGATCCATCATGAAATAGAGGTATATGTGGATGACATGATAGCCAGATCTCATACTGAAGATGAACATCTCGATCATTTATACAAACTGTTTGAGAGGTTGAAGAAATACAAGTTGAGATTGAACCCGAACAAATGCACCTTTGGAGTAAGATCCGGTAAACTCTTGGGCTTTGTTGTCAGTAGTAAAGGAATTGAGGTTGACCCGGCTAAGGTGAGAGTTATTCAAGAAATGCCAGTTCCTCGTACAGATAAAGAAGTCAGAGGTTTCTTGGGACGTTTGAATTACATTGCCCGATTTATCTCCCATTTGACTGCTACCTGCAAACCCATCTTCAAATTACTGAGAAAGAATCAAGAGATGATATGGAATGATGAATGTCAAGAAGCTTTTGACAAAATCAAGAAGTATCTCCAAGAACCTCCGATTTTGATGCCCCCAGTTGAAGGAAGACCTCTAATCATGTATTTGACCGTGTTAGAAAGTTCAATGGGGTGTGTGTTGGGGCAACATGACGAGTCTGGTCGAAAAGAGCACGCCATATACTACCTTAGCAAAAAGTTTACCGACTGTGAAACAAGATACTCACTGCTCGAGAAAACTTGATGTGCTTTGGCTTGGGCTGCTCGCCGACTAAGACAGTATATGTTGAATCGTACCACTTTATTGATTTCTAAGATGGATCCTATCAAATATATATTTGAGAAACCTGCCCTCTCTGGAAGAATAGCAAGGTGGCAGATGATTTTAACAGAGTATGATATCCAATACACTACTCAGAAAGCAATCAAAGGAAGCGTGTTAGCCGATCATTTGGCTCATCAAGCAGTTGATGATTACCAATCTATGAATTTTGAGTTCCCAGATGAGGATGTCATGCTTGTTACTGATTATGAAGAACCTGGACCGGATGAAGGACCCGAACTGGGATCCCGATGGACTATGGTTTTTGATGGATCTTCTAATGCATTGGGCAATGGTGTTGGTGTTGTAATCATTTCCCCCAAGGGTTGCCATACGCCTTTCACTGCTAGACTATGTTTTGATTGTACCAATAATATGGCTGAGTATGAAGCATGTATTTTGGGACTCAGAGCTGCTATAGACCTAAGAATCAAGTTTTTGAGTGTGTACGGAGACTCAGCATTAGTAATCAGTCAAATCAAAGGAGAATGGGACACTAAACATCTGAATCTCATCCCTTATCGAGAGCGGGTGATGACATTAATCCCATGCTTTGAAGAGATTACATTCGAACATATTCCACGAGAAGAGAATCAGTTGGCAGACGCATTGGCTACCATGTCATCTATGTTCAGGGTCAGATGGGATGATGAAGCTCCCATGATCACCATTGAACGATTAGATGAACCAGCATATTGTTATGAACTTAATGCTGATGAAGTAGAAGAGAAACCTTGGTTCCACGAAGTAAAAAGATATTTAGAAACTCAGGAATACCCTGAAGGGGCATCCATCAACGACAGAAAATTTCTGAGAAAGTTCTCCGCTAAATTCTTTTTGAGTAATGGGGTATTATACAAACGTAATCATGATTCGACTTTGCTTCGCTGTGTGGATAAAAGGGAAGCAGAAAAGATTATGGAAGACATACACGACGGTATTTTTGGGACTCATTCTAATGGACATACGATGGCCAAGAAGATTCTGAGATCAGGGTATTATTGGTCTACCATGGAAGCTGATTGCCACCATCACTCCAGAACTTGTCACAAATGCCAGATCTATGCGGACAAAGTACATATACCCCCTACTCCATTGAACGTGTTGACAGCACCTTGGCCCTTTGCAATGTGGGGCATTGATATGATTGGAGAGATTAAACCTACTGCTTCTAATGGACATCGTTTCATTCTTGTTGCTATTGATTATTTTACTAAGTGGGTAGAGGCAACCTCATTTGCTTCTGTCACCAAGAATGTGGTGGCACGGTTCATCAAGAATAGCCTCATTTGTCGATATGGCATCCCTGAAAGAGTTATCACAGATAATGGCACCAATTTGAACAACAAGATGATTACTGAACTCTGCACGCAGTTCAAAATAAAACACCACAACTCTTCTCCATACCGGCCAAAGATGAATGGCGCCGTAGAAGCTGCTAATAAGAATATTAAGAAGATCATACAAAAGATGGCAGTAACATACAAAGACTGGCATGAGATGTTACCCTTTGCCCTTCATGGTTATCGCACTTCGGTGCGCACTTCGACAGGGGCAACTCCTTTCTCTTTGGTCTACGGAATGGAAGCCGTTTTACCAGTGGAAGTTCAGATTCCCTCTCTAAGAATCATGAAAGAGGCAGGTTTAGACGAGGATGAATGGATTCAGACTCGACTCGATCAGATAAATTTGATTGATGAAAAGAGACTTACGGCTGTTTGTCATGGGCAGATATATCAGAAGCGCATGACCCAGGCGTTTAATAAAAAAGTCAAGAGACAGGTATATCAAATTGGCAACTTGGTAATAAAGCGTATCATTCTACCACAAGGTGATTCTAGAGGCAAATGGACTCCCACATACGAAGGGTCATTTGTAGTTAAGAAGGTATTCTTTGGTGGAGCCATGATGCTTGCTACAATGGATGGCGAAGACTTCCCACATCCCGTGAACGCAGACATAGTTAAAAAATACTACGCATAAAAGAAACCCGCTAGGTCGACGTATCTAGGCAAAAGTAAGGGCATCCCGGCGAACCAAAAGGGTTCGGGCAAAAATTAGGGATAAACATATAAAAATGTACACCCGGCAAGTCGAAAACCTGAAAAGGCGGCTTGGGAAAAAAAGGGTATCCTGGTGGATTGAAAACCTGAAAAGGCGGTCCAGGCAAAAATTAGGGATTAAAGCGTATGACTATGTCCCGTTCTCGGTCAGCTTCACCCAAGTCAAAGGGACTGAACAAGCCAATCACTTCTATCCGACAGCAGGAGATGAGAGGCTTGAAGACATAATGACAGTAGTGGAATTAAAATCAATAGGACTTTTTCTGCATAGCCTTTTCTTTGTTTTCTTGACAATTTCCTCTTACTAGGATTTCTGTCTCCTTGTACTCAAACTGCCTGTTTATAGGCCCTCTTTCAAAATCAATACAAGTTTATTTCCAAAAAGATGCTTTTGTTGCATTCTCTCTGTTTTGTTTGCATAAACGTCCATTGATTTAATTCGAATTAATATGTGCATTTGAACATGATTAATGTTTACCGAAAATACATGCATAAAACAGAAATAGCAATTACTAAAAGACTTCAGGATCGAGGAGAAGGTCTGACCATGCTTTCCAATGAATCCGGTTGCTAATTCTATTCCCCAGCAAAAATCAGTTATTTCCCAGAAGAAATTGGCATTACTAGACAGACTGGTCATCTCTTTTATCCCCCAGCCAGGTCCGGGTGAATATGTCGACCATCAGACAGAAATCAAGTATCCCCAGCTAAGAAAGGGTCATCAATACAAATATCTCCAACCAGAATATGGGGATTTATTTTCCCCTGGCAAAAAGTTTCAGACGCATAATCCATTCATGCATCATTTTGCATCATATATGTGCATGCAATGTTCGAATTTATTTTCAAAAGCATAAAACATCTCATGCATCATGACATGGCATGAAGCTAACTTTATTTTTCAGGTTAATTATCCTCCTGATACAGTCAAAATAAAGATCCATTCAGACGGATATCTTCATCGATTACATTCAAGATTCAAATACATCTTTCAGATATAATCCATATGAACGTTCATTCTGATAAGCATTCTGACATCCTCCTAATGATGGCATCTTTAAGCCCATCCCAGACATTTATTGCAAATACAACATATACAAATATTATCAGATATAGCCTAGCGTGCGGTTCATTCTGATTCAGCCCAACATATGATTCCTTCAACTATTCCTATACGGTCAAACGTACGACCCATCTGGATGTTCATTTCCTCAGATACTACCTAGCGTACGGTACATTCCGAGGTGTAGTCTAGCGTACGACTACTTTTTGTCAGATACAGCTTAACGTACAGCTCATTCTGCAACTCAGATACGATCTAACGTATGATCCATTCTGATCTTCATTCCTCAGATACTACCTAGCGTACGGTACATTCCGAGGTGTAGTCTAGCGTATGACTACTTTTTGTCAGATACAGCCTAACGTACGACTCATTTTGCAACTCAGATACGATCTAGCGTACGATCCATTCTGATTCTTACTTCGTCAGATACAACCTAACGTACGGCTCATTCTGCAACTCAGATACGATCTAGCGTACGATCCATTCTGATTCTTACTTCGTCAGATACAGCCTAACGTACGACTCATTCTGCAACTCAGATACGATCTAGCGTACGATCCATTCTGATTCTTACTTCGTCAGATACAGCCTAACGTACGGCTCATTCTGCAACTCAGATACGATCTAGCGTACGATCCATTCTGATTCTTACTTCGTCAGATACAGCCTAACGTACGACTCATTCTGCAACTCAGATACGATCTAGCGTACGATCCAGTCTGATTCTTATTTCGTCGGATACAGCCTAACGTACGGCTTATTCTGCGATTTAGATACGATCTAGCGCATGATCCATTCTGATCCTTTATCCCTAGTGAAGTCGACAGCCTAATGGATGACTCACTATACGGTCTAGCGCACGACCCGGTGTGGCACCCATGTCTTCAAATTGGTCTGATGTACGACGCACTCTGAAGCTCTCATCATCAAACTTCCTGGATGGCATCTTTAAGCCCATCTCCATCAAGACTAACTTTTAATTAACAAGTGCAAATTTTTGGGGCATTCTAAGTGTTCAATAATCTTCCACCTCCAGACCACGAATGGCGTACATACCATTCTAAGTCTCTCGGTTTAAGAATATTGAACAGGGGCAGCTGTCATACCCCAAAATTTTCCCGTTAATCTTGCAAGACATTTTTCAAGGCACTCCAACTCATTTTTCAAGACATTGATCTTAAAGGAACAAAGACCCAGCACACAGGTGGCCAAATCCAGAAAATGACTTAAACTGGCTTGTTCGCTAGGCGAGCAAAATCCTTCGCCTAGCGAACCCTTCGCTGCACCACTCGCCTAACGAAGCTTGCGGATACCAGAAATTTTGGGCTTCATTCTGAGCCCATTAGGTCACAAAAACTATTATAAATACCAAGACCTCATTCAAAAAAAGGGGGACAGAGACAGACGGTGGATAGAGACAGACAGCAAACCCTGGAGGCTAACCAAGAGAATTCAGAGCAACCCTAAAGGAAACCCCGAAGGAAGCTCATCTGCACAAAGGTTACCTCCGCCCAACTCAATCCGGCACCAACCCTAAGAGTGATCTGCCAGTTCAACGTTGCAATTCAATTGCAAACAGGGTTGGAGCTTGCTGAAATCGTACTATTATTAAACTCAAAACCCGCAGCCGTTCGCTAGCACATCGCTAAGCGAACATGTAGCGAGTGTTCCCCAAGCCTTCGCTAGGCGAGGCAGTAGCGAACATGACAGTCATTGTTTTTTTTTCTGTTCTGCTCTGTGTTCATCTGACATGTCCTATCATAGCCGTGTATTGTTTGCCTGACATTATTACTGTTGCGATTCCTTTGTTCGGTGCAACTATTGATTGCACCCCATTTGGTATTCTGACCTGTTTGCTGAATTTTGTGAGGGCTCACATACTCCCGGAGAAGGTAGCTTGCTAGGTATTCCACTTTATTTGTGGGATACCCTTGTGGAGATTCATCCTAATTACCTAACTGATTATAAATTGTTGCCTTTTGAATATATGATCTTGGCCCTCTCTTTGTTGCCTTACGGTATTACGGTCATGTCCCGCGAATGTGGGGATACACTTAGCAAAGACCCTTCGGTTAAATCATCATAGTCCCTCGAATGTTGGCTTCGAATACATGATTTTGTCCCTCGATGACCCTTCGTGGTAGCCTACGGTTAAATGATGATCGTCCCTTTGAATGCTAAGGTATCCTTACAAATGTTGCCTTCAATGACCAATCGACGACCCTACGATGTCCCTTTACATCCAAAGAATAAGACTACTTACTTCTCAATAGTAAGGACAGTTTTACCCTCCTAAGGATAGGAAATACCTATAAAGACCTTGGTTAGGTATAACTCTTAAATGCTGACTCACAACTTAAAACACTTTTCACACCTCACACTTTGCAAAACACCTATTAGAAAATCACCACTTGGTATACATTCGTACTAGAATCATTGCCAAGTTATATTTTTCTAAACAACTTTCAAAATTAAACGAGATAAATACTTTGTATACATTCGTACGAGAATCATTACAAAGTTAAACTCTCTTTTCAAAACATTTTCTAAACAGTTCTCAAACACTTTTTCGGACAAGAAAAACATAAGTGATCAAGCAATTAAGAGCCCATGGATAACCATGGATACAAAGGGTGCTAACACCTTCCCTTTGTATAATGTACCTCCCGAACCCAAAATCTAATCAAGGTCTTTCCTGTTCTTTTCCGCCTTTCCTTATTGGATAAAAGAAAAGTCGGTGGCGACTCTTGCTATCCGCGACATATGCTTTCCAAAGCAAAAACACACAAAAGTCAGTTCACCGTATGACAGTATCTTATCCCTGCAGAGCTGATCAGAGCCTCGGATTCTTCAATTCCCAACAGGTTCTCACTACTGTGCTTCCCCAAGCATGTGTTTCAGACTATACACTCCCTAGTAGAGTTGACAGTGCTAGACTGTATATCCCCGGCGGAGTTGACAGTGTCAGACTATATCTTCCCAACAGAAGCGGCTACCTCTAAGAGTTCGATGCCAGATCAATGATCTTGATGCTAAATCCACAGTCTCTTTCCTTGAAGCAGAATCTCAGTATCGTATCGGTGTCTGATCCCCCTGCTGAGTCGTCTCTCTCGCAGATTTTGGTTGCCAGAACCACTGTCATTTTCCTTAGCAGCAAGCTTCCAATGCCATTCTCTCCCCAATCAGAGTCTCGGCATTTCGTCATTCCCAGCACACCGCGTGGCCGGTCATTTCCCCACAAAGTTCATTGTGCTGTGTATCTCCAACAGCATTGCCAGGGTCCAGAAGATTGCGATCATTTCCCCAGCAGAATTCCTCGCCTCGACTTGGCATTATCCCCAATATTTCGCATCCCTGCATGTAGAATCATATTGCATTGCATCCTCCCAAATCGTGTAGCATTTCCATTTTCATGGAGCATTACGCCATTGAAAAATTCAAACATACGCATGTGAAGCATAAAACATTCTCGGTATCCCAAGCGATGAACCAGAAGTTGCTTCCAGTGCTCAGACTGAAGGTTGTTCATGACTCCTTATCCCCAGCATAGGTTGTTGGCCCACGTGCCGCCTCAATTATCATTTTCCTTATTTCTGCCGATGCTGATAGGCATGAAAAGTTTCCGGTATTCAGACCGAAATGGCATTCAGGCCAATTTTCCGATATTCAGATCGAAGAAGTTTCCGACGTTCAGGTCGACGCAACTTGTGGTTTCAGGCCAGTTTCCGGTATTCAGACCGAAGTGGCATTCAGGCCAATTTTCCGATATTCAGATCGAAGAAGTTTCCGACGTTCAGGTCGACCAACTTGTGGCATTCAGGCCAGTTTCCGGTATTCAGACCGAAGTGGCATTCAGGCCAATTTTCCAATATTCAGATCGAAGAAGTTTCCGACGTTCAGGTCGACGCAACTTGTGGCATTCAGGCCAGTTTCCGGTATTCAGACCGAAGTGGCATTCAGGCCAATTTTCCGATATTCAAATCGAAGAAGTTTCCGACGTTCAGGTCGACGCAACTTGTGGTGTTCAGGCCAATTTTCCGATATCCAGACCGAAGTGGCATTCAGGCCAGTTTCCCGGTGTTCAGACCAATGTTAATAATCTCATATCTTCCGATGCTCAGATCGAAGTCATTTCCGATATTCAGACTGACGAGCGGCATTCAGGCCATGGGTATTTCTCTGTGACCATTTATTTTGGTATTCAGACTACCATGCCTTTTCGGTGTTCAGACCTGTCGCAACCTGAAAAATACAGTGTGCGAAAAAACAATCGGCGAAAGAAAATGACAGAAGAGTCGTCACCGTGCGTTATTTATCCCAAATGAGGGAAAGGAAACGCTCGAAGTAAACCTGAAAAGAGGAAAGGAAAAGACAAGCTCTCGCAACCAAATCTTGGGTTCGGGAGTCGGTTATGCGAAGGGAAGGTATTAGCACCCCTACGCATCCGTAGTACTCTACGGGATCCACTTTTGTAGTTCTTGTCTAAAGGGTGTGAGTTTATCTTGTGTTGTTTACTAAAAAAGGGGTTAAATGAAAATAACTCGCGCGGATGTCGCATCCACTGCATACGTATCTCATCTGAATATGAGAATCAGAGTCTTCGTAGCTCGGTTGACCTATGGGTTGGGGGGATGTGTGCTCGCTAAGACATCGCGTCTTATGCCTACGTATCTCATCTGGAATGAGAATCAGAGCAAGCCGTAGTTCGGCTAACTACGGGGTTATGGATTGGGTTTTGGACGAACGACGTTACTACGCAATCTACCGGATGCTCGACCTTGGGAGACTTACTCGCCTGTAGTAGAAGGAGTACATGTTCTTAGGAGAAGAAAAATCAATGAGTTGGTAGGGTTAGGGATGCTCATGCAAAAAGAGTCCTGGACGAAGGAACCTGAAAAAAAACACACAAAAACATTGCCTCCTATCGAGGTCTTCCAGCTAAGAAAGCGGTAAAAATATGGGAAAATGTAAAAGTACCACACGGATGAAGATCCGAGGTAACAGTAATTAATGGAACAAGGAAACCCTGAGATCCTTCCAAGCTAACACCATCAAAGAAAGTGAGTCAGTACAGGTAATCGGAATGAAACCTCCAGGTGGTATCCCACAAATAAAGTGGAACACCAAGCAAACCATCTCTGCAAGAGTCATATGAGCCCTCACAAAACAAAACTCAACAAACAGATTAGAGAAACAAAATAGGGTAACCAAGAGTTGCCCCCAAATCAAAATGTAACCACATGAATCATGCCCTTTCAATTCACAAAAAGCTCACAAAAAGCAACCAAGGGTAGGAGGCCTAAACCTCTTGTCAAACACATGCATCAAAAGGGTATCAAATTCACCCATAATACCTCATACATTTAGAGCATTCAAATTAAAGGCATAAAGATGATGGATATAGGGCAAACCTGATTGGAGAGCTTGATTGAAATTGAGTTGCACCCGTGAGGTTTACAAAACAATCTTTAGGGTTTATGTGAGGCAGAGATGATTCTGTGCAGTTGAGTTCCCTTCAGAGTTTGGAGGTTGCTCTGAACTCTGTTAGCTCTTCTCTCACTATCTTTTTCCTCCAGCCAGGGTAATAGGAATATAATGAAATTTTCTTTCACTGAAACTCTGAATTTATAACCTAATTTTTGTGGACCTATGGGCTCAGATGAGAGAGGCCCAAGTCCAAAATTTTTCTTTTATTTATTTATTTAAAAAAAAAATCGTTTTTTTTTTCGTTTTCTTTTTCATTTTCTGTTTTTTTTTCTATTTTTTTTTTTGAAAAAATATTCCAATTGCCACGATGAAATGCAAATGCTAAATGACCTAAAAATGAATGCATGCATGAGGTGTAAAGCGTATGCTTCCAGGAAAAATGAAGGGTAAATTTTGGGGTATTACAGCTGCCCCTATTCAATCAACTAGAGACCCGAAAAGAAGATAGCAGCGGCTTTCGCATTTTCGAGGTATCAAGGGATTGAATACAATAAAAGCCCGAAAATTTGCACTGAAGTGAAGTGAAGTAACAATGCCTGTCAGAATCGGCAAAGAGGTGGTCTTGAAAGAAGAATCCGTCTGGTACGGTGAGAGTCAGTCTGAATACCGAAAAAGAATGTTAACCTGGATACCAAAATAAATGGTAACACAGAAATAACCATGGCCTGAATGCCGCTCATCAGTCTGAATACTGGAAATGACTTCGATCTGAACATCGGAAGATATGAGATTATTAATATCAGTCTGAACACCGAGAGGCTGGCATGAATGCCACAAGTTGCGTCGACCTGAACGTCGGAAACTTCTTCGATCTAAACATCGGAAAACTGGCCTGAAAGCCACTTCGATCTGAATATCGGAAAATTGGCCTGAATGCCATAAGTTGCATCGACCTGAATATCGGAAACTTCTTCGATCTGAACATCGGAAAACTGGCCTGAATGCCACTTCGATCTGAATATCGGAAAATTGGCCTGAATGCCACTTCGATCTGAATACTGGAAACTGGCCTGAATGCCACAAGTTGCATCGACCTGAACGTCGGAAACTTCTTCGATCTGAACATCGGAAAACTGGCCCGAACGCCACTTCGGTCTGAATATCGGAAATTTCATGCCTGTCAGCATCGGCAGAAATAGGGAACGATATTAGAGGCGGCGCATGGGCCAATGACACTTGCTGGGGATAATAAAGGTAAGTCATGAACAATCTTCAGTCTGAGTACTGGAAACAACTTCTGGCTTATCACTTGGGACACCGAGAATGTTTTATGCTTACATGCGTATGTTTGAATTTTTCAATGGCGTAATGCTCCATGAAAATGGAAATGCTACGCGATTTGCAGTGCAATATGATTCTACATGCATGGATGCGAAATGCTGGGTAGAATGCCAAGCTGAGGCAAGGGGATCTGCTGGGGAAATGATCACCATCTTTTGGACCCTGACAAGGCTGTTGCAGATGCACAGTGCAAAGACCTCTGTGGGGAAATGACCCGTCACACGGTGTTCTAGCAATGACGAAATACCGAGATTCTGACTGGGGAGAGAACGACACTGAAAACCTGTTGTTGGGGAAAGTGATAGTGGTTCTGGCAACCACGATCTGCGAGAGATGACTCAGCAGGGGAAGTAAACACCGATACGGTACCGAGGTTCTGCTTCAAGGAAAGAAACCATGGATCTGGCATCGAACCCTGAGGAGCAGCCGCTTCTGTTGGGAAGATACAGTCTGGCACTGTCAACTCCGCTGGGGGTATATAGTCTAAAACCACCGCTTAGGGGGAGGTACAGTGGTGAGAACCTGTTGTGGATTGAAGAATCCAACGCTGTGATCAGCTCTGCAGGGATAAGATACTGAATTCGTCTGTTGGCGACTTCACTGGGGAAAACATTCACGATCATCTGCAGGGGATTTTAAGGAAATGCCCCGAGGGTACCTGTTCTGAATAGACGATCCAAAGCACTTAAAATTTACAGCAATTTTAAATGTTTATTAAGCATGTACCTATAAAGCTCTTATGTGTCATGATGCAATGTTTATCAAAAAATTCGGACGTCATTTTTGCAAACAAAACAAAAAAAAGGAAAATGAAAACAAAGATATACTGAATAACATGATTTTATTGATTGAACGGCCTCTGAATAGGCATTTACATCAGGAAGCAATCCCTGGAAAGAGGTAATCGCACAAAAGATAAAAACAGAAATTAATCTAATGGCAATGTGAAATGGATTTCTATCGGGTTCCGATTCTGCTATGACTTGCTCGTCTTCAAGATCCTCTAGATGACCAGCTTTCTGAAAAGAGTGATTGGACTGTTTCCTATCCTTCAAAAGTTTCCAGTCATTGACACGAGATGAGATTCAGAACTACTCAGAACGCAGTCCTTCACTTAATCCCTAACTTTTGCCTGGATCGTCCTTTTCGGGTTTTCAATCCACCGGGATACCCATTTTTGCCTAAGTTGCCTTTTCAGGTTTTCAACTTACCGGGTGTACAATCTTTTCACTTTTAATCCCTAATTTTTGCCTGAACCTTTTTCATTTTCTTGGTTCGCCGGGATGCCCATTTTTTGCCTGGACTATTCTTTTTACTGTCCAGCGAGTCTATTTTATGTGAAGTATTTTTTAACTGCATCTGAGTTCACAGGGGAAGTGAAGTTTTCACCATCCATAGTTGCAAGCATTAAGGCCCCGCCATCAAAAACCTTGGTGACAATATACGGTCCATCATAGTTAGGAGTCCACTTGCCCCTGTGATCTGTCTGAGGAGGAAGGATCCTTTTCAACACCAAATCTCCGACCTGGAAGCATCGAGGACACACTTTCTGATCAAATGCTCTCTTCATCCGACTTTGATACAACTGCCCATGACAAATGGCTACCATTCGCTTCTCTTCGATAAGACTCAACTCATTGAACCTTGTCCGAATCCATTCAGCTTCGTCTAACTTGACATCCAACAGGACTCTTAGAGAAGGAATCTCCACTTCAATAGGTAGGACTGCTTCCATACCATACACAAGGGAGTAAGGGGTTGCCCCGGTCGATGTACGTACTGAAGTACGGTACCCATGCAAGGCGAATGGTAGCATCTCATGCCAATCTCTGTACGTAACGACCATCTTCTCTACAATCTTCTTTATGTTCTGATTTGCCGCCTCAACAACACCGTTCATCTTAGGGCGGTAAGGGGAAGAATTGTGATGCTGAATGTTGAAGTTCTGGCACAACTCCTTCATCATTTTGTTGTTGAGATTAGAATCATTATCAGTAATGGTTCTTTCGGGAATCCCATAGCGACAAATGATTTCTTTCTTGATGAAACGGGCAACCACATGTCTAGTGACATTCGCGAACGATGCTGCTTCGACCCACTTGGTGCAATAGTCGATGGCAACAAGGATGAAGCGATCCCCATTGGAAGCGGTCGGCTCAATCTTTCCAATCATATCAATGCCCCACATAGCGAAAGTCCACGGCGAAGACATCACATTCAAAGGATTCGGCGGCACATGCACCTTATCAGCATAAATCTGGCATTTATGGCACTTCCGAGCATATTTGAAACAATCAGATTCCCTGGTCATCCAGTAATAACCTGCTCTCAACAATTTCTTAGCCATTGCATGTCCTCCGGCATGAGTACCGAAGGAGCCTTCATGAACTTCCTGCATTAACATGTCTGCTTCGTGTCTGTCCACGCATCTGAGCAAAACCATGTCGAAGTTCCTCTTATACAACACATCATCTTTGTTCAAGAAGAAACTACCTGCCAATCTTCTCAAAGTCTTTTTGTCATTGTTGGATTCCCCTGCAGGGTACTCTTGATTCTTCAGAAAGCACTTGATGTCGTGATACCAGGGCTTGTCGTCAACTACCAGTTCATCAGCAAACACATACGCGGCCCTATCAAGGCGCATAACATCGATCCTGGGAGCATGGTTCCACCGAATCACGTTGATCATGGAGGATAAAGTGGCAAGAGCATCTGCCATCTGGTTCTCATCACGAGGTATGTGATACAGCTTTACTGTTGTGAAGAAAGTCAATAGTCTTCTCGTGTAATCTCTGTAAGGGACCAGAGTAGGCTGGAGAGTGTTCCAATCACCATTCACTTGATCGATCACTAGAGCTGAATCTCCGAAGATGTCCAAAGTCTTGATTCTCAAATCAATGGCTTGCTCAATACCCAAGATACAGGCTTCATACTCAGCTTCATTATTGGTGCACTCGAAAGTCAGACGAGCGGTGAAAGGCATGTGGGCACCTTTTGGAGTTGTAATGACAGCACCAATTCCACTTCCTCTGGCGTTGACGGCCCCATCAAACATTAAAGTCCACTTTTCGTCTGGATCAGGTCCCTCCTCAACAACTGGCTCTTCACAGTATTTCATCTTGAGGAACATGATGTCTTCATCTGGAAAATCAAACTTCATCGGCTCATAATCATCAATCGGCTGCTGAGCAAGATAGTCTGACAGAATACTCCCCTTGATGGCTTTTTGGGAAGTATACTGGATATCATACTCTGTCAGTACCATTTGCCAACGAGCAACTCTTCCGGTGAGAGCTGGCTTCTCAAATATATACTTGACTGGATCTGTCATACGGTGAACTGACTTTGTGTGTGTTTTTTTTTTGCTTTGGAAAGCAAATGTCGAGGATAGCAAGAGTTGCCACCGACTTTTCTTTTATCCAATAAGGAAAGGTGGAAAAGAACAGGAAAGACCTTAATTAGATTTCGGGTTCGGGAGGTACATTATACAAAGGGAAGGTATTAGCACCCTTTGTATCCATGGTTATCCATGGGCTCTTAATTGCTGGATCACTTATGTTTGTCTGAAAAAGTGTTTGTGAATTGCTTAAAAATGTTTTTGAAAAGAGAGTTTAACTTTGTAATGATTCTTATGTGAATGTATACAAAGTATTTATCTCGTTTAATTTTGAAAGCGGTTTAGAAAAATATAACTTGGCAATGATTCTAGTATGAATGTATACCAAGTGGTAATTTTCTAGTATTTGCAAAGTGTGAGATATGGAAAATGTTTTAAGTAGTGATTCAGCATTTAAGAGTTATACCTACCCAAGGTCTTTATGGGCATTTCCTATCCTTATGAGGGTAAAACCGCCCTTACTATTGAGAAGTAAGTAGTTTTATCCTTTGGATGTAAAAGGGTCATCGTAGGGTCATCGATCGGTCATTGAAGGCAACATTCGTAAGGATACCTTAGCGTTCGGAGGGATGATCATCATTTAACCGTAGGCTACACCGAAGGGTCATCGAGGGACAAAATCATATATTCGAAGGCAACATCCGAGGGACTATGATTTATCGGGACATGATGATTTATTCGAAGGGTCTTTGCTAAGTGTAACCCCACATTCGCGGGACATGACCGTAATACCGTAATACCATAGGGTAACAAAGAGAGGCCCAGGATCACATATTCAAAGGCCATATTTTACAATCAATTAGGTAATTAGGATGAATCTCCACATTAAAATTAATACATTAAAATCAATTAAGTAATTTAGGGTGGATCTTCGCAATAAAATTAATACATTAAAATCAATTAAGTAATTTGGGGTGAATCTCCGCAAGGGTATCCCACAAATAAAGTGGAATACCTATCAAGCTATCTTTTCCGGGGATATGTGAACCTTTACAAAACTCAGCAAACATGTCAGAATACCAAATCAGGGTGCAATCGAGAATTACACCACAAAAGAAATCACAACAGTCATAGGGTCAGGTAAACAATGCATGGCTATGATAAAACATGTCAGATGAGCAAAAATCAGAACAGAAAAGTCAGCGTCTGTCACGTTCGCTCCTGCCTCGCCTAGCGAAGGCTTAGCGAATACTCGCTACTTGCTCGCTTAGCGATGTGCTAGCGAGCGACTGCAGATTCTGGTTTTGATAACAGTACAATTTCAGCCAATTTTATGCCTTATGGCATCCATTATAAAGATTATATGGTTAAACATTCCAGATATTCATACATACTTAAACTCACATGCAAAACTTAAGATATTTTTATAAATTCAATCATAATGCCATATGCAAATTAAGAACCTAAAGCGGTGATAGCAATGCAAACCTGTTTGCAATTGAATTGCAACCTTGAATCGGCAAATCGGATTGATTTGGGCGGAGGTAACCTTGATGCGGCTGAGTTTCCTTCAGGGTTTCTTTTAGGGCTGCTCTGAATTCTCAGGGTTAGCCTCCAGGGCTTGCCGTCTGTGAGTGTTCGCCTTTCTCCTCTGTTTCCGTTCTCTTTTTCGTCTCCTTCTTTCTGACTGAAGTTGGGGTATTTATAATGCTCTTTTTATGACCTAATGGGCTCAGAATGAAGCCCAGAATTTTCTGTTATTCGCACGCTTCGCTAGGCGAGTGGCATAGCGAAGGTTTCGCTAGGCGAAGGAATTGCTCGCCTAGCGAGCAAACCAGTTTAGGCCATTTTCTGGATTTTGTCATTTGTGTGCTGGGTCCTTGTTCTTTTACGATCAATGCCTTGAAAAATAAGTTGGAGTGCCTTAAAAATGCCTTGTAATATTAGCGGGCAAATTTTGGGGTATGACAGCTGCCCCTGTTCAATATTCTTGAACCGAGAGAGTTAGAATGGTATGTACGCCATTCGTGGTCTGGAGGTGGAAGATTATTGAACACTAGAATGCCCCAAAAATTTGCACTTGTTAATCAGAAGTTATTCCTGATGGAGATGGGCTTAAAGATGCCATCAAGGAGGTTTGATGATGAAATATCGGAATGGATCATACGCTGCTGGGGATAAAGGATCAGAATGGACCATATGCTAGATCGTATCTGAGTAGCAGAATGAGTTATCCATTAGGCGGGTGACTTTGCTGGGGATGAAAGATCAGAATGGATCGTACGCTAGATCGTATCTGAGTTGCAGAATGAGCCGTACGTTAGGCTGTATCTGACGAAGGTAGAATCAGAATGGATCGTATGCTAGATCGTATCTGAGTTGAATATCCAAATGGGTCGTACGTTAGACCGTGTTGGGGTTGCAGAATGAGCCGTACGTTAGGCTGTATCTGAAGAAGAAGGTAGTCATACGCTAGACTACACCCCGGAATGTACCGTACGCTAGGCAGTATCTGAGGATTTGAAGATCCAAATGGGTCGTACGTTAGACCGTATTGGAGTTGCAGAATGAGCCATACGTTAGGCTGTATCTGAAGAAGAAAGTAGTCGTACGCTAGACTACACCCCGGAATGTGTCGTACGCTAGGCAATATCTAAGGATTTGAAGATCCAAATGGGTCGTACGTTAGACCGTATTGGAGTTGCTGAAGGTCAGAATGGATCGTACGTTAGATCGCATCTGAGTTGAAGGAGTCATATGTTGAGCTGAATCAGAATGAACCGTACGCTAGGCTATATCTGATAGTATTTGTATATGTTGTATTTGCAATGAATATCTTGGGTGGGCTTTAGAGATGCCACCATTGGGAGGATATCAGAGTGTCTGTCGGAATGGATGTTCATATGGATTATATTTGAGAGCTGTATTTGAATCTTGAATGTAATTGATAAGGACATCCGTCTGAATGGATCTTTTATTTTGGCTATATCAGGAGGATAATTAACCTGAAAAGGAAAGTTAGCTTCATGCCATGTCATGATGCATGAGATGTTTTATGCTTTTGAAAATAAATGCGAACATCGTATGCATGTATGTGATGTGAAATGATGCATGAAATGAATTATGCGTTTGAGAATTTTGCCAGGGGAAAATAAATCCCCACATCCTGGTTGGAGATATTTGTATTGATGACCCTTTCTCAGCCGGGGTATTGGATTTCTGTCTGATGGTAGAAATATTTAACAGAAGCCTGGCTGGGGGTGGAAGAGATGACCAATTTGTCTAGTAATGCCAATTGCTTCTGGGGAATAATTGGCTTTGCTGGGGAATAGAATTAGCAACGGATTCATTGGAAAGCGTGGTTAGACCTTCTCCTCGATCCTGAAGTCTTGTAGTAATCGCTATTTCTATTTTATGCATGCATTTTTGGTACATATCAATCATATTCAAATGCATATATTAATTCAAATTAAATTAATGGACGTTTACGCAAACAAAACAGAAAAAGTAAAACAAAAGCATCTTTTTGGAAATAAAATTATATTGATTTTGAAAGAGGGCCTATAAACAGGCAATTTGTGTACAAAAGAAAAAAGCTATGAAGAAAAAAAAGAGTCCTATTGATTTTAATTCTGCTACTGTCATTATGTCTTCAAGCATCTCATCTCCTGCTGTCGGATAGAAGTGATTGGCTTGTTCAGTTCCTTGAACTTGGATGAAGCTGTCTGAGAACGGGACATAGTCATACGCTTTTAATCCCTAATTTTTGCCTGGACCGCCTTTTCAGGTTTTCAGTCCACCAGGATACCCCTTTTTGCCCAAGCCGCCTTTTCGGATTTTCGACTTGCCGGGTGTACATTTTTATATGTTTATCCCTAATTTTTGCCTGGACCGCCTTTTCAGGTTTTCAGTCCACCAGGATACCCCTTTTTGCCCAAGCCGCCTTTTCGGGTTTTCGACTTGCCGGGTGTACATTTTTATATGTTTATCCCTAATTTTTGCCTGAACCCTTTTGGTTCGCCGGGATGCCCTTACTTTTGCCTAGGTACGTCGACCTAGCGGGTCTCTTTTATGCGTAGTATTTTTTGACTATGTCTGCGTTCACGGGATGTGGGAAGTCTTCGCCATCCAGCGTAGCAAGTATCATGGCTCCACCAGAGAATACCTTCTTAACTACAAATGGCCCTTCGTATGTGGGAGTCCATTTGCCCCTGGGGTCACTTTGTGGTAGCATGATACGCTTGATCACCAATTCGCCGATTTGATACACCCGTCTCCTGACCTTTTTGTTGAATGCCTGGGTCATGCGCTTCTGATATATCTGCCCATGACAAACAGCCGCGAGTCTCTTTTCATCAATCAAATTTATCTGATCGAGTCGAGTCTGAATCCATTCATCCTCGTCTAAACCTGCCTCTTTCATGATTCTTAGAGAGGGAATCTGAACTTCCACAGGTAAGACGGCTTCCATTCCGTAGACTAGAGAGAAAGGAGTTGGCCCTGTCGAAGTTCGTACTGAAGTGCGATAACCATGCAGAGCAAATGGTAACATTTCATGCCAGTCTTTGTACGTCACTGTCATCTTTTGTATAATCTTCTTAATATTCTTGTTAGCAGCCTCCATGGCGCCGTTCATCTTTGGCCGGTATGGGGAAGAGTTATGGTGTTTTATTTTGAACTGCGTGCAGAGTTCAGTAATCATCTTGTTGTTCAAATTGGTGCCATTGTCCGTGATAACTCTTTCAGGGATGCCATATCGACAAATGAGATTATTCTTGATGAATCGTGCCACCACATTCTTGGTGACAGAAGCAAATGAGGCTGCCTCTACCCACTTTGTAAAGTAATCAATAGCAACAAGGATGAAACGATGTCCATTAGAAGCAGTAGGTTTAATCTCTCCGATCATATCAACGCCCCACATTGCAAAGGGCCAAGGGGCTGTCAACACGTTCAATGGAGCAGGAGGCACATGTACTTTATCCGTATAGATCTGGCACTTGTGACAAGTTCCGGAGTGATGGTGGCAATCAGCTTCCATGGTAGACCAATAATACCCTGATCTCAGAATCTTCTTGGCCATTGTATGTCCACTAGAATGAGTCCCAAAAATACCGTCATGCATGTCTCCCATAATCTTTTCTGCTTCCTTTTTATCCACACAGCGAAGCAAAGTTGAATCATGATTACGTTTGTATAATACTCCATTACTCAAAAGGAATTTAGCGGAAAACTTCCTCAGAAATTTTCTGTCATTGATGGATGCCCCTTCAGGGTATTCCCGAGTTTCTAAATATCTCTTTCCTTCGTGGAACCAAGGTTTCTCTTCTACTTCATCAGCGTTAAGTTCATAACAATATGCTGGTTCATCCAATCGTTCAATGGTGATCTTGGGAGCTTCATTGTCCCATCTGACTCTGAACATAGATGACATGGTAGCCAATGCGTCTGCCAATTGATTCTCTTCTCGTGGAATATGTTCGAATGTAACCTCTTTAAAGTATGGGATTAACGTTAACACCCGCTCTCGATAAGGGATGAGATTCGGATGTTTAGTGTCCCATTCTCCCTTGATCTGACTGATTACTAAGGCTGAGTCTCCGTACACACTCAAAGACTTGATTCTTAGGTCTATAGCAGCTTTGAGTCCCAAAATACATGCTTCATACTCAGCCATATTATTGGTACAATCAAAACATAGTCTAGCAGTGAAAGGCGTATGGCAACCCCTGGGAGAAATAATTACAACACCAACACCATTGCCCAATGCATTAGAAGATCCGTCAAAAACCATAGTCCATCAGGATCCCAGTTCGGGTCCTTCATCTGGTCCAGGTTCTTCATAATCAGTAACAAGCACGACATCCTCATCTGGGAACTCAAAATTCATAGATTGATAACCATCCACTGCTTGATGAGCCAAATGATCAGCTAGCACGCTTCCTTTGATTGCTTTTTGGGTAGTATACTGGATATCATACTCTGTTAAAATCATCTGCCATCTTGCTATTCTTCCGGAGAGGGCAGGTTTCTCAAATATGTATTTGATAGGGTCCATCTTAGAAATCAATAAAGTGGTATGATTCAACATATACTGTCTTAGTCGGCGAGCAGCCCAGGCCAAAGCACAGCAAGTTCTCTCGAGCAGTGAGTATCTTGTTTCACAGTCGGTAAACTTTTTGCTAAGGTAGTATATGGCATGCTCTTTTCGACCAGACTCGTCATGTTGCCCCAACACACACCCCATTGAATTTTCTAACACGGTTAAATACATAATTAGAGGTCTTCTTTCAACTGGTGGCATCAGAATTGGAGGTTCTTGGAGGTACTTCTTGATTTTGTCAAAAGCTTCTTGACATTCATCATTCCATATCATCTCTTGATTTTTCCTCAGTAACTTGAAGATGGGTTTGCAGGTAGCGGTCAAATGGGAGATAAACCGGGCAATGTAATTCAAACGTCCCAAGAAACCTCTGACTTCTTTTCTGTACGAGGAACTGGCATTTATTGAATAGCTCTCACCTTAGCCGGGTCAACCTCAATTCCTCTGCCACTGACAATAAATCCCAAGAGTTTATCGGATCTTACTCCAAAGGTGCATTTGTTCGGGTTCAATCTCAGCTTGTATTTCTTCAACCTCTCAAACAATTTGTACAAATGGTCGAGATGTTCTTCTTCAGTATGAGATCTGGCTATCATGTCATCCACATATACTTCTATTTCATGATGAATCATATCATGGAACAAAACCACCATAGCACGCTGGTACGTTGCCCCGGCATTCTTTAAACCGAATGGCATTACTTTGTAACAGAAGGTGCCCCATTGCGTCACAAACGTAGTTTTTTCCATGTCTTCAGGTGCCATCTTAATCTGGTTATAACCTGAGAATCCATCCATGAAGGAGAATACTTTGTGTTGAGCGGTGTTATCTACCAGAACATCGATGTGCGGAAGTGGAAAGTCATCTTTGGGACTCGCTTTATTCAAATCCCTGTAATCGACGCACATCCGCACCTTACCATCCTTCTTCGGCACTGGTACCACATTAGCAACCCATTGGGGATAAGAAGCAACAGCTAGAAAACCGGCATTGAACTGTTTCATAACTTCGGCTTTGATTTTCTCGGACATCTCAGGACGCATGCGACGAACCTTTTGCTTAACAGGATGACAATCTTCCTTCATCGGCAAACGATGTACTACTATATCAGTATCCAGTCCTGGCATGTCTTCATAAGACCAAGCAAAAATCTCAATATAGTCATGTAACATCTGAATCAATCTTTCTTTGACACTGTTTCCCAAGCCTGCTCCTATTTTGACTTCTTTCTTGTCCACTTTAGTACCCAGATTTACAATTTCGATTGGCTCTTCATGCGGCTGTATAGTCTTTTCTTCTTGCAGTACCAGTCTGGCAAGCTCTTCAGGTACTTCACAATCTTCCTCCCTTCCATCCTCGGTTTGGTAGATCGGATTTTCAAAGTCATAATTAACAGTAGCAGAACTATTATCAACAGAATCCAGAGTGGATATGGAGCTGCAATTCGTTACGTGAGTGTGTGTAAGAAAACATAGCTTGTTCGAAAGATGACAGGAAAGATAAAGAGCGCAATATTTGAATGCAAAACGTCCATTGATTTATTGAATGTGAATATGCTTATGAAAATGATAAAACCCTTAACAAATTAGTTGTGCCCCGGGCATAGACACAATGCTTTAAGAAGTTCAATTTAAAAATTTACAACACTAAAATAGACAATAACAATTACTCCTGACTAAAGGAAATTGGGATAGTGTCTTCAGCCTTCCAATTATTGAGTCCGTCACCAACTGTTGGGAAAATCCAGCTATCCAAGTCATAATCGCTATCAGTATCTTCTACAGCATTAATCTGATCTTTGACTATCCTTTCAGAGTTAAATCCCAGGCCAGACTTATCCGCCTTGTACGGTACATCGATCAGTTGACCCCAGCCAGTACGACCACCATCTTCAACCACGGCTTGAGCGTCCTTCAGAGAAATCATAGCAGGAGGAGCACTGATAACCTTGGGCACACGGGAAGTTGGCTTAAGGACAGGACTGGGGGGAGGGACCACTTTAAATGACTGAGAAGGAGTCTCAAAGAATTCACCATCCATCTCGACGTATCTGAAGGCCTGCACACTACTGACAATATATTCTTCTTCTCCACACACAGTGACAATCTTGCCCTCTATTGGATACCTCAGCTTTTGATGGAGGGACGAGGCTACAGCACTTGCCCCATGAATCCAAGGGCGTCCCAGCAAGCAGGAATAGGCAGGACGAATTTTCATTACGTGAAAGATAGTGTTGAAGACTTGAGGTCCTATCTTGATAGGGAGACCCACTTCACCATGGACAACACTCTTCGCACCATCGTAAGCACGCACCACAATGTCACTAGGCTTCAGTTCAATGCTTTTACAGTCAAGTTTATCGAGCACGACTTTCGGTAGCACATTCAAAGAAGAGCCATTATCGATCAACACATGAGACAAGGTGATCCCCTTACACTCAATGGAGATATGCAGAGCTTTATTGTGATTCTTTCCTGCTGGTGTCAGGTCAGCATCAGAAAAGCCTAGGCCATTGTCAACAGCTAGATAAGCAACATAATTTTCGAACTGATCGACGGAGGTCTCCTGAGGTACATGAGCAGTCTTCAAGAATTTTATCAACGCTTTGGCATGAGATTCAGAAGATAATAACAAGGATAACATCGAGATCTTAGACGGAGTATGCCCCAGCTGTTCTACCACATCAAAATCACTCTTACGGATGATTTTCAGCATTTCCTCCACTTCCTGCTTGGCAACATCTTCGGTAGTAACTTCGACCGGTGTCTTCGACTAAGCAGGGTTGATCGCTGGTTCCTTTCCTCGAATTTCAGGGGCGGGAGGTGAGATTTTTGGAGAGAAGATCCTTCCACTTCGAGTAACTTTACTAGTCCCAACAATGTCATTAGGATTAGCAGAATTACCAACTTGCTTCACGCCATGGATGTAAACATCACCTCCATAATTCCACGGAATGGCTTTGCTTGAGGAATACGGTACTGGGCCAGGTGCAGTAATGATTAGGGGAGCTACCTTGGGCTCGGCAGTAATCTTCACAGGTACTCTAGTAGCGGTAATCTTCACTGGAACTTTGGACCTAGCAATCACAGATATTTCTTCAACAACGTTTTCCACCTTAGGAATCCTTTCAAAGAGAATTGTACGATCATCCATCAGCCGTTGAATACCATTCCTCAATTTCAGGCAACCATTGGGTCGGAGTACACAAAGATCGCAACTTTCAGCACAACCTGGAAATAAACCAGCTTGCAATAAATTCTTCTTGATGGTCAGGAGAGGAGACACTAAGTCGGCTACATTAGCAATGTGAGAATTGTCATCCACAGAATTAACAGTCTTGTCATGGTTAGGCATAGGAGCAGTGATGACATTAGGAGTCTCCGGAGGATCAAATTCAATTTCCCCAGCATCGATCATATCCTGAATCTTATTCTTCAACAACCAGCAATCGTTTGTATCATGCCCGGGGCTATCGGAGTGATACGCACACCTGGCATTGGGATTATAACGGGGAGAAGTAGTGTTGAGATTTGTAGGAGGGCCTCTGAGAGTAATTAAATTTTCCTTTAGCATACCCTCCAGTGCTTGCGCTAAAGTCATATTGATCTTGGTAAACTGTCTTCTTGGCCTGTCTTGTCTGTGCTGGAAGTTTTGAGCTGGCGGGGCTGCAATTGTAACTGCTCCGATGGTATGGTCACGACTTTTCTTGTTATGACCCCTTTCACCATACACAGCATTTGACTCATTCTTTCCCTGATGGGACTTTTTGCTGCTTGCAGAGGTAGTCGCCTGTATCTTTCCACTTCGAATGCCGCTTTCAACATGTTCACCTGTCAATATCAGATCAGTGAAACCCGATGAAGAACTTCCCAGTAGATGGCTGTAGAACGGACCAGTCAGTGTACTCATGAACATGTCCACTAATTCTCGGTCAGTCATAGGGGGTTTGACTCTGCCAGCCAAATCTCTCCATTTCTGAGCATATTCTTTGAAGCTTTCCTTAGATCCCATAGTCATATTCTGCAACTGTAGCCGAGTAGGCGCCAATTCAGAATTATACTGGTAGTGCTTGTAGAAAGTTGTCGCTAAATCAGTCCAGGTGCGGATGTTAGAGCTCTCGAGCTGGTAGTACCACTCCAACTGTGTGCCAGACAGGCTCTCCTGGAAGAAATGGATCCATAGCTTCTTATCAGTGGTATACGGCTGAATCTTTC
This sequence comes from Lathyrus oleraceus, assembly GCF_024323335.1. Taxonomy (NCBI): domain Eukaryota; kingdom Viridiplantae; phylum Streptophyta; class Magnoliopsida; order Fabales; family Fabaceae; genus Lathyrus; species Lathyrus oleraceus. The sequence goes on along the minus strand of NC_066581.1, from coordinate 143,149,853 downwards.
TCACGTAATCTCTCAGATGCATCTCAGGACAAGATGCCCCATCATACTTAGTGAAAGTGGGGATCTTGAATTTGCGAGGAATGACCACATCAGAGACCAGTCCCAAGCTTTCGAAATCCAGACCGGGCGCCTTCTGACCCTCCATAACTAGCATGCGTTCTTCCAACAACTTATACTTATCCTCTTTTGGAGAGTACTATTCATCTTCATAATCTTCATCGTCGTCCTCCTGGTTGAGAGGATCAGCATTCTCATCTTCCGAATCATTTTCTGTCTCCTCTTCTTGATCCTTCGGAAGTCTAATCTTGACTCCTGCAGCCTGTCCTTTAAGCCTTCTTCCCGGGTTAATGTAACTCACAGGTTTCTTGTCTTTCTTCTTCTCGAGCAAGAGAGCCTTCAGTTCTTCCTGCCCCTTGGATAAGCTCAGCATCATCTCCTGGAATTGAGCATTCTAAGCTTGGAGATCTTTGATAGTCTGTTCGAGGGCCATTTTTCTGTTTGCAATAGGAAGACCGTGAGAACATAGATCCTTTAGAATACCTGTTATGCAATGTTATGTCATGCTATGCAATGTATGAAATGTTTTCAAGGACTTTTGGAATTTAACTTTGCGTGAACCACCAAGAAAGGACTTTTATTAATAATTTTTAATCAATGTTCATTACAATAAATAATAAAATACAATAAAAGCTCAAGTCTCCCAGGGGCGGCTTCTTTTCGGGCGAAGATATGTATTGAGTCTTCGTTCCTCATTAAGCTGGCAGGTGAGTTCCAACACTTTCTTCCTTTCAGCACAGAACTGGGCTTCAAAAGTATCCCTTTCCTCCCTCAACTGGATCCAGGATCTCTTTAATTCTTCCACATTGGTAGGCATATCTGGATAAGGAATGATCTGAGGAGTACCTCCCTCAACTTCTGGTTCAACAATCAGCGGTCCGACTGCGAGATATGGCATGACAAGTTCACGAGCTCTTGCGCGTACCCATCTGAGATAAGGTTCCATAGGAATAGAGTTTTTCGGTCCTAAAGTACTTCTTTTCACCATGCCCCAAGCTCGTACAAATCTTTGACGGAGACCTTGGGAATCGTTGTCATAGTCAAACACCGTGCCTTGAATAATTATTTCATGTGGACCGTCTCTTCGAGCATAACCAAACTGACGTAGGGCTAAAGCTGGGTTATAAGTAATACCTCCTCTTATCCCCAGGAGTGGTACGTTAGAGAATTCTCCACAACGGTCAATGATGATAACATTTTCTTTGAGATGAGGACACCAACGGATGTCTGAATGGGAGAGCGACATTATCCTTTGAGACCATTTCAGATTTTGCTCATTCTTCAAGACTGATTGAGGAAGGTGTGAAATAAACCACCTAGACAATAAAGGTATGCAGCACATGAGAGTCCCTTGCCTTTTCATAGTACGAGTGTGAAGGGAATGCAAAATGTCTCCAAGCAAGGTAGGCACAGGGTTGTGAGTGAGAAATATCTTAATAGCATTCATATCTATGAATTGGTCTGGGTTAGGAAATAACACCAAACCATAGATTAGTAATGCTAAAACATCTCCGAATGCCTGGACATTCATAACTTTTAGGAATTCTCGGGCCTTATTTATCAGCAATTTGGCAAGCAAACCCTTAATTCCACTTCTTGTTACCCAATTGGTTTCAATGTCTGACTTTGTCATGTGTAAAGCTGCGGCAACTTCTTCAGACTTCGGAATCTTTTCTAAACCACTGAAAGGTGTTTGATCAAGAATAGGTATCCCAAGCATCCGGGAAAACTCTTCTAATGTGGGTACCAACTGATAATCTGGGAATGTGAAGCAATGATGTTTAGGATCAAAGAACTGGAATAGGACTCTCATCATATCTTCTTTGAAACCAGTGGTAACCAAATTGAGGAGAGAACCATGTTTCTTGATGAACTGAGCCTGATCGGGAAATTCTGACACTAAATCCTTGAGTTGAGGAGAGATGGCTACAAAATTGATCCGGATGGTCTTCCTGGGAGCCATAGCCTTACAAAACAGAGCAACGTTAAATCCCTAAGTCCTTGAATGGTTAGTACAATGCCATGATGTTATGATGTTATGATGTTATGATGTTATGATGTTATGATGTTACAAGCACAAACAAGTCACACAACAATCATTCTTAGGTTTTAAGGCTTGCATGAGTTCCATGGGTAAATACCCTCCCCACTGAAGTTTGGTTGGTTCAACCTGTCCTAGAATAGTAACTGGGTTCTAGAAGGATCTCAAATCATTGACCTTTCCTTAAGTCCACTTCAGTGCAACACCGAGTGGTTGACCGAAGCTTCCCTAAAGTCCAATCTCAAAGAGTGTAGCATCGAGTCTCAACCAACCCCAGTCGGAACCGAAGTCAGTTATCTCACTACTTTCTAATGGCTAGGATGAGTCAATTAGGGTTCTAAAGGTCTGGTTAATGTTTTGATGACACCACGCAGACGCCAAAATTTTCCTCAAGTAAACATGAGGAACATCAGGACATCCAAAGTGTCACATTAACCGTAGCCATCATCTTGACCATTCCAGTATACGCCGGATAGTCGCGATGATCTATTGCTACTTACCTAGGGTACACTAGATCCGGGTGTAGGATCTTTCACTCAAGCATAAAATACCCAAGCAATCCCTTAAAAGTAAATAAGATAATTTGAATAAGTGATCTTGTTTTTAAGGTAACCTCTCTTTTTAAGGGTCCCCAGCAGAGTCGCCAGTTCTGTCATACGGTGAACTGACTTTGTGTGTTTTTTTTTTTGCTTTGGAAAGCAAATGTCACGGATAGCAAGAGTCGCCACCGACTTTTCTTTTATCCAATAAGGAAAGGTGGAAAAGAACAGGAAAGACCTTAATTAGATTTCGGGTTCGGGAGGTACATTATACAAAGGGAAGGTATTAGCACCCTTTGTATCCATGGTTATCCATGGGCTCTTAATTGCTGGATCACTTATGTTTGTCTGAAAAAGTGTTTGTGAATTGCTTAAAAATGTTTTTGAAAAGAGAGTTTAACTTTGTAATGATTCTTATGCGAATATATACAAAGTATTTATCTCGTTTAATTTTGAAATCGGTTTAGAAAAATATAACTTGGCAATGATTCTAGTATGAATGTATACCAAGTGGTGATTTTCTAGTATTTGCAAAGTGTGAGATATGGAAAATGTTTTAAGTAGTGATTCAGCATTTAAGAGTTATACCTACCCAAGGTCTTTATGGGCATTTCCTATCCTTATGAGGGTAAAACCGCCCTTACTATTAAGAAGTAAGTAGTTTTATCCTTTGGATGTAAAAGGGTCATCGTAGGTTCATCGACCGGTCATTGAAGGCAACATTCGTAAGGATACCTTAGCGTTCGGAGGGACGATCATCATTTAACCGTAGGCTACACCGAAGGGTCATCGAGGGACAAAATCATATATTCGAAGGCAACATCCGAGGGACTATGATTTATCGGGACATGATGATTTATTCGAAGGGTCTTTGCTAAGTGTATCCCCACATTCGTGGGACATGACCGTAATACCGTAATACCGTAATACCATAGGGTAACAAAGAGAGGCCCAAGATCACATATTCAAAGGCCATATTTTACAATCAATTAGGTAATTAGGATGAATCTCCACATTAAAATTAATACATTAAAATCAATTAAGTAATTTAGGGTGGATCTTCGCAATAAAATTAATACATTAAAATCAATTAAGTAATTTGGGGTGAATCTCCGCAAGGGTATCCCACAAATAAAGTGGAATACCTATCAAGCTATCTTTTCCGGGGATATGTGAACCTTTACAAAACTCAGCAAACATGTCAGAATACCAAATCAGGGTGCAATCGAGAATTACACCACAAAAGAAATCACAACAGTCATAGGGTCAGGTAAACAATGCATGGCTATGATAAAACATGTCAGATGAGTAAAAATCAGAACAGAAAAGTCAGCGTCTGTCACGTTCGCTCCTGCCTCGCCTAGCGAAGGCTTAGCGAATACTCGCTACTTGCTCGCTTAGCGATGTGCTAGCGAGCGACTGCAGATTCTGGTTTTGATAACAGTACAATTTCAGCCAATTTTATGCCTTATGGCATCCATTACAAAGATTATATGGTTAAACATTCCAGATATTCATACATACTTAAACTCACATGCAAAACTTAAGATATTTTTATAAATTCAATCATAATGCCATATGCAAATTAAGAACCTAAAGCGGTGATAGCAATGCAAACCTGTTTGCAATTGAATTGCAACCTTGAATCGGCAAATCGGATTGAATTGGGCGGAGGTAACCTTGATGCGGCTGAGTTTCCTTCAGGGTTTCTTTTAGGGCTGCTCTGAATTCTCAGGGTTAGCCTCCAGGGCTTGCCGTCTGTGAGTGTTCGCCTTTCTCCTCTGTTTCCGTTCTCTTTTTCGTCTCCTTCTTTCTGACTGAAGTTGGGGTATTTATAATGCTCTTTTTATGACCTAATGGGCTCAGAATGAAGCCCAGAATTTTCTGTTATTCGCACGCTTCGCTAGGCGAGTGGCATAGCGAAGGTTTCGCTAGGCGAAGGAATTGCTCGCCTAGCGAGCAAACCAGTTTAGGCCATTTTCTGGATTTTGTCATCTGTGTGCTGGGTCCTTGTTCTTTTACGATCAATGCCTTGAAAAATAAGTTGGAGTGCCTTAAAAATGCCTTGTAATATTAGCAGGCAAATTTTGGGGTATGACAGGATCCATTTTGGAGATCAGTAAGGTTGTGTGAGACATCATGTATTGTCTCAATCGCTTAGCAGCCCATGCAAGTGCACAACATGTTTTTTCAAGCATTGAGTATCTCGACTCGCAATCTGTGAATTTCTTACTCAGATAGTAGATGGCATGCTCTTTCCTACCTGTCTCGTCGTGTTGACCGAGAACACAACCCATGGAATTGTCCAGTACTGTCAAATACATAATCAGCGGTCTCCCTGGGACCGGAGGCATAAGTGTAACACCTCAAAATTTGCCCTCCTTTCTTGGGACTAGCATTAACATATTTGCATTTTTATTTTAGGACTTTAGGCATTTCATGTTGCATATCATGTGGTTACATTGTGCAAGCCATCTTTCCAAGTCTTGATCAGGAGATGAGGAAGTCAAGTGCAAGCCTAGGGTTTATTGACTGATCATGGCCATCTGAGGATTGGGCTGTGAATTAGGGTTTTATGATTCTCAAGGATGTTGGTCTTCATCTTGATTACAATGATACATCATCATCATCAAGTGTTGGAGCATATTTCTTGAGATTAGGGTTTTGACCGCTGGTCAACCTTAATCATCTGCATTGGGCCAATCAGGGCATAATCAGGAGATGGGGGCTATGATGTATATGAGGATCATAATGTGATTATATTGAGCTCATGGATGCTAGGGTTTCATGGTTGAGCCATTTCATCAGGAGTTTGGGGCTCAATTTGATCAGTGCGTAGCCAAATTCATCTATCTGTCAGAAAAGTCAATTGTGGTCAACTGTGCCTGGATTGATGGATTTGGAGGAGGGAGAGGGCAAGAGATACTCCATTCATGTTCAAACAAGTCTCATTTGACATTTCAAATACTCACATTGAAGGATTTGAGGTCATAGCAAAGGTTTCCAAAAGGAAAAATGACCTATGGTTTCAAGTTTCCAAAAGGATGGCAAGTTTTTGGAACGACTTCAACCCAATTTTCCCCCATCAAAAAAGCTTCAAATGGAATTTTGTTGAACATGAAAGTTGTAGATCTTTCTCTCCCATTTTCAAAAAGTCCAAGATCGTGAGAATCGGATGAACGGTTGAGGAGATATGGTCAAATTACCACCGGGCGTGCATGGCAAAATTTTCCATGTATCGATGCACACGAATTTCGTATCGATGCGTGCAAGGCAAAAAAGGGCCATGTATCGATGCACACGAGTTATGTGTCGATGCACACTGTTAAAAAGTGCCTTGTATCAATGCAAACAAGTTATGTATCGATGCATACTGTTAAAAAGTGCCTTGTATTGATACAAACAAGTTATGTATCGATGCACACTGTTAAAAAGTGCCTTGTATTGATACAAACAAGTTATGTATCGATGCATACTGTTAAAAAGTGTTATGTATCAATACATAACTCTATTTTGAGCTCTCATACAGTACCGTTCATGTCCATATTACTTCATGCACCATCTTCATGCACAAGAGTGAAAATCTCATTTGAGCCAACACACTCCAAATATCAATTGAGAATGTATGAGCTGTCAATGAGCTGTCACAGGGCTTGAGTGAAAAGGCCATTTTGCCCTTGCTTAAGTTAAACCATATTATGCTAATTACATTTGGTTTGGTTAATTAAGGTGATTAAGTGTGGATTAAGTTGAAGTATATATTCATAATCATCATCTAATCATAACAGAACCTCACAATTACCAAAGTTGGATCTCAAAACCTCTCACATTCTCTCAATTTTCATCAAGAACACCAAACCCTCAAATCCTTCAATCTTCCTCAATCTTGAACCAAATCTCGAAATTCTTTTTGCTTTGAACTTGTATCATCATGTGATAGGACTGTTTTTGCCTCTCATCATCAATCAAGCTTCGAATCATGGCTGTTCCAAGAAGCTCCATCAATGGTGAAATCGGATTTTGAGCGATAGAAGCCAAGGCAAGTGGAGTTGAGCGCATCAATCACCTTCTCGATCTCTTTCCTGCATCTGTTTGAGGAAGAAAAGCTCAAAGAGAACTGATTTCGTGGCTGCCATTCCAGGTATGTGAATTTTCGACCGTCACGATTCTCTTAATGCTTATATGCGTTAGAAAGAGCATGAGACGTAGGTTCTAAAGCTGCTTGTGGTTTAGAAAATGATTAACCATAGGAGGAGAAATCTGGAATTAAAGTTTCATATCCAAACCCTAACTCGTTCGATTCTTGAGTTTTAGGAACTTTTAGGATGAATTGAATGGATATTTGGAATGTGCTTGAGAAGACGAGTTCAATGACTATATGCATGTCCATTTCTTTTGACGTTTGATGTTCTTCGATTTTTCGATTTTCTGGAGAATTTCGTGAGGAAGACGGAGCTGGAAGGTGTTTTGATCTGAAAATCTGTTCAAATTTTCAAACTGGAGGTTTCCCTCCCGCGCCTGTTTTATTTACAATACTGCCACTGTGCAGTTTTAATTAATTTGCTTAATTCACAAAAAATCATTAACACATTGAAAAATTCATAAAAAATAGGAGAAAAATCAGAAAATTATGGAAATTTTTTCTATGACTTTGTTGACTTGTGTAGGATTTTTTTGACCTATTGGTCAAAGTTGTGCTTGGCAAATATTTTATTTGGCATAGGCTTTTCTAATGTATGTCACATTTTGATACATTTTACCATTTGGTTCATGAAATACTCATATCATAAGATAAATGGCTGAAAATTTTGTGGTGGTTCTTGACTCATTGAGGATTATTTATATGTAAATTTCATGAATTTTTGATACCTGGTTAGAGAGCAGCAAATTCTGGAACTTAGGTGTGACAATTTGTGTCACACCTCTTGATGTCAACTTGTTGAATTTAATTGGATAACCTATGCATGTTGGAATTGGCTGAAATTTTGCTTGATGACTTGTTGATATGTTAGGATGTTGTATGAATTTTTGTAGAATTTTTCACTGCCTTTTCTAATTGATCATGATTTTTCATTTCTGGTGATTGAAATTGCAAGCTCATGTGATACATGTTGGTAGATTGATTGGGAAATCCTCATATTGTATTGTATGGCCATGAAATTTGATATGCATGAACTAGACACATGTTAGGACCTCCCTGTTTTGGTCTCATCCATTTATTTTTAGTTTTCAATGAGATATGAATTTTTGAAGTGGATGTATGCATTGATGTTGTGATTTGGAGCCTATGATTGTGTCTGTTTTTGTTGATTTTCATTGGCATGGTTCCCTTTGCCCAATTAAGCTCAAATTTGACATGGTAGACCTTGATTGACCCCTGTTTAGGTGTATTTAATTTGAGAATTTTTTGATGTGTTTTGATAGGGATTTGAATGCAATACTTCTGTTTGTATGCTTGGTGGTTCATTTAACCTCATATGGATTGTTTTGTGCATGAATTGAACTTGATGGATGATATAAACATGAGACCAATGATGTTTGCTTGTGTTTGATGTTAATTTGATGTTGGTTAATGAATACCTTGCTGTTTTAACTTTTTTCTTGCTTTTGGACCCTAGGCTTGGCCTAGTGGTCTAGTTGCTAATATTTGCTTGATTTTTCAGGATCAAAAAAGCAATGTACATGGAGAATGATCCAAATCCAATTTTGATTGATGTTGTGGATGTTTGTACACTAACATAACATTGTTTTGTAGGTGTTGGAGCTTGGGCCTAAGCCTTGGGCTTGTTTTGTGTTGTATTGTTTAAGCTGTTTAACTGTTTGCTTTACAGTTTGTCTGATTGAGTACTGACTGAGGTTGATTGTTTCCAGGTACTTTAGTTGCTCAGTTCCTTGTGAACTATTGCTTTGCTTTGCTTTGCTTAAGCAACTTACATAGAGGTATAACCTTCTTACTTCATGTAGTCTGGAGACCCGGCTGTTACCGGGCCGGGCAAATTGTCTGAAGTCCTCCTTAAGAGGCAATGATTGTGTATGTTTATTTTTAAGCCCAAGCAGGTGAAAGTCCTTCAAGTAAGGCAATTGGTGGAAGGTAGGGGTATGCAGCCTACCCCCCACTATTCAGTTGAGTCTTCTCCTTGCTCCCATTACATGGTTGTAGCATTGAGATCAAAAGCCCAAGATCTTGTGCAGTGCACATTGAGTCAGAGTCATCGAGTATAGAAGGGTTCCCCTATTCTGGACCCATGCTCATTTGTCAGCTCTCCCTGGTTAGGGATATGAGCTGTGAGGTCTGATCCTCACTTCATCCCATCATCTGCTTCACCTTAGCCTCGTAATGGCAAGGTTAAGAGCAAACACAGCCTGTACAGACGATTGCTTAGGCAGTCAAACCTGATTGATTGAGCCCCTTGTTTGGCTATAGTGCGTGTTATGTGGATATCTGATTGACATGCTTGTTTGAGATACCTGTTCTCATTTGATGATATATGATTGTATGCTTGTGTGCTAGCTTCTTTCCTGGTTAGGTTAGTTTGCTTATGCAAGTAGGATAGAAAACCGAACTTAGGGTTAACGATGCATGACAACATTAGGCTCGAGTCTCAGCTCCCTAGTTGTGTATCTTTCCCCGGTTTCTGGTTAGCAATTTAGTCCCTTTCAGGGGAACTACATCGCCCTGATCCTCGTGCCAGACGAGGTATGTAGGCAGGTGGTCGTGCGAGACCACTCCGGGCAACCTTTTTCTTTTTTGTGTGTGTTTGTTTGTTATCTGACTGTGTGTTTTGGTTCGGATGCCGACGTAAGCCCAGTGATTGGCTGTCGGGCTCCATGTTTGCCCTTTTGAGTGTGTTCTGGTTCGGATGCCGACGTAATTCCATCCAGTGGTTGTCGGGCTCCATGTTTGCCATCTATTTTATTGTTTTGTATTGTTTGGCGTGCGTAAGCCGAACTACAGAGGCTCTGATTCTTGTTCCAGACAAGATATGTAGGCATAAGGTGCGATACCTTATCGAGCTCGTTCCTCTTAACCCCACCTGCGTTCCCTGTGTGTGTGTGTGATGTTTAGCAACCTTTTCTTTTCTTAGAACGTGGATCCCTAGGAGTACCTAGGACGTGAGGGGTGCTAATACCTTCCCCTCGCGTAACCGACTCCCGAACCTTTTCTCTTTGGTCGCGAGACCATGTCTTTCCAGGTTTCTCTGAGCGTTTCCTTTCCCTATCTTGGGATAAATAACGTTTAGTGGCGGCTCTGTGTGTTTTTATTTTGAGTCTCGCCGGTTGATTTTTCGCAGGATGCGACAGCTGGCGACTCCACTGGGGACTTGCGATGTAGACCTATGCTGGTCCATCGTCCCTAAGCGAGTCCTTCCTAGCGTTCTAGGATTAGTTTATGTTGCTTGTTTGTGTTATTTATTGCATTTATTATTCTAACCAGTGTGTATATATTTGCATTAAATGTTTGCATGCATCACACTATCATGTTGTTGCCGTCCTCTGCAGGTGGTTCTGTTATTTGGGGTGGGTGTTCTGAGTGGGGCTAAAACCCAGGCCCGAGTATACACCTAGGACTAGTGTGGTCTCACGTTGCCTCTTTCATGTTAAGTCAACATGTGCCTGGCGGCGTGATGTGCCACAAATCGGACGAGGCTCACTTGATAGTGCTCATCTCTGTGGATATTCCGCTTTGTTTGAGTCACTCCATTTGAGTTGTTGACTCTGGTGACCGATCATTCCCGGATCTTTGGTTTAGACGATCTCAGGAGAGCTACAATGGCACACCCGAAAGGGCAAACCCATTGAGTATCTCTGCCCGATTGTCGAGACTATTATCCGCCTTAGGATGACCTGATTAGAATTTACCTGTGAGGGGAGGGTGTTTCTTTCAGATGCATGATCAGATGGATTCAGATGGTGACTATTTGTTCCGTGGGTCTTATTTATGAGTCGGATTTATGGTCATTTATTGCCGAGACGCCGGAGTGCTGTCCGTGTTATTTATCAATGGGGATCCGTTTATTTCAGGACTCCCCGGGCCGAGATATTTTATCAGTGGGGATCCGTTTATTTCGGATTCCCCGGGCCGATTCAGATAAGGGTGATGTGTCTACTCGGATATGGTTTGGTGATGATGGTGATGATGATGTATCTGTCTTCCGTTTATTTCGGAACCCGTGGGTCAGAATTGGGATTGTACATTCCTCAGATGGTTATGATCAGTTCAGAGCCCAGATTCAGTACAGATGATCAGATGGCTTGGAGGATGGCAACGCATTGCATTCATTCATCAGCATCATTACATTTTGCATTAATTGCATCTAACCCATGTTTACCCATATGCAGGGACACTTTTGATCGAGATTCTGGTTGAGAGATTTTCTGCTCCAATATGAGGACCGGTTTGAAGAACAACATTGCTTACAGTTTCTTTGATCCAGAGATTGGTGTGCTCAAGGATATGATAGCATTGATTACTCCCGACCATGTGGGGACGTTTAGAGAGGCATATGGCGGTATCCTGAAGATGGTTTTCAGGCTCACTGACAGTGACAGAAGCGCCATCCATACCCTTCTCCAGTTTTATGACCCGGGGCTGAGATGCTTTGTATTTCCAGATTATCTGTTGGGACCTCTGATGGAGGACTATGCTGGCATCCTGAGTATTCAGATCCGTGATCAGATTCCGTTCCATGTCACCAGAGCAGAGCCAGATGTCCTTGGGATTTCACGCGCTCTTTATTTGAGTCCGGAAATGGTCAAGGAAGGATTGAAGATGAAAAGAGGAGGCAGATCATTGTCCGGGATCAGAGAGATGACAGAGTCAGGGGTCTCATTGCTGAGTGGGAGGCAAAGCTGCAAGTCAAGGAGTCAGAGAAGCTAAAGATCATTGCAGAGAGAGATCACTATATGGCTGAGAGAGACCACTACTTCAGGCAGATGAAGATTCATCAGAAGGAAGTGGGGAGACTACAGCAGGAGAACACAGAGCTCAGGTTCGCCGCAGAGTTCGTGAGGATGGAAGACGAGATAGGGCCACCTGCGGGACCCTCATCCAGTTAGATCTTTCATTTGTGTTGGATTACCGTCAGGCTTGTTGACGGAATTCACTTGTCTGTATTTCTTTCATATTCTGGAGAATTGTATTTGATATCTGACTTGATGTATGACTATGGCACTGTTTGTGCACTTTTGGTTATGTGATGGTGATTTTCTATTCAGTGATGGTTTTCAAGCTTTATTTGCTTTGCTGTATGCACTCTCACAAGCACACACATGGTTGGGGGTATCATGCTAAATCACATATCTCCGATCTGTACGATGAATCAAGCGCTGAATGACTGAATATCGATGCCGGATTATTATTTGTCTCGATAATGCCAGGATCAAGAGACAAAGTGTCCTTCATATGGATAGACACTGCATTCATGCATAATCATGATAACTTGTGTTTTATTTTGCAGGTATCTGTTACTAACGTGCTTGATTGTGGCAGGAATCATTGCTCGCGCTCGTAGAGTCGTACCTTTGCACTCAACCCGTCCTCACAGATACTTCACCAGACGCAACACACCCAGACTCATGGATCTTCCCAACACAGATATGCTCGAACTGAAAGATAAAATGAACGAGCTGATCAACATCATGCAAGGCTTTGCAGTTGGTCAGAAGGCTCTGGCAGATAAAGTTGAAAAGCTCGAGCGGGCTTCAGCGGCGAACAGTGTTGTTAATCTGGATGGTGTCTCCAATCAGGGGCTGGGTGGATCCAAAGATGGTGGTAAAAGAGCGACTGTGGGTTTGGTGAATGACAATGCTGCTGGTTTTGGTGCTGGTGGTCAACCGGGGCCCGGTCTGGGGCAGAATTTGAAGGACAATTTTGTGCCTCCTTTCTATGGGTTTGATGATGACAGGGAGGAAGACAGAGAGGCTGATCAATTCTCCATGCACGATGAGCCATTTGGTCAATATGGTGTCCAGCCACAGAGCAAAGAAATTCAGTTGCTGGCAGAGAAGGTGAAGGCTCTGGAAAGCCATGCTACTCCGGGGTTTGTCAACATGTCCAACATGGGGCTGGTCGAGGGGATTGTGATCCCACAAAAATTCAAAGCGCCGGCCTTTGACAAATACAATGGGAGTTCCTGCCCGGAAACTCACCTCCAAGCTTTCGTACGTAAGATTTCTGCCTACACGACGGATCAGAAGCTGTGGATGTACTTCTTCCAAGACAGTCTGTCTGGAGGATCTCTGGAGTGGTACACCAAGCTGAAATCTGCTGACATCAAGGGTTGGCAAGATCTGGGAGATGCTTTCTTTAAACAGTATCAGTTCAATGCTGATATGGCCCCGAGTCGTACCCAGCTGCAGGGTATGTCTCAGAAGAATAACGAGGGGTTTAAAGAATATGCACAAAGATGGAGGGAGTTGGCTGCCAGAGTGCAACCTCCATTGGTTGACAGAGAGATGTCTGATCTCTTCATGGGTACCCTGCAAGGGGTTTTTGCTGAAAGAATGGTGGGTTGTCCCGTAACCAACTTTGCTGACATTGTGGTGGCTGGAGAAAGAATTGAAAGTTGGCTGAAAATGGGGAAGATTCAAGGTAATGCTTCGTCATCGGCATCGAAGAAGCCATTCGGGAACGGTCAGCGCAAGAATGAGGGTGACTCGAGTGCTGTGTATGAGCAAAGAGGATATAGTGGGGGTCGTTATTATCAGCATGCTGCTGCGGTAAACATCCCTGCTGGTAATCAGTCAGCCAGACAGCAACGTCAGCCACCGCAATCGAGAGCCGGGTACCAGGTGAAAGGGAAAGGAGTTGATCGTCACTTCGACAAGCCGCCCGTGTCATATGCCGTGCTGTTCAAAAAGTTGAGGGATTTGGGGTTGGTCCAGCCGAGGGCGATGGTTCCGATAAGAACAGATCAGTGGCCTCCTGATTACGATGAGAATGCCAAGTGTGAATTTCATTCTGGTACGCAGGGGCATAACATTGAGGGCTGTAGAGCATTCAAGAATGTCGTCCAGGACCTGGTAGACTCCAAAGCTATCAATTTTGCGCCATCACCGAATGTTAATGCCAATCCCATGCCGACGCATGGTCAGGCGATGGTAAGTGCAATTGCTGGAGATTCGGATCACGCCTGTGCGGTAGGTGGAGAGACTGACAGTGACTGCAAGTTCAGTGGTTGGATAAAGCCGTGCGTACCAGGAAGCTGGAAGGCTTAAACAGATCAGCACTGTCACTCGTCCTGAAGAGTAATGATGTCCTGTTTTTAGTTTTATTTGCATGAAAGCCATACGTGTTGCCCGACACGTAATGGTCCATTGTAAGGGCCACCTCATGTTTAAGTTTGCAACATTCTGCATCATTAATAAATGGATGTTTTTCAGTCAAAAAACGGTGTTCCCTGTCTTTCATTTATTTTTGCAGTTTAAAAACAAATAAAAATGGCAATGTTTATTTTCATTTTTTTCTTTTTGATTTGTCTCGTCCCAAAGTTCAACAATAATTCTCCGGATCTCGTTGATAACAATTTGGTTACCCCTCATATGACTTCGACAAACCGAGCAATCATGCCGAAGAAGAAGGCGAAGAAGATTGTGATCTGCTGGGAGATTAGCCAGGTTGTTAAAACAAAAGGAGAAGGTGATTCAGCCGCACGAGAAGCGGGTTGAGGTTGTTATTCCGAGCACCGCCGAGGTCAGGAAGTGAAATTAGGGCCGCTTCAGAGGCAAGCCGAGAGCAGAATGGTAGCCTTGTTGAAGGAGCATGTGGATACTTTTACCTGGTCATGTCAGGATATGCCAGGTCAGGTACCAATATCGTTGTGCACAAGCTACCATGGAAAGGAGACTGTCCTCTAGAGAAGCAGACCGCCGATGCTACTTATCATAGAGCCATGGTGACTTTGTTTCGTGATATGATTCATCGTGGAATCAATTGCTATATTGATGACATGATAGCAAAGTCCCAAACAGAAGAGGGGCATCTGGTGGAGATAATTCAAACTGAGGTTGAATTCAGACAAGTGCACTATCAGAGTGCGATCCGGTAAGATGTTGGGGTTCATCATAAGTGGAAGGGAGGAATCGAGGTTCATCCTGCTTAAAAAAAAAAAAAAAAAAAAAAAAAAAAAAAAAAAAACGCCTGAACCGAGAAAGAAAAAGAGAGGTTCGTGGTTTCTTAGAAAGAGTGAACTACCTGTCATGGTTCACATCTCATCTAATAGCCACGTATGAACCCATATTCAAGACTGTTGAAAAAAAAATCGAACGGTCAGGCGAAATAATGATTGCCAAGGGGCATTGAAAGAAATAAAGGAATAAATTGCAGGAACCTCTGATTCTGTCGCCTCCTATGGAAGGAACAACCATCAATTCTGTGCTTGACGGCCTTCGAGGGTCCACGAGTTGTATTGGGTCAGCATGACGCGTCTTGTCGAAAAGAGCATGCAATTTACCTTAGCAAAAAGTTTATCGACTGTGAAACAGTACATTCACTGTTCGAAAAAAAAACTTGCTGTACTTTGGCATAGGCTGCTCGCCGACTGAGACAGTGTATGCTGGTTCATACCACTTTGTGGATTTCGAGATGGATCTGATCGAGTATGGGTTTGAGAATCCAGCATTGACCGGACGGGTTGCGAGAGTGAAAAAGAATATTGACTGATTTGTGATACTCTCAGAAAGCAATCAAGGGGTGTATCGTCTGATTACATCTCTCTGCAACCCATTGAGGATTGTCAACCGATGAAGTGTGGATTCCCTGATGAGGACATCTCGAGGTGCTCTAATCGAAAGATTGAGAGTAACCGATCCCGGAGGAGGGGCCTGACCCTGAATCCGAACGGATTCTGATGTCTGATGGGGAGGATAAGATGAATAAGGTAGTGCTTCCTGGGGCACGATGGAATGCATCAACGATGGTGACCGAGGCCGAAGCTGGTGTCCTGGGTACCGTACCGTGGTACGTACATCTGCTGGGGCACACGCCTTTCTCACTCAGAGAGATTGATTGAAGAAATGAGGCTGGCAGCCATCTGTCATGGGAAGTTATACCAGCAGCGGATGAAGCGTGCTTTTGACAGGAAGGTGCGACCTCGAGTATATCACGTAGGTGATATGGTGCTGAAAAGGATCCTTCCTCCTCAAAACGATCGAAGGGGCAAACGGACACTCAGTCATGAATCCCCAGCATGGTCAAGAAGGTTTTCTCTGGCGGAGCCTTGTGGTTAACGACCATGGATGGTGAGGATTTTCCATCCCCTGTGAATGCGGACGCAGTTAGAAAATACTTCGTGTAATTGACCCGCTGGACGAAAAGAACAAAATAGTCCAGGCAAAAAATGGGCATCCCGGCGAACCAAAAAAACAGAAAGAAAGGTTCGGGCAAAAATTAGGGATAAAAAGAAAAATGTACACCCGGCAAGTCGAAAACCTGGAAAGGCGACTTGGGCAAGAAAGGGTATCCCGGTGGACTGAAAACCCGAAAGGGCGGTCCAGGCAAAAGAGGGATTGAAACGAACAACTGCGTCCAGCATGATCGTTTGCGCTTTGGTTAAAGCATCATGGATAATACCCGGTAGGGATCAGTCAGAAACGTCTTGTTCAGAAGGCAGAAAGCGTGGAGAGTCTGAGGACATATGAGGTGTAACCGAGTTGGAACTCGATGAGATCACGGGTTTCACATTGCCATTAGGATAGATTTTTCCTTTTGAGCGCAATTACCTCTTTTCAGGAATTGCTTCCTTTTGTATTGCTCAATTTGAGCCACACACTTTTCAAATCAATAAAATGCATATTCAGTCAAATAATTTTGTTTTTGTTTTTCATTACCGCTTTGATTGCAAAAACATCCGGATATTTTTGATAAAGAATCTTGCATTTTTAACACATACAGGTTTCCTTCCAATGCATGTTTATAAGATTGAAAGCTTGAAATCTTATTTGGAAGGTTGAGTGACCCAAGTGTTGAAATCTTGACACGCCTGGGGCACGGTTTTATCTAACGATCTGTTTTGCAGGAACTGTTAGATGTTTTTCACTCACTTGCAGGTTGTGATGTGGAAGCTTTGAAACAAATCCCCATGGGAGTCCGATCAGGGACAGAGATATCTGAAGAAACGACGAAGTGACGTTGCGACACACGACGAGCCTTGATGGTAATCAAGAAGACTCTTCAAAGTCGGAAGACTGGAAAGTTTGCAATTCCCCGCAGAGTTCGATCAGGGACGAAGGAGGAACGGTGGAGAGACGACGAGAGACGTCCGACGACCTTTGGAATTAATCAAGAAGACTCTTCAAAGTCGAAAAATTGAGATTTGTATAAATCCCAGGAGTACGTTCTCGTCGAGCAAGGAGCGACCTGGAATATAAGATGATGGAGCAGAAAAGGTCCGGATGAGCCCGGGAATTCTCATTTCCCAGCTAAGTCCCTAAGCAGAATCCTGGGACTAGCTCCTCAGCCGAGTCAAGATGGTTATCCCCGGCAGGTTTACAACGGTGTTTCCTCAGCAGCCAGGCCAGAAGGTTATTATTCCCCGAGTGGAGCGGGTTCAAAGAAATATATCTCCAGCGGTTCCCCGAGTGGAGCGGGTTCAAAGAAATATATCTCCAGCGGTTCCCCGAGTGGAGCGGGTTTCAATGAAATATATCTCCAGCAGTGTTCATCCTACCTGTGGATCGGACAAGTTCCCGTAGCGGACGGATTTTTGCATCCCCAGCTGAGTTGATTCTAACTATGGATTGCGTGGGTTGTCCCCAGCGGAGTAGTATGCGGTTCCCTAGCAGGGTCAAGGAGGTTCTTCCCCAGCAGGTGATGTATTGATGTTCCCCCAGTTGAGCCTGGGGGTTGCTATTCCCCTAGCAGAGTCTCTGTGAGTGTTTCCCCAGCGGAGTCAGCAGGTATCTGTGAGGGTTTTCCCGAAGCGGAATCAGGATTGATATCCCCAGCAAGTCAAGATTGTTGTATCCCCACAGAGTGTTGGTGGTGCTTATCCCCAGCAGTTTCTCGAGTGGATTGGGTGCAAAGGAGGTTTCCCCAGCAAGGGTTGCCTATTTCCCAGCAGCAGTGTTATTCCCCAGCAGGGTGGAATTGGAGCGGTGACGAGTTCCTCAGCAGAGTGTCTCGTGCTCCCCAGAAGAGTCCCTTGAGGGGGATACCTTTTTATGCATTCATCATGAAAAAATAAGCATAGCATATTGCATAGAAAAATAAATAATCGCGTAGCATTTCCATAATTATGGAGCATTACGCAGAAGAAATCAAGCATGCATCATTGCAAGCGTCAGCTAGTCTCAAGCCGTGGTTACTGTTTGAGAGGTATTTTGCCAGAAAATGAAAGTGTTACTCCGAGTAGTATAGCCTCATGATTGGATCACAGGTATTGTCCCAGTGGTACGACACTGGAGAAGACTCTTTCCGTCGGACGGAGATGGAAAAGGGATGTATTCAACGCAACCCAAACTGTGGTTACCGCTTGAAGATTTGGGGTTCACCCAAAGGTGAAGATGTTACTCTGAGGAGATTAGCATCACAACGTCAGATCAGCAATGTTCCCCAGTAGTGCGATATTGGAGGAAATGTTCCCGTCAGACAGAGATGGGGATACAGTCAGAAGACGTTATGCGATCAGCGCGATTCAAGCCGTGATTACCGCTTGAGGTTTGGTTTTGTCTGACAGCGAAGACGATGCTCCGAGGAGTTCAGCATTGTGAGTTTGGAACCACCGTTTCTTCCCAGACATCAGTAGGTGTTTGGTCGATCATTGTTTGATGTCTGTCCGCATCATTGTTTGATGTCTGTCCGCATCATTGTTTGATGTCTGTCCGCATCATTGTTTGATGTCTGTCTGCATCATTGTTTGATGTCTGTCCGCATCATTGTTTGATGTCTGTCCGCATCATTGTTTGATGTCTGTCCGCATCATTGTTTGATGTCTGTCTGCATCATTGTTTGATGTCTGTCTGCATCATTGTTTGATGTCTGTCTGCATCATTGTTTGATGTCTGTCCGCATCATTGTTTGATGTCTGTCCGCATCATTGATTGATGTCTGTCCGCATCATTGATTGATGTCTGTCCGCATCATTGTTTGATGTCTGTCCGCATCATTGTTTGATGTCTGTCCGCATCATTGTTTGATGTCTGTCCGCATCATTGTTTGATGTCATGTCAACATCATTGTTCGGTGCCTGTAAACATCGAGTTTCCTCCCGGTCATTGGTTAATGTCTGGTCGAGCTTTTTTTGGTGTCAGTAAACATCATCGTCCGATGTTCAGTAAATGTCGAGTTTCTTCCCAGTCATCAGTCAGTGTCTGGTTGAAGGTGTACCCTCTGACGTGTTGCCCTTAGAGTGGTGATTAGTGAAGTTTCCGACTATCAGGTTGAAGCACTTATGGTATTCAGGCCAGTTTTTCGGAGTTCAGACCGAAGTGGTTTTCGGACCAGGTAGAAGAAGAGAAAATTTTCGGGGTTCAAGAAAAGCAAAAAAAGAATGAGAATCCCGAGTGGATGTGGTGTTCAGACCATGGTTATCCCTGCGTTACCATTTATTTTGGCATCCAGGTCGTCGGTTTTTCGAGTTTTTCTTCGCCGATGCTGACAGGCGCTGTTAATTATTTTCCCATCAGAGTGCAAATTGTTCGTCTGTTCTTGGTATTCAATCACTCTTCATCCTGATCATCCGAACGCCGAGGCTGTTTCGTATCGACAGGTTCACAGTGGATTGAATAGGGGCAGCTGTAACACCTCAAAATTTGCCCTCCTTTCTTGGGACTAGCATTAACATATTTGCATTTTTATTTTAGGACTTTAGGCATTTCATGTTGCATATCATGTGGTTACATTGTGCAAGCCATCTTTCCAAGTCTTGATCAGGAGATGAGGAAGTCAAGTGCAAGCCTAGGGTTTATTGACTGATCATGGCCATCTGAGGATTGGGCTGTGAATTAGGGTTTTATGATTCTCAAGGATGTTGGTCTTCATCTTGATTACAATGATACATCATCATCATCAAGTGTTGGAGCATATTTCTTGAGATTAGGGTTTTGACCGCTGGTCAACCTTAATCATCTGCATTGGGCCAATCAGGGCATAATCAGGAGATGGGGGCTATGATGTATATGAGGATCATAATGTGATTATATTGAGCTCATGGATGCTAGGGTTTCATGGTTGAGCCATTTCATCAGGAGTTTGGGGCTCAATTTGATCAGTGCGTAGCCAAATTCATCTATCTGTCAGAAAAGTCAATTGTGGTCAACTGTGCCTGGATTGATGGATTTGGAGGAGGGAGAGGGCAAGAGATACTCCATTCATGTTCAAACAAGTCTCATTTGACATTTCAAATACTCACATTGAAGGATTTGAGGTCATAGCAAAGGTTTCCAAAAGGAAAAATGACCTATGGTTTCAAGTTTCCAAAAGGATGGCAAGTTTTTGGAACGACTTCAACCCAATTTTCCCCCATCAAAAAAGCTTCAAATGGAATTTTGTTGAACATGAAAGTTGTAGATCTTTCTCTCCCATTTTCAAAAAGTCCAAGATCGTGAGAATCGGATGAACGGTTGAGGAGATATGGTCAAATTACCACCGGGCGTGCATGGCAAAATTTTCCATGTATCGATGCACACGAATTTCGTATCGATGCGTGCAAGGCAAAAAAGGGCCATGTATCGATGCACACGAGTTATGTGTCGATGCACACTGTTAAAAAGTGCCTTGTATCGATGCAAACAAGTTATGTATCGATGCATACTGTTAAAAAGTGCCTTGTATTGATACAAACAAGTTATGTATCGATGCACACTGTTAAAAAGTGCCTTGTATTGATACAAACAAGTTATGTATCGATGCATACTGTTAAAAAGTGTTATGTATCAATACATAACTCTATTTTGAGCTCTCATACAGTACCGTTCATGTCCATATTACTTCATGCACCATCTTCATGCACAAGAGTGAAAATCTCATTTGAGCCAACACACTCCAAATATCAATTGAGAATGTATGAGCTGTCAATGAGCTGTCACAGGGCTTGAGTGAAAAGGCCATTTTGCCCTTGCTTAAGTTAAACCATATTATGCTAATTACATTTGGTTTGGTTAATTAAGGTGATTAAGTGTGGATTAAGTTGAAGTATATATTCATAATCATCATCTAATCATAACAGAACCTCACAATTACCAAAGTTGGATCTCAAAACCTCTCACATTCTCTCAATTTTCATCAAGAACACCAAACCCTCAAATCCTTCAATCTTCCTCAATCTTGAACCAAATCTCGAAATTCTTTTTGCTTTGAACTTGTATCATCATGTGATAGGACTGTTTTTGCCTCTCATCATCAATCAAGCTTCGAATCATGGCTGTTCCAAGAAGCTCCATCAATGGTGAAATCGGATTTTGAGCGATAGAAGCCAAGGCAAGTGGAGTTGAGCGCATCAATCACCTTCTCGATCTCTTTCCTGCATCTGTTTGAGGAAGAAAAGCTCAAAGAGAACTGATTTCGTGGCTGCCATTCCAGGTATGTGAATTTTCGACCGTCACGATTCTCTTAATGCTTATATGCGTTAGAAAGAGCATGAGACGTAGGTTCTAAAGCTGCTTGTGGTTTAGAAAATGATTAACCATAGGAGGAGAAATCTGGAATTAAAGTTTCATATCCAAACCCTAACTCGTTCGATTCTTGAGTTTTAGGAACTTTTAGGATGAATTGAATGGATATTTGGAATGTGCTTGAGAAGACGAGTTCAATGACTATATGCATGTCCATTTCTTTTGACGTTTGATGTTCTTCGATTTTTCGATTTTCTGGAGAATTTCGTGAGGAAGACGGAGCTGGAAGGTGTTTTGATCTGAAAATCTGTTCAAATTTTCAAACTGGAGGTTTCCCTCCCGCGCCTGTTTTATTTACAATACTGCCACTGTGCAGTTTTAATTAATTTGCTTAATTCACAAAAAATCATTAACACATTGAAAAATTCATAAAAAATAGGAGAAAAATCAGAAAATTATGGAAATTTTTTCTATGACTTTGTTGACTTGTGTAGGATTTTTTTGACCTATTGGTCAAAGTTGTGCTTGGCAAATATTTTATTTGGCATAGGCTTTTCTAATGTATGTCACATTTTGATACATTTTACCATTTGGTTCATGAAATACTCATATCATAAGATAAATGGCTGAAAATTTTTGTGGTGGTTCTTGACTCATTGAGGATTATTTATATGTAAATTTCATGAATTTTTGATACCTGGTTAGAGAGCAGCAAATTCTGGAACTTAGGTGTGACAATTTGTGTCACACCTCTTGATGTCAACTTGTTGAATTTAATTGGATAACCTATGCATGTTGGAATTGGCTGAAATTTTGCTTGATGACTTGTTGATATGTTAGGATGTTGTATGAATTTTTGTAGAATTTTTCACTGCCTTTTCTAATTGATCATGATTTTTCATTTCTGGTGATTGAAATTGCAAGCTCATGTGATACATGTTGGTAGATTGATTGGGAAATCCTCATATTGTATTGTATGGCCATGAAATTTGATATGCATGAACTAGACACATGTTAGGACCTCCCTGTTTTGGTCTCATCCATTTATTTTTAGTTTTCAATGAGATATGAATTTTTGAAGTGGATGTATGCATTGATGTTGTGATTTGGAGCCTATGATTGTGTCTGTTTTTGTTGATTTTCATTGGCATGGTTCCCTTTGCCCAATTAAGCTCAAATTTGACATGGTAGACCTTGATTGACCCCTGTTTAGGTGTATTTAATTTGAGAATTTTTTGATGTGTTTTGATAGGGATTTGAATGCAATACTTCTGTTTGTATGCTTGGTGGTTCATTTAACCTCATATGGATTGTTTTGTGCATGAATTGAACTTGATGGATGATATAAACATGAGACCAATGATGTTTGCTTGTGTTTGATGTTAATTTGATGTTGGTTAATGAATACCTTGCTGTTTTAACTTTTTTCTTGCTTTTGGACCCTAGGCTTGGCCTAGTGGTCTAGTTGCTAATATTTGCTTGATTTTTCAGGATCAAAAAAGCAATGTACATGGAGAATGATCCAAATCCAATTTTGATTGATGTTGTGGATGTTTGTACACTAACATAACATTGTTTTGTAGGTGTTGGAGCTTGGGCCTAAGCCTTGGGCTTGTTTTGTGTTGTATTGTTTAAGCTGTTTAACTGTTTGCTTTACAGTTTGTCTGATTGAGTACTGACTGAGGTTGATTGTTTCCAGGTACTTTAGTTGCTCAGTTCCTTGTGAACTATTGCTTTGCTTTGCTTTGCTTAAGCAACTTACATAGAGGTATAACCTTCTTACTTCATGTAGTCTGGAGACCCGGCTGTTACCGGGCCGGGCAAATTGTCTGAAGTCCTCCTTAAGAGGCAATGATTGTGTATGTTTATTTTTAAGCCCAAGCAGGTGAAAGTCCTTCAAGTAAGGCAATTGGTGGAAGGTAGGGGTATGCAGCCTACCCCCACTATTCAGTTGAGTCTTCTCCTTGCTCCCATTACATGGTTGTAGCATTGAGATCAAAAGCCCAAGATCTTGTGCAGTGCACATTGAGTCAGAGTCATCGAGTATAGAAGGGTTCCCCTATTCTGGACCCATGCTCATTTGTCAGCTCTCCCTGGTTAGGGATATGAGCTGTGAGGTCTGATCCTCACTTCATCCCATCATCTGCTTCACCTTAGCCTCGTAATGGCAAGGTTAAGAGCAAACACAGCCTGTACAGACGATTGCTTAGGCAGTCAAACCTGATTGATTGAGCCCCTTGTTTGGCTATAGTGCGTGTTATGTGGATATCTGATTGACATGCTTGTTTGAGATACCTGTTCTCATTTGATGATATATGATTGTATGCTTGTGTGCTAGCTTCTTTCCTGGTTAGGTTAGTTTGCTTATGCAAGTAGGATAGAAAACCGAACTTAGGGTTAACGATGCATGACAACATTAGGCTCGAGTCTCAGCTCCCTAGTTGTGTATCTTTCCCCGGTTTCTGGTTAGCAATTTAGTCCCTTTCAGGGGAACTACATCGCCCTGATCCTCGTGCCAGACGAGGTATGTAGGCAGGTGGTCGTGCGAGACCACTCCGGGCAACCTTTTTCTTTTTTGTGTGTGTTTGTTTGTTATCTGACTGTGTGTTTTGGTTCGGATGCCGACGTAAGCCCAGTGATTGGCTGTCGGGCTCCATGTTTGCCCTTTTGAGTGTGTTCTGGTTCGGATGCCGACGTAATTCCATCCAGTGGTTGTCGGGCTCCATGTTTGCCATCTATTTTATTGTTTTGTATTGTTTGGCGTGCGTAAGCCGAACTACAGAGGCTCTGATTCTTGTTCCAGACAAGATATGTAGGCATAAGGTGCGATACCTTATCGAGCTCGTTCCTCTTAACCCCACCTGCGTTCCCTGTGTGTGTGTGTGATGTTTAGCAACCTTTTCTTTTCTTAGAACGTGGATCCCTAGGAGTACCTAGGACGTGAGGGGTGCTAATACCTTCCCCTCGCGTAACCGACTCCCGAACCTTTTCTCTTTGGTCGCGAGACCATGTCTTTCCAGGTTTCTCTGAGCGTTTCCTTTCCCTATCTTGGGATAAATAACGTTTAGTGGCGGCTCTGTGTGTTTTTATTTTGAGTCTCTCCGGTTGATTTTTCGCAGGATGCGACAATAAGGATAGGAGGATTCTGCAAATACTCTTTTATCTTTTCGAACGCACTTTGGCAATCATCATTCCACCTGATAGCCTGATCTTTTCTCAACAATTTGAATATTGGCTCACACGTGGCTGTTAGGTGAGAGATGAACCTTGCAATGTAGTTCAACCTCCCTAAGAAACCACAGACTTGTTTCTCTGTTCTTGGCTCAGGCATTTCCTGTATCGCTTTCACTTTGGCCAGATCCACCTCAATCCCTTTTCCGCTAACAACAAAACCCAATAGTTTTCCAGATCTCTCCCCAAAAGTACACTTGTTTGGATTAAGCCTCAGCTTGAATTTCCTCAAACGCTCAAACAGTTTCTGCAAATTCACCAAATGTTCTTCTTCTGTCTGAGATTTGGCAATCATATCATCAACATAAACCTCGATTTCATGATGAATCATATCATGGAACAGAGTCACCATCGCTCGCTGATATGTTGCTCTGGCATTTTTTAGACCAAACGGCATCACCTTGTAGCAGAAGGTGCCCCATGGGGTTATGAATGTTGTCTTCTCCATGTCTTCTGGTGCCATCTTAATTTGATTATAGCCAGAAAAGTCATCCATGAAGGAGAATACCGAGAACTTAGCCGTGTTATCCACCAAAACGTCAATGTGAGGTAATGGGAAATCATCTTTAGGACTAGCTCTGTTCAGATCCCGGTAGTCGACACACATCCGTACCTTTCCATCCTTCTTAGGTACTGGAACGATGTTTGCAACCCATGGCGGATAATTTGTGACTGCTAGAAACCCTGCATCCAACTGTTGTTGCACTTCTTCCTTTATCTTGACATCCATCTCTGGTCTTGTTCTTCTGAGCTTTTGCTTGACCGGAGGACAACCTTCTTTGAGCGGCAAGCGATGTACCACGATGTCTGTGTCAAGCCCTGACATGTCCTGATAAGACCAAGCGAAGATGTCAACATACTCTTGCAGCAATTCAATCAACCCCTTCTTCACATTGTCTTCCAAAGCAGTCCCTATCTTGATTTCTCTCTTGGCGTCCTCGGTGCCGAGATTAATCACTTCAACAGACTCTTTATGCGGTTGAATGACCCTTTCCTCTTGTTTTAATAACCTGGTAAGTTCTTCAGGGAGTTCACAGTCTTCATCACCCTCTTCTTCAGCTTGAAAGATTGGATTTTCAAAGTCGAAGCGAGCCATAGTAGAACCGTTATCAATAGGATCCGGTGATGTGCATCTGCATGAGTGATGGTATGAGCTTATGAGTGTGAAAAAAAGTGGAAACTAAACAAAACATTGCCATTTTTTTTTTGAAAAACTGCAAAAATAGAAATACAGGGAACGAAATATTTGAATGCAAAAAGACGTCCTTTATTTATGATAAAAAATGCAAGTGTCACATAGATGAGCCCTACAATGAGTCATTACACCCTGGCGGAACGTAAGACTTGGATATGCATGAATAAACAAAGAAAATTACTCCTCCAGACAAGTGGCTTGGATAATCTCCTCAGAAGACCAATTGTTGAGAACTTCACCCGGGATCCTCGAACGCACCCAGTTATCGATGTTGCAATCACTATCCCCATCTTCTTTGTTGATCGCAGAGACGAATTTGACTTCTCCTTCAACCATGTTAACGTTGGTTCCACCATGCTGGGGAATGGGATTGTTGACGACATTAGGAGGTGGTGCAAAGTTAACGGCCTTTGAATCAATGAGGTCCTGAACTACGTGCTTAAAAGCTTTGCAGTTCTCAATATTGTGGCCAGGTGCCCTAGAGTGGAAGTTATACCTAGCGTTGGCGTCATAACCCGCCGGAAGCCTGCCAACGGGAGGAGCCAGAGTGCGCAACTGCATAAGTTGTAGTTGTTGAAGACTAGAAAGCAACTGAGCGTACGACATTGGAAGAGTGTCGAAACGCCGGTCCATCGTCCTTGGCCTCGGTTGATAGGCGGGTCTGTTACCCAGTTGTTGTGGTTGGTACTGAGCTGGTTGACGATGTGGTTATTGTTGTTGTAGTGGTGATAGTTCTGAAAGTTATTCCTCCGGTTATCCCTGTTCTGATAAGAAGATATGGCACTTGCATCCCCTTCTCTCCTCTTCTGTCCCTGAATGAACGGCTTCTTCACCTCTGATGAGGATCCACCTTCACTCTGGGTCTTGTATGTCCTCAGGTAATTCTCCACCCTCTCTCCGGTAGAGACTACATCAGCAAAATTGGAGGCATTGCAACCCACCAGGCGCTCCAAATAAGGTCCTGGCAGAGTGTTCATGAACATGTTACCCATTTTCCTTCTCCAACATAGGAGGTTGAACACGGGAAGCTGTTTCTCTCCAGCATTGAGCGTATTCTCTGAAGCACTCGTTGCTTTTAAGAGACAGATTTTGAAGTTGAGTTCTGTCCAGAGCCATGTCTGCATTATACTGATACTGCTTCACGAAAGCCTCAGCCAAATCCCTCCAGCAACGGATGTGGGTTTTGTCCAGCCTCATATACCATTCCAGGGATGCCCCAGCTAGGCTGTCCTGGAAAAAGTACATAAGCAACTTTTCGTCATCGGAGTATGCAACCATTTTACGGAAATAGGCTTGCACATGGGTCTTCGGGCAAGAGTTGCCATTGTATTTGTCAAATATCAGGACCTTGAATTTCGGTGGCACTCTCACACCTGGGACCAGCCCCAAGTCAGCAACATCTACTCCCAGAGGATTCTGTCCTTCCACTGCCTTCAACCTCTCTTCCAATCTTCTAAACATGGGGTCCACACCATGACCCATACCAAAGTCTTCCTGCAGCAGGGGGAACTGATCGTCCTGATCATCATGAACGGGTTGTTGACCGGAGGTGACATGTAGGATTGGGATAGGCCCCGGTACATTGGGTCCATTAGCCTCTCCAGCT
The DNA here is from genome assembly GCF_024323335.1 of Lathyrus oleraceus. Taxonomy (NCBI): domain Eukaryota; kingdom Viridiplantae; phylum Streptophyta; class Magnoliopsida; order Fabales; family Fabaceae; genus Lathyrus; species Lathyrus oleraceus. The sequence goes on along the minus strand of NC_066581.1, from coordinate 143,122,635 downwards.
GGAGGATCAGTCACCGTCTTTGGTTGAGCAGGGGGATTCCTCTGTATCAACTGTCTGAGCTCTTGTTGTCCCTGAGCCACCCCTTGAACCACATCCATGAATTGATTCATGCGGATTTTCATCTCGGCGAACTCTGCCTGTAGGCTTTCCATTACTCTCTGTTGGTTTCTGCGGGTACCGTACCGGTGAATGCCTGGGTCAGCTATCCTGCTGATGGAACACCAAACAAACTGAGAACACTGTGGCGGTACCTGTTATGCAAGACATGCTAATGAATATGTAAATGCAATGACATGTTTATCAATTCCAAAGGTATTCTACCCCCTTGATCCCAGTCTCTCAATAGATAAACGATGTAAAAAAAAGACTAAGTCGTTGATGAGAACCAAGAAAATTCCGACTAGAATCAAGTAGAAGATATAAACCCCACAGAAATGGATAAACATGTGTGAATGATTATGAATGAAAAATGATGTGATGCAAAATGATGTGAATGTAGTGCAGTGGCATGGGAATCAGGATCGCTGTATCTGCTTGAACATCTATCAGGTTGCACTGTCTGGAGAGAAATTAAGAGCACACCAATCAAAGGTCATGGGATGGATCATGTTATCCTTAATATCAACCATCCATTTTGGTGGATTATGGTTTACACCTTATCAACACCCAAGTTTCATTGATGTTAAGGATACCTGATCGGATCAACCATGAATCAAGGGTTTGTTGCAAGTCACGAGCATGGAGTTTAGGTTAAGAACCACCCAAAAGGAGTGTACTAAGGTTTAAACCTGCCAAACATGTTCTACAAAAGGTTCCCATAGTCATAATCCCATCTTTCGGATATTATCGGAGGAACGACTACTCGTATTCCAAAAATATTCTCAAGAGAGACTCTTATGAGTGTAGTATTGCATAACAATCGTATCAAATCTTACACTTGAATGACTTTCGCACTACGTCCTACGAATAGGCCAAGATGGGTTTGGTAAACTAAGGTCCTCGGCTTCTAAGGTCTATATTGGAAAAAGTAATGTCTAACCACAACTTACTTGTGTGACATTATTGATCTCAACATGACCTCCACCAAGTGCATGGGCTTGCAAGTCAACTTGCTAAGGAATAACTCCACACAAGTCGACAAGACTATGCCATTCTCCTATCCTAAGTGCACTCGAGTTTGGATATAGAACTTATCTCACAAAGATCAACAAGCAGCCATAGCCAGCCAACAGATACAGCAATGATATGTACACAATGAAAATAAGGTAAAACAGGTAAATAAATAACTGTACAAAAGCATGAACACCCAATAAACAAACAAACTACAAAAGCTAGGAGGGACTCGCTTGGGGAAACCGGGTCCCCAGCAGAGTCGCCAGCTGTCGCAACCTGAAAAATACAGTGTGCAAAAAAACAACCGGCGAAAGAAAATGACAGAAGAGTCGCCACCGTGCGTTATTTATCCCAAAGGAGGGAAAGGAAACGCTCGAAGTAAACCTGAAAAGAGGAAAGGAAAAGACAAGCTCTCGCAGCCAAATCTTGGGTTCGGGAGTCGGTTATGCGAAGGGAAGGTATTAGCACCCCTACGCATCCGTAGTACTCTACGGGATCCATTTTTGTAGTTCTTGTCTAAAGGGTGTGAGTTTATCTTGTGTTGTTTACTAAAAAAGGGGTTAAATGAAAATGACTCGCGCGGATGTCGCATCCACTGCATACGTATCTCATCTGAAAATGAGAATCAGAGTCTTCGTAGCTCGGCTGACCTATGGGTTGGGGGGATGTGTGCTCGCTAAGACATCGCGTCTTATGCCTACATATCTCATCTGGAATGAGAATCAGAGCAAGCTGTTAGTTGTAAATTTACGTGTCGGGTTTTTGTTATCGTATCCACAGGGATTGTAAGATATCACCGTCGTTCGATGGTTGTATTAATCTTAGCTTAAGTAACAATAGGGTTTTGGTTGGTTGTCACGTTATCTTGCATAAAAAGGTAATAAATTGCGGGAAAAGTTTTGGTTTGAATAAATGAGATATATTGCCAAAGTTAGGGTTCGATGATCACTTTGCATGTATTTGTTCGGTCAACAATCATATAAACTCCTTTAGATGATAAATCATTTCACAAAGTCCTCCCAATATGTTTCTCTCGAACACACATTGTGAGTTTTCCCATTTTGATCCATTGTTTCTCTCGAACACAATCTATCAAAATGACAACTTTTTGGTTCAACCTTATGGTGAACAAAATCATTCATTACTATCTCTAGCTAACAAACAAGATTGGATGAAAACCTAGGTCAAGAGTTAGTAAACATCTCTCGATCATAAACCAACACAAAGAGTTTTAAATAGAAACAAAGTTTTCATCATATATTCACCATTAAAGAGTTTACACATGAAGATCCTTACATTTACACACAAAGCTAGTAATCACCTACATCTAACCTTGACAAATGGAGGACTTAGCTACTCATTTTCATGGTAGCTTGGTCGGCAAGTTTCGGAAGAAGGTTGATCAACATCCAAGTCGGATAATCGAGATTGGATGGGAATCCACCTTCTTTTTGTAGAAGATGGTTACAAGATGAAGAGAAATGAAATCTAGGGCATAAAATCTCTCAAGAACAATGCTGTAAAATATCTCTAAGAAAGTACAAAAGTGGAAAAATTAGGTAAAACTAAGGTATGGCTCTAAAAAGTGGCACTTGCTACTTATAGAGCTGTACTGGGCTGTCATGCTCGCTAGGCGAGCAGAATGGCTCGCCTAGCGAGGGTCTAATTGAGGCACCTGAGGCACCTGCGCCCAGAGACACAGTCTATCTCAGACTGTCATGTTCGCCTAGCGAACAAACCTTCGCCTAGCGAAGGACACGCTTCAACCTTCGCCCCAGCGAGGTTGAAAGGTTTGGCTACTAGAATCCTCGCTGGGAACTCGCTAGAGCCTCGCCTAGCGAGTGAGTGCTGGCTGCGCTTTTCACCAAAACAGGACGAACTCGCTACCACCTTCGCTAGCAGCTCGCCTAGCGAATTTATTGACATTTTACTGGAGCTTTTCGCTGGGCGCTCGCCTAGCGAGTGCTTCGCCACAGCCCTCGCCTAGCGAGCAGGCTGATGAATGCTTGTTTTCTTTGGTTCCTTTGCCAACTTTCTTGTGTCTTCATTTTCAATTATTTCATGCCTTCTTCCTGCACAATAACACACAAATCAAAGGCACCAAGATCGTTTATCAATGTAATGCATTTCATCTAAAACAAATGTGGTTTTGACAATTTAGCAAGGAAATAGAGTGAAAGATACCCTTAATTGATAGCTCAAGTAAGCACTTTTGGGTATCTAACAACTCTCCCCAACTAGATTCTTGCTTGTCCTCAAGCAAAGTATGCCTCTTGAATGACAATAGGATTTGCATTAAGAAAAAGGTTTCTCCGAAGTTGGATAAAACGGCTCAAACACAAGCGAATCAGCATATACAGGTGTCCAACGGTTCGAATAAAATAATACACAAGAACTAAAACTTAATAGCTTATGCGAAATATTTATCTATCTACAACAATATTATTCTGAATGAATCACCATATCTCTCCTCTTCGAATAAGGAATGAAGAATTTACGCGTTTGCAACCGCGGGAATAATCTCACTCTCTAACAAACAATGAAGAAATCAAATAGATTCATACAATGTCTAACAATCATAAATGGTAATGTGGAAGCATAAAGATCACTAAGGGCTTTTCGGTTGAAGCTTGGTTAGGTTAACAAACAAGGGTCATTTCTAAGGCCATTGAAACGAAAGTGCCGATGCAAAAGAGACATTCACAGTATATTATTCACACATCTCGACTTTGTTTCATTTGTTTCTTATTTGAAACCTTCACAACTCATATTCCACAACTCAATTTTTATTTTTCACTATTTTTCTTCCAAGCAAGCATTCATTTTCATTCTTTCTATTTTTGTTCTTTTCTTTCACATCATAATTACAAAACAGATGTTTCTTTTCTACATTTTTTTTTTCAATGCTTGCTCGGTTTTTCATTTCTTTTTTCAAGAGTTGTGGTACTTACCGATTCTCCCCAACTTATTTCTTACCCACCCTAAGTGAATGCTCTTAACTTTTTACGGCAAAAGAACAATAATCAAGATTTTCCGGGTTGTAAAAAAAAAGATTTTTGAAATCTCGCTTTATTTCAAGCAGAGATTCAACTGTTTAAGCTCAAAGGGGTTAACGAATACTCTCTCTGCTCACAGGTAAGTTGTTTTTGGATGTAGTTGTGCTCGAAAGAAAACAAGTGCCTTGATCATTTCTAATTACTTCCACATATTCAAAATAATAAAAGACAAAGCATGAATCAAATGAATCAACAAAACTTATTAGAATCCAGCATTTAAGTGTACAATGGAGGTTTCCTCACAATTTGTGGTTTTAAGTCCTAGATGAAACATTCATTCAATTATGTTGCAAAAAGACAATATTCAATTTACCAAAAAGAGTAAAGTTCTTAATGCATTCTAAAATTCTAGCCGGAGGTAACCATGTACCTTTGCCTCATTCACTTGTTTATTCTTATCATTGCCATCCAAGCTCGGATGCACCTTCATTGGGTACTTCTTTGAGGAGCAACCAATCTAGAAGGTTTGCCACTCGATCAACCAAAAATTTATTAAACAAACAAAATTAAAAACATAAATAAATAACATTAACTAAAAATATAAATTTGTTCATGGGGGACAAAACACCCCAAAAGTACAAAACCAAAGTCAAAATACATAATCCGAAAATACAAATAGAAATAAACATAAAAACTGAAAAATACAATAACTTAACCCTCTAAGGGCTCAGAATCCTCCTCGCTACCGGCTTCAGAACCGGTAGCCTCATCATCCTCAGCATCCTCATCATCATCAGCTGCAACACCCGAAGACGCACCAGTGCCCGCCCCCTCACCATACACAGGCCTGTCCGCAGGCCAGTTGGCGTTAAGCAGAAACTGCTCACGCGTCATCAAGGCATGAGCACCACTTCCCTGCAGCTGTAACCGCTGCATAGAGTCGTGCATATCTAACATGGCTCTCTGGGATGCCGCCATCCATTCAAAACTGTAATCACACACAACTCGTAGGTAGGGATCAAGTCCAGGAGTAGAAGTACCAGGACTATCAGAAGCCCGGGTACTCTCTGTAGCTGCACTGCCTCTGGCATTCTTGGCTCTACAATATTTGGCCACGTACCGGTCATCGATAGGTGGCGGGATCCTTACCTGACCCCGAGACGGAAGTCTCACCCTTGCCTGAATGCACAAACTCATGATCAAGCACGGGAAAGCTAAAAGACAATTCACACGAGCCCCCGACTTTAGCCCGCTCTCGATCACGGACTTAAGCTCATTAGCGATGATCCTCGCCACATCGATCTGGACGTTGGTGAGGATAGAATGGACCAAATGTGCCACTGGGATCGGCACTGTAGAGGTGTGGGACTTTGGCTGGATGTTTGTTAAAACCAAAAGCAGTATCAGTTGAGCTATGGGAGTCATGTCCTCCCTGTGATACCTCATTGGAACCCCAGATGGGTTCAGCTCAACAGATTTCCCGCTTAAAAGCAGGGCGGCAGAAATGGCAGGAACATCCCGGTGAAGCCGTAGGTCAGTGTGGTATGTGTCCCTCTTTTCAGCTCCCAGCTGGAGCGGTTCCCCAAGGACTCGGTTGATGGCATCCCGATCAAATGCAACTGGACGCCCGGCCACTCTAGATATCCAAGTAAAGGGCTCGTCGTCATCAGGCAGTGCGTTTGCATAAAATTCACACACCGTTGCTATGTCATAATGCTCCAGGTAATTAATCAACCGATCCCATTTCTTAGTGTCAATCAACCCGGCAAAAGTTCTGTTCGTGCCCTGAGGGTTGATGAGGAATCGCTTCTCCGGAAGAATTTTCCGTTTCTCCAGAGAAATGTACCTGGCGGCCTGCTTCGGGCCGACAAATTTGTCGTTATCGAACTGGATAGGTACAGACCGGGAAGTGTTTCCTCCCTTTCTTTTCTTTGACGCTCCAGACCTTGATTCCATCTGCAAAATATAAAAGGAAACAACACACACCAAACAGATTAGACAGCAAAACCATTTTTCAAAAGACTGTCATGCTCGCTGCTGCTTTGCCTAGCGAAGTGGCAGCGAACACTCGCCCCAGGGTCGCCTAGCGAGTGCTAGCGAACCTTACGGGTTGTTGGGGTTTTCAGCATGTTCGAAGCATATTTCCCAAAACCCATACTCTAATGGTTCCAACATCAGAACCTAATGATTTATCAATTAAATAACCGTTCTATGCTATTGGGGATTACATATTTACATTCAAAACCTAAAATCCCCAATTCCAAAACCTAAAATCCCAATTTGCAAAACCGAAAATCCCACATGCAAACCCAAGGTTTCCCATACCACAACTCATCCTAATTGACATTCAAATTGGAAATATAAAGTTCAAACAAAAAGAAAGTGTAGCAGGGCAAACCTTAGTTACAGTGATTTGATTGAAATGAAGTGAGCAGGGTGTGCAATGGACCGAATAGAGATGGAGTGTTAGTGAGAGTGATGCAAATGAGAGAGTGTGGAGAGCTCTGTAAAAATTTTCTCAGCAGGGTTGCAAAACAGCAAAGTTGTGTTAGGGCAAAAATGAGTGCCCTGCTGAGATTTAAATAAGTGTTGTCATGCAGCGCTCGCTGCTGCTTCGCCTAGCGAGCAGCCAGCGAGTCTGCTCACTACTGCCTCGCCTAGCGAGCAGCTAGCGAGTATGACAGCAAATGCCTTTTCAAAGGCAGCATTTTAGGTTCACGCAACAAGGTTTTAGCACTAGGAAACCCAACACAACACAACACAAAAAACAGTAAATACTTACAATGTTGGGGTGCCTCCCAACTAGCGCTTGTTTAACGTCGGCTAAGCTCGACGGTGTGATGCTCACAGAGGAGCATCAAGCGGAATTGTGCAGCTTCCGCGATCCACTTTGTTGTTTGAGCTACCGGGATCCATTTTGTTGAGCAACTTTCTCAAGGGCTTTGTTGTCTTCAAGAGGTTCTTGATGAACCTTCGATAAAATCTAATACCACCCTTTTTCTGAACTATTTGCACAACGCTCACCCATTCATCGTCGGCGATAGAACAATTCATCCCGTCCTCAACTAGTTTGACAACCTCTTTCTTCTTCAGCACCCGCATCAATTGATTCTCTTCATTTGTGGACAAATTATTGCTAATGATCACGGGTTTAGTACAGTTATCATCAAGGTACACATATTTCAAATGTGGCTCCAGTTTTGGTTCCTCCACTATATTGGTCATATCCACGCCTTCCCTTGTCTCATCATGATAGAAAAGTTCTCCGTAAGCCTCTAATTCATGCAACCATGCTTCCATCTTTTTTTCTTTAGTTTTGGTCGAAACTTGGTAGACTCCTATAAGAGGTCTTTCGGAAGGATTAGAAATATGAACCTGGTTTGCGACCTCCACTAGCTTCTCCTCTGTGGCATCGATTCGGAAAGAATCATGTTTATCATTGAGATGCTTTTTGGCTTCAAAAAGATGGAAGGCTACCTCTTCATTTTGGACCCTTACCTTTATCAAACCGTTATCTACGTCTATCATCATGCGCGCAGTTTTCATGAATGGTCGGCCCAGGATGAGCGGAGCATCATCATCCTCTTCCATATCAATAATAATAAAATCAACCGGGAAGAAGAATTTATCAACTTTGACTAACATGTCTTGAGCCACTCCATATGGTGCAGTGGTAGATTTATCAGCAAGTTGCAAAGTCATCATCGCAGGTTTGATATCAACATTTCCCAATCTTTTGATAATGGACAGTGGAATTAAATTGATGCTAGATCCCAAATCAATCAATCCATTACCCATGTAGGTGTCTCCGATGGTTACCGGTAGAGCGACTCGTCCCGGATCGGATTCCTTCCTTGGGAGGGTTTTTTGAATGATGGCACTACATCGTGCATCAAGCAAGATTGTCTCAGGTTCCGTGTGCCTCCGTTTTTTTGTAAGTATGCCCTTCATGAATTTGGCATACTTGGGCATTTGCTCCAAGGCTTCGGCAAACGGAATGTTGATTTGCAATTGTTTAAAAATACCCATGAACCGGGCGTAATACCGTTCATTCTCCCTTTTGGACGGAGCATGAGGATAAGGAAGGTTTTGGATTGGAGTAGCGCTCACTACCTCCTTTCCTTTAGCAATTCTCGAACTCCTCCATCTAGGTTTTTTCACTGGCTCCACCACTACTTCATCACTTGTATTTTTCTCAATCTCCACACTTTTTTTCTTTTCAACTTTACCATTCTTTTCGTTATTTTCAACTTCTTCCTCCTTACTCCACTCCCCCACTTCACCATCAATATTTTCCTCAACAATTTCCTCCTCATTTTCTCTCTCAACTCTTTTTTTATTCTCACTCATCAATTCCCTCCCACTTCTCGTTGTGATCGCCTTACAATACTCCTTAGGATTTGTTTGCGTGTTTGCCGAAAAGGAAGGACCGGTTTGTTGTTCCGCGAGTTGCTTAGCAAGTTGCCCAACTTGAGTCTCTAGATTTTTTATGGCCGCGTCATTGCTCTTTTGGTTAGCCATTGACATTTGCATGAATTGCGTCAATGTCTCTTCCAATTTAGAAGTTACAACCGGCGGTTGTTGAGATTGATAAGGATTTTGGGGAGGGTTTTGACGGCTAGAAGAACCACCTCCATAACCTTGGTTTTGGTAATAGTTACTTCTAGGTTGGAACCCTTGGTTCCCTTGGAAATGTTGTTGTTGATTTTGAGGGTTTGGTTGATAAGGTTGTTGTTGTTGTTGTGGTCTCGGTTGGTAGTCCCTTTGGTTTGCCATGTAGTTTACTTCTTCGAATCCCGGAGGTGGACAGAATCCGGTGTCATGCTCACCTTTACAAAGTTCACAACAATCTATTTGTTTAGCTTTTGACGGTTCTCTTAACTCTTTGATTTGTTGCGTTAAGAGTTCCACTTGTTGTGAGATGAGCTTGTTTTAGGCAAGGATGGCATCGTTCGTCCCTAGCTCAAGCACTCCCGGCTTCTTCAAAGAGTTGCCTCGACTTTGACTCTGAAGATCATTTAGAGCCATTCGATTTATAATGTCTGTAGCTTCTTCGGCACTTTTTGACAATAAAGAGCCACCCGAGGTAGCATCCAACAACGTTTTGAAGTTTGGTTGAAGTCCATTTTTGAAGATATGGATTTGAGTCAATTCATCAAATCCATGCCCTTTACATTTCCGAAGCATGGACTTGAATCTTTCCCACACTTCATTTAAGGATTCACTGGTTCCTTGTGAAAACACCGAGATGGTCGTCTTGGATTCCATGAATCGATTATGGGAGAAAAATCTTTCGATGAATTTCTCTTCTAACACGTTCCAGTCTGTCATTACGGCTGGTGTTTGATCTAAGTACCAATCCTTTGCTTTACCGAGCAAAGCGTGGGGAAATAATCGTTTGAACAATGGAAGCTCCTGAGCCTGATCCACTCCGGCAGCCAATGCTATCTCATAAAATTTTGTGAGAAAAGCAAATGGGTCTTCATGGTCCATTCCGGTGAATGGACTTCCATATAATAAATTTAGAGTTCCCGTTTTCATCTCAGCTTGCCTTCCTGTGTGGTTGGCAAACTGAGCGGTGTTCCGTGGACTATTTATGCATGGAGTAGAAATAGGTGGTGGTGGTGGCTGCTCCATGTTTGGTATGAATTGTGGTGGATTTGTGGTCGAAGAACTTTCTCCTTGCTCTTGGCGTTGTCTAGCCTGTTGCCTCCTACGTCTCGTTTTGCTATTGAGCCTCCTTGCGGTTCTCTCGATCTCGGGATCAAAAAGAAGTTCGTCCACAGGGATTTGCCCTCGCATAAAACGTAAGCTGCACACTAAACCAAACAAATTACAAGCACAAGTCAAAAATTCACAAGCTAAAACTTAAACAACCATTGCGATGCTCGCAATATCAATTTACAATCCCCGGCAACGGCACCATTTTGTTAGTTGTAAATTTACGTGTCGGGTTTTTGTTATCGTATCCACAGGGATTGTAAGATATCACCGCCGTTCGATGGTTGTATTAATCTTAGCTTAAGTAACAATAGGGTTTTGGTTGGTTGTCACGTTATCTTGCATAAAAAGGTAATAAATTGCGGTAAAAGTTTTGGTTTGAATAAATGAGAAATATTGCCAAAGTTAGGGTTCGATGATCACTTTGCATGTATTTGTTCGGTCAACAATCATATAAACTCCTTTAGATGATAAATCATTTCACAAAGTCCTCCCAATATGTTTCTCTCGAACACACATTGTGAGTTTTCCCATTTTGATCCATTGTTTCTCTCGAACACAATCTATCAAAATGACAACTTTTTGGTTCAACCTTATGGTGAACAAAATCATTCATTACTATCTCTAGCTAACAAACAAGATTGGATGAAAACCTAGGTCAAGAGTTAGTAAACATCTCTCGATCATAAACCAACATAAAGAGTTTTAAATAGAAACAAAGTTTTCATCATATATTCACCATTAAAGAGTTTACACATGAAGATCCTTACATTTACACACAAAGCTAGTAATCACCTACATCTAACCTTGACAAATGGAGGACTTAGCTACTCATTTTCATGGTAGCTTGGTCGGCAAGTTTCGGAAGAAGGTTGATCAACATCCAAGTCGGATAATCGAGATTGGATGGGAATCCACCTTCTTTTTGTAGAAGATGGTTACAAGATGAAGAGAAATGAAATCTAGGGCATAAAATCTCCCAAGAACAATGCTGTAAAATATCTCTAAGAAAGTACAAAAGTGGAAAAATTAGGTAAAACTAAGGTATGGCTCTAAAAAGTGGCACTTGCTACTTATAGAGTTGTAATGGGCTGTCATGCTCGCTAGGCGAGCAGAATGGCTCGCCTAGCGAGGGTCTAATTGAGGCACCTGAGGCACCTGCGCCCAGAGACACAGTCTATCTCAGACTGTCATGTTCGCCTAGCGAACAAACCTTCGCCTAGCGAAGGACACGCTTCAACCTTCGCCCCAGCGAGGTTGAAAGGTTTGGCTACTGGAATCCTCGCTGGGAACTCGCTAGAGCCTCGCCTAGCGAGTGAGTGCTGGCTGCGCTTTTCACCAAAACAGAACGAACTCGCTACCACCTTCGCTAGCAGCTCGCCTAGCGAATTTATTGACATTTTACTGGAGCTTTTCGCTGGGCGCTCGCCTAGCGAGTGCTTCGCCACAGCCCTCGCCTAGCGAGCAGGCTGATGAATGCTTGTTTTCTTTGGTTCCTTTGCCAACTTTCTTGTGTCTTCATTTTCAATTATTTCATGCCTTCTTCCTGCACAATAACACACAAATCAAAGGCACCAAGATCGTTTATCAATGTAATGCATTTCATCTAAAACAAAGGTGGTTTTGACAATTTAGCAAGGAAATAGAGTGAAAGATACCCTTAATTGATAGCTCAAATAAGCACTTTTGGGTATCTAACACAAGCCGTAGTTCGGCTAACTACGGGGTTATGGATTGGGTTTTGGACGAACGACGTTACTACGCAATCTACCGGATGCTCGACCTTGGGAGACTTACTCGCCTGTAGTAGAAAGAGTATGTGTTCTTAGGAGAAGAAAAATCAATGAGTTGGTAGGGTTATGGATGCTCATGCAAAAAGAGTCCTGGACGAAGGAACCTGAAAAAAACACACACAAAAACATTGCCTCCTATCGAGGTCTTCCAGCTAAGAAAGCGGTAAAAATACGGGAAAATGTAAAAGTACCACACGGATGAAGATCCGAGGTAACAGTAATTAACGGAACAAGGAAACCCTGAGATCCTTCCAAGCTAACACCATCAAAGAAAGTGAGTCAGTACAGGTAATCGGAATGAAACCTCCAGGTGGTATCCCACAAATAAAGTGGAACACCAGGCAAACCATCTCTGCAAGAGTCATATGATCCCTCACAAAACAAAACTCAACAAACAGGTTAGAGAAACAAAATAGGGTAACCAAGAGTTGTCCCCAAATCAAAATGTAACCACATGAATCATGCCCTTTCAATTCACAAAAAGCTCACAAAAAGCAACCAAGGGTAGGAGGCCTAAACCTCTTGTCAAACACATGCATCAAAAGGGTATCAAATTCACCCATAATACCTCATACATTTAGAGCATTCAAATTAAAGGCATAAAGATGATGGATATAGGGCAAACCTGATTGGAAAGCTTGATTGAAATTGAGTTGCACCCGTGAGGTTTACAAAACAATCTTTAGGGTTTATGTGAGGCAGAGGTGATTCTGTGCAGTTGAGTTCCCTTCAGGGTTTGGAGGTTGCTCTGAACTCTGTTAGCTCTTCTCTCACTATCTTTTTCCTCCAGCCAGGGTAATAGGAATAGAATGAAATTTTCTTTCACTGAAACTCTGAATTTATAACCTGATTTTTGTGGACCTGTGGGCTCAGATGAGAGAGGCCCAAGTCCAAAATTTTCTTTTATTTAATTTTTTTTTTTCATTTTTTTTTTGTTTTTTTTTTCGTTTTTTGTTTTTTTTTTCGTTTTCTGTTTTTTTTTCGTTTTTTGTTTTTTTTTTTTGAAAAAACATTCCGATTGCCACGATGAAATGCAAATGCTAAATGACCTAAAAATGAATGCATGCATGAGGTGTAAAGCGTATGCTTCCAGGAAAAATGAAGGATAAATTTTGGGGTATTACAAGACCGATTCTCACCGTACCAGACGGATTCTTGTTCAAGACCACCTCTTTGCCGATTATGACAGGCATTATCACTTCACTTCACTTCAGTGTAAATTTCTGGGTTTTTATTATATTCAATCCCTTGATACCTCGAAAGTGTGAAAGTCGTTGCTATCTTCCTTTCGGGTCTCTAGTTGATTGAATAGGGGCAGCTGTAATACCCCAAAATTTACCCTTCATTTTTTCTTGGAAGCATGGGATTTTGTTTCACATTGCATTAGCATCATACTAGGTCATACTCATTGCATACTACATCAGTGACTTGGGAAATCAATATTTGATTGATCACTCCTTACCAGAAGGAGCCCACACAAAGCAAGATTGAGAATTGGACTTCATTCTCCAAATATACAAGTCTCAAGGGTCTCAAGGTGGTCTAGGTATCTTGTGTTGGTCTACAGTCCATCAGTGGAATATTCAGAGCTCTCAGAGTGTGCATCTGCATTTAATCAGAAATTAGGGTTTCATGGCTATCTGCAACAGGAAAGGTTTGGTTGGAAGTAGAAGGGCTTATTCATGTCATCATTAGAGAAGCATCTTGGCCTAATAAGATCCACAATTATCTCACAAAGATCCATTGGCAATCAGTGCAATCGGTTCCTAGTCATTTTTGCCCTAAAACCAGGGTTTGGTATAAAATCGGTTTATTTCTGATTCCTTGGGTGAAACTCATTTCCATGGCTCTCCATATGTCCACAAGAGTCTACATACAAAAAATCGGCTCTTTATTTGAGCCGGAGGTGCTTCAATTGATCAATGGAATCGTAAATCAAACAGATTGGGAAAAGTCAACTATGGGGCCAGAAAAGTCAACTCCTGACATTTTGAAGGTGGAATCTCAAAATTCATGCCTAAGGAAGCCTACATGTGAAATTTGATCAAGGTTGGATCATGGATTCATCATTTAATCAGGAGCTGGAAAAGTTACCAAATTTGGAAATAGTTGACTTTCCATTTAAGGCAAGTTTTTATGGTTTTTGCACCCACTTTAAGCCTATATTCCCTCAAGATGCAAGCTCCATTTGAAAATTTCTCCAACATAAAAGTTGTTCCTATTGTTCCAAGATTTCTATAGATATAAAGTTTGTTTCATTTGGATTAAAATTGAGAAATTTATGTTTGGTCAAAGTGAGACATTATTTTAGAACACTTGGAAAATTTTCAAAGTCCAAAATCTGCAAAATTTGTCAAGACTTATGGGCCAGATTTCTTGCACTTCAAGGCATCTTTTGAAAACACTTTCTTCATGACAGTTGTACCTTGATATGTTCTCTTTCACACATTTTTGGAACCACCCCATTTGGATCATTGGTTTGGAAGATACACTCATCTAAAGTTGGTATCATAGGCTGAACTTTTTGACAGCATTTAGGCCAAACTGGCCCAACCATTTTGCAGCTATGGGACCTGAACTTTATGGCCATTTTTCACCTCTTTCCACTCATCATTTCAACTTGTGTTCAACATAAAAGATGTTAAACTTCATTCCCTCTTTCTACTGTTTGCATTGCCTTGCCATTTGGACATGTATTCATCAAGTTACAATGCCTTAAAGTCACCTAGTTGGTTTGTTTTTTATGCTGCACAAGAAAAATCAAGTCTAACCAAAAACGACCCACACACCACTCTTTACCTCATTTGGCCATTTGCTTTTGGTTCACTCACTTAAGCTTTGCCACAATTAGATCTTCTAATACACCTCACCTTTTGCACCACTTTTTGCATCATTTTGTCATAATCCAAACCAACATTCCAAGCCCATTAAGACACATTAGACCTACATATTTAAAGCTTCTAAAACCCTAATCTGAAAGGTGGTGGCTGTGATATTTTGAGTTAAGAAAGGCAAGGAGAGAAAGACCAATTTCCATTCCCTTTCCATTGGCACAAGTTCTTGAAATCTCAAAGCATCAAAAGAACATCTTCCCTCTCTTTCCATTCCTCCACTATCAAGAAGCAGTGGACTGTTTTCCACTAGGTAAGTCCTCTATCCCATCTTCCATGACCATATTCCATGTTTGTTCACCATGTTGTTCATTCTATTGTCATATTTATTCATGTTTACTTCATGCTATTTTCCACTATGCCATGCTTGTTTCATGCAAATTTTTGTTGTTAATATCATGCTATGTTTGTCTTATGGACCCTTCATTGAAGCATGTTCATTAAACTTTAATTTTGTAACATTAAATTTGTTGCCATATCCTTGCATGAGCCTACCTTATTGTTCGCTTTTCTACATGCTAGAGCCATTATTTTTAATAAAACAAGACATCATTGTGTTCTACATGTTTCAAACTTGAATTTTGCTTTTTACATCATCCCATTTCATGGACTATAGAGTGAGATAAGTTGGGTAGAAGTTGGAAGTATTTGGTCTGTTTTTTTCGTGAATGCCATGCTGCATGTTGTTGTTTCACGTTGCATGAAGCACAGCCATGCGTGTCTCTCCCCAGCCATCCAATCGCGCGTGGTTGACGAGATCCTAGCCGTCTGTTTCCTCTTTTGTCCATTAGTAACTTAAAAAACCCTTGACCCATTGATATATATGACATGCTGATTTAATTAATTCTTTTTCCTTTCATTAAAATGATGTGTCACGCTGGCAAATGCTTGGGCTGGGCTTAGCGCCCCACTTGCTTTCAACACCCTCCTTGCCTGGCCCATCACTATGATGCTCATTCATTCTATTTTGTTTTCATTTTTCATTTTATTTTTTCTGTTTTTCTTTTTAATTATTAAAAATATTTTATTTGTTCATAAAAATATCAAAAAATATTTTTCACTTTCCTTAATGTTTTATTTAATTTATTAATTTTTTATTTTCATATTTTATTTAATGTTAATATTTTATTTTAATTATTTATTTCAAGTGGTTCTTTTAAGCATACTTTTATTTATTTATTTTATTTTCTTGACTTAAAATTATTTTTAGGTTCTGATTTTTGGGATGAGGGTTCACCAAGGTCTCATGGTCAACCTGACCTTTTATTGGAATTTTATCTCCCATTTTTAATTTATTTTGGATTTATTTTTGACCTAATTTGCTTGGTTGACTTTTCATTTGACTTCTGTTTTATTTCAATTAATTTATATACCAATTTTCATTATTTTTGAAATCTTTTCGGGGGGTGATGATGTCCTGACCCCACCTCATTTAATTTATTTTTTCATAATTTATTGAATTAATTTACTATTTATTTGATAATTTTTAAGTTGACTTGACTTTACAGTTGACTTTTTTATGATTGATGTTTGACATAGGGATTGCTTAGGGCAATTGAAGAGATCTTTTGATCCTCCCTTGTTCATCTCATATGCCATGTATTAGAGGCCTTTCACCTTGATTTTATTTGATCCTTGCATCATTTCCCGATTAAATTATTCATTGATCCTTTGTGTGCATAGTTTCATTTGTCTGATTCATCTGATATTTTTTATACTGGTTTCTTTCATCCATGCTTCTATTGTTTGATTGATTAACATGTTTACACTTCTCATACATTGTTTAATGCTCATTCATTTCATTCTTTGATTATTTTATTTGATTATATACTTGTTTATATCTTACTTGTTTGATTAACTGTGGCCTACTTGTATGGTGTATGAGGCATATATTGTTATTGTTTGATTGCCATGTACAATCCCCATTCATTACAAATGTATCCCTCTCCCATGAATTGTATAATGTTTATTCTTTCATTCTTTATTCATCTGTTAATATAAGAAATAAAATGAACATCCGATAACCATTTCATAACAAGATCAAAACCTCGATCCAACGTCGAGTAATCATTTTCAAAACCTAACAGAACTAGCACGTATTCATCCATTCTTTTGTAAGTTGATTGCTTCATGCATCACCATTTCTCTTGTAAGTCGATTGCTTCAGGCATCGCCATCTACCTGTAAGTCGATTGCTTCGTGCATCGCCATCTACCCTTTATCCCACTCCTCTCCTTGCTCCATTCGTCGATTCTTGTTCCGTTTAGGTAGCACCCATTAGGTAGAACCTTTTGTATGATAACATAGGTAGGATTCCCTCCTTCTTTGTATGATAACATAGGTAGAATTCCCATATTCTTTTGTATGATAACATAGGTAGAATTCCCTTATTCTTTTGTATGATAACATAGGTAGAATTCCCTTTTTCTTTGCATGCTAACATTAGGTAGATGTTCCCATTTGTAAATCCTAACACTTAGGTTCACATTGCATTACAACTCTAGGGTTGAGCTTCCCCTTTCTTTTAGACCTTCCGTGCGTCTTCGATCCTGTGGCATGTCACTCCGTCCTATTGCAAAGAGGTAACTGCCAAAGACTCGATTCAGCAAGCTGCGACACCTGCTGCTACGATGTGAATACATTGCCCACTCTCCTTTGACACAACTGGTGTCCTCCTTTGTAAGTCCATGTTCAGATGGCAACCCCTATGTAGCCGAACTACGGCAACTCTGATTCTCATGTTCAGATGAGATACGTAGGCACAAGATGCGATGTCTTGCCGAGTTCTTTTTTTTTTGACTGATAACTAACAACTAATCCTTGTTTGCTTTCTCCCTTGTTGCGATTCTTTTCTCTCGCCCTCGTTGCGATCGAGACCTTCCCTTTCTCTTGCCCTAGGTGCAATCGAGACCTTTGTTTCCGTAGTTAGCTGAACTACGTTTTGCTCTGATTCTCATTCCAGATAAGATACGTAGGCATAAGACGCGAGGTCTTAGCGAGCACACTTCTCTTTAACCCATAGGTAGCCGAGCTACGAAGACTCTGATTCTCATATTCAGACGAGATACGTATGCAGTGGATGCGACATCCGTGCGAGTCATTTCCCTTTACCTTTCCTTTTAGTAAATAGTAAATTAGATACACACACACCCTTTAGACAAGAACAACAAGAGTGGATCCCGTAGAGTACTACGGATGCGTAGGGGTGCTAATACCTTCCCTTCGCATAATCGACTCCCGAACCCAAGATTTGGTTGCGAGACCTTGTCTTTTCCTTTCCTTTCTCCAAGTTTACTTCGAGCGTTTCCTTTCCCTCCTTTGGGATAAATAACGCACGGTGGCGACTCTTCTGTCATTTCTTTTTCGCCGGTTGTTTTTTCGCACGCTATATTTTTAAGCTGCAACACTGATCAATGCTTTCAGCCTCAATAGCCTTTTGTGAATCCTTTAGAGAGAACATAGGTGCCCCAGTTTTCTTCTCTTCAACAATAGACAAGGCTTGGAACGGAGTTCCAACCTCCTCCCCAGCTTCAACATAAGAAAAGGATGACAAATGGCTCACCAGAAGTGCTTTCTCTCCACCAACAACGACAAGCTTGCCGTTCTTCACAAATTTCAGTTTCTGGTGTAGAATAGACATCACTGCTCCTACTTCGTGAATCCATAGCCTTCCCAATAAATAATTGTAGGCTGGGTGGATATCTATTGCCTGGAAAGTAATTTGGAAATCACTCGGACCTATCTTAACTAGAAGGTCCACTTCACCAATGACAATTTTACGGGAACCATCAAACGCCTTGACAATCACACCACTATACCTCATTTGGGCTCCTTGATAAGAAAGTATAAATAAAAGTTGACTTTGGAAGCATGTTTAGTGATGACCCAGTGTCAACCAGCACATTGGACATAGCATTCTCCTTGCAGTTCATCGAAATGTGTAGCGCCAAATTGTGATTCATGCCTTCCTCAGGAAGCTCTTCATCACAAAAACTCAAATTATTGCAAGAAGTGATGTTGGCAACAATGTGGTCAAACTGATCCACAGTTATATCATGTTCAACATAAGATTGCTCAAGCATTTTCTGCAACGCCTCTCTATGCGCCTCAAAATTCATCAATAATGACAGCACGGAGATCTTTGATAGGGTTTGGAGCAGATGCTCCACCATATTAAACTCACTTCTCTTTATTAGCTTCAAAACTTCATTATCATCACTAGCCTTCAGTTTGATGGATTCACCAGATTGACACAGTGGAGTGCTAACTGGATTCATCACTGGAATCTCTGCTTTCTTACTGGTTGCAACATCTTTTACTTCCTTCGAAAAAATTGGACCAAACACACGACCACTACGGGTCACCTTTACAATATCAGCAATATTTACCACATATTCTGCAACTGGTAAAGGAACCTCTCGACCATTCTCAATCATCGTGGCGTTGTACTAATAAGGCACATCTTTATCGGATGCATACAGAACAGGGCTTGCTAACCGTATAACCAACGATGATACCGATCTTCTGACATTGTTGTTGTTGCTGCTATCAAACTGGATAACTACCCGCTCATGGGTCTTGAATACTGACATAATTACATTTACATCTCTCGACTGAAAAATTTGGATAAGTCCTTTGTCCATCAACCTCTGAATATCCCTCTTGACAATAACACATCCACGAGGGTTCACACTGCATATCACACAACCATCATGTTCATGCTTACAGTCACTGACCAAACAGATATCCTTATGAATTGCCACCAAAGATTGTCTGATATGGCAAACATCATAAACCTTGTACTCACCAGAACAACCATCTGCCATGTTGACAGAAGCATTACCATGAGCAGGCAACAAATTAGCTTTCACATTAGGTGCCCGGTCCTCAAAGGACACCATCCCACTCTTCACAAGCTTTTGTACTTCATACTTCAAAGGGTAACAGTTCTCTATGTCGTGGCTAGGGGCTCCCTGGTGAAAAGCACATCGAAGTTCAGGTTTGAACCACCATGGAAGTGGCTCAGGAATCTGTGGAGGGTTTCTGGGTTGAATGAGGTTCTTGAGAACCAAGGATGGATATAATTCTGCATATGACATAGGAATATGGTCAAAGGAGACCTTCTTCCTCTTAAAGCTTTGTTGTTGATTATTGTTGTTGTTGTTGTTGGTTCTTTGTTGCGGTTGTTGTTGACGTTGTTGTTGCTGAGTCAGAATAAATTGATTGTTGGAAAAAACTGGAATCACTGAAGAAACTTGATGTTAATGTTGACGAGGTTGAGAACTCTTTCTAACATGAGGCCTCCTCTGCCTCCCCACTGACACTGAATTAGTTTCCCCCTCCTTCCTCTTGGAGAAACTACCCCCATACTACTTGTTAGACGATGCTTCTTCTTTAGAAAGACGTCCTTCATGGGCTCCTCTTCTAACCTCATCCCCATATTTACCATTTCGGTAAAGTCATCGGGGCACTGGAAATCATACGCTCGTAATAAAACGAGCTCAGCGTCTTCAAGAAGATCTTCGTTATCTTCTTCTCTTCCGATGGTGGACTAATTTGGGCAGCAAGCTCTCTCCACCTCTGGGTATACTCTTTGAACGTCTTCTTATCTTTCTGAGACATAGACCTCAGTTGGTCTCTATCAGGCTCCATGTCCATATTATACTTGTATTGTTTGACAAAGGCCTTGCCTAAGTCGTTGAAAGTACGGACGCTTGCACTCTCTAACCCCATATACCATCTTAAAGCAACACCAATCAAATTGTCTTGGAAGTAGTGAATCAGTAACTGATCGTTATCCGTTTGAGTTGACATCTTTCTGGCGTACATCACAAGATGACTTAGCGGACAAGTGTTTCTCTTATACTTTTCAAAGTCAGGGACCTTGAACTTCATCGGGATTTTTACATTAGGCACTAGGCAAAGCTTAGCAACACTCTTCCCAAACAAGTCTTTTCCTCTCAAAGCCTTCATCTCTTTACGCAGCTCGAGGAACTGATCCTTCATTTCGTCCATTTTCTCATACACGTCTGGAATCTCAGATGGCTCAGAGTGGTAAATGGTGTCCTTAACACGAGGCAGAGTGTGAATAACTAAAGGTGGCACTGACATGACCGGGCTAGATATCGATAGATAAAAAAGGTGGGTGCATACCCTTCAGGCATATAAATTAGATGGCATACCCCAAGGGAGTCCATCAGGCATAGAAGGACCGGATTGGCTAGCAGCAAGTGGAACAGTCGAGGTAGCAACCTCAAAAGTGACAGTCCTTTGGTGAGGAGTTGCAAGAGTTGGTGAAGATTGATTATGCGCAGCAATGACAGACTCCATAAATGTTGTTAACTTGGAAATTTCATCCTTTAGCTCTCTGTTCTCTTGCTCGAAGTGTTCCATGATCTTCGGTTGATTAGTGCGAGTGTGGTAACGGTGAGTCAACTTGGCTGAAGCACAGAAGAATAACCGATAAGACATCTGGTGGAAGAAAACCTGTTATGCAAATGATGCATGAAATGCAATGTTTTTTTGTTTTTTTTAATTTCAAGGAACATATGAAGTACTATTTGTAAATATATAATAGTATTAACAATAATTTGATTGACCATAAAATCTTTTTTTATTCATAAATTTTGGAAGGATTACACTGAGTACAATTTCAGAAACCAAAATACAAATACAAAGAGAAAAGGAAAGTAATCATCCTAAGGATCCCCTAGCAACGATATCCGATGATCTGGCCACTGGTGTGTACTTCCTTCGAATGTGTCGAATCTCAGACTCAAAAGATGTCTTCATTTGAGCCTTCTCAAGGACAAGCTGATCAACAATCTTCTTCCAAGCACCCGAAGGCTGAGGCATATAAGAGGAAGGAATGCCCGCTGTCTCTCTCCGTCTCTTCACTGCTCGGTCTTCAAGAAGTTCAATAAGTGCATCCTTGTCTTTCAACTCAAGCTGCAATTCTTCATGCTTTCGGCTTAAAGCATGGAACCTCTCTTCCCACATATTTTTCTCTTGCTTCATCTTGGCGAGTGCGTCTTCCAACTCCTCTACATCTTAGTTAGGGAGAGTTGATGGCTCAACCACAACCAAAGACATAGGTCTTTCACAAGCATACGTCATCTTCAACTCTAAAGCTCTCTTCTTCACCCAAATAATGTAAGCTTCCAAAGCTACACAGTTGCACAGACCAAGCTCGGATCTTCCTTTCCTATGAATATTATGTCAAGCATGTATCATCATCTGCTTTAAATGTTGGGGATATTTACCCTCTTGATAGAAAAGACATTCTAATTGAGTGTTATTAGGTTTTTCTCTCAAGGGGAACCCAAGTTGACGACGAGCCAAAGCAGGGTTGTAGTTGATTCCTCATTGTGTACCAATGAGAGGCACATTAGAGAACTCACCACAACCATCAATAATATCCAAGCTACCCAATGCAAAGTCTTACCAAGCAATATCATCATTAGTGAGAGACATAAGTCTCTGAGACCACCGTAGACATTGTGTGTTCTCCCAGAAAGTAGGCGTCTGAGGCAAGTGCGAAATAAACTACTTGTAGATAAGAGGAACACAACACACAATAGTCCCACCACCTTTAGAGTTCCTTAAATGCAAAGAGAAATACATGTCACCCAATAGAGTAGGAACAAGATTCCCAATCAAGAAGATTCTAATGGTGTTAACATCAACAAAACCGTCAATGTTAGGGAACGAAGCTAGACCATAAATGAGCAATACAAAGATGACTTCAAAAGCATCCACACTACTGACTTGAGCAAAGACAATAGCTTTACCAATGAGGAGCTCAGAAGTCAACCCCATAATACCTTCTTTCTTCACCAAATGAGCTTCAATCTCAATTTTCTTCAGATGAAGAGCTTCATCTATGATATGGGACCTGAAAATCTCCTCCAATCCACTAAAGAGTACTTTGTCAGATACGGTTATTCCCAAGAGATGGACATACTCCTCCAACATAGGCACACGCTGATAATCAGGAAAAGTGAAGCACCGGTAGAGAGGATCATAGAACTGAACTAACACACTCATAATTCCTTCAACCACATCAGCATATGACACAGACAAAAGCTTCCCATGACGTTGCTTGAATTCCAAGGGATCTAATACAAAAGATGATAACTTCCTTAGCTCTTTCAAACCAGGACATCTGAAACTATACTTCTTAGTGTTCCTTCGTCTACAATCCATGGTCTGAAAATATTTGCAAATAAGACCTCAGTTCCTTGAAATTTATTTTTGTGATGAATGTCATGATGCGCGTGTATGCATGAATGCAACAATCACAAACAAAGGATCACACACAAGGTAAACACAAGCAAAGGTCAAGGGATGGATCAAGTCATCATCAAGATCAATCATTAATTTTGGTGGATTATGGTTTTCACCTTATCAACACCCAAGTTCCATTGATATTGACAAGACTTGATCGGATCAACCGAGAATAAAAGGGTTTGTTGTGAGTCACGAGCATGGAGTCGGGTTAAGAACCATCCCAAAGGAGTGTAGTAAGGACAAAAACTTGTAGATCATGTTCTAAAAAGTTCCTAGAGTCTTAATCCCATCTATCGGATATTACAGGTTAGGATGACTGACTCATTAATCCATAATATTCTGAAGAGAAACTCGTTTGAGTGTAGTATCGCGTAACAACTGTTATCAGGTCTACACCTAAACAGTCTTCGCACTACATCCTAAATAAGCCAAGTTGGGTTAAATGTTCTACGATCCTCATCTTCTCGGACCCCAAATCAGAAAAAGTAATGTCTAACCACAAATAACTTGTGTTACATTAGTAACTCCAAAAGGGTCTCCACTAAGTAGACGAGTCTCAAGCCAACTTGTTAAGGACTACTCCACACAAGTTGAACATGACTATACCATCCTCATATCTTAATTTTACTCAAGTTCAGGTTAGAACTTATCTCACCACTCAGAGACCACCAAGCACAATAGACATATTATATCATACAAGCAAATATACAAACATCAAATATACAAATATATACACATAAAAAGTAGGCTAAACCTGTAACACCCTTCTAAATACCCCAAAAATTAATTAAAATAATAAACATAAAATCAGAGTACTAGTGCACCAAGGGTGTCACACAAACATTCCACACCATAGCCAATATAACAGTCATGCTCTTTTATTTAATTTAAATATAAAGTATTTGCACAATTACGCAGCGGATAGAGATCAACTCAATCATGCCAAAACATGTAACATCACATGTAATTTAGTTCAACAACAACAACAATAATAATCAAAGTGTTCCCGCCCGATGTTACATCTATCAGAGCATGACCCATAAGAACTACTCTAGACTCCAAGCATTAGCTTCTACTCGACTCATTTCTCGTTACCTGAAAAATAGGTTGTAAGGGTGAGTTCCTCAATCAATATAATAAGCATTATAGAACAACATGTAATGCTAAGTAAATAACACATCAATTCACCCTAACCAGACTACGCATTCAGCAACGGCAATATCCGTCCCAACATCATATTCAACAATAATATATATCATATGTATAATCCTCAAACCATATTCAAC
This sequence comes from Lathyrus oleraceus, assembly GCF_024323335.1. NCBI lineage: Eukaryota > Viridiplantae > Streptophyta > Magnoliopsida > Fabales > Fabaceae > Lathyrus > Lathyrus oleraceus. The sequence continues at coordinate 143,098,546 of NC_066581.1, read as the reverse complement.
ACCAACAACACAACACAACGATTTACTCACTAATTCCTCACAATGGGAATTAGCTACAGCCCCACAGGCTATGCCATGCATTCATTATGCAATGAGACTCCATGAAATGCGGTACCGACTCTTCTCGAACATATAGTTCAAGCTCACCGATCCCTCCAGATACGGCTACTGAGCCCACTAGTCCCACTCATTGAGATCTAATGACTCACTCACTAATTCCTCACCATGGGAATTAGCTACAGCCCCGAAGGCTAGACTATGCACACTAATCATCTAGCATGCAAACATCAACAACAAATCCACACTGATTCACTCACTAATTCCTCACCATGGGAATTAGCTACAGCCCCGAAGGCTATGCTATGCACGCTAATCATCTAGCAATGCAGCATCAACAACAATTCACAACGGACCTAAGCTCACACATATAAGCCATACAGCAGTCCATTCACAACACAGACATAATATATACATTCACCTCACTATGCATGCCATCATACATCATCAACACATCATTATTATGCAAATCAATTAAACACAGTATTAGCATTCTCCACTAATACTTATACTGCTCACAACAGCGGGGTATAATCCCTATCACATCATGTGCCAACATAGGCCAGCTCTCAATTAAGCACACAACATTAAAATATCCATTTTTCCACTCTGCAACATACTATATCAATTTTTTTCCACAGCTCAAAGCTCACAGGTCGGCGCAAAGACTCTGCTCAACTGGAGGGAGTCAGCGCAAAAGCCCTATGCGTCGACGCATACAGTCGACGCTTAGCTTACTGGTCGGCGCAAAACTACCATGCGTCGACGCATGCAGTCAGCGCATGCCTCACGGGTCAGCGCACGCCGACCCTATGGTCGACCGCTCGCGCGCAGACTCAGATTTTCTGAGTTATTTCCAGGTTTCCGTCAGCTTACGTTTATCCGTTTTCCGGCCGTTTCCTCAACTACAACCATCTCTGAACAGAACAATTCGTCCGGTAAATTGGTAGCGCCGATTCAAGTTTTCAATTGGGATTCGTGCCCTAGTCTAACATTCAAGACTCACACAACTACCGATTCAATTTACAGATTTTACACAGTTTAACCAACATCAATTTCAGCATATACAGTTCCAATTAGGGCTAACTTAACGGCTTATCACTACCCACTACATATTATCCCATAATACCCATTAATCGACGATAAACCCCCCTTACCTGAGTTAATCCGGCGACTCTGTAAGCTTCAAGCTCTTCCTTCTTCAACCTTCGTTCTCTGGCTTTTTGCCCTTTTCCCTTTTCTGCCTCCTTTCCCTTTTCACGTGAAAAGTTTCTTTTCCAAAAAAATGAAATCTTTTTACTGATTCCAACTTATATATTTTTTCCAAAATAATAATAATAATAATAAATCCAAAATTCCAATTATTTAATTAAATTAATAAATTAAATATTAATTTAAATTAAATAAGTGTCTTATTTGTCTTGGGGTGTTACAACTCTCCCCCACTAAAAGAGTTTTCGTCCTCGAAAACATACCTCAAGCGAACAACTCTGGGTAAGACTCCTTCATCTTACTTTCCAGTTCCCAAGTCACGTTGCCACCTGCTGGTCCTCCCCAAGCTACTTTCACCAAAGCAATCTCTTTACCCCGCAACTGCTTCAACTCTCGATCCTCGATCCTCATAGGTGATGTTTCAACAGTCAGGTTATCTCTCACCTGTACATCATCTATTTGGACAACATGCGACGGATCATGAATGTACCTCCTCAACTGAGACACATGAAAAACCTCATGCAAATTCGCAAGCGACGGCGGTAAAGCGATACGATAGGCTACCTCCCCTATCCGCTCCAAAATCTGATAAGGACCAATAAATCGAGGTGTCAACTTCTTCGACTTCAAAGCTCGACCAACACCAGTTATCGGAGTAACACGAAGAAACACATGATCTCCCTCTTGGAACTCAAGTGACTTCCTCCTCTTGTCATGATAGCTCTTCTGACGACTCTGAGCAATTCTCATCTTCTCCTGAATCATCTTAATCTTTTCCGTAGTTTGTTGAACAATCTCCGGTCCAACCACAGCACTCTCACCGGACTCATACCAACATAAAGGTGTCCGACATCTCCTACCATACAAAGCTTCAAACGGTGCCATACCAATGCTCGAATGAAAACTATTGTTGTAGGTAAACTCAATCAAAGGTAAATAACAATCCCAAGCACCTCCTTTTTCCAAAACACAAGCTCTCAAAAGATCCTCTAGTGACTGAATAGTCCTCTCAGTCTGACCATCAGTCTGCGGATGATATGCAGAACTCAGTCTCAACTTAGTTCCTAAAGCCCTCTGCAAACCTTCCCAAAACTTCGATGTAAATCTAGGATCTCTGTCCGAAACAATACTCGACGGAATACCATGCAAGCTTACAATCTTCTCAATATACAACTCGGCTAATCTCTCTAACGGATAATCCATTCTGATCGGAATGAAATGAGCCGACTTCGTCAATCTATCAACAATCACCCAAATAGCCTCAAGATTCTTACTTGTCCTCGGCAAACCAGAAACAAAATCCATACTAATACTGTCCCACTTCCATTCTGGAATAGACAACGGTTGCATTAGCCCAGACGGCTTCTGATGCTCAATCTTCGACTTCTGACAAGTCAAACAGGAACACACAAAACTAGCAATTTCCCTTTTCATCCCCGGCCACCAAAATAACTTCTTCAAATCATGATACATCTTCGTAGCTCCAGGATGAATGCTCAATCCACTACGATGTCCTTCCTCCAGAATACTCTCCTTAAGCTCAGTAACATCCGGAATACACACCCGACTACCAAATTTCAAAACACCATTCTCATCAACTCTGAATTCACCACCTTGGCCTTGATTCACTAAAGTCAACTTATCAACCAAAAGCATATCAGATTTCTGACCCTCTCTGATCTCCTCCAGAATACCACTCGTTAATTTCAACATTCCCAATTTAACACTATTGTGAGTACTCTCACACACCAAACTCAAGTCTCTAAACTGCTCAATCAAATCCAATTCCCTAACCATTAACATAGACATATGTAATGACTTCCGACTCAGCGCATCAGCCACTACATTTGCTTTACCCGGATGGTAATTCAAACCAAAGTCATAATCCTTCAGAAACTCTAACCATCTCCTTTGTCTCATATTCAGCTCTTTCTGATCAAACAAATACTTTAAACTTTTATGATCACTGAAAACTTCAAATCTTGACCCGTACAAATAATGCCTCCATAACTTCAGAACAAATACCACAGCTGCCAACTCTAAATCGTGCGTCGGATAGTTCCTCTCATGAACCCTCAGCTGTCTCGAAGCATAAGCTATAACCTGCTTATTCTGCATCAACACACCACCTTTTGAAATCACATGACCAAGAAAACTAACTTCTTCTAACCAAAATTCACACTTCGACAGTTTAGCAAATAACTTCTTTTCTCGTAGAACTTCTAAAACCACTCTCAAATGCTCAGCATGCTCTTCTTCAGATTTCGAATACACCAAAATGTCATCAATAAACACCACAACGAACTGATCTAGATACGGATGGAAAATTCTATTCATGTACTCCATGAATACTCCAGGCGCATTAGTCACACCAAAAGGCATCACAGAATACTCATAATGTCCATACCTCGTTCTGAAAGCAGTCTTCTGAATATCCTCAGTTTTCACACGTATCTGATGATACCCAGATCTCAAATCTATCTTGCTGAACACACTCGCACCAACCAACTGATCCATCAAATCATCAATCCTCGGCAAAGGATACCGATTCTTGATCGTTACTTTATTCAGTTGCCTGTAGTCCACACACAACCTCATAGTACCTTCCTTCTTCTTAACCAATAACACTGGTGCACCCCACGGTGACACACTTGGACGAATAAACTTCTTATCCAACAAATCTTCCAACTGACTCTTCAATTCAGCTAACTCAACAGCAGACATACGATACGGAGCCATCGATATCGGTCTAGTACCAGGTACCAAATCAATCGAGAACTCAACTTCACGTTCTGGTGGTAATTCATTCACTTCTTCCGGAAACACATCAGGAAAATCACACACCACTGCTAGATCACCAATCACCAGTTTATCTTTAGCACCTAAAGTTGCCAACAGCATAAACAACTCTGCCCCATCTGCCACTTCCTCATTCACCTGCCTGGCTGATAGAAACAAACTCTTTCCCTCCTCAACCTCAGGAAATATCACAGTCTTATCAAAACAATCGATAGAAACTCGGTTAAACACCAACCAGTTCATACCCAGAATAACATCGATCTGCACTAGTGGAAGACACACGAGGTCTATCCCAAAGTCTCTACCAAAAATACTCAAAGGACAACTCAAACAAACAGAAGTAGTAGTCACTGAACCCTTTGCAGGAGTATCAATCACCATACTTCCACGCATCTCAGATATCTCTAACTTAAGCTTCACAGCGCAATCCACAGATATAAAAGAATGAGTAGCACCTGTGTCAATAATAGCTACAAGAGGAAAGCCATTAATATAACACGTACCTCGGATCAAACGATCATCTGCAAAAGTCTCAGAACCCGATAAAGCAAAGACCTTGCCTCCTGACTGATTCTCTTTCTTCGGCTTAGGACACTGTGGACTAATATGACCCAACTCTCCACAGTTGAAACAAGTTACAGTCTTCAACCGACACTCTGCAGCCAAATGACCACCCTTGCCACACTTGAAACACTTCATCTCAGCACTGGTACACTCATGAACACGATGTCCAGCCCGACCACATCTATAACACTTAGCAGGAGCACTAGAGTCTCCCCCACTAGGCCTCTTCATCCCACTCTGCTTCTGAAAACCTTTGCCAGCTGCATACGGTTTTCCACGATCCATCTGATTCTTACCCTTCCTATCAACCCTCTGCTGATAGCTCTCTGCTCTAGCCTTGGAATCCTGTTCAAAAATTCTGCAACAGTCAACCAAGTCAGAAAACACCCTGATCCGCTGATATCCAATAGCCTGTTTGATCTCGGGACGCAACCCGTTCTCAAACTTCACACATTTCGAAAATTCTCCAGCAGCCTCATTATAGGGAGTATAATACTTTGACAGCTCTGTGAACTTAGCAGCATACTCAGTAACAGTCCGGTTACCCTGCTTCAATTCCAGGAATTCTATCTCTTTCTTTCCTCTGACATCCTCTGGAAAGTACTTCCTCAGGAATCTCTCTCTGAACACAGCCCAAGAGATCTCAGCATTCCCAGCAGATTCCAACTCAGTGCGGGTAGCAACCCACCAATCATCAGCTTCTTCTGACAGCATATGTGTACCGAACCTGACCTTCTGGTTATCAGCACACTCAGTTACTCTGAAGATTCTCTCGATCTCCTTCAACCACTTCTGAGCACCATCTGGATCGTATGCTCCCTTGAACATTGGAGGATTGTTCTTCTGGAACTCACTCAGTTGACGAGCAGCTCCCATTCCCATAACATTCTGATTTCCTCCAAGTACTCCAGCTAGCATACCCAGAGCCTCAGCAATCGCAGCATCATCTCTACCTCTTCCAGCCATCTCTATTCTGAAACCCAACAAGCGAAACAATAAGTACTGATAGGGTTACACAACACCTATCCCGTACAGGGGAATTAGAATAGTTACGACTCGACACGACCGACTATGCTCTGATACCACTAATGTAACACCCTTCTAAATACCCCAAAAATTAATTAAAATAATAAACATAAAATCAGAGTACTAGTGCACCAAGGGTGTCACACAAACATTCCACACCATAGCCAATATAACAGTCATGCTCTTTTATTTAATTTAAATATAAAGTATTTGCACAATTACGCAGCGGATAGAGATCAACTCAATCATGCCAAAACATGTAACATCACATGTAATTTAGTTCAACAACAACAACAATAATAATCAAAGTGTTCCCGCCCGATGTTACATCTATCAGAGCATGACCCATAAGAACTACTCTAGACTCCAAGCATTAGCTTCTACTCGACTCATTTCTCGTTACCTGAAAAATAGGTTGTAAGGGTGAGTTCCTCAATCAATATAATAAGCATTATAGAACAACATGTAATGCTAAGTAAATAACACATCAATTCACCCTAACCAGACTACGCATTCAGCAACGGCAATATCCGTCCCAACATCATATTCAACAATAATATATATCATATGTATAATCCTCAAACCATATTCAACACCAACAACACAACACAACGATTTACTCACTAATTCCTCACAATGGGAATTAGCTACAGCCCCACAGGCTATGCCATGCATTCATTATGCAATGAGACTCCATGAAATGCGGTACCGACTCTTCTCGAACATATAGTTCAAGCTCACCGATCCCTCCAGATACGGCTACTGAGCCTACTAGTCCCACTCATTGAGATCTAATGACTCACTCACTAATTCCTCACCATGGGAATTAGCTACAGCCCCGAAGGCTAGACTATGCACACTAATCATCTAGCATGCAAACATCAACAACAAATCCACACTGATTCACTCACTAATTCCTCACCATGGGAATTAGCTACAGCCCCGAAGGCTATGCTATGCACGCTAATCATCTAGCAATGCAGCATCAACAACAATTCACAACGGACCTAAGCTCACACATATAAGCCATACAGCAGTCCATTCACAACACAGACATAATATATACATTCACCTCACTATGCATGCCATCATACATCATCAACACATCATTATTATGCAAATCAATTAAACACAGTATTAGCATTCTCCACTAATACTTATACTGCTCACAACAGCGGGGTATAATCCCTATCACATCATGTGCCAACATAGGCCAGCTCTCAATTAAGCACACAACATTAAAATATCCATTTTTCCACTCTGCAACATACTATATCAATTTTTTTCCACAGCTCAAAGCTCACAGGTCGGCGCAAAGACTCTGCTCAACTGGAGGGAGTCAGCGCAAAAGCCCTATGCGTCGACGCATACAGTCGACGCTTAGCTTACTGGTCGGCGCAAAACTACCATGCGTCGACGCATGCAGTCAGCGCATGCCTCACGGGTCAGCGCACGCCGACCCTATGGTCGACCGCTCGCGCGCAGACTCAGATTTTCTGAGTTATTTCCAGGTTTCCGTCAGCTTACGTTTATCCGGTTTTCCGGCCGTTTCCTCAACTACAACCATCTCTGAACAGAACAATTCGTCCGGTAAATTGGTAGCGCCGATTCAAGTTTTCAATTGGGATTCGTGCCCTAGTCTAACATTCAAGACTCACACAACTACCGATTCAATTTACAGATTTTACACAGTTTAACCAACATCAATTTCAGCATATACAGTTCCAATTAGGGCTAACTTAACGGCTTATCACTACCCACTACATATTATCCCATAATACCCATTAATCGACGATAAACCCCCCTTACCTGAGTTAATCCGGCGACTCTGTAAGCTTCAAGCTCTTCCTTCTTCAACCTTCGTTCTCTGGCTTTTTGCCCTTTTCCCTTTTCTGCCTCCTTTCCCTTTTCACGTGAAAAGTTTCTTTTCCAAAAAAATGAAATCTTTTTACTGATTCCAACTTATATATTTTTTCCAAAATAATAATAATAATAATAAATCCAAAATTCCAATTATTTAATTAAATTAATAAATTAAATATTAATTTAAATTAAATAAGTGTCTTATTTGTCTTGGGGTGTTACAAAACCCACTAAGGACTACTCCCCAGCAGAGTCACCACTTAGTTTTTGTAGCGGTAAATTCATGACCATCAAGCTATGGATAAACTTGACGTTGATAAAACCAGAGTCATCGTCGCGCTTTTTTTGTTTCCAAAGGAAAAGGGAAAAGTACGAACAAAACCCAAAGATAAGAAGTTTTCAAATCAAAACTAATAAAATGCCAGAGCTTACAGGTAAGGGGGTTGGTTACATAGAGGGAAGGTGTTAGCACCCAAAGTGTCCTAGGTACTTTTAGGGAGCCCTTTTTTATGTGTGTATGTGTTTTTGGTATAAAATGATGTTTGAGAAAATAGAGTGTGGGGATGAGAAAAGAATTCATTCATTATATTTGTGTTTGACAAGACCTTCAGACTTGTGCCTACGTACCAACATAAAAATGAGGGATGAAAACCTCGTAGTTCGTGGTAAAAATTTCAAAGTTGGTGAATTGCTTTTTAAAAATTTAATTGAGAAGGGCATAGAGGGCCAAAGGTTTGAATGAAGTTTTTAGTTCTTTTTGTCTTTTGAAATTTGAAGTTAATATGATTAGATTTATTTACATGTTTGATTTAAGGAAAAGAAGTTCAAAAATTCAATGGCATAAGGCCAAAGTTTCTACTTGAAATAAGGTCTGAGTTTGAAATCACAAGCAAAGAAAGTTTTTTTGAAAAGAAGGGGAGATATTTTGAAATTTAAGAAGTGGGAGGAGATGAAGAGACTAATCCTAAGCATAAAATTAAAAGTTAAGAGTTGAAAAGATCTGACCAATGGGATCCAATCCAACAGACAAGAATGTCATATAGAAACCCACTTTCCCTTTGGACTTTGAATCAAACAATAATCAATAAGGCAATTAGCAATATCAGACATCATGAAGATCAAGGCATCAAATAAAGATAGCCACATCCAAGAAAGCAAATACCATAGCTAACAGTCTTCTTTGTCTTCTAATGTATCAAATGAAATATTCCTTGATCAACTCAGAAGAAAGCATCATACACAAGATCAAAATAACAATTTACACCAAGACAATGTAGCAGATGAACTCAAACACATCCCAATACTTGCATCAGATGAAGGCTCAGTTCATAATAATTTGATTTCAGAATGTTGGCATTGGCCAAATCCTTTTTGCACAGGGAATGTTGCCTAGTTCTAAGTCCAGAAGTTCAGATCAAGATCAACAGTCCACCAAACATTTTTTAGGGTTTTTGTTGTTTATTAGGTGTTTTAAGGTCCTAATACCACAAACAAAATCAAAAGGCACAAACAAAATATAATCATAAGATATGGCTCAAATGAGCAAAGTGAAAATGACATAAACATAAACAAGTTAAATGAAATGTAAATGGCAATGAATGATAAATGACTAAAAATTAAATTGAATAAAGTAAATGACTTGAAAGTAAAGCAATATTAATAAGAGTTAGTCAAATGTTAGTCAAGATTAATTGAATGTTAGTGGTGTTTTTGCTTTTTAATTGATTAAGTCATTCTTTGGAGAACACTTAACCATCTATTCACAAGCATGGATCCTTGAACCAAGACATCTTCCATAGGAAGGAAAAAAGGAAAAGTTTCCACATAATACCATGAAAGATGGGAGACTTACGATCTCACTTACTAGAATGCTATGCCTTTAGGGTCAAATTTAGCTCTATGTTAAGCAATCGTAATTGGACTTATGTAGAAGTCACAACTATCTGAGGTCGGGCAATAACAATTTAGGTGTTAATGTATGTTAGAAATTTGGTATAATGAGTCAAACTCCTAAAACATACCACACACTAAAAGAAAAGATCAAGAGGGATAGACCTATCTCATCCATACTTGTATTGGTTCATCTTACACAAGGTCATTGATGAATCAATTAGCCTTAGGATATTTGAGATTTCATTGGTCAATGAAAGGAATAGGGGAGAATAGGGATGAAGATGAAGGGGGAGGGGAATGAGAGAAACACAAATTGGTCATGGGAGGAATTTTATCAAATTAAAATCATTCATTCATTTTGGGAGATGAAATGTACATTTCATCAATCCCCAAAATCCAATGATTTTAATCCAACAAAATTCAAATCAACCTTGACCAATGTCCAAACAAATAGTCAAACATCACAATACCATAAAAATGACTCAACATAATTTTTACATAATTAATCAATTAAAAATCAATTTAAAAATGCATTAAAATACAAATTAGTTTGGTCAAAACCTAAAACTTCTTCAAAACACCAAATAAATGGCCAAGAGATTTATCCTAGGTAAAACAAGGTCAAAGAACCTTAGACAAAAAATTCATTATTTTTGAAAAGTCATAAGTAATTTTAAATAATTAAAAATATGCACAAAAACATTTAATTCATGAAAAATATCAAAATTAATTCAAAAAATGATTTTAATTCAGAAAATGAAAGAGAAAAATATTTAAAGATTTTTGGTGAAAGTCCCATATTTTTTGGATTAAAAATGAAATTATTATGAATTAAACAAAGTAAAGCAATTAAATGAAAAATCAGAAAATACAAAAAAAAACAAGGGCCATCAGATCTCCCTCATTAATTGAGGTGGCAGATCTGATGGCCAAAATGCGCGTTCCATCATGCACCACAGTCAATGCGTGTGCACGCGTGATAATCAGAAGCGAAGGCTAGGATTAGAAGACGGGGAGAAGATCTGATGGTTCAGGACATTGCCAACACATCACCGGAGCAAGGGCTTCGGTTGTCTTCTCTGGTGGACCTCACCAGACTGGTTCACCACCAAAATGAAAAACAAGGGCATGAATTTAAAGAAAAAATGCTCAGGAGCTCGAATTTAGCCTCAATTTGCTCAAGTTCCAAGTATATAAAAAGATACAGGGATTTGAATTTTGAGGATCATGAACTGAGTTGCTTCGATTTGACCTCAATGTAGGCAACAAGATTGAGTTACTTTGACGTCAAATCGAAGCAACTCAGTTCATGATCCTTAAAATTCAAATCCCCATATCTTTTTATATACTTGGAATTGAAGCAAATTGAGGTCAGATTCGAGCTCTTGAGCATTTTTTCTTTAAATCCAGTCCTTGTTTTTCATTTTGGTGGTGGTTGGTGGTGGACCAGTCTGGTGAGATCCACCGGAGAAGACAACCGGAGCCCTAGCTTCGGCGATGTGTTGGCAATATCCTAAACCATCATATCTTCTCCCCATCTTCTATTCCTGGCCTCCGCTTCTGATTACCACGCGTGTACACACATTGACTGTGGTGCATGATGGAGCGCGCGTTTTGGCCATCAACTATGCCACCTCAATTAATGAGGGAGATCTGATGGTCCTTGTTTTTTTGTATTTTCTGATTTTTCATTTAATTGCTTTATTTTGTTTAATTCATAATAATTTTATTTTTAATCCAAAAAATATGGGACTTTCACCAAAAATCTTTAAATATTTTTCTCTTTCATTTTCTGAATTAAAATGATTTTTTGGATTAATTTTGATATTTTTCATGAATTAAATATTTTTGTGCATATTTTTAATTGTTTAAAAATACTTCTGACTTTTCAAAAATAATGAAATTTTTTGTGTACTTGGCTTGTCTTCAGAAGCTTGTAGAAGGTGATTAGGATCAAAGAGAGGCTTGGACTCTTGGAGTTTCAATCTCAAAATAGAATGAGATTTGAAACTCGATTTTCAAATGAAAACCTTCAAGATTATCCTTTAATGGTGAGGGTTTGGATTGCAGGTTCAAAGCTTGGGCACGAGGTATTCAATTCTGAGCCATGAGGGTTGTATTTATAGCCAATGTGATTCATTTCCACACACTTCCAAATTTTGCCAAATTTAGTAATTCTCATTGCATGCTTGCATGGGCGTGTGTGAGGCCCATTAAGTGGTGTATTCAGGTCCAAAAATGCTTGTGTATCATGCTGAAATCATGTATGTGGCCATGCATTTGAATTTGAAATATGAAGGTGAAATCCATCCAATTGGTCCCTTGAAAAGAACCCATGCGCAAGTCCTTCATTCTTTGGCCAAATGAGGTCATCTTGGACTTTTTGGAAAGGTGAGATCAAGGGAACAACTTTCATGTTGAACACTTTTCCATTTAAAGCTTGGATCATGGTGAATTTTGAGGTGGAAGTTTGAAAATTAAACATATTTGAAAAAAGTTTAAGTACCAAGCCAAATATTCACTTCTTCCACCTTGAATAACTTTTGCTATGGACTTCAAATGGAAAGAGTTCCTTCATCAAAGTTGTAACTATCTCAAACCTCTTCAACTTGGTCACTAGTTTGACCTTATTTGAATTTGGCATGAATGAGTTATGCATTTTAGAAGTTGAGGAAAATCACTTGTTCAATGGTAATGGCCCAAAATGACCTATAATGTTTCCTCTTGGCACATGCATTTTCAAGTTGAATTTGAACTTATTACAAACATAAAAGTTGAAAAGGACATATTGAATTTGATCATGGAACTTGAATGGATTTCATATCATAAAAGTTGATCAAGTTATGATCTTTGGAAGTTGACCTCATAACTAGGGTTCAGACAAATTGACCTATAATCTTTCACCATAAAAAATGACTTTCCAAGAAAAACTAGCTCTTGACTTCAACATGAAAGTTGTTTGTAATGTCATAAGGAGTAAATTTTTGCTTGGAATAATTTTCATATGAAAAATATTGTAGGAGATAGGGTCTAGGGAACCCTAGTTTTGACCAATTGACTTTCTCTGCTTAACCAACATGAACCAACTTGCAAACTTGTCATTCTCTTGATATATTGGACTCATGGAGGATCATATATGAGTAAGATGATATAATATGAAGTATACCTTGATATATTTGATCAAATTTTGAAGAAACTCGTTGAGGAAGTCATACAAGATACCTAGATGAATTAGGGCTTCCAAGGCAAACAAGCTTCAAACTCTTGATGAATTCTTAATCAAAATGATATGTGAAGACCATGGGGATCCATGTATGATGTCTAGAACCAATGTTAACCATCTCTTGATTTTTCTCCTTGCATTGAGGGTCTTAAACCCTAGATATGAGCTTGATGGAGCATGGGTGAACACACACACTACCTACAAAAGTAACAAAATATACATAGACATATTTTTGGAATTTTGGTTATTAAATAATGAAAAACAAAGTATGATACAATCAAATATGCTTGGTGACCTCTCCCAATACAAACCCAATGAATAAGGGGTAAGGAGGATACCAATGTGTGATCCAAAAGCCAATGCAAATGATGAGATAACATGATGGATCTTAGGGTCAAAATTGGGGTCTTACAAAACCACCGAAAATATATTTATTCCATTAATATGATTTTTGAGTTTGGTTCGTGTTACAAAAATTCAGATAATCAAAAGATAAACTATAACAATCCAATCTATCTTCTTCCTTTCTTCTTGACAGGACTTGTTTGCAACTAACTACCACCACTAAACTTTGATTTTTTCCCAATATCTTATTATTAAGCTTTTGATGAATTCAAATCTTGATAAATTTCTCAATCTTCACTCAATATTGAAATTATAAGCCTTAAATATTTCTCTTCAACAATTTGACAGGTCCACATAAAAACTCCATTACCACGGAGAAAAGCTCCTTCTTTTTTTCCTTATAGAAATTTCAAGCCCGTGAAATATCCAAGACCAAAATACCTCTTTGCAAAAAATTTACACACTTCAATAAACAATTAGATCTATAATGTTTCCCCATAATTAATCATCACACACACACGAGAATGTTTTCCATGAGCATGATTAAGATGAAGATTTGAGAGAGAAAGAAATTGTGTTTGCAAAGCTTTTTCTAACTGAAAAATTTGATCTCTTATGAAATGAGGAAATGAAACCCATATTTATAGGTGCGAGAGATTATGCAAATTAAATGAGTAAAAAGGAACTAAATGAATCAATTTAGTATTTACATGACTCAATTCAATTAGGGTAGTTGACCTGAGTCGAGTCTAAAATGAATCAATTCAAATTAGCATCCTGAATCAACTCACTACCCTTACTTAATCAATTCAATTTGGAATTTTAGTCCGCTGACTCGATTCATGCAAACAGAACCAAAATCAACTTTAGAGGCACATTCATGAATCGATTCATGAAGTCCTTGACTCGAGTCAGAAGTTACAAAAACCTTTAAATCAAATAGGGAACGCTTCTGAATTGATTCAAACAATTATGACTTATAGTCAACTAAACATAATGTATGGATAACTTTCTTTAACATGTGTTAGATGATTTTAAGCAGGAAAGCTCAAAATAAACAATAAACATAAAACAAAGTATCAAAATAAAATAAAAAAATCGATATGTGGATAAAGGGCAATTTCAGAAATGTCTCGTCCCATCATCCTCACAAAATTATCCTTTCAACCCTTGAATATGGATCTCCCAGGAAAATTAACCAGGGTTATCAAGGACCAACGGACAAACGTCTTGGTGCAGTAAAAAGATAAAACATTATGATGGTTAGGTAAAACCCTAGCCACTGGCATATAATCTCTAATGCCATAATCAGGCTCCATTTGTTGGGTGTGATTTAAGAGGGAGCCACATTAAGCACCGTAAGAACCTTCATCGGGAAGGGGGAAAATAGAAGGCGTCCCCCGACCTCGTGAATTATGGGTAAGTATAAATAAAAAGAAGTAATGGAAGAGGAGTCATAGGCGGCTATTTGTCCCTCTTCACCAAAAAGCACACCTCCAGAATAACTTCTTTTTCATCAGAGGAAGAAAATACAAGTTGTTAATAAAGGGACGCTATTTGGTATTGTTGGTGTAGATGGACCCAAATTACCTTACATCATTGGCCTTAGGATCGAAGGTGTCCATAATCTTCCAGTTTCTTGGGAAAATAGAAGGAAAAAAGAAGTCATTATCACTACCACCACTGCCATCACTATCATAATTAAGAGAAATCTCACAGCTACCAAACATACATAACTCAAATAATCTAAAGTCAATAGTCCCATCAGGAGGCCTAACATTCCTATAATAATATGAATGAATGCAAGAAAAACTGAGGAATGGGGGTCTGAAGTATATGCACTCTAAAAATCCCAATGTAGAAGATTTAAGAATAATGCAAGGAAAGATGCAAGATGAGAATGAAAATGTTCGATTTGTTTGATAAAAAAAACTCATAATATGCACTAAGGAGTTGGCCAAATATATCATTAAAGCCTTTTTTTTACCAGTAACCATGTTTCTCAGTTAATAGGTATGCAACTTGTAAGATATGATATTGTTAAAGAGGTTTGGGATCACTTGGGACGTTTGTATAATCAGTCTAATTTTGTAAAATGATATCAGATGGAAAGCGACATTATAGATTTTCAACATAATGATATGAGCACTCATAAATTTATTCAACTATGACTAATGTATGGGATTGGCTCTTATGGAATCGGCTAAATTAAAAGTTGTCAAAATATACATTGATCAAAGAGAAGAACAACATTTAGTTCAATTTTTTATGGCTCTTCATGGTGATTTTGAGGGTCTCTATAGAGGTATTGTACATCGTAATCCTCTTACCAATGTTGACTTAATTGTTAATGAATTGTTGTCAAAAGAAATTAGACCCAAAATTCACTCTCATTCACATTCAGAAAAAAATTGTATACCTCCTCCATATGTCTTTGCTGCTCCTTTTAACAAAGAAAAACCTCAAGGGAAGGTTATTGTTGGTAATGATGAATGTGTTTTTTGAAAAGAAAAAGGGCATTGGAAAACCCAAAAATTTTGAAGGCAAAAATGATTTTTTTTAGGGCTTTGTCATCCAATGTTGTTGCTATTGCACCTTCAAATGTTGTTCCCATATCTGTTGGTTATGGTATTGGTTTTGCATACCCATCTGAGAATAATTCAAAGGTATTTGATCTTGTTGAGTAATTTCAAAGGTTTCTTGCAATTGAGCCAAATGTTTTGTATGCCCCATCTATTAAAGGTTTGACCCCTTCTAGCTTGTTGGAGACATCTTCTTCCATATTTATTTTTGATTATGATGCATCACATCAAATGTCATATGATCATATATCAATTGTGTCCTTAAATATTGCATCATTCATGTCAGTATTGACGGCTAATGGCACTCATATACCACTACCAAACATTGGTTATGTCTCCACAACTAACTTATTTTTATATGATGTTTATTATTTTCATAACATTACTTTGAGCCTTGCTTCTGTTAGTCAATTGTGTGATTCCGGATACCCACTTGTGTTTTCTTCCACTTCTTATCATGTGCATGATCCATAATCAAAGAGTTATATTGGGATAGGATGCAAACATAGGTACTTTATGTTTTAGATGTGTTGAGAGTTCCAAATAATGCAACCTCAATGTCTACTTCGGCTGTTGATTTATAATCTTTTTGCTTAATTTCTTCTTCTAGTAGTTTTTATTTATGACATTATCTCTTTGGACATGTTTCTTCATCCAAATTAAATTACTTGGCTTCTACTAGAGCTTTAAGAAAGTGAAAACTATTGATATTTTTTATTTTTATGGTTGCAAACTTGCTAGATTTTATGATTTGCCCTTTAATAGAAGTATTTACGTTTCTAATGCACCTTTTGACTTAGTTCATTCTAATGTGTGAGGTTCATCATCGATTCTAACCAAAAGTGAATCTAAATTTTATGTCTATTTTATTGATGACTATACTCGTTATTTTTGGGATTATCTTACGAAAAAGCGTTTAGAATTTTGTGGCATTTATCACATGTTTCGTGCAATGTTTAAAACTCAACATAATGTTGTT
The DNA here is from genome assembly GCF_024323335.1 of Lathyrus oleraceus. Classification (NCBI taxonomy): domain Eukaryota; kingdom Viridiplantae; phylum Streptophyta; class Magnoliopsida; order Fabales; family Fabaceae; genus Lathyrus; species Lathyrus oleraceus. The sequence goes on along the minus strand of NC_066581.1, from coordinate 143,082,003 downwards.
ATAAAGTGTTTTCACTGTGATATAGGTGAAAAGTATACTTCTAACAAATTCTATGAGTTGTTTGCTTATGATGGTACTATTCACTAGAATTCATGTACTGATACCCCTCAACAAAATGGTGATGCTGAAATAAAGCATCATCATATTGTTGAAACTACTTGTTCTCTTTTGTTTTTTGCTTCAGTTTCAAGTGAGTTTTTTGATGAAGAAATTCGTAGAACTATCCATGTTATTAATAGAATTTATTTATCTATCACTTCTGGTTTGTCCCCCTTTGAAGCTTTGTATGGTTATACTACTGGTTATTCTTATTTAAAAGTCTTTGGTTCTACCTGTTTTGTTCCTCCTCTATAAGTCGAACATAGTAAATTATGTCTTCTTTCTGCAATATGTGTTTTTATTGGTCATGGGGATGGTAAAAAGAGTTATCATTGTTATAATCCTATTAATTAAGAATTGTATGTTTCTTGTCAAATTGTGTTTCTCGAGCACATGCCATTTTACTTTCTTTCTTTTGATTCTAATACTCATATCAAGTATGAGCTTGCTCATATTTGTCCTTTTTTCTTTGATGATGATATTTCTAGTGATTATAATATTGAGAATTTCAAGGTTGATATTAATTCTACTATAGATACAAATGTTTCATCTGTCCCCATGAATATCCAACAACGTCTTGCAATTGTTGATCCTACTACATATACACCCTCTCATTCTCGTTATCCTTTGTGATCATAAATCTACTCAATTTACTGTTTTTGTTTATGAAATTTATTCTCCTTATTTTTACTCTTTTCTAATCTCCATTCATAATTTGTCTGATCCATCTTCCTATAAAGAAGTTATTCTTGATCCTTTTTTGTAGCAGATTATGATAGATAAGCTTGTTGCTTTGCATAAGATATATACTCGGAACTTGATACCTCTTCCATCAAGAAAATATGCTACTGGATCTTGTTGGGTATACAAGATCAAAAAAAATTCTAATGGGTAAGTTGAGCGACACAAGGCTCATCCTATTGCTAAGGGATTCTCTCAACAATATGACATGAATTATGAAGAAACATTTTCTCCAATAGCCAAGATGATTGCTATTTATATTCTTATTATTGTTGCATCTATTTGCCAATGGAATATTTATCAAATGAGTGTTAAAAGTGAATTTCTAAATTGTGATCTTTAGAAGGAAGCTTATATGATACCTCCACAAGGTATTTATCATAATCAAGGAGAATTGTGTAAGTTGAAGAAATCCTTATATGGTCTGAAATAAGCTCCAAAAGCTTGGTTTGAAAAGTTATCCAATGTAATTACATCTCTTGGCTTCCGCTCTAATGATCATGATTCAACTTTATCTCTCAAGATAAATTCTCATGGTTGTATTCTACTATATTGAGTGTAGTTTAGTCTTTTGATACTTTAGTATATATACTTTTTTATTGCTTTGTATTGTGATACTTTTCATCATTCTTAATAAAACACTAGTCACTTTTTCTTCTCTCCTTCTATGTGAATCTCTAATGTTAATATATCCAAGCATATTTAACGTGGTATCAAAGTCTGCTTAAGGACTACAATATGGACATTTGACCTAAACCCACAATAGGCATGAAATCGAGTGTTAATTATGTATTTGTTTTGTTTGAACTCTCACATTGTTTAGATTTTCAGACCGTTAAATATATAAATGTGCGAGGATAGCCTCACCATTTGAGTCAATTTTTGGGATTGAGATCCAAACATTTTAATAGTCATGGCATCATTTAAAAGAGGATTGTGTCATTCTCAATGTAGACGAGCATTTATAAGGTTGTGATTGGAACAATAAAACAAGGGACGAAAGATATATTAATGAGAGAAGTTGTAGTAAAAATGTGTATTTTTTTATATCGGAATACAAGAGAAGTTGAGACGAGAGAAGAAATAACACGTGACACACACCTTTTTCTAATCTCTTCACATCTTTGAAGAAAGAGGATAGAAAACAAAACAATTACATTCTTGACGATTTTGTCCTTCTTTTATACTTAATATATGAGGTACATTTATTTTTGAGTATTAATTTAAATAAAATAAAAATATATTTGAATGAAAATACTTTTGTTTGTTTAATTAATTAAATATTAAATAAATAAATTTTTATTTGATTAACTATTAACTAAAAATGATAATTAAACTATATTTATATAAAAATAAATAAATTACTAACATAAGAATACTTTAATCATTTCAAAATTAAATACACTTTTTTCTTTTATTTCTCTCATTTAAATCTACTGTATTTTTTTTCTTCTCTTTTCACATCTTTTTCAATTTATTCTCTTTTTTCAATCTCTCCTTGTAATCAACCATACTATAAGAGAGTTATCAGGTAGTTTGGTTTAGATGGAATATTCTACCCAAAAAAAATCACAAATTTATTTGTTATTTTAATAAATCTAACATTATTATAATTTATTTACAGATACATTTAATTAAATTGTATTAAAATAAATATTTGTGATATTTTATGAAACAATCCTAAAAGTGATACTATAATTTACTAATAATAATATAATCAATTATATACAAAACTATTTTATATATACTATATATGCATCATTTTTTAAAGTAAAAACATTAATTATAATTTATTTACTATAACTTTATAGGCAAGGGGAGCGGTATCTAGAACATTTATTAAAAAATAAAAAAAGAGGAGAGAGAAACTAAAAACAAAGACAATTGTTAAAAAAAAACGGAAGAAGATAAAAAGCAAACTCGTCGAGTGTTGTGTTTGTTTTTTGCAATAATAAAAGAAAACGAACGGTGGTGATAGGCCTTGTTCTGTAATCTCAATCGCTCCTCCCTCCTCTCTTTTCCAGCGTCCGATTCCTTCTCCATTATCACCGATCTTACACACGCTCGCGCCAAATACAAATTCAGGTATAATAATATTAAATAATATTACTATTATATCCCTCCAAAAACTCCATAACACAAACCTCTCTTCTCTAGGGTTTCATTTCACTTTCTCATCGATCTGTTTCTAGGTTTACAATTCTTCTATTTCGCTATGTTTGTTAGGGTTCCGACGATATGTCCGAAGCTCCAGCGAGTCCTGGCGGTGGAAGCCACGAAAGCGGCGAACATAGTCCTCGTTCTAACATCCGTGAGCAAGATAGGTTTCTTCCTATCGCCAACATTAGCCGCATCATGAAGAAAGCTCTCCCTGCTAATGGCAAAATCGCGAAAGATGCTAAAGAGACCGTTCAGGAATGCGTCTCCGAGTTCATCAGCTTCATCACCAGCGAGTATGTTGGTTATGTTATTAATTATTTTTTATTTTCTTTTTACCTTTCATTCGTACAGTGATTTGATTGTGATTTCGATTTCGATTTCGTTGAATTGGAATTGTGTAGGGCCTCTGATAAGTGTCAGAGAGAGAAGAGGAAGACTATTAACGGCGATGATTTGCTTTGGGCGATGGCTACTCTAGGTTTTGAGGATTATATTGATCCTCTTAAGATTTACCTTACAAGATACAGAGAGGTGAATTTTATATCAATTTACTGTTTTTTCAATTTTTTAGGGGTTTTACTTTACAAGCTTTTCTGGTCCCCGGTGAAAATAAATGAGAGTTGGGTCCTCTGACAATGTATACAGAGTTATTTTGAAGTTTTATTGCTGTTGTGCTTTTTACTGATGGTAATTTTTTCATTGCTTTGCCGTGGGTTGGTTCGATTGGAAATGTTTCAGATGGAGGTAATTTCAAATCCTTTCTTTTGTTGCTTGAATATTTTGTGATTTTGTTTTGTTTTTTGCGTATATCTTTGTAATGGTTTTGCAATTTGTTTTGTTCCAGGGTGATACAAAGGGCTCTGGCAAGGGTGGAGACTCGTCTGCTAAGAAAGATCTTCAGCAAGGTTCTAATTCTCAGGTAAAAAACATACATGGATTACGCGTGTTTTTATTGTTGGAGAACACAACTACAAAGGGAAATAAAGAACAGAAAAACAGTATCTGATTTTGATATATTTTGTTGAAATTGCAGCTTGTTCATCAAGGTTCTTTCTCACAAGGTGTTTCTTACACAAATTCTCAGGTAACACTACTCTCTTAAATGCTAGATTGTGTTGAATGTTAATAAAAGAAATTGCCATGGTTGTTGCTAAAACTACAAATTGTAACTTCCATATAAATAAATATATATTGTTCTTGACTTTACATCAATAATATTTCCCCTTACTAACACACTAATGCATATAAATATTAATCATGATGATAGAAATGTTGATAGAAATAAAACGTGACTCACTTATGCTTCAATTTCACAGAACTCTATATGTTTAAAATCCTCCCATTTTCCATAAACAGTTTTCCTAGTTGGCCTTTATTTTAATGTTTCACACATTGTTTATCTACCCCTAGAAAAAGGTCTTTGTTACCATTAATGTGCCTGATAACTCACCAATGGGTTAGCTCCTTTTGGTTGGTAGCACACATCAATGCACCCATTAAAGAAAGTTGTGTGGGCTACAATGTATTGTTTAGGTTCAAATCAACTATTTCTTTATCTTCTCTGTACTCTCTCCTACTTTCTTAAGCCTCTTTTTTGGCTGAATTGTGATTATTTAGTTTGTACTCCATCTATGAAAGGCTGTTTTTACGTATCTTCTTGTGCTTTGAGGTTGTTTGAGATTCTTCTTTCCACATGAAATATATAAACAATTAAAATGTCAACGCTGCCATATGGTGCCTGGGCGTTCTAAACATTCTTTTACAATATGCATTAGGATTAAATGCCGTTTAGTGGTTCAGACTTGATCAAATTTTATTTTTTTGGCTAGTCAGGCTGGGTGTGAATGGGGATAATGTACGTGCTTTATTTCTGGCCTATTTTCTGAAGCACATGGGACAGGTCATATGATTAGTAACTTATAGTTGCTCGAATAAGTAAATCAAGATATTTTTTGAAATTTGTTTAATGGTACTTATCATCCTGTGCTCCTTATCAGCACTTGTGCCAAGGCCACTGCCACACCTGAAAATAGTGCTTCAGTTCTGCCCATCGCTATGTTTGGGAGGCCTCAAAATACATACATATACAGGAGTCAATTAGAACATCAAAATCAAAATACACATAGAACTTAGTCAAGTCCCTGCAATCTATGGGCTCTGTATGGAATCAGAAAAGCCACCATGGAAATCATCACAAAAGAAAATCTATGACCCCAACAAACTACTCAGATGCCTAATATCCAGCAACCATTATCAGCAACTTAAACCACTGTTAACCATGCCACTATGTGCAGCCTTGCTGAAGCACAGAACCAGCAAAAAATCTGCAAATCCAAAATCTGCTCCAACATTTTGAGACACCTCCCCTCACTCACAACTAGACCCAAATTCAGAAATCCCTTCAATGCACTGTACTAATGCTAGAACTCTGTCTGGGCTTCTATGGACACGAAGCTCATGGTCATATCCTAATTTCCAAAACGGCCAATTTATAATTTGTGAACTCCAATTTTTAACTGATTTACCATTGAAGTCTAGAAGCCACTGTTAGAACTAAATTTTTAGTGTGGAATGATGGTTTTGATAGGATTTGTTACTCAAACCATTAAGGTTGAAAGTGGTCATGTTAATTCACATTAAACATTTTGGGATTGCTTTTCCCCACGAGTGGTCTGATTATTTTGTGTTTATGAATCAATAAAGAGAGCCTATCCTAAAATACCAGCTTATTTGGTGCATAGTCCGATTGCGTATGTACTTCACTGTCTTTAATCGACATGGAGTCATGGATCATGGTATTGCATACCGTGTCATTAGTTGGTACCGGTTCACTTGCGATACAATCTAAATTAGATATACTGTTACTCATTTTTAAAAATGAGCTTATAGATACTGGGTTTTTATTAAAACAGTTATACTGGTCCAAAGGTCATAAGATGTTACCTCTAAAGTCACTTTGACCCTTCTATTGCTTGAATTCTTAACAGCACACTCATCCCAAAAAGTTCAGTATCTGTTAACACATGTATCTTTCTGTTAGAGGCCCATGTTTGAGGAGCTATCAAACATTAAATACCGGTGTCTTTTCTATTGGGATCTGAACTGTAGTTTGTTGCCTTGTGTTGAGACTAGCCTGTCCTCTAAATCCAACTACCGAAAAGAGCTCTGTGGCTTTAACTATGCCTGCACACAGTATTTAGCATTCATTACATGGAGGTTTTTCCTCTTTTGTTTATAAATTTATATCAGTTTAAGGAATTTATGCTGATATAGGCAATGTAATGATTTTTTATATTGATATTTTTTTGTTCTTCAATCTCAGGGTCAACATATGATGGTTCCTATGCAAGGCCCAGAGTAGGTAACAAGCCAATTGACCCTTTTTCAAGGGTTGTCTGCAGTGCTGGTAGAGCTTTACAAACTGCTCTCGGCATAATTTAGTGTATTTTATGTTATAAGTAATACAAACATAAGGCACATTAAGTTCTTGTGTCCTGATTTTTTTTTAAATTAAGGTTTGTATATTATGTCTGGATTAAAATTATTATTTCAAAGTTACATTTGTAATTTTAAGTGCTGGTGCCGCTTGGCAAATGCTGAAGAATTTAGGAAGCTGATTGTATGCATAAATTGAGGTTTTTTAAAACCTTATATCGTGTACAATGGATGAAAACGGTTGAGTTTTTGAACAGTTGTGGAATTTTTATTGAGTGAGCATTTTAAATGAGATTAATATCTACTTGATTTTATTAACATTAGATTTGAAGTAATGATTTGTGTTTGGATGATTTTATTTTAAAAGTTTGACGTATTAACCTAATGTGAAGATTATACACTTTAATATATCACTTTTAGTTAGTATTTTGGATCATTGCTTCTTGATTTTCCAACATTAGAGAAATGCCTTTCGAAGACTTTCTATTTCAAAATCCAAAAAATATTTGAGTTTCTCCAAATCTTTTTGATTTTGATTTGGTGTCTAAAATAGTTAACAGCCTGAAATTCTAATAAATTTCTTCGTACAAGAATTATCAAGTCATCAACATAACAAGCACTACAAGAATTATCAAGCCATTACCATAAACAAGCATAACACTGAAGAAGTTATTATGCCTTTTCATAAGAGAGTAATCAGATTTAGATTGGGTGTAGAAGTTAAGAATGGTGGAAGTAAGTTTGGTGCTCTGTTGTCTACTGGTCTGCTTGAGTCCATAAATGATTTTTTTTTAAAAGAAAAATTTGAAACAAGACTATAGGGCTTGGGAACATTTTAAATAGACTTCTTCTAATTCTCCATGGAGGAATGCCGTATTCATGTCAAATTAGTGTAGGAATCGGCTTTTAGAAGAAGCAATGGATAAAAGGAACCTAATAGTTGCCACTTCGATACCGGGCTGAACGTTTCATGGTTATCCTTAGTTTGGCTGAAATATTTAACAAGTGAATTTTGTATCTCTATATGGTGTCATTAGCTAAATATTTTAATGTAGCTAAATATTTTAATGTAGCTAACATTCATTTCAACTTATGGATTTCTTAAACGGAGGGAGGGTGTTAAATCCCAAGTGTTGTTATCGTTGAGAGCTTTTAGCTCTTCATCTATAGTTTTTTTTTCAATTAGGGTCAGAAATAACAACATGGTGGATTATAGGTTTGAATATATTTTGTAAAAAACATTTAAATGTTCAGCGGAAATTTAAAGTAAAAGTGAATAGTAAAAGAGACGAAGGAAGAGAGAACAATATTAGAAATTTATAGAGATTTAGTCCTAAAGAAAAGACCTACTCCTCTCTCGGAGAATCGATCTTGAGAGTATCCATCAATGCATGAGAGTTTTTAGAAGGTTAAGTCCACAAACTCCCTTTTATAAGGAAATGAAATTCTAGACTAACTTTCAACCAAACAACAAACAGAGAAATAAAGTTGTTAGTCTTCACACCAAACAACGAATAGAGCTTCGAGTGGTTCGTCTCTAAGTCAAATGAAGATTTTGCACATAATAATATCGAACCAAGATGGAATTTTGAGTTGACTATTCTCCGAATCTAACTGGGGTTTTATGCGGGCTGATCACGAACCAAATCGATATTTTTATCGGACTGATCTCGAACCTACTAAGCTTTTAACCAGACTGAACTTAGAAATCAAGTGATATTTTACACCAGAATAATTTCAAACGAATAAAACTTTTGATTGAGCTGAGCACAAGAACCGTTTAAAAAAAAATTTACTAGTTATTCTTCACGAATCTAATGAGAGTTTTTCTTCAATGTCGGAGTTCACAAATCAAACAAAGAGTTATACTAATCCTCAGGGATAAACAAAATTATTTTTCAATGGTTTAGTTTTCAAACAAAATAATCGTTCTAAAGAAGAAATATTTACACAAGAGAAAAAAAATATACTCTTGATAAAAATTTAAAAATTAACTCTCAGTCAAAACAAAAATCCTCACTAAATTCAAGAGCGCTCTCAAAGCATTACGCCAAAAAATATGTGAGAAAAGAATAAATAATTGAGAGATTATGAGAGAAATTAAAAGTGAGATCTTTTCATGTTTTATGGATGATTTGAAATGATAGAGAATTTGAAAATAATACATGGACGATTAATTGAGCTAATCGATTAGGAAGTGCAAATAATCAATTATTGTTGTCTAAAATAGAAGGTTTGGATATAGAGTCGTTATCAATATTTAAGAGACTGTCATAATCGATTATAGACTCAATTATCCATTATTTAATCGAGTAGGACATATTGTATATCTAATTGATTAACCAGTTGCAAAAAGTATCATAATTAATTGAACAATTTCTTAATCATCTGCCTAGGCTCCAAAAACTTTTTTTTTTTGTTATTTTAATTGAAAAGTGACAAGCTTCTCAAAGTTTTAAGTGTGTTGAAATTTAGACATGCTACTTCCAGAAACTCCCTTGTGTCTTTACAATACATTGATCACTCAGACAAACACGATAAGACGAACTTTCACACTTTCTGTCTTTCACATACTGAATTTTTAAGTCTTGCCATTATCTTTGACTTTAGTGTTACACAAGAATCTTGTGTCTTCTTGATGAAACTTGATATATTTAAAAATTAGTTACCATCATCTGAGATGTTGGGGATTAAACAAACGGAGATCATAAATCTTGATTTTTTAAAACAAATTTCTTTAGCTTGAGTCGACAGGATAACTTGAACATCCTCATTATACATCTTTGACGGTTTGAGCTAATTGCTCGACTTCACATGTTGTCATTATCAAAAACACTTCAAGTGTTTTTGTCATCAAACGATTAGACTAACAAAGAAGTTATTAGATTTAAAATTCATTAGAAAAATCCAATATAATCAATCTATTGTGATCATCAACAATATTTAAAAAGTATGTATGCCCTAACATGGATGAGGTTGAAATAGGTCCCCTGCTTAAGATCAAATCAGACAATAACATTAGTAGTACTATTATGAAGATGAAATTTTGTTTAATTTAATATTATCGAAATGTCCGGTAAAATCCCATATTTCACATGCATTTGTACCATTTATTTTTGAAAAATACGGTAATCAATATGCATATTTATCGACATTTTTGAAATTTTAGATAAAATGCATATATGATTACCAAATATTTCAAAAATGTCGGTAAAAAACATGTTGGTTACCGCATTTTCAAAAATTATGATAAAACCATGTTAATTTCAGGATTTTTAAAAAATCCATACTTTATATAATTTTGTTTTTATTTATTTTTTAGTATGGTAAGGACCAGAGGAAGAGACAACAAGATTGCTTTTAGATTGGCTGGAAGATCAGAGAGAGCAGCTGCAGAAAAGCCATAGTGCAAACGCAAATGATACAGAGAGATGTCACATATTTGGGTGTGTAGAGTAGTCTCCACCGGTTCTCACATGAGGCGGATTGAGAAGTCACTCGCACCCCATACTTTCCACCGTATAAGAGGTAGAGATGAATAGGCATAAATCTTGATGTCGAGCCAGATGTTGTTGTTGTTGATGATGTAAATATAAAAGCTCAAGAGGATATAAAGACTCGGGTTAAGGCTCAGGCTGACACAGAGCTGGCAGCTCAAAATGACACGGAGGTGGCTGCTCAGTCTGACACGAAGGTGACGACTCACGTTGATACGAATCCGTTTGTACACATAGATGAAGAGTTACCTGAAGGGAGCATTGACCCTACCTTGCTCGTCGTGTATGTTGATCATGTGGCATTTAGATTATGGAAAGGCTAATAGGAGCTCTCACTTTTGCCTATCTTGGCTCTAGGAGACGTATCAGACACTGGTGAAGTCTTTCATGTATGAGGTGGCCACTAGGGTATACATGTTTAATCATGTGGGATATACTATCTTAACGGATAAGTCTCATGTATACGTTGATGCCTGATATATCTGTTTTCTGAGCTTGAACATCTCGAATGGCATGGAGTATCCTACTTTGACATCATTATTATATACTGCACTAAGAGAGGTCATTGTCTTTGAGACGAGGTAGATTTCCAGTTATATGAGTCTATTTCAAATATGAATATTTATTATGTTTTATTTATTTAGTTCTTATTTATTAAAGATATTTTGTATATATTTTTTTATGCAGTGTTGGATATACGAGTATTTTCCATCCATTTATGACAAACGTGGTTGTGGTCCTATCACTGATGAGTATCCATGGGCTACCATATGGAGGGATAAAAATTTATATCTAGGAGGGATTCAGGAGTATATGCAGAGTGTAAGACCCCAATTTTGACCCTAAGACCCCTCATGTCATCTCATTAACTTGGCATTAACATTGGGATCACACCTTGGTATCCTCCTCACCTATCATTCATTGGGTTTGCATTGGGAGAGATCACAAAGCATTTGATTGTATCATACTTTATTTTCTTTGTTTACTAACCAAAATACCAAAAATATGTCTAGTGTAGTCTTGTTTCTTTTGTAGGTAGTGTGTGTATTCACTTGTACCTCATCAAGCTCACATCTAGGGTTTGAGACCCTCAATGCAAGGGATCAAGTTAGTAAAGGTATACACTGGTTCAAAGCATCATATATGGATCCCATTTTTCTCCATTTGTCATTTTGATCAAGAATTCATCAAGAGTTTGAAGCTTGTTTGTCAAGGAAGCCTCAATTAATCTAGGTATCTTGTGTGCCTTTCTCAATAAATTTCTTTAGTATTTGGTCAAATATATCAAGGGATACTCCATTTTACATCATATTATGCATATATGATTCTTTATGAGCCCCAAAGAGCAAAAGAACTTCAAGTTTGCAAGTTGGTTCAAGGTTGGTTGACCAGAAAAGTCAACTAGTCAAATCTAGGGTTCCCTAGACTCTATCTCCTACAATTGTTATCATATGAAAATGATTACAAGATCAAAGTTACTCTTTATGACAATCCAAACAACTTTCATGTTGGCATTAAGAACTAATTTTGCTTGGAAAGTCATTTTTATGGTGAAAGATTATAGGTTATTTTGTTTGTGTCTTAGATAGAAGGTCAACTTCCAAGAATCATAACTTCCTCACTTTTTAGGATATGAAGGTCATCCAAGTTTCATGATAAATTTCAAGATGTCTTATACAACTTTTCTTCTTTGATAAAGGTCAAATTCCACTTGCAAGGGCATGTACCAAGAGGAAACATTATAGGTTCATTTGGGTCCTCATCATTGAACAAGCAATTTCCCTCAACTTATAAAATCCATAACTCCATCATGAAAGCTCCAAGTGGTGTCAAACTTGTGACCAAATTGAAGATGATTGAAATAGATACAATTTTGAAGAAGGAACCAAAGTCATTTGAAGCTCATAGCAAAAGTTATTCAAGGTGTAAAAAGGGGTCATTTGACTCTTAACTTAGAAAATTTTCAAGTATGTTTGATTCCTCCAACTTCAAGACCATAATTACTCATGATCCAAGATTTAAATGGAACAAGTCCTAACATCAAAGTTGTTCTCCTTAAAGGTAGCTTTCCAAAGAGTCCAAGATCATTGCATTTGGATCAAAATTGAGGGACTTGCGCATGGTTCATTTGCGTGGACCAATGTGACAACTTTTGCACTTAAATGATAATCTCTTTTGCATGCTTCCGTGTTATGATCTCAGCATCCACTGTGCACGAATTTGGAGTGGATTGCATCATTATTTGGGCCTAAGCACATGCCCATGCACCCATGCACACAACTTGCTAGTTTTGGATTCAAATTTGGATTGGTGTGAAAATGAAGTGAAGAGCCTATAAATACATGAGCATTGCATCATAAATAAATGAGAACATTGCCCAAGCACTGCCCAACACTTCCATAGCCTCCATTGAAAGAACACCTTGAAGATTTCTTTTAAAATCGAGTTTTAGTTCAAATTCTGTTTGTAAACTAAAACTCCAAGGATTCACATCCTTTTTCATCTCAAACATCTCTTACAAGCAAGAGGAAGCAAGGCCAATTGGATTTGAATCGAGATCTAGCTCAGAATTCATCACCCGAAGGTGAAGTTTCTCAAACTTTCCTTCTTTGATTCTCCCTTATTTCTCCACCTTTTTGATTGATTTATTGTTGCCTGAAGTCCTACCGATGTAGACAATAAGATTGAGTTGCTTTGAGGTTGAATCGAAGCAACTCAGTTATGGAACCTCATTTTTCAACTCCACATATCTTTTTATATAGTGAGAGTTGGAGAAATTGGAGGTCAGATTCGAGTTCCTGGCATTTTTCTCTTCAATTTGATGTATGATCCATAAATTTAGGTAAAAAAATTTATGGACCAGTCCGACAAGGGTGACCGGAGAAGATGACCGGAGCTAGGGCCCCGGTGATGCGATGGTTCAATCCAGGCCATCTGATCCGTGGCCCATGTTCTAATCTCCTCCATCCAATCTGATTATCATTCATACACATGCGTTGACTAGGATGCAAGGTGGACTTGATGCACGTGGCCATCAGATATGCCACCTCAATTTACGAGGGAGATCTGATGACCCTTGTTTTTATTTATTTATCTGATTTTCTATTTTAATATTTTAAATACGATTTTCTTATTAAATTCATTATAAATTCAATTTCAATCCAAAAAATATGGGTCTTTCACCCAAAAAAATCAAATAATTTCCTCTTCCATTTTTTGAATTAAAATTATTTTTTGGATTTGACTTGATATTTTTAGTGAATTTAATGATTTTTGACTTGTTTCTAATTGATTTTAAATACTTCTGACTTTTCAAAAATGCCAAAAAAACTTAGTCTAAGGTCTTTTGACCTTGTTTGACCTATGATAAATCCCTTGGCCATTTATTTGGTGATTTGAAGGGATTTGAGGTTTTTTCGCTTTTAAAAATTATTTTTCTTCATTTAAAAATTTAATTTAATTTGTTTAATTGTTTTAAAATTGTGTTGAGGCATTTGATTGACTTTGTGTTGACTCGTCTTTTGTTTAGTCTTAATCTTGGTTGAATTGGACTTCAATTTGATCAATACTATTAGATTTAGTGGGTTGATGAAGTTTGAACTTCATCCCTCAAAATGAATGGATAATATTGATCAAGTGAGATTCATCCTTTGATCAATTTTGGATTTTCTTTCACTTTATCTCTTCTTCTTCATCTCAATTATTTCCCAATCCATCCATGGCCAATGGCTTCTCACAAGATCAAATGCTAGTTGATTCATCAATGACCTTGTGTCAGAAGAATCAACATGAGCTTGATTGAGATAGGTCCATCCCATTTTTTTTTGTGGTATGCTTTAGGAGTTTGGTTCTTTATACGTTGTCTCTAACATGCTTTGACACAAATATTATTATTGCCCGACCTCAGATAAATGTGACTTCTACATAAGTCCAATTACGATTGGTTAACATAGAGCTAAATTTGTCCCAAAATCAATAGCATTTTTGTAAGTGAGATTGTAAGTCTCGCCTTCCTCATGGTATTGTGTGAAGATTTGATCTCTTTTCCATTTATGAGAGCTAGTGGCATACTTATTGATTTTATCCAAGTTGAAGCCCTTCTCATGAATGATGTCTAGGTTCATGTCTTCATGCTTATGAGTGGATGGTTGAGTGTTCTCCAAAAAAAAAAGACTTGAACAATTGCTTCTTCCACTAACATTCACTAACATATCTTTGTATTGACTTTATTTTTAATGTCATTTATTTTAATGCAATTTAAATTCTTGCAATTTATCATTCAATATCATTTACATTTCATGCAAGTTGTTTATGTTTTCATTCATTTTCACTTTGCTCAGTTGAGCCATTTTATTTGTGCTTATGATATATCTTTATGCTTGTGATTGTGTTTTGTTTGTGGTCTTAGGACCTTAAAATACTTAATAACAACAAAAACTCTAAAAAATACATTGGTGGACTATTGGACCTTTGCCTGAGACTTGGTTTGAACTTTGGACTTAGAGTAGGCAACATCCCTGAGCTATGGAGATTCTTGGCCAATACCATTATTTTGAGACCTTTTTTCTTGGCCAATGTCATTCATCTGTTACAAGCCTTGAGAGACTCCTTTGATTTATTTGTTATACTCATTCTCTCTTGTCTGAATTTGTTATTTTGATCTTATTGATATCATCTGATGTTTCACTATGAGCAGGGACGGAGGGAGGTATATCAGTATGGGGCCATGTGCCCCCACTATATTTTTTAAAAAACAAACTTTAATAATATATATATATATATATATATATATATATATATATATATATATATATATATATATATATATATATATATATATATATATATATATATATATATATATATATATATATATATATATATATATATATATATATATATATATATATATATATATATATAAAGAGAGAGAGAGAGAGAATTTATCAAAACAATATATTTAACCAAAATTATATATATATTAAATTAATTAAAATAATATTATTATTATAAAGATATTATTAAAAATTAGGTAAAAATAATAAAATATATAAATATTATCCAAAAATTAATGTGAGTTTTTTATTTTCAATAATTAAATCAAAATGTGTCAGATCAAATATATTTGAATTTTTTTTATAATTTCAAAATAGTTTTTCTCTAAACCTTAAAAAAATTGATTTATAAGATTTTATATTAATATTATGATCTCATAAAAAATGCATAAAAAAATATTTTTCTTGATAATAAAATTTAGAAAATTATAAAATTAAAAATTAAAAAAATTATTAAATATTTTTTTTGAGATAAATTTTATTTAAAAATAAATATAATATATATTTATGATTTAAAAATAAATAAAAACAAACTTATATATAAATATATTGCCCCCACAATTCAAAAAATTTGGCTCCGTCCCTGACTGTGAGTATGTTTCAAGGGATATTTAATCTGATACATGTAAAAGGCATTGAAGACTGCTTGCTTTTCGAGTGCTTGATTGGATTTTGTTTATCTTTATTTGATATCATTTGTTCTTCTCATTAATTGCTTGGATGATTATGCATGTTGCTTAATCAATAGTCCAATGGAAATGAGTTTTTATCCGACACTATTGTCTTGTGGATGCTTCCCATTGGTTAGATCTTTTCAACTTTAAACTTTTAAATCTTGTCTAGGATAGTCTCTTCATCTCCTCCTCTCTTTCTTTAATTTCAAAATCTCTCCCTCATTTTAAAAACTTCTTTACTTGTTGTTTTCAACTTAGACTTGTTTTAATGAGTAGAAACTTTGGCCTTACGCCAATGATTTTCAAAATATTTTCTTAATCAAATTTGTAAATAAACTTAATCATATTGACCTTATTCTCAAAAAGACAAAAAAAAAACTAACAACCTCATCTAATCCTTTGGGCCACTTTATGCCTTTTTCTTTTAAACTTTTCAAAAGAGAGCATTTAGATTTGAGTTATCTTTGGTTGAGATATAATTCTTCCATTCCATGATATTATGGGTTAGTGGCATACTTGTTGGTTGAATCCAAGTTGGAGTCATCCCTCTTAAATGTAGTAAAGTCCTCATTATAGATGGATGTTTGGTTGAGTATTCATCCCCACATTCAATTTTAAGCAAATATTTTTTCAACTAAAACACTTGCAAACAAAAAAGGGCTCCCTAGGAGTACCTAGGACACTTTGGGTGTTAATACCTTCCCTCTATGTAAACAACCCCCTTACCTGTAATCTCTGATATTTTATTAGTTTTGATTTAAAAACTTCTTATCTTTGGGTTTTGTCCGTGTTTTTCCCTTTTCCTTTGGAAATAATAAAAGTGTGGTGACGACTTTGGTTTTATTGACGTTGAGTTAACCAATAGCTCAGTGGTCATGAATTTACCACTAGAAAAATAAAGTGGCGACTCTGTTGGAGAGTAGTACTTAGTGAGTTTAGCCTACTTTTTTGTGTGTATATATATTTGATGTTTGTTTTTTTTTATATATATTGTTTGTATGATGCTCTCTGTCTGTTATGCTTGGTGATCTCTGAGTGGTGAGATAAGTTCTAACCCGAACTTGAGTGAAATTAAGATAGGAGGATGGTATAGTCATGTTTGACTAGTGTGGAGTAGTCCTTAACGAGTTGGCTTGAGACCCATCTACTTAGTGGAGACCCCTTTGGAATTACTAATGTCACACAAGTAAGTCGTGAATAGACATTACTTTTTCCGACCTAGGAGTCCGAGGAGCTGAGGACCGTAGAACAATTAACCCAACTTGGCCTATTTAGGACGTAGTGCGAAGACTGTACAAGTGTAGACTTGATAACAGTTGTTACACGATACTACACTTAGACGAGTTTCTCTTGAGAATACTATGGGTTGATGAGTCAGTCATCCTAACCTATAGTATCCGATAGATGGGATCACGACTTTTGGAACTTTTTATAACATGATCTACAGGTTTTTATCCAGAGTACACTCCTTTAGGATGGTTCTTAACCTGACTTCATGCTCGTGACTCACAACAAACCCTTTGATTATCGGTTGATCCGATTAGTTATCGTCAATATCAATGGAACTTTGGTGTTGATAAGGTGAAAACCATAATCCACCAAAATGGATGATTGATCTTGATGATGACTTGATCCATCCCGTGACCTTTGTTTGTGTTTTCCTTGTGTGTGATTGTTGCATTATGTATACATGCACATTATAACATTTATCATAACAATAAATTTTCAAGGAACTAAGGTCATATTTGCAAATATTTTCAGACCATGGATTGTCGATGAAGGAACACTAAGAAGTGCAGTTTCAGATATATGGACTTGAAAGAGTTAAGGAAGTTATCATCCTTTGTAGTAGATCCATTGAATTTCAAGCAACGTCATGGGAAACTTTTATATGTGTTGTCTACTGAAGTTGCCGAAGGACTCTTAGTGTCTTGGTCCAGTTCTATGATCCTCTTTATCGGTGCTTCACTTTTCTTGATTATCAGCTCATACTCATGTTGGAAGAGTATGTCCATCTCTTGGGTATACTCGTATCTAACAAGGTGTCTTTCAGTGGATTAAAGGAGATTATGAGATCTCAAGTCATAGCTAATGCTCTTCATTTGAAGAAGTCTGAGATCGATGTTAATATGACGAAGAAAGAAGGGATTCGAGGGTTGTAGTTTACCAAAAATTTTAAAAAGTGATGTGGTTTATTGGAAATTTTGAAAAATACCGTGGTTTACCGAAATTTTCGATAGTGTAAAACAATTTTTTTTTGAAATTTTCAGAATTTTTTTCTGAAAATTCCAGTATTTCTTCCAAAATCGTTGATATTTTATTGTAAAATTTTGATATGTTTTTAAAGATAATAGCGGTTCAAATTTAATTGAGGGATGACAAGTGTTAGGTGGTGGTTACAGCAGGTCCAGCCGTGTCTATGGTGGCAGGGGAGGTCCATATGGTGGTTATGGAAGTGAATTTGCTGGATAAGGTGGAGCTAATGGGAGGGCCTTGCACAGGCGATCCTTCCCTGAGCTATGCAGGTCGCTATGGTGGAAGCTTTAGCAAAGATTATGATCCTAGTTGGTATGGTGTAGAATCTGGCGAGAGTTACGAGGCAATGGCTCCTTCTATGGAGAGATTTGATTTAGGTTTAAGTTAGAATTCACTTTTCTTTTTGTTTTTTATAATATTCTAACAAGTATACAATTATATTAAATTTACTAACGATCAAGGAGGTGAGATGGATTAGGTGCATATATTCACCACCATAAATCCTAATCATCATTGCAACTAAAAACCTCCAATTCCATTTTTTTTAATTGAGTAAAAGTGAGGGGGTGATGTAAGGATTGGCGCACATATTAACTCCCAATCAACAATGTAAATTTAAAAAGTGCACATATGTTGTTTTATCCTGTATATGGCTGTTTACTTGATTGCAAACAAATATTTAAGGATTCAAATTATAACTATACTGACTGAAAAAAAAACTGGGTGGTAAAAGACTGTCTAACTTCAAAATATTGAACAGTACAGCAAAACTGCCGCACAGTTAATACATGGGAGATTATAACTTATAAGATTAACTTCCTCGTTCCCTTGTGAAATTGTATATTGTCATCATAAGATGAAGCACATTCCCAGTATTTCGAAGTATTTCCGGAAAGGGAATTTCAGTATAAGATAAGGAACACTTTTTTGTCAAGTTGCATAACATGACAAATTAACGAAAAGCTCTTACATTTAATCACTAACATGTACATAACTCAACTTACGTTTAGCACCTTGACCTAGTCGATTGGCTCCGCGAGTAAGAAGAGGATAACACCTGCACATGTCAAAAGCATTTTCTTGTCATCAAAATTTTAACATTACTGCTGTAGAGTGAAGAGTAAAAATCCCATCACACCTGGTATGTCTTTGGTCCTTTTTTAAGTAGATAACCAACACTGTTTAAATTATCGATGAAAGTATCCGTATCAGGTACTTTCAAGGAAATCCTATCTGCCAGACTGTATATTTCCTGAAAAGTAAACAACACATCCGTTTTTTTATCGAGGACATAAACCATTGACAGAATGCAGGGAAAAAAATAGAAAGCACGTACAGATACTGAAAATATATCTTTCTGTTCCAGCTCCGATTGCTTATTAAGGGCATTTAGAAAACGCTTTGCTTCTTTCTGTTGACTCATCCCTCCACTTCGACCAAAATCCACAACACCGTGTTCGTCAACATATTTATCATACAGGGATTCCTTCATGATTTCAACAGCATCCTGCATGATTGATGACAATGTCATTACAGAAATGACTCAAGGAATTCATGACAAGAAAAAACATGATTGTTACTTTAAATTTTATTGACAGAAAACAATGTAGTAGTTGACATACTCCACAATCGGTATTCAAAATCTATAAAACTAGTGTTACATGACTTTAAAGTATTAGTAGAGGCTAGAAATAGTTTTGGCCATGTTCCGCTATGTATTAAAACCTTACTTATGAACGAAATAAATCGATTTACTAATTTTAAAGAAAGGCTGGAAATATTTTTGACCTACTATAAGTGTGTTTCCATGTCATCTCTTTGCAAGGGTTATTAGTTGTAGAAGAGCTTTTCGTCTATATATGAATGGGGGCATTATTCTTCAAGTTGGTCTTCACGAGTTTTTATTGAAGTTGAAGAACCGAAAGATGATTAATGCTGTTAAAATTATTCAGGTCAAACTAAAATGTAATACTAACCATTGCATCTTGTGTAGTTATTTCTACTCTCAAGTCCAGCCGAGCACGAGCTTCAGCTAGCCTTACTAGACTTTCCAATTGCCTTGCTGTTATAGGAGTACCATCAGCCGAAACGTTATGATCTCTAAGTTTTAGATAAAACTTTTGTATGATGTCTGCTGCTGGCTTGGACATCCTTATTAAGAGAAATCAGAAAAGAGGCAGAAAATAAATACTGTGAAATTTCTTGAGGGAAATACTTAGACCAAAGTCAAAAGGTAGATGTGACATTGAACCACCTAGGAAAGACAAAACTTCTTGCATAAGCAATGTATTTGCGAAGAAGTTGACCGGGTAATGGAACAAAATCATTGTCTCTTCGTCTGTCAAGTTTCAACTTTGAAATTAAAGAACCAGATCTAGCACCCAAATCTACCCCTTCAGCATTCTGTGATGCGGAAGCTCTTGAATCGGAAGGTGGATCTGGTCAAGAAGTATATATTTCACTAGTGAATCTTGAATTTCCAAAATGCAGGATGCTCTAGTCTAACCAATCTAAAATATAATGTAAGAGGGAGAGATAACCTCCGCGTCGCTTTTTAGATGCCTGTGAGTGTTGGCCGGACCCAGTATGAAGCTGCAAGAAACATTTGAAACATCAATCTCTAGTACCGAGTATCAACAGAACCATAAAGAAACATAGGATAGGAACAAATGAAAAATAATAAACCAAGAAGATTGATTTGGTAGAAATGTGAAAGCATTCGGCTATTGTTTACTGTGAGAAAAGATATAACATGCAGAAAACACCCAAATATAACATGCTGAAAACACGATATGATTGCATATAAGCCATTCGGCAAACTTCTTTCCTTTTCAATATTCTTATAACTCCTCCCGCTTTTTTCTGTTGGTCTGTGTGTGTATCATGTGATATCTTCAATACATCATAAGTTCAAACCTCTTTACCAACTTAAGTTCTTTACTTGAGAAGAAGAGTAGCTTCGAGATCAAGTAATCCAAGATAAAAAAAGGAAAGGATTAACCTAGAATAATCATGCAGAAATGAAAACTACCAACAGTTAATAATTCATGTCCTTGACACAAGCAGATACATTTGTTGTGTTAACTATTAAAGAGACTACAGTTTGGAAATAGTCTAATCTAACAACTGAAAAGTTCAAACCAATAATGAAAACTCAGTAATACATTTAAGCATCATTGCTATATTTGTTATTTATTCAAATGTCAGGATGAGAAGCCGATATGCCATTCCGATCAACCATGAATAAGATATGAATGTCATGTAGTTTATGAACAAAAGTGAACATCAACACGAAGTAAGAAGACAGTAAAACTTACTGACATAATGTGCTCCGAGACTCGTTTGTCCAAAAGTTCATCAGGCTTGTCCAGCAATATGAAAATTAAATCAAAACGGGACAACAGTGCAGCACTCATTTTTAAATTTTCATTTACAGTTTTTGCCCGGCTGCGATTTTCATTTAAAGAAATTGTCAGGAGAAATTATTTGCTTGGTTACATGACTAGCATTATGTGAAGGGTGTGTTTGGAGTGGTGGTATAGGATGGAATGGAGTGGAATTGAATAATCTAGTTATATGTTAAAAAATTGATGTTACATCACTTTATTCCATTCCACGACGATGACGACAACAACAACAGCAACCAATCCTTATCCCACTAAGAGGAGACTCATTCCATTCCATTCCAATCTTTTCTTATACCACCAGTTCAAACAAACCTACGAGAAAACGGAAATAAGGGATATAAATGAACTTATGTAACTGCAAATATATACATGGATAAATATGAGATAGATTATTAAAATTAAAAACAGAATAGTACGAAAAATTGAGGGGATAATGAAGATTAAAAATGTTACTTATAATGACCACCAACAGGGTTTGCAGCGGCTAAGACAGAAGTCCGGGATGATAAACTTGCTACCAATCCCGCTTTTGCAATGGAGACACACTGTTGCTCCATTGCCTCTAGTAAAGCCTGTATTGTGACAAATTTGAAATAAGGCTTCAGTTAAGATATATTAAAGTAACCAGAAATCGATCAATAGTTACCAGAGAACAAACCTGATGCTCTGAAGACATTTTATCAAACTCGTCAATACAGCACAATCCACTGTCAGCCAGCACCATAGCACCTATCAGGAATCACAACAGTTATTCACAGAAAATAAGAGCTAATTTTTGTAAACGATCACAGCAAAATCAGTTAGACCCAATCATATCCTTATTGATAGCATATAAAAAGAACATTTTCCCCCTCTTCTCCACTTTATCCAAAAGTCATTATGTCAGACACTATCCAAGATAAACTAACAAAAATTTGCAGAGCTTAAGGAAATAGAGACAAGCACTAGAAAACCATGTCATCATTCAGCTCACCGCCAAGGAAGTAATCCATACAACTTGGCCAGAAAAGAACTACAGATAACTTAGCTTCCTGGCTTATTAAATAAATTCCACATTTATCATAAAGAAAGATTTCAACATATGGAACACAGAAGAACATCTCGAAGAAATAAACAATAAAAGGTAACACGAAAATGCAATTCAAAGACATATTCTATAAAGAATAGTATCAGTTATGACCAATAACTAGTAATCCACTAATTCCGTAAATAGTGCAGTACACATTGAGTCATGATTTCACAATTTCAATGGGTGCAACATAAAAAGAATTTAAAAGCTTATACCTGCCTCAAAAGCATAGTCATTGGTCATAGGATCCTTCACTACAGCTACTGTGAGGCCAGCTTTAGTTGTTGCGTTACCACAGACATAGATACCACGTGGAGAAACAGCTGCTGCTGCTTGTAACAACTGGCTCTTACCTAGACCAGGGTCGCCTAGAAATTTGAAATTGCAACACAACCAATTTGTAAATTTTTATCCTGTCTCCATTTTGCAAACTTCTTAATGAAGCAAGCATTTTCGACACAAATAAATCTACTTCTCCATTAGGAAAATCATTTCTGAATGTTTGATTCCATTCAAAATTGCAAAGATAACACATAACATACCTACAATTATGACATGAATATCTCCCCTCACAGGTACCTTATTCTGATCCATAGAATGCTTTCGTACACCACCAAATAATGCTAGAGTTATCCCAGCTGTCAAATTAACAGCAACCTATTATTTGATTTTCCCCTTGACTACTAATTTTGGAACATATGCCCCATATATTGACATTGAAGTGTCAAGAATGCTCTAGTCACATTCTTAACAAACAATTTCTAACAGTGCACATGCCAGCCATGAGATTAATAAGTCATGAAAGTGAACATAAGTATGACTGGCTAGTGAGATTATGAATTTTTTAATCGAGCTAGCAAGGTTATACTAACAATTACAGAAGACATAAGAAACATGTCACCAAACAAGTAACTAAAAGGGTGGACAAGGGCATGAAACTTCTGTCACTGCGGGGTCTAAAAAATATCAGGTGCGCATAATCTTAGCCTGAATGGAGAGGCTATTTCCAGCAACAGAACCAATGAACACCAGCACCAAATCACAAGACAGCAATGTTACATTGCGGCATTGCTCTAAGGCTCGCCCTCTCACTAAACAAGCGACTAAGGTTATTACACATATTTCATCACGAAATGGATATTTACCTTTAACAAGCTCGTGTCCATAGATGGAAGGGCATATAGAGTGAAGGATTTGCCGAAATAAATCTGGACCATGCTCCTCTGCAAATTTCACAACAAATTCTAAATCCTTCGATGAAAATGAAAACAAATCAAACAGCTCAGTTGGTCTAGCTTTGACATTAGAGTCTTGCGAATCATCAGGTATCGACTGTGACTTTGAATTCATAATGGATACAGCTTCAAGATACAAATAGTAAAATCCTTGGTTTTTGTTCTTTGACTTCCCTGTATAAATACCCACAAGCTGCATCAGGTAAATGGCTCAAAAGAGAATAAATTTGCATTTGATATAATAGTAGTTGAGGTATTTAAAGCAGGGATAACTCTTAGCCTGACCTAACGATAAATACTTGTATGAACTAAAACCGAATTACCCAATAAAGAACAAGCATGTGATAACGAAGTAGTAAATTAGTACAAAAATCCTTGTGACAAGTGATACTGTCGGTTATTGATAGATAAGTCTAAATAACTGATGTAACCGCATCTACCGGTGTACAACATTATGAAATAACTGACTGGTATCGTGTATCTTACATGAAGATTTGCTAATAGCTCTGGTTTTTCTAAATTCTAAATGGTGTAAGTTTTAAAGGTAGTATTTTAGCATACTTCTTATGCATCGGTTTTTGACAACAGGAAAGAAGTTATGTAGCCTTATGAATTAAGCAGAAGCTGGTTCAATCAAGGTGTCCTAAAGAACTCATGTTGTACAGGAGAACATAATATGATGCTAAGACACTTATATTATCTATATTGCATATTTCAGCTTTAATAAAATTAATCTGTTTGAAGCCAAATACAAATACCACAGCACTTAAAGAAATAAATAAAGAATATTAAAACAGTTTAAACATATACCCAGGAACAACTTTAATATAGCTTGGTTATCTTTGCTCGCAAACTTTAATTAGCTTGATTTCACGTCAACATCCAAGCAAGTTGTAACTTGTAATACAAGCCAGCATGTAAGGTGGATAACTAAAACAAGCAATTAGAAAATCATACCTCCTCCAATATCCATGTAATTGTTAATTCCTTTGATAATTCCAGTAACCGTCACCACATCTCCAGGAATGCATGAATCAACAAGATCTTGAGTAAGTTCACATTCCACTGTTCGAGGCACTCGTCCTTCCTCGTGATCTTCATGTTTTAATAATTCTTGAACCCTAGTCCATACATGCATTGAAAAGAGATTTAGTAATGAATGAGTGGGGAAGGGGTAGCCAAAATATAATAAAAGAATAGAGATTATGAGTCAAGATCTAGGCTCACCTTATTTTCTGAAAATCAATGGTTTGAGCAGTAGATCGCAATGGATTGAAGATTTTGCTTTTGCATCCATTCAAATTGCAAGTTGACGGTGGTGAGAATTTTCCATCGGGAAATATACGCGAAATACTTTCTTTGCACTTACTGCATTCAAAACTCATCTCTACCACAAGAGGCCTGACGGTGCTGGCTTTCACAGCGGTACCACGCACTGAGACAAGCTTGTCTGTCAAATCCCCAAATGATGTTAAAATGCCTATTTTTTCTATACAATGGGAAAACCTCCACTATAGCAAGCAAACATTAGGAAAACAAAAAAAAACAGTACAATGATTCTATGGTATACCAATGTAAGCTGCTTTTAAGTTCTTCAACGCAATCATGGTTTCAGGACAGTTATGAAGACGGATGTCTACTTTGGCAGAAAGCTCCATCTTATCACTCTCCCATTTAGAAAGCAAAACCTGATTCCAGTTTATTATTATTTAATTCGTATAAAACCCTGATCAAGCCTAAGATATCCACTTGTTTGTGAAATAAAATAAACAACTTCAAGCATACCTTGTGAACAGCAACACTCATGCATAAGAGAGCAATTTTAGGTTTCTCCGTTAACATTTCATAAAATTCCTCAACATGGTACATATGTTTGAGCTGCTGAAAATCAAGTGGCAATACATAGTTTCCATACTCATTTTTCACCTGTCATCACAATTCAAAAGTTATATGTATACCCGGGATGGATAAAACAAATAAATCATGTCGACACTTTAAAATTAAAATATATAATATACTTGCATTCTACGGAAAGAAGCTTATAAAGCTTTAAAATCCAGAGAAGGGGCAAGAATTCGAAGCGATTAAAAGAGCTTATAAGCACTCGCTATTTGTTTAAAAGAGCTTATAAGCACTTCCATAAACTGTTTTTTTCTCCTATCTCTCAAATAGCTTATTTCAAACTGTTAGGTTATCTTCATTACCTCTTCAATTCTAAAAAGAGTTCATACACAAACTCTTGTATAATAAGAGCTTATTGAATAAGCACTTAACTAAATTGTACAACCGGATGTAACAGATTCTTTTAGCTATTCATCTCTCCACTATTCCACAAACTAAATATACCAGAACCTAATTGAAAACGAATACAAATAAAATAGCACTGTTAATCTAGTTTTCATAACTTAGGTTTGGTACAATTATATAGATGCTTCTTTTATTTGAAATTAGAAACCTAATATTGACCTATGATAGATGAAATTTGAAATTCCTAACTAACATGGAAAATCAATTCAAATTTGAACAAATTTGTAAGGAAATGAAATGGTTGAAGAGATGAGAGTAACTGCAATACCTGAGAAACAATGTTTTGGCCTTGTGGAGAAGAAAAGAAAGAAAAAAGAGAAGATGTGAGATTGAGCCAGGTTTTTTCGACGGTGAAGAGTTGTTGAGGAAAGTAATAGTCCATTAAACCGAATGAATCCATGGAAAATGATCCGGACCCATGCCGGATCCTCTGCTCCGTCTCTTCTGCAGTCCTGTGCATTCCGTTTCCAGCCTAACTTGTTTGCAGTGCTTTTCGCGGGAAAATGTGAAAGATAAAAAAGAGTTTTCTTTTCCCTTAAGTTTTTAAAGTCCAAAAAAATTCTCTCAATTTTGTAATAAATGCCCTTCTAATTTCTTAAAGAATAAAGAAATGAAATGTGTCCCAAATTTTTAAATAATTTCTCAAACTATCTTAGTTTTAAAAAAAAATGTCAAGGTGTAGGTGTCAGATCAATTGACGCATACCCTTAATTTTTAAGAGGGGGTGTCAATTGAATTGGCTATAGCACATGATGTTGTCAATCCAATTGGTGCTCATGTGTACTAAATGAGAAGAGACATCAATTGGTTTGGCGCCTCAGTGTAATGTGTAATATATATTTTTTTTTTGTATAAATAAAGGTGTTATATGATTCATTTTTCATATCTTTTTTTATTATATTGCAAACATATTTCGTTTTCGTCGCCACTATGGAAAATGATTTATTCGAGAGACAAGTCTCTGATGGAAATGATGTTTTGGAATATATGTCATTTCGATCAACTAAAGAGGGAGTTGGTTCGTTGGTTAGATGGAAAAATACCAGAAGGAGAAAAAATTAGAAGTATTGAGAGACTCGATAGCGTACGTGGTTGGATGTAAGTAAAAAATGATAAGGATGTTAGGGAAGTGATGTTTGGACCAGATGACATCAGTTTGGTTGTTGTAATCCGTTAGAAATGTTGTTTTTAAATATTGTGGTTAAGTATTTTCATTTGTTTCGATATTTGTTGTTTGTGTTGTTTATTTAGACCTGTTTGGTTTTAAGTGTGCTTAAGTTGGAGTGATGTTTGTTGTTAACCTTATTGTAACAAAAAGTTATAAGGTACTAAATTATGATGCAGAGGTTGCTTCTAGATTGAGACATTTTTTCTTATTGTGTCCGGGTTGACGACATATACTACATAATCTTATCATTTTATCAACTGTATCCATTTTTGTTCTAATACGCGTGTTGTTTCGTTGTGTCAAACTATGTTCCCTTCATATGGAGATCAGTATTCCTCCATTACCAGCACTGAAAAGCTTTCGTTATACACATTCATGACGGTAATGGCCTTGTAAACATCGAATAGATGGTAGTAAGCGTCCTGGCGAGTATGTGCACATGCCGCAATGACATGGGAGCAAGGAATACGGAAGGCCTGGAACTTTCCACAGTCGCACCAACTTATGTTTAGTCTGACAGCATGGGATAAATTTGGCCCCCCTCATTGTGGTATATTGTTCCTTGAAAACTGAAATTTTTCCTATGACGGTCAAAGATTTTTACCGCGTGTGTGCTAGCTTTAATAGTTTCCTCTTTCATCATTTTTATACAATATTCACTGAATAATTGGAGTGACATTAACACTGCACTCCATCTTTCACATCTGGTTGCGAAGGTAGATGCCAACCTAAATAGGTTGTTCTGACCAATGCGGTTATTGGTAGATTTCTAATGCCTTTGAATATACTGTTCATGCATTCCACAAGATTTATTGTCATGTGTCCCCATCGACAATCTTTGTCAAATGCCCTTGTCCACTGCTCTAATTGTATGTTATTCATCCACCTTACCACATCTGCATTAGACAATCTAATTTCGTCACGGTAATGTTGAAATGACGACTTAGTTAGAGTTTACCCTGCATTTACCACTTTTTTGTGAAGGTTCTTGTCTTTGATTGCACGCATGAAGTTTTATGCGATATGTCTAATGCAATAGACATGGGTAGAAGGAGGATTATGCGATCCGTTATCATGGTTATTGTGAGCACTCTCAATGGCAACATGTCTATTTGAAATCAAATAGAGATTGACTTGTGGAGTGACATGTGTCAGACTGGTTACTCACAACCCCATATCCATCAAAAAAATTGATCGACAAACACATAAACCTACGACACTAACATGCCAAACACTCAACCATAATACCAAGAGCATACCCCGTAACACCACCAACAAACAAATCATCATCAAGACACCCAACATCACTATGTACTAAACACATCACCCAACCATAGCCGCCTTATCCAAAACACTCAGCGATCATTTAACACCAACCGTCCCTCCTCCTACTATAGCCAAGAAGCTCAAACATCACGAAACCAAAACATGCAACAACCATATGGCTACCAAACACCACAATAATCATTTCAACATTTTCTCGATGCATCATTCACACCAATGTCGCCCTTCAATCTTCCTAGTCACCCTCCAATAACTCAAACACAGCTCAACTACTCTGGCATGGATCACAAACTCAATTATGGCGATAACACTTCATTGCATACAGAGGATTATGTGGATTTGTCTGAATATCTTAGGCAATTTCCTACAGGTGGTAGTGATGTTACTGGGCCTTCAGATACTCAAACATCTGGGGTGAATCATCAACGTGGATTAGGGTCACACGTTCGGGTAGCTAAGGGATGTGGAACCGGAGGTCGGTTAGGTCATCCCGGTCAAAGACATTAGTCTTTTTGGTTAACGTATGTAAACACATATTAATATTAATATCAATTGGTCTGATTTCGAATTTTATCTAAAATGTACATTGTTTTTCAAAAAAAAATTACGAAACACACATAGGTGCAGACCAATTGACGTCTCCTTTATAACTTAACACACAACCACCAATTAGATTGGTAGCACTAGGTGCACTAGCCAATCCAATTGACGTCACCTCTCTAAATTAAAGAGCATATGTCAATTCATCTGACGTCGCCTCTTTAAAGTGGGGTACAAAGTGGATTATTTTGAAAAATAAAAATAAAAAATTAGATTATTTGGATCAAAAATTTATGTATCCCTCCCTCGCAAATTATAATTTTTTAAATTTATTAAATAATTAATATATTTGATTTATATATAAATTAGATATATCAATTATTCAATAAATATAAAAAATTATAATCTATTTTTAATATAGTATATAAGGAGTAGTTTTTTAAAAAAATGAATAAGTTTTGAGAAAGATATATAAATATAATTTTTTTAAATGATGACATTAATTAGATATTTATAAATCAAAATAATAGTAATAGACACATTAATTTCTCTGGAGAGAATCATTACTCCGATTTTAAATGATTGATTAGTGTAGTGTTATTAATTCTTTCAAACCCTGTAAAAACTCAAAATTACCTTTCATTGTTTGAGATTGAAATCTTTATGGAGAATGCATCTAATGCAATACAAGTAAACATTAGTTAAATTTCAAAATCGGAACACAACATTCCACAATTGAATTTCAAACACACCTTTTAGAATTCAAACAACCATGATTTATGCATAACCCTTACACTCATGATCATAACATGTATTTCATTAAACCCTTCCAAAAAAAATTCTTACATTCTTATTCAAAAAATTTGCCAACAAACACAATTATATTGTATTTCGACATCAAAATGAACAAAATCTTTTAAAATTATAAGTAATATAATGTCTGTCATTGATGATTATTGAAATAGCTTATTTTTTCGCCTTAAAATTCAAATAATCATGATTTTTGCATAACATATTTCATTAAACCCTTTTAAAAATTTCTACATTCTTATTCAAGATTTTCACTTACAAATACAATTTTATAATATTTCGACATCAAAAGAAGCAAAATTGTTTGAAATTATAGGTAATGTACATGTCTATCATTGATCATCATTGAAATAATCTATTTTCCTGTAACATGAACGCATACTAGAAATAGGCATGACAACGGGGCGAGTCGATGACGATATTTACCTTCCCAAACCCAAATTCGAATCTCCAAGTGATCCATGTTCTCTGCCCCAACCCCATCGGGGATGGAGAATTAAAACTCAAAGTCGGCCCAAACGGGTTTGGTTGGGTTTTGATATCTCTATCCTGCCACCATCCATTTGGTGAAATAAATTTTTTTAATAGAAATATTTATATTTTTCAAAATCAAATTACATTACAAATAATAAAATAAAACAATCTCAAAAAAATTTAGGCATACATTTCGGATATTTTAAATAATAAATACAAATCAAAATATTGAAACATTAACCACATATTTAATATTCTAAATTATCAAAATTAAATAATAAAATATATAATAATATATATGGGGCAAGTTCTGGGTGGATACTAGTGTTCCCATTACCCGACCCATCCCTGAAGTTTATAACCAAAGAATACCCAAACTCAGTCAAAGTGAATTTTCTCCGTCAAATTCGGGGTGGGTATGGGTTATGTTGTTCTACCTATCTAGAAATTATAATTTGGATCATTGAGGGATTGGTCAGAAGATTAAACTTTGGATTCTTTGAATGTCGATTGGAATTGTCTTTTTTTATGGGTTCTCTATATGATACATGTAACACCCCGATGAAATAAGGATAATTATTTAATTTAAATTAATAGTATATTTATTAATTTAATTAAATAATTGGATTATTATTATTGGATTATTATTATTATTATTATTGGAATAAAAGTTGGAATTAGAAAAGGTCCCATTTGGTAAAAAGAGGTTTTCACGTGAATACAGAAAAACGACTCAAAAGTGGAAAAAAGGAAAAGAGCCAGAGAACAAGGGTTGAAGAGAGGAAGAGCTCGAAGCTAAAGGATTGCCGGATTAACTCAGGTAAGGGGGGTTTATCATCGTTTAATGGGTATTATGGGATAACATGTAATGGGTAGTGATAAACCATTGATTTGACTCTGATTAGAATGATGTATGCTGAAATTTGTGAAATATTGGATGAACGAAATATGGGTTATAACTGAAGAAAATTCGTAGGAATTAGATGTAATAATGTTAGAACTTGTGAAATTGAATAGGGTATGATTCGTGTTAGATGATATGAACGAATATTGTGTAAAATTGGATTGTGGAAGGTGGAATTGGAGAGATCTCGTAGCAGAGAAAACCATAGCAGATCTGGGAAATCTGGTTTCTGGTCATACGCGTATGGCACTAGGCAATACGCGTATGAGATGGTCTGGTACGCGTATGGCACTAGGCAATACGCGTATGGATGAGGAAGATGATGTTTTGAACGTGGTTTGGTCTCTGTTGGTACGCGTATGAGGAAGTGTTACGCGTAGCATACGCGTATGAGATGGTGTTACGCGTATGGGATTTGGTCAGGAGATGGGCCATACGCGTATGGGACTAGGCAATACGCGTATGGGCAGGTTTGTGATTTTCTGGGCTGTTGTTGTGCAGTTTTTTTGGTTGTTCAGCTGCGTAATGTAATTTAGCTGATGTATGATACAGTATGGATCATTTCCCGTTGTTTTGAGCAGTGTAGGTATTAGTAGAGTGTGCTAATACTGTGATTATTAATTGGCATGACCTGATATGATTTTGTGATAATATGCTGATGATGTATGATTGTATGCATAATGCTGTGAATGTATGTATTATGTGGAATGGACTGTTTTATGGCTTAGAGTGTGAGCATATGTCCATTGTGGATTGTTGTTAATGTTGTATGCTAGGTGAGTTAGCGTGCATATTATGGCCTTTATGGTGGTAGCTAATTCCCATGGTGAGGAATTAGTGAGTGAGTTATTGTGGATTGTTGTTGATGTTTGCATGCTAGGTGATTAGCGTGCATAGCATAGCCCTTGGGGTGGTAGCTAATTCCCATGGTGAGGAATTAGTGAGTGAGTCACTAGGTCTCAAATGAGTGGGACTAGTGAGCTTGGTAGCCGTATCTGGATTTGATCGGTGAGGTTGAACTATATGTTCACGAATAGTCGGTACCGCATGCATGGAGTCTCATTGCATAATGTATGTATGCATGGCGTATAATATGAATGGATGTATTCCAATATTATACGTGTTGTTTGGTGATTGTGTTGAGTATGATTTTGGAGTTGATATTGCCGTTACTGATTGCGTGATCTGATTAGGGTGATTGAATGTGTTAACTTACTTAACATTACATGATAATTTATAATGCTTATTATATCGATTGAGGAACTCACCCTTACAACTATTTTTCAGGTAACGAGCAGTAATTGAGTAGGAGCTAGTGCTTGGAGTCTAGTGTAGTTCCTTAGTGGGTCATGCTCTGGTAGATGTAACATCGGGATGGGATGTTTTAAATGTTTTATTGTTGGTTGTGAACCATTTTACATGTAATGTGTTACATGTTTTGCATGATTGAATTGGTCTTTATCCGCTGCGTATTATGCAAGTGTTTACCTTGTTTTAATAAAGAGCATGACAGTTATTATGGTGAATGGTGTGAAGTAATTGTGTGACACCCTTAATTGCATATTTACTCTGATTGATATATTGTTGAATTAATTAAATATTTGGGGTATTTTAGAAGGGTGTTACATTAGTGGTATCAGAGCATAGTCGGTCGAGTCGAGTCGTAATTATTCTGTTTCCCTGTACGTGATAGGTGTTGTGTAACCCTATCAATACTTATTGTTTTAGCTTGTTGGGTTTTCAGAATAGAGATGGCTGGAAGAGGTAGACACGATGCTGCGATTGCTGAGGCTCTGGGTATGCTAGCTGGAGTACTTGGAGGGAACCCGAATGTTGTGGGAATGGGAGCTGCTCGTCAACTGAGTGAGTTCCAAAAGAACAATCCTCCAATGTTCAAGGGAGCATACGATCCAGATGGTGCTCAGAAGTGGTTGAAGGAGACCGAGAGGATCTTCCGAGTGACTGAGTGTGCCGATAACCAGAAGGTCAGGTTCGGTACGCATATGCTGTCAGAGGAAGCAGATGATTGGTGGGTTGCTACCCGCTCTGAGTTGGAAGCTGCTGGGAATGCTGAGATCACTTGGGCGGTGTTCAGAGAGAGATTCCTGAGGAAGTACTTTCCAGAGGATGTCAGAGGAAAGAAAGAGATTGAGTTCTTAGAATTGAAGCAGGGCAACCGGTCTGTTACTGAGTATGCTGCTAAGTTCACAGAGCTGTCGAAGTATTACACTCCCTATAACGAGGCTACTGGGGAATTTTCAAAATGTGTGAAGTTTGAGAACGGGTTACGTCCCGAGATCA
Source organism: Lathyrus oleraceus (assembly GCF_024323335.1). Lineage (NCBI taxonomy): Eukaryota > Viridiplantae > Streptophyta > Magnoliopsida > Fabales > Fabaceae > Lathyrus > Lathyrus oleraceus. Next base: position 143,048,807 of record NC_066581.1, on the reverse strand, counting down.
AGCAGGCTATTGGGTATCAGCGGATCAGAGTGTTCTCTGACTTGGTTGACTGTTGCAGGATTTTCGAACAGGATACCAAGGCCAGAGCGGAGAGCTATCAGCAGAGGGTTGATAGGAAGGGCAAGAATCAGAATGATCGTGGGAAACCGTATGCAGCTGGCAAAGGTTTCCAGAGACAGAGTGGGATGAAGAGGCCTAGTGGGGGAGACTCCAGTGCCCCTGCTAAGTGTTTCAGGTGTGGTCAGGCTGGACATCGTATCCATGAGTGTACCAGTACTGAGAAGAAGTGTTTCAAGTGTGGAAAAGGTGGTCACTTGGCTGCAGATTGCCGGTTGAAGACTGTGACTTGTTTCAACTGTGGAGAGGTGGGTCATATCAGTCCACAGTGTCCTAAGCCGAAGAAGGAGAACCAGTCGGGAGGCAAGGTTTTTGCTCTATCGGGTTCTGAGACTGCTGCAGATGATCGTTTGATCCGAGGTACGTGTTATATTAATGGCTTTCCTCTTGTAGCTATTATTGACACAGGTGCGACTCATTCCTTTATATCCTTGGATTGTGCTGTGAAACTTAAGTTAGAGATATCTGAGATGCATGGAAGTATGGTGATTGATACTTCTGCGAAGGGTTCAGTGACTACTACTTCAGTTTGTTTAAATTGTCCTTTGAGTATTTTTGGTCGAGACTTTGGGATGGACCTTATGTGTCTTCCATTAGTGCAGATTGATGTTATCCTGGGTATGAACTGGTTGGTGTTTAACCGAGTTTATATCGACTGTTTTGATAAGACTGTGATCTTTCCTGAGATTGAGGAAGGAAAAAGTTTGTTTCTATCAGCAAGGCAGGTGAATGAGGCAGTAGCAGATGGGGCAGAGTTGTTTATGCTGTTAGCGACTTTGGAGGCTAGAGATAAACTGGTGATTTGCGATCTAGCCGTGGTGTGTGATTTTCCTGATGTGTTTCCTGAAGAAGTGAATGAATTACCGCCAGAGCGTGAAGTTGAGTTCTCGATTTATTTGGTACCTGGTACTAGGCCGATATCGATGGCTCCGTACCGTATGTCTGCTGTTGAGTTAACTGAATTGAAGAGTCAGTTGGAAGATCTGTTGGATAAGAAATTTATTCGTCCGAGTGTGTCACCGTGGGGTGCACCAGTGTTATTGGTTAAGAAGAAAGAAGGTACTATGAGGTTGTGTGTGGACTACAGGCAACTGAATAAAGTGACGATCAAGAATCGGTATCCGTTGCCGAGGATTGATGATTTGATGGATCAGTTGGTGGGTGCGAGTGTGTTCAGCAAAATAGATTTGAGATCGGGTTATCATCAGATACGTGTGAAAACTGAGGATATTCAGAAGACTGCTTTCAGAACAAGGTATGGACATTATGAATATTCTGTAATGCCTTTTGGTGTGACTAATGCGCCTGGAGTATTTATGGAGTATATGAATAGGATTTTCCATCCGTACCTAGACAAGTTTGTTGTGGTGTTTATTGACGACATTTTGGTGTATTCGAAATCTGAAGAAGAGCATGCTGAACATTTGAGAGTGGTTTTAGGAGTTCTTCGAGAAAAGAAATTGTTTGCTAAACTGTCTAAGTGTGAATTTTGGTTAGAAGAGGTTAGTTTTCTTGGTCATGTGGTTTCAAGAGGTGGTGTTGCTGTTGATCCTTCTAAGATAGAAGCGGTATCTAAGTGGGAAGCTCCGAAGTCAGTTTCTGAGATAAGGAGTTTTCTTGGACTTGCAGGTTATTATAGGAAATTTATTGAGGGATTTTCTAAGTTGGCGTTACCGTTGACGATGTTGACTAGAAAGGGGCAAGCGTTTGTTTGGGACTCAAAATGTGAAGAAGGTTTCCAAGAGTTAAAGAGAAGGTTAACCACTGCTCATATTCTGATATTACCGAGTCCGTCGGAACCATTTGAGGTTTTCTGTGATGCTTCATTGTTGGGTTTGGGTGGTGTTTTTATGCAGAATAAGCAGGTTATAGCTTATGCTTCGAGACAACTGAGGGTTCATGAGAGGAACTATCCGACACACGATTTGGAGTTGGCAGCTGTGGTATTTGTTCTGAAGTTATGGAGGCATTACTTGTACGGGTCAAGATTTGAGGTTTTCAGCGACCATAAAAGTTTAAAGTATTTGTTTGATCAGAAAGAGCTGAATATGAGACAGAGGAGATGGTTAGAGTTTCTGAAGGATTATGACTTTGGTTTGAATTACCATCCGGGTAAAGCAAACGTAGTGGCTGATGCATTGAGTCGGAAATCATTGCATATGTCTATGTTAATGGTTAAGGAATTGGATTTAATTGAGCAGTTTAGAGACTTGAGTTTGGTGTGTGAGAGTACTCACAATAGTGTTAAATTGGGAATGTTGAAGTTAACGAGTGGTATTCTGGATGAGATTAGAGAGGGTCAGAAATCCGATGTGCTTTTGGTTGATAAGTTGACTCTAGTGAATCAAGGTCAAGGTGGTGAATTCAGAGTTGATGAGAATGGTATTTTGAAATTTGGTAATCGGGTGTGTATTCCGGATGTTACCGAACTTAAGAAGAGTATTCTTGAGGAAGGACATCGTAGTGGCTTGAGTATTCATCCTGGAGCTACGAAGATGTATCATGATTTGAAAAAGTTATTTTGGTGGCCAGGAATGAAAAGAGAAATTGCGAGTTTTGTTTATTCTTGTTTAACTTGTCAGAAGTCAAAGATTGAGCATCAGAAGCCGTCTGGGCTAATGCAACCGTTGGCTATTCCAGAGTGGAAGTGGGATAGTATCAGTATGGATTTTGTTTCTGGTTTACCGAAGACAATTAAGAATTTTGAAGCTATTTGGGTGATTGTTGACAGATTGACAAAATCGGCTCATTTCATTCCGATCAGAATGAATTATGCGTTAGAGAGATTGGCCGAGTTGTATATTGAGAAAATTGTAAGTTTGCATGGTATTCCGTCGAGTATTGTTTCGGACAGAGATCCTAGATTTACATCGAAGTTCTGGGAAGGTTTGCAGAGGGCTTTGGGAACTAAGCTGAGATTGAGTTCTGCATATCATCCGCATACTGATGGTCAGACTGAGAGGACGATTCAGTCATTGGAGGATCTTTTGAGGGCTTGTGTTTTGGAAAAGGGAGGTGCTTGGGATTGTTATTTACCTTTGATTGAGTTTACCTACAACAATAGTTTTCATTCGAGCATTGGTATGGCACCGTTTGAAGCTTTGTATGGTAGGAGATGTCGGACACCTTTATGTTGGTATGAGTCCGGTGAGAGTGTTGTGGTTGGACCGGAGATTGTTCAACAAACTACGGAAAAGATTAAGATGGTTCAGGAGAAGATGAGAATTGCTCAGAGTCGTCAGAAGAGTTATCACGACAAGAGGAGGAAGTCACTTGAGTTTCAAGAGGGAGATCATGTGTTTCTTCGTGTTACTCCGATAACTGGGGTTGGTCGAGCTTTGAAGTCGAAGAAGTTGACACCTCGATTTATTGGTCCTTATCAGATTTTGGAGAGGATAGGGGAGGTAGCCTATCGTATCGCTTTACCGCCGTCACTTGCGAATTTGCATGAGGTTTTTCATGTGTCTCAGTTGAGGAGGTACATTCCTGATCCGTCGCATGTAGTCCAAGTAGATGATGTACAGGTGAGAGATAACCTGACTGTTGAAACATCACCTATGAGGATCGAGGATCGAGAGTTGAAGCAGTTGCGGGGTAAAGAGATTGCTTTGGTAAAGGTAGCTTGGGGAGGACCAGCAGGTGGTAATGTGACTTGGGAACTTGAGAGTCAGATGAAGGAGTCTTATCCGGAGTTATTCGTTTGAGGTATGTTTTCGAGGACGAAAACTCTTTTAGTGGGGGAGAGTTGTAACACCCCGATGAAATAAGGATAATTATTTAATTTAAATTAATAGTATATTTATTAATTTAATTAAATAATTGGATTATTATTATTGGATTATTATTATTATTATTATTGGAATAAAAGTTGGAATTAGAAAAGGTCCCATTTGGTAAAAAGAGGTTTTCACGTGAATACAGAAAAACGACTCAAAAGTGGAAAAAAGGAAAAGAGCAAGAGAACAAGGGTTGAAGAGAGGAAGAGCTCGAAGCTAAAGGATTGCCGGATTAACTCAGGTAAGGGGGGTTTATCATCGTTTAATGGGTATTATGGGATAACATGTAATGGGTAGTGATAAACCATTGATTTGACTCTGATTAGAATGATGTATGCTGAAATTTGTGAAATATTGGATGAACGAAATATGGGTTATAACTGAAGAAAATTCGTAGGAATTAGATGTAATAATGTTAGAACTTGTGAAATTGAATAGGGTATGATTCGTGTTAGATGATATGAACGAATATTGTGTAAAATTGGATTGTGGAAGGTGGAATTGGAGAGATCTCGTAGCAGAGAAAACCATAGCAGATCTGGGAAATCTGGTTTCTGGTCATACGCGTATGGCACTAGGCAATACGCGTATGAGATGGTCTGGTACGCGTATGGCACTAGGCAATACGTGTATGGATGAGGAAGATGATGTTTTGAACGTGGTTTGGTCTCTGTTGGTACGCGTATGAGGAAGTGTTACGCGTAGCATACGCGTATGAGATGGTGTTACGCGTATGGGATTTGGTCAGGAGATGGGCCATACGCGTATGGGACTAGGCAATACGCGTATGGGCAGGTTTGTGATTTTCTGGGCTGTTGTTGTGCAGTTTTTTGGTTGTTCAGCTGCGTAATGTAATTTAGCTGATGTATGATACAGTATGGATCATTTCCCGTTGTTTTGAGCAGTGTAGGTATTAGTAGAGTGTGCTAATACTGTGATTATTAATTGGCATGACCTGATATGATTTTGTGATAATATGCTGATGATGTATGATTGTATGCATAATGCTGTGAATGTATGTATTATGTGGAATGGACTGTTTTATGGCTTAGAGTGTGAGCATATGTCCATTGTGGATTGTTGTTAATGTTGTATGCTAGGTGAGTTAGCGTGCATATTATGGCCTTTATGGTGGTAGCTAATTCCCATGGTGAGGAATTAGTGAGTGAGTTATTGTGGATTGTTGTTGATGTTTGCATGCTAGGTGATTAGCGTGCATAGCATAGCCCTTGGGGTGGTAGCTAATTCCCATGGTGAGGAATTAGTGAGTGAGTCACTAGGTCTCAAATGAGTGGGACTAGTGAGCTTGGTAGCCGTATCTGGATTTGATCGGTGAGGTTGAACTATA